>NC_082341.1:139836110-140436110 GCF_027477595.1 Haemorhous mexicanus
ATATTAATATTTTGCAAATGCTACTCCCTATTCTCTGATATCTAATCTATGATCTTTGCTATGTCATGATGGTACAATTGCCTGCAAGTCAACAAATGAAGAGCACATATTCTGAATTTTGAATAGCAATTTTGAATACAATTTTGAATACCATCATTGTAAATAATCCATGAATGCAAACCAGGATGTGAACATGTTTGCTTCAGAAACATCTATGAAAATAGGGAGCAGTATCTTTTTGAGGAAAAAGAGGCATTGGTGTTGCATGAGGCATGCAATACAGATTCTCATCTGTAGCCTAGGACCTAATTTGTATGCTCACCCGAAGTTTGCAATGGCTCTTGAGAAAGCAGAGAACCCAAGGAAGAGCAAATAGTGGTGTCCTTCATGGTCTGTGACATTACTGCTATTTCTGTTCCATGAACAATAAAAATATGATGTCTAATTACTTGTCTTGATTTTAATTTATCTTAATCTGACACCCAAATAAGGAGTGACTAAGAAATAAATAAATACATATTTGATGCAATTAAAGGAAAAATTAAAACTTTGCTCATGATGTGGCATGAAGGAATTGCCTGAACAAGGCATTAATTTTACAGCACTGGCTAGGATTCATACCAAAGGTGAAACTTTCCTAAATGTTATTTTTTACTCATCATATGCATTGTCACCCCTATCTTACTTTCATCAGCAGAGCTGCAGCTGACATCAGATCAAGCACAAGGGTCATCATTTTTGCCTGTTACAATGCTAGAATCCTGTGGTCAGTAATCAGAGATAACATTTACAGCAAAATCCATTTGTGCTGCAATAACTGTACCTGCCAACAGTTCTCATCTGAGAAAGAAATAAAAAAATATTATTTGACAACAGGTCACATTTCACCTTATTAGAAAGCAAAATCTTCATGATAAAGAAAAACATGGAGCGTGGGAGATTCCCCAGGGATTTATCTTTGAGGTAATGAGGAAATTGAATTTTGAACAGACATTTAGAAATTAGTTATAAATGGGTAAGCTGGGAGGTGAACAGTCATAACTCTTTGCTGCTCCATTCCTCTAGATCTGCAGAGCTAATACCATAGACCAGTTCCAAAGGTGATTGCTGAATTACTGAGCAGGAAAGGAAGAAAAAAATAACTAAATGTGCCTACACTGCCAACATGACCTGTGCCAACACACATTAATGGAAATCTAAGAGCTGAACACAAAAAGGAAAAACACCAAACAAACTAAAAACCCCATCCCAAACAGAAAATAATAAACAACAGACCTCCGTGTTTAGAAATGGTTAGTGTGGCTCATCAGGAGAATCTAAAGACCAGTAATTCTGCAGAAAGGGGGATCAGTGTTGAAGTTGAGTTTCAAGACAGGTAGTGAGAAATTGCTGTACAGACTGATTGAGCAATGATCTGGTTCACCAAAAGTAGATTGGAATTATTCTGGGAGACTCACAGCAATGAAAATGTTTTCCTCATCTTCTGTATTACAAGTTACCCAGAAGGAGATTTGGTTTAAAAGATCTGACAGTGTACCATGTAAGGGGATTGGCAGTTGTTTTACAGAACACAGGATATTTACACTAAACTTTTTAGTCCTAGCCAGGGTTGCCTGTACCCTTATCATAGACTAGAGGTTTCATGTTTCAAATCAGAAGAGTTTTGATTAGACGGGCAATGTGTCAGAGTATTTGTGTTCAACTGTAGAGGACATTGCTGATATTTCATTTTGTTTAACACTAAGGTTTCCTGCTTCTGGACGTATGAGGCATCTCAGTGAGTATTGTTTCTTGCTGTTGGTACTGCCTTCTGTTACCTTCCCTTATTTCCTTGCAGGATGGACTTGAATTTCATTTCGTCTTTATTCTTAACTGCACAGGACCACACTTTCTCAGCTGTTCTAGCTTCATGTTGCTGCTGGACGTGATGGAGGGAAAGGGAATTTTTATTCTCTCCTACTCTCTAGCAAATATTTGGGTTTTGCTTCTCTTCCTGTGGCTGTAAAATGAGGAAAATGTCTATGGCATTTTCTGGCTGTACAATGCAAATACATCATGAAAGATCATTACTTCATTGCTCCTCGAGAGCTTTCTTTAGCCATAACTTTGTAATAAGCTCACACATGTACACCTGCAAGTAAAATTAGTTTTATGTACTAGTTATTTCTGTTCTATTTCGATATTTCATCATTTCTAACACTCAACAAGAGACCAATTTTAGGCAATGACCTAAATACATCCTTAAATATTTTAATGGAATGAAAAAACAGATTTTTTTTGCTATGTCCAGCTGCATTATAAAGGAATTAGAAAGTTTTAAATAGTTACTTTATTGAAAGCACACTAAGGAAGAGAAACCCCCTGGATTCTGACCATTGAAAGCTAAATGATTTAGAAATTTTACTTTAACACAAGAGTGTATTCAGAACCCAGAGTTGATCACCTAATAACGTTTCTCTGGAACATGTCAGGTTGTGGACAATTTTACCATGCAATAACAAAATGTCTGAAATGATTATCTAACTTTACCAACTAGAAAATAGAACTGTGTTCAGCTCTGCTTGTGTACTATGTAGCATTTTCTATTTTTTGATTTCTTGTCATTTAATTGTCAGTCTGAATTCAACAAAAAAAAAAAGGATTCTTAATCCAAACGAAGACACCAGAATATATATCGGTAATTTTATTGCCATACAAAGATAAAAATAAAACAAGATGTCTTTTTCTAGTTTCCAGATTTCCTGTTGTGCATTCTTATTTTATCCTCAGTAGAAATGGCAGGGTCTTTGCTAATGTATCATACAGACTCATTTATTTTGATTCCTTCTCTAACAATTTTTGCCAATACAGCCTCTTCTCCATCTTCATTCTTTCTCTTATGCTGTATTAACCTTGTCCTTTTGACTTTTATACTTAAGCAATACATAACCTCATATTTCAAAATGCTCTGAGATATCCTAGCTCTGTGTACACTTAACTTCAAGATTCTGCACACTTAATGCAATAATGGCCCAGCAAGGATTCAAAGCTGCTCCCAAGTTCTTCAGTGGTCTGAACCTTTCCCATGTCAGAAATATTATTTTTTAATTCTGATTGACAAGAGATTCTTTTACATCCTGATAAATAGTAACTTGTATTTGAGTATATGTGCTTTGTTACTTCCACACTTGACCAACCAATACATCTAGGACCCCAGTAATTCTGCTACTTAAAAAGGCTTGGTGTGTAGAAGCATGCACAGGGGAGCAAGAGTTGCTCTCTTACATGGTGCAAAGGGATGTAGGTGTAAATGATAACTGTGAGACTTTTTAAATAGGAAAGAGGTGGTTTGCAAGAGAGCCAAATACAATAAATGTTGAGGCACCAATGTTGAGGTACAAAATTAATGTAATATAAAAAGGTATTTGGAAGTTATTGTGGTTGAAGTCTTTGTGGGAACGATGGACAGTTTTGTCCTCCAAGCTTCTCAGAGGAAATCCTGACAAATATTTAAAATTAAACTTTTAACATAGTCTGCAGCTATTCCCCAAAGTCTTATATAAGCCTTACTAGGTTAGGTAAAGAATTAAGACTTATTTAACTGTTGCCAGTTATCAACTTAGGATAATTAATTCAATGTGCAAACCAAGTTCCTATCTCATATTATCAATAGCTGAAGTTAATTCCAAGCAGTTTGGCCTTTTATGTGTCTCAAACACGCAATCATTTAGTAGCTCCTACAACAGTTATCCATTAGTGCACAACTGTTTTATCCTTAGTAAGAGAGATTACTGAAAAAGATGCCGTTAAACAGAAAGGGAATTTTTAAAGCCTATCAGTTTTCAGTTTTTTGGAAAGAAGATGAGAATTGATACAGCAGCTGCAACTTTTTGTGAAGGTAGATCTCTTGCAAAATGTAAGAAAAATTATGTTGATTTTTTTCATTTACTAATAATTTAATATTGTAATATTAATTTAATAACACAATATACTTGAGAGGAAATTAATAACTTCAGTTGCTGAAATTGCTTACTATGAACAGTAATAGAGAAGAGTACAATTTCAAAACGATAAATACTAAAAAAAGAAGTTGGCTTACAAATACATGTATTTTTAATAGACATGTAGTGGCTGTAAAACGTCACCTTTATATATGAGAAGAAAATGACAGTAACCAACATTTAACTTATATTTTTCCTAGCTTCATTATGTGTGATGTGAATAATGCTTGCCATTTTGGAAATAATTTTTGTGTATCTTTTGAGATAAATCTGGAACAAGCTGCTAATTATTTTGAGTTTTTTAAAATCAGAAGTGGACTTAAAAATATTTTTTGTTCTCCTGTATGACATTCCACATCTATTTGTTTTTAGGTTTTTATCTAAACTAACTTCAAGACTTCATGTTAGAAAAAAATATATTAGTAATAACGTGCTATTTATTTTTCTGGGTTTTGCTTTACTAAATTAATTTTTTGTACCCACCCCCCATCCCAATTTGTGTAAAAGTCAGTATTCTGTTGTGTCTTAGAGTTCAGACCTGCAAATAGTTCTGCACAGCAATAAATATCTATTCTGGTTACCATGGACTTCAGATGACCACAATATGATGAACTTCAAATATTCCATAAAACAGTGATAATGCTCCTGTCTACTGTAGAAGAACTAAGCCTTAGGCAATATTTAATTTTTCTATATGCAATTGTGTTTGGTCAGTTGAGGATCTGCGTCATGGGTGCTTGTCCTTGAAAGCTGAAGATGCTCAAGAAGAATGTATTTTGTGGTCAAGGAAACAGGTTGCTCCTATTTAAATCAAACAGTTCCTTTAGAACTGAAACCTTTTAAGTGAAATTTAATTGTAAATAACACAGCAGTGGCAAGACTTTGCATTTTAATCTACAGCAGTTTCCGGAAATGAGATGTTCTCATTGCCATCCAGGATCCAGGTGATCAGGGCTCTGTCCCAGGATGCCACAAACAACCTCTGAGATGTCACATGGTTCAGTCTTTCTGTGGCTCTCTTCTCAACCTATCAGTGGCATCAATGAAGATATTTCCATTTATTTTCTCTGCTGCCTGTTCAGTCTGAAAATCAAGGACAGGACCTGGGTGGGGAAGCTTGTGGTTTTTTTTTTTTTTTCTCTTTTCCTTTTCATCTATTCCCCATTTTAGTTAGGTACAAGACTAAAGACTAATGTAGCACTGTTGTAGATTGATGCCTTTATACACTGCTCTCCTCTATAATGCTAATATCACAGTGAATATTTTGCTAGGTTTACTTGGAATACTATTCTTCCTAAGGTTTAAAAGTTAGTTTATTACTCAGACCAGGTGTGGTTCAAAGGTCTTCACAGTAAGGACCCACAGGCTAGCAGAAAGATAGTTGTAACCAAGAAGAAAAAAAGGAACAAAAATCTCTTAGTCTGTATTTTTAAGAAACCCCAGGAAAACCTTTTATTTCCCCTCAAAAAGGATCACAATTCAATTTTATTCTTCAGTTAAAAAAACCACAGCTCTGTAAAAACATGCATTCTCATTTCACAAAACTCTCACAAATAGTGATTTTCACATAAGAACACAGGAATTCTCCACAGCAGTCTATGCGTTAGTCTCTTTGTTTCTATGTACATAAAATCTGTGGAATGAAGCATATATATATAAAGCACCCTGGTTGACATTTTCTATCTTGTGGAAATGAATTGAACTCTGTAGAAGAATTCAGGAAGTCTACAAGTCAAATCCTGCTGATCTAAACACTGGACATCCTTGAATATTTCAGACATAATTCATAGAAGATAAGCAGCAAGGCAAGAAAGACGAGAGAGAAAGGAAATAACAACTTTATGATAGAAGTGCTGGATGCTCAACAAAGTGTCTCCTAATCACCAGCTTTAGATGTAGACAAGTCAGCCCAGAGGATTAATGAATTTCATACAGAATTTTCTGTCTTCCAGAGACTAGAATTCCCCATCTGTGCTTAAATTTGGAAATAGTTGTCTAGTAATTGTTCATGCTTTGAATGAAGACATTACTGGGTAATAAAATCTTTATAAACATCACTTATTCACCCATAAAACAGAACAATGACCTAATGCTGTAATTTACATTTAAAATCTAAAAATTTGAACAAAAGGTTGTTTTTTTCTTTAGCATATGTTTTTCTTGGGTGGGCAGGTGGGGTCCAGTCTTGTTAAACCAAAACCACTATACCTTTGGGTTTACTCAATAAAAAACGCAGAACAGAGCATTAAGGACTGATTGATGTAAGTATTTGACATGAGCTCATGCAGCATAACTACTGCTTTTACCTCAGGACTGTGTTCCTCTGCAAAGGAAAGGCATTATGTGAGTGAAGTTACAAACTGAGCATGAAATGGTGTATTGGTTTTGCCCTGGCTGCCTGCACGTGGGAGAATGTTTAACACACCCAGGTGGGTTAAGATTACTGCCCATGTTGCATTTGGTGAGGGATGTAGGAGCTGATGCTGGGGAGCCGTTTCCTTCTCAGTGCCTCATTCTCCATAGGAGCTCTTCTTGCTTCCCTTCCTCTCCCATCTAAACAAGAGGTTCTTGCCTCTAACTTTTGCACCTCCTGCACCTACACTCAAAATACAAGGTGACACTGAGTAAAATTTCACTTCTGGATTTCAAAAACTTAAATCTCTTGCAATAATATTTTCTTTTAGTTTAGATTGAACTATTTAACCATAAAAAATGAATTTTAGTTTCTTATCACTTATAAGCCAAATTCCTGTTTAATTTCTATTGATGCAAGGTTAGAGAGGAAAAAAATAAGAATTACATTAAAAAGTCTTTTATCAGCAAAGTGGAAAAATTACCTTCTTTTTAGAAAGATACTCTCATTATGATTACGTGGAAGAATAGCAAACTATTCTAACACTCTTTTTAGTTCTAACACTGCTAAAGTTTCCTTTCAACCTTTCTGCATTCCTCTTTCCCAAAGCTCCCCATCTCTTTTTCTTTTTAAAAATTAGAATTGTTACTACTACTACTACTACTACTACTACTACTACTACTACTACTACTTGGGGGGAGGGGGAGGAAGTGACTAATAAGGGAAATATTTGTTTTCCTAAATGTCAGATCACCTGAAACACTGACTGTAGACAGGGGCAAGTTCAAGTTCTTCTCATGTTTTCAGAGTTTTGATTCTGAAAGAAAGGACACATTATTCACCATTAAATGGGGAAATTCTCCAGCATCAAAATGTGTGTGTGTTAGGGAAGATGCAAGACCTGTTTAAGAACTTAAATTTCCCATGTGTTGGGGTTTTTTACTGTCAAACCAAAGAGTTTTAGCAGGGAAGAGGTAGGTCTATCTATCCATTCACACTATAGATAGTTATGTAATGTTTCCTTTGGAAGAACATCTTAAAATGTTTAATTCCAGAAAAATTAGAACTGAATTTTTTAAAACTATCTCACTGGAGATTCATAAACTCTCAAGGTGCATGAGTCCAACAGATTAAAGCAGCTTAGGTATCTTAAGAACTTCAGTCTTCAAAGATGTGGGAAAAACAGAAGATTTTCAGTTCTTCCTTTATAGTCCAGTGGAATTCATATATTCCTTTTCCAAAACATTTTCTCACAGGAATGTCCTCAATTGTAAATGCAAGAATTTAGAGCAAGTCCGTTTAGAGCACTCCAGTCATCTTCTTCATAACCAGAATCCTCCCAGATTTTGATATTCTTAAAATAGATATAACTTCACAAATAAATTCTCTTATGCCCACATCTTTGTCTTCCTCTCTTGTTTTTCTATATATCAGAAAAACCCCTGACATAAATTGACTCCTTGTGTATTTTAAATTAAAATTATCTGCTATCAGTTTAGCAACAGTAAGAAAAAGAATATCATTTAGAACCTATCACCCTCTAGCAAATCAGTGTTGCATTTTCATGTTGGAGTTCACAGTTTGAAAAAGCAGAAGTTTATTGTGAAGTATTGGCTCAGCCGTGACACTTTTTTAAAAAGAAATACTTAGTGCTTAATTAACTTATTCCTTTGCATGACAGTAGCATCTGGAGAGTTTTTTTCTGTTTGTTAAGTACTAGGATGACTAGCTTTCCACTTCTGGAAAATGTTATTTTCAGAAGGGTAAAGAATTTACAATTAGGGAAAGAAAATATCAACAATTACAGTACTATGAGCGTGACATCTCTGTCTGAGAGTCCTAATTTCCAGACACAGAAATGCTGGTTTGCCAACCACATAAAAAAAAGGGAAAATATCATTAAATATAGGTTTGGGACCCTTGTTTTCCTCTATAATGTTGTATATTTTTGCAAATCTCACAATGTTAGGATGTCACGATTGTAAGCAGAAGCTGCTTGAGAGGAACAGGTGGGTATAAATTTAAAAGAAAAACAAGAATTCCTTTGACTAACTTAATCTGTTTAGCAAATGCTAAGGGAAAGAAGAAATAATGAAAAGAAAAATGCAATAAATATCTGTCTGCTGAATGTTTAGTGTCTAGCTCTGGACCCAGGCCCACCACGACATGATCTCTGCAGGCTGGGGCACACAGCTATAAGGTCCTTATCTCCTCTTGGAATGTTTCTGGATTTTATCCAACCATTTTTAATACCAAATTTGTAAAAAAACCAGGAAATATTAGCCATCCATTTCTGAACAATATATGTTTTCATTAAACATGAAGTGGCTGGCCCTGGGCAAATGGGTAGATAAATGTATGAATGAAATCCAATGTTTTGTGCTGCAGCAATATGGGATACTGCAAACCTGGCGTTTTTGCTGTCCAAAACCCCACAGCAGTAATTTAGGAATTGAAAGCAAAGAAAAAAAATATTAGAAGAAAATGCTGAAGTTACTTTAGAGACATATAACTTAAAAAAATAACAACAAAGTGATAAGAGGAATGTTATAGTTTAAATTTTTCCACTGTCCTGTAAAAAACAGGTCAGCCTGCTTCTACAGACATCCTCTAGCAGTGCAATGTAGAAACCTTTATAGAAATGAAATCCTAAAACAAGTGTCCCCCCCTCCCCAAAGTGTGTGTGTGGGGAGAGCTCTCTTGCTCTCCTAGGCTGTGGTTCTGTTACTCAAGTTACTCTGGTTACTCAGGTTGTTATCCATGCAACACACACATGTAAGGCACAGGAGCTGTAAAACCTCACCTACCTGAAGGGGAGAACAGAGGCCCCTCAGATACAGACACATCTGATCCATTCTGTCTCTCGGTTTAGGCAACTAAGCTTCACAGAGGGAAGCAGATCTAGATGAATAACCTTGGCTATCCATATGTGTGTCTGTGTGCACTCAGATTTATGGTCTGTGGATGTCAATGGATCAGCAGTGAGAGACACTCAGCTGATCAGCCAGGGCTTTCTGACTCTCAGTGCCTTGACTTGCTCAGGACTCTGCCCCTTCATCCTCCCTGCAATCACCAGCCTCTTGTGGAACTGGCTATATGTAAACACCTGAACATGACATCCCTCAATTTTGAACAGGAACTACCCTTTTTTTCAGACCCCTCCAGGTTCCTTAATTATTGTCTTTCATGCAAACTTCCAAGATTTGTGCACAGTCATGTAGCTGGTGAGATTCTCAGCAATGGGCTGCTTTCAACTTTACATTTGCCAAGACAGAATGAGCACAATGTGCCAGATTTGGAGGAAAAAGTAAAGAAGTAAAATTTTCTCAATAGTAAAACTCTTCTATTGTCCATATTGCTAAAGGACCCTGCTGCTGTCACGCTGTAGACAGTGGATTAGCTAATGAGACTGCCTGTGAGAGCAGAGAGCTGGTTCCCAACACACAGCTGGTTTTATAGTCTATGGGCAATAAATGTTACACTAATTCCAGCGTGGTTTCCCAGAATACACAAGCACAAGTTACAAATGGACTCTCTAATTTTATTACTTACTAATAAAATCTGGTAAAACAGTTCACCTCCTTTTCCTAGACAATGGCTTTCAGAAGCTGAAAAGGCCCTGAAAAAATCAAATTAAAGGCTGGACATGAATTCTAAATGTGAGATCAGGACTGAACAGTGTAATCTGGATCACTTTCTTCCAGACCCTTTTTCACACACTTTCTGTTGAGAACAACCATCTTGTGGCTGCACAGGCTGGTTCAGTAATTCTGCTGTCATGAGTACAATCGTAACATAAACGCAAGAGACTAAAGGAGTCAGTGAGAGAATGAAGTTGCCAGCTGGAAGCCTTAGCAAAATGATATTCAATGACATTAAGAACCATTCAGTACAATTGAACCATGTCTATACTTGGCAAAATATTCACAATAAATGTAATTGACTGCTCCTCTCTGAACTTTGGGACTATATGGAACTGATCTGTCCATGAAGATTAGATGTAAAGTAATGTCTTTGCTTATGTGAGGTCTTCATTGCTCTGTGGCTAGAGGGTAGGCTGCAGTATACTTTAGAAATATTTTGCATATTTTGTTATCAAGATTTTAGCTGGTATGGCTTGTGGTGACATTCTCTCTCTCTATCCCCTCTCTTTTTTCTCCTTGTTCTTCTATATGACTTTTTTATGCACATGCCTTTAATAGCAGATTTTTTTCTTTGTGTGCTTTTTTAAGTCCTTGTCTTTTTTTTTTTTTTTAATGTATATGTTCTGAGGTCAATTGGATGCACTTTGCTGTTGTTGACTTTAAAATGCACAGTTTACTCCCTCTAGAAAAAAGGGAGTTATTTTATTTAGGTATTTTTCAAGTTTGCTGTGGATTAAGGCATTTTCAAAGGAGATGTTAGGTGATAGACAAAAGAAAAAAAAAACCATAAAGCTTTCTGCATATAATCCACTTCTAATTATTGCAAAATATACACAAAAATATTCCACAAAAGAACCCTGAAGATCAAACTAACAAAGTCCATTTCCTGTTCAGGTGTTGGATATCTTCCTGCTAGCAAGCAGAGTAAACTGATACTTGACTGATAGTTATGTGTGCAAAGGGAAAAAGTCTCTCAGCAACTTTTTAGTGGAAGGTGTCCCTGCCTGTGGCAGGAGGGATGGAATTATCTGATCTTTAATGTTCCTTCTAACCCAAACCATTTTATTATTCTAGGATATATTATTTTATACTTATGTTTGTACATAAACATAGGAAAAAGTGACAGTCTATGTCTAGCCTCTAGTCTTAGTATTATATGTGACAGTCCATCAATATATTTCTGAAGACTTTCAACTAAAGTTCTATCAAAACCTGCATTTGGATGCAATTCTAATTTATAGTGTAACTCAAAACCTTTGTAATATCTAAAAGAAGCTCTGGAAATTATCAATAAGATGTGTTACAATAATTTTTTTTGTATTAAAGATAGACGCCAGATTACTTATATAAGCCAACAAATTCAGTATCTGTACTTGCCTCCACACCCAGGAACTCCCTCCATCTCATGAGCAGTGCAACAAATCTTACTGTATCTAATTTTGATAAAAATCCCCTTCTTTTATTTTGGCTTCCCAAATAGCAAACTGAATTTTAATACAGTAATTTTTTAGACAAGGAATAAAGTCCAGGAAAGGGGCTGAGGTGTGCCTCCTAAAAAGGAAAATGGCAGAGATACCACTGTCATACTTAGGCCTGAGTTCATCTCACCAATGGCATGGCCTTGACCCAGTGTCCCAAACAGGCATCACACAGACCCACAGGATTTCATTGAACTTATGAGAAGAAGGAGTTCATCTCTGGAGACCGACTCAGATGGTGTGTGGGCTGCAAGCACAAATCAAAGAGTTTGTGACTGATGAGAGTGAGGAAGAGAACTTCTCCTGCATCTGTACCCGCTGCAACTTTCCCAGGGCTGATGCTTTCCAGTTTCCATAAATTGCATTGCTGTAACCAAAATGGAACATGGTGAAGAAATGAATTATCATTGTTGGCGTTGAATCAGAGAAGACCAGATGCTATCCTAAAGCCAGTGGAAGATAGTAGCAAACATTTCTTGCAAACCCTAAAACACAAGAACATTATCAACTGTAAATCATCAGCAATATTTCTCAGCACTTTGTCAGCTAAATGTCTACAAAGTAGGTCATGCAAATCCGAAGAACATTCAGATTCATCAATTATCTAGCTAGAATCTTATTGACTTGCTTCTGAAACTTGTTCCCAAGAGTTTACTGAAACTGAGATGTTTATATTCATTTTCTTTTCAAATGAATCAAAGAATTTCCCAGAATGTTTAACTTCCATCTTTTTCATGGCAAAATTGCTCTAGTACCCCAAAGTTATTTTTAACTTCAACTGAATATAAAGTACTAATGCTATGATGAGTTAGGGTCTTCATTGCAGAGCTAGAGATATCATGTGTTCATTTTTTGAGCTTTTCTATACTCTGAAGCCTTACTACTTATAAATGTGTTAGCATTCCTCCTCCTTTCAGCGCCCCAAAGGAGGAGGTAAATCACACAGACAACCTAGCTTCCAACTGCTGCTCCACAACCACACAGTTTTCTGGTAGGACCTGTTTCCTCTTCCCCAGTGACACCTTGTCAGCTACCCTTAGACATTTCAAATGGCACCAGGAGCCTTTGTCTGGGCAACTGTATTGAGTCGCTCCTGATACACTCATAGTGTATCAGAAAGTAAGACATTTTCTAACTCTTGAAATAACTCTTGAAAATTAACCTTTTTAGATGAGATTTCATTTTTCTCTGGTGATGTATCCTCTGGTAAGGCCATGCAACCTTTGACAATCACAGCCTTGATGAGAATTCATTTTCCACTTAAAAACAAAAGAAAAATACTTAAAAGCAAAAAGAAAATTAATTGTTTTTAATAACAACTGAATTGAAGTAGTAAAGAAAAGTCTTCCAGTCAGGCCTGAGAAATACCACTGATTATGTGGATGGCTATGATTGTATTTATTGCTAATACAGTATCTCAATATCATCGGTGTAGAATAAAATATAAGCAGGTCTAAAGTGTTATGATGAGCAGGTCGAGCTAGAATCATACAAGTTTAAAGTCTTTGGCCTTACAGAGTGGACAACTGGAAAGCAACAAAGCACCTATGTGGCTACTTCAGGGTTTTATCTCTGCATGTGACCAGATCTTGGCATTTTCACTCACCTCTCCACTGGTGAGTGTTCCCTGTCTTTGGGCTGGATGTACCCTGCAGAAATCCCTGCCAGGGGAAGGATCAACCCAGAAGCTTCCAGCAACTTTAGGAGACCAGTTTGCTCAGCTGCCCCAGTCTCCAGCAGAATTTTGTACACCTTTTCAAGCCTATTTCTATCAAATTCAATCCAATCATTGCAACACCCGTAATGCATTCATTATGGGAGAAATCCAGACACTTCCTTCTGAAATTCCTACCTGGTGTTCTGATCTTTGGACAAATCATATTGCCTATCAGAGACAACAGCAAGGGAGGGGACAGGGTGCAACTGAACTCCTGATTATCTTTTCTTGTCCTGACAATGATCTGATTTGCAAAGCACTAAGGACTGGGACTAAGGTCTTTCAGAGAGATTTTTTAGAATTTGCATTCAACTGTTCAACATATCACTTGTTTGAAAATGGCAGAACATGAGATTCACTTTGTCTCAAGTAACCTGCATGAGGTTTTATATACCACAGGTATTGAAGCATGTTGGTGTTGGGATTGACTCCAGATGTTTTCACATTATTTAAAGGAGTGTCAAGTCTTTAAAGTAGATCCCAGATGTAAGCTGTCCTTTTAGGTTAGTGTAATTCCAGTGATGTTAATGGAGCCACCCCAACTCCTGCCTTATGCACCCACTTCCCCTAAATGGGGTTCTTGGCGATTGTGTTTACATTCCAGATGATTTCCAGCTATTGTATTCCATTGTTTCTAAACTTTTTTTTTTTTAATATTAGGGCTTTTAAAATTAATGTAATTTTATAAATCTTAAAAATCTCTTCAAAACTGTAAAGATTTCAAGAAAGCTTAGACTGGATAGCTAGTCAGAGTCAATTCTTTTCTTGTGTTGAATTCGACATGTCAGAGTCTTACTGATTCTCTGTTTACTCCATTACAGCCTTTTTACAGCAGATCAGTACATGAAAAATCTGGAGATGATGCTATAATATAACAAAGTAACGATGATGATGTTGATAATGATGATGATGATGATGATGATATAATTTAATTAAAGATATATGTGATTCTTTTCTAGTTATTCTTTAAATTTTTCTTGTTATATTCTATCTGCATTCATGGTAAAGATACAAATAGGTTCTTGTAAATCTATTAATATAATTTAATCAATCTGCACTTGAGAGTCCAAAAATTATTTGGCTCTTGTATGAGTTGAACATCTTGGTCCTAACGATGAGGATATTCTCAGGGCTCTTCAACTCTCCCAGCTGATGTCAGCCAATAGGCACATAGGTCAGCCAAAAAGCTGTTTGGGGGTGTACCGAGAAAAAAGCAAAACTGGGGAAAAAAATAAACATGAAGAACACCATGGGTCATATGCATTTCAGTTAAAGGAAGTTTTTTCCCCTTTGGGGGAAAAAAAATTAAGTACAAAAATAATCGTACAGTGTCTTTTGAGACCTCTTTCATAGCAACAAATGTAACAAAGAGCTGTTGTGACATTGGATTAAAATGCCTTTTTTACCAAAGTAGTGGTTACCTCAACCAGTTCAAGCAATTATCCCAGTTTAGCCAGTGGCTCCAAGACAAGAAAGAGATCATTTGAAATACTTTTACTTACACCAACCTGTTTACAGCTCTTGCAGTTTCAGTACTGAGCAAGATTTCAAGGGAAGAAAAACCAAGAGGCCTTCTTCAGTATGTTGGTTATCGCCTTGCCAAATCAGCTGTCTGTGTACAGAGCCAGTCTCTGTGTCACTTGTGGCCTCTCCTTGGCTGCTGGTCAGAGAGCTTAGGAACTGTTTGTTGTTTAACAGAGCCCTCAGAGATTATTCTTGGAGAGGGTTATTTCTGTAAACCAGAATACATTGACTGAAAATTCTTTTCCACAGCCTTGCAATAGGAGCATTTGGATGCACTCTTTCCCTACTAAATATTCACTGGGAAACAGAAGATGGAATTTGAGGTCTACACCCCCACTTTTTTGCTTCTTATTCATCAATTTACCACACTCAGGGACACTGTCTGGTGTCTATGCAAAGACTTTTGAAGTGAATCAGCGCCGTCATCACAAAATGAAGGTTGCTCCCTGTCTTGCAGAATTAGGTCAATGCTAGGGAGCAAATTTCTGTGTCAAAAACAGTAGCACTGACAACTTAACAAGAATTTGTTTGAGACTCTGCAAGAACGTACATATAAACATAAATATTTAAAATTGCTATATATTTGTCTGGAAGTCAAGCATTAGAAATTTTTTCTTTTCTGTCTACGTAAGAAAAATATTTAGAGGAAATAACTTTAATAGCTTTTAAATTTAGAACAATTTTTTTGATTTGTTTCTTCCATGAAAAAGAAAAAAACCTAAAACCCTGAGATATATCATATAGAACTGGAAAAATAAACCGTTTGAGCTGTTTGAGCCAAACTTAAACACACTTACTTTATCTTTGGGATACAATTTTTAAAGAATTGCAATTTTCAAAATGCAAATTCCTAAAAAATTAAAGACTGAAATGCCGTCCCAAATATCAATGTGAATTTTTCCAAATTTTCCCCTTCTCTGAATGAATTTATTTTCCCATAATTAACTTCAAATTAAAGAATCATTTCCATCTTTTAAATTTCATCTTTATAAGAAGCAACTTTGCGCTGAAGAAAATATTAAATGTCAGCATTGCTAATGTTAATCCACTGAATGAATAGCAGAGTTTTTTTTTTACACTCAAAGAATAAATGCAGGCAAACTACAAGTATGACATTAATATTCATATTTATATCAATAATTTCATTGTTGAAATCTTTTTAATTCTTGTCTCTTTAGTGAGCTGACAGCTTGAGAAAGAGCTTGTGTCTCCAACAGGAATGAGCTGACCCTGAGAAAATCAGCTGGATGTTGAAAATAGCTGCATTAATTATTTAGTCCTGCTCACCTCCAAGTGTCTGAGGTCCTACTGCAGTACCACAGACACATCTAGTGCCCAAAATAGTTTTGTAAAATACTGGCCAATTATTTCTCACTGTGAAGATGTCAGAAAAATGCCTATAAGTCAAATATTGCAGTCCTCAGCTTTACCTTTTGTGGATTCACCCCCTAAGTTTTCACAATAATTTGTCTTATAGTTATGGTAAACTGCCTTAGTGAGTGATGGTGGGGACAGCCGAGTGAGAAAAATGATCAGAGATCTTGTGAGGAATCAGAGTGATGGATGAAGGAGAGATTTTCTGTTCTTTATCCCAGGATATTGGGATACACATGGAATGAAACATGACTTAGCAGAAGCATTGACAACAGAAATAAAACTTCTAAAATTAGTTAAAATTCTGAATCAAAGCATATTTCAGTAGAACAGCTTTGTCTGAACTCACATGCCAGGAAATTTTTTTTTTAATTTAGATATAATTTAGGGGTTTTGATAATTTTAGCAGAAATGGAATAGTCCCAGATAAAAATGAGTATCAAGCATTCTTTTAAAAAAACATATTCATCAAATCCATGGTCCATAGGTCTTTTACTGAATAATTTCCATCAACTGAATTTCAACAATCAAATTTCAGAAGTTCAAAAGTACATCCTCTGTATCTAATGAGGTTGGATTTTCACCTCTTATTTACATTCTCAGACATTTATCTGATCACTCTCAAATATCTCCAAAACACACTTTGGTCACAGCCTTCTCTTGTAAATGTAAATCCAAGATATACTGCAATATCTGGCAGGACTTTTTAGGGTGTTTGATTCTCAACTTAATTAATAAAGCTTTATAATTCTTTATGTCTTGATTATTCATTCTATTTCTTTTTCTAAAATACATGATATGAAATATTAATTTTACTTATTTGACCCAGCCTGAATTTGTCTTGAGTCCTGGAAAATGTGCAGATGAAGCTACCAGAATGCCACAGAACACACTGGAAAAAGAAAGCTTCCTTTCATATAAATGTTAGCAAAGGTGTTTCAGAATAACAAAACAAATATAATTTAAGCATTCTGGGTCTTATTTGTTCATATCGCTCAAATGATGCTTTGGTTGCTTTATTTATGAAAATATACTGAAACCACTGTGAAAATAGGCATAAATACTTTCACAGGGCATGGAACAGAGGAAGCGACCTGGATCAAAGGGATATGAACATTTCCCCTCAATTTCTCATCACCTGAGATTCTCATTTTCAAGGGTGTTTCCATTTTTTGGGCAGGGTATTAATTTCTTCTCCTTACTGTTTGGAAACACACAGGATGTATCCTAGTCCATTTTTTCTAGCATAGATACAGCTTTAAAATCCAGGATTTAATATTATCTTGATGGGGACTGGATCTGGCCGCAGCTGAAAAGCGAACCAGTGTGAAGAACTAAGAAACCTGAATGCTTAAAATGAGTGGTTAGGACACTATAGCTAAAAGTTCAATGGATTTTCTTTGGAAAGCAAAGGAACATGAAGACTGAGGGGTAAAAGAAGCTGGAGTACTTAGAGAGAGCTGCATTTTTATTGCTTCGTCTCTTTTTTGCCTCAGAATCTTGTGGCCCCTTTGGTCAAGACAGAGGGTATGAAATTTGAAGAGGAGACTATTTGAGCTATGGTTTATTTGGCCAACAGACCTTTTCCATGTTCAAGCCTGAATCACTGAAAAGCCTAAAATGGCAATTGCAACCTGCAGTCTGCCATCAAAAGCCATCCCATGTCCTCATCATTGCTGTCTACCATGTGTTCTACAGTGAGAAACACAGTAGCCTTGTTGGTGACAAATGCTGAATAAACACAATCCTCTGCCAAGATAAACATTCCCAGTTTTCTTACTTCATGGGACACACCTTCTTTCAGCACCAGCAGTTCCTGTTGCCTCACTGGTGCAAGAGAGCTTCTTGCGCCATCTCAAACTCATTTTTCCCACAGGTCGCTTAGGTGGAACTCCCAGAAGAGCTAAAACCAACACCTTATTCACATAGATCACAGCATAAATCCCAAATTAGGCCATACCTCCATGGCTACAGTGTAGTGTAAATACATTCTAATGATTTATCATGTTGGACTTGATTATCCTTGTGGGTCCCTTCCAACTCAGCTCATTCTATGATTCTGTATTTGCTTTTCCATTTCATATAAATAAAGCTGAACATTTGGGAACCACACTCTGTCAACGTTAATATAAAATCCAGATGTCTGTTTTGTCAGCCTACTGCCTTATACTGGATATTTGGATGTTCTAATTTTCTGCCCATTGGTGAGTTATTTAAGAGAACACTATATGTGAGCATAAGAGTGTGTACAACACTGCCACTGGTACAGCTCATGCCCGAGGTTCAAGATATGCACAGATGAATGATTTCAAATCTCAAGGTAACCAGCCATTGGCATTGGTATTTCACAGGACTGTGAACATATCAACTTACATTATGCAAACAGGTGGTCATACATGAAATGCCACTGTCATTTGTCTTTAACACCCTGTATGGGGATTTACCTTCATGTTTCAGGAAGCACTGCTGCACTGAGATAAAGAAGTGTAGTCTTTGCAAGCTTTGCCTTTTCTGCCAGCCATCTCCAGGCCTTGGGGCACATGTTGGCAACTGGATTAAAGTTTCATCAGATTTTCACATCACCTCCATTAGACCATTTCAAGCAAGGATGGAATTTGGTCTGAGTGTCCTGTGCCAATGCTAAGCTGTATATTTTGTGAGTGAATTGCTAATAATTTTTCATGCCATAGTCCAGTTCTGATTACCTTTATTTGGGAAGGCTGTTGATGGTTCAAATGACAATTTTTCTTCTGAATAATTCTGAATGATTCCATCTCAAGAAGGAGGAATTGCTCTCAAGGGTGATGCTTCATAGTAGCCACCAAGACCACTGTCAGTAAGCACAACTTTCTTCTGACTTGAAGGTACCAACTATGGCAACTTAAAATTAATTTGGCATGGCAGTTTATAAAGTGATTTTTCTGACATGCTGTTCTTGACACAAACATATGTCCTTCACACAGAATGTGCTGACGAAAAGCTGGATACTACAGTCAAATATTCCTCCACTGCTATTTGGAAGGGATATTGAAGCAACTTGATTTTGGTCTCAGAGAAAATATTTATTCAGCAGTACACCATAACGAAGAAAGCTATGCAATATCTTATATCTTAGGATATATTTTCAATACTCTGCCAAATTCTGATCTTAGATATGTGTGGAAAAACTCATATTTCATCAACTGAATTAGTCAAAATTAATTAAGAGAAAAGACAGTAGGCTTTAGTACATTAATGCCCAATAGATTTGCTCATATATATCTGAAGAGAGGAATGAATTTGCAGGGCCAGATTGAAGATTTCCCACTGATTTTTCTGGGCTTTGCTTTACACTATAAAGTAATTTCAGGAGTAAATGGCAGGTACTTAGCAATGACTGTGTAGTGAAGAATACCTTTACTGTTCTTATAAGCTTTTTTTCAAAAGTAGTTATTATTATTTCTTCTTTTGTCACATAAAAAAAGTTTTCCCAAAAGTACTTTGCCAAAGTGCTACATAACTCCAAAGCTATATCCACTCCCATTAAGCTAATGGTGTTATGCTGGATTTCAGTCAGTGCTAGTGAGTGCACATTATGCCTTAATAAGACTATTCACGTGGAGGAGTGGAAGTTTTCTCTTTTCTTCAGACATGGAATTGAAACTTTGATTTTCAAAAGAAAGTAGCTTGCAGTAAAATTTTTATTAAAAAGTATTCCATAATCAACCTGAAATAACTATAGGAAGATATTACAAATTTTGTTTCTAATAGAATAAAAATATTGTTATAGAATTTTTTTCTGGGTTTGCAAACATGTACTTAATTTTCTGACAAGCAGCATTTGAGAACATCTGCTTTGGGACTGGATCTGCTATTTTTTTAGTGCATATGCAAGAGTGGGAGAGAGCTGTATTAGAGAAGCTTAGCATTTACCTTGTTATCTAATCAGCTCATTATTGAGCAGTAGTCAGAAAAGTAGTTCATATGTTGGAAAGGAGCAGAAAAGAAAACAAAATAGGAATTATGAAACTTCTGCCGCTGTACAGTGCTATGGAGCTCTTAGAGTTTGAATTATTACTGCATTTCGGTTGCCTCCATTAAAAAGAGAATACAATAGCAGTGGAAAGAGGAGGAGGTCAGAAACAGGAGGATAAGAAGAATGAATAAAGCTTTAGAATAGCTTCTATGAAAGCAATGAAGAAGGAACCTCTACTAAGCAAGACATAAAGGAAGGAATAAATAGTTCATTAAAATAGTAGGTGTGTAGAGCAGGGAATAAGCGTTCCTGTCTTTGTCCTTTCTGCACAAGCAGATGATATCTTTAGCCTTGGGCTCTGGAAATATTGCAAATTCAAATGGTTTAAAATATGTAATCTGAAAAAAAACATTGGGAAAAATCTACAGTTGTTAGATAACAACATTGTCTCTGAACAAAGAAGTTCCTGATCAATATTTATGGAAAATCATCCCTACATTCTGAAACTGAATCTATCCCTTTTCTCAGACCTAACTGTTGCATATGGATTCTTCTATAGAAAAGCAGAATATAGGAAAAATTTTGATTTTGCCTGATACAAGATTTCCTATGCTCTAATTTGTAGACTGCCTCCACCTGAAGTTGTGGCTTGTGAATATCAGTTGTCCAGAGGAGGCAGAAAGGCTGCAGAGAAATGACAAAGTGCTAGACCACCCCTGCAGGGTCAGTTTAGTTTAAAATGAAAAGTTAAAAGCACAAAAGAAAGACAAGAATAAAATAGCACAGAAGGCTTGATAAGACCAGAAGGCTTGATTTGACATACAAATCTTTATTTAAAAACTAGTATTTTAAAGGATAAAACGTTATCATGTTACTCCTCATTTTTCAGGCTCTGCAACAGGACTAAACAGTACATGTGGGATTATTGCATGTTTTACTCATAATTCATGAAGCAATAATGCCATGTCCCAAGTTTGCAATGCTTGCTGATTTCAGGAAAGATTACTTGTTTTAAAGACTGTCTGTTCAATGTTTTGGTCAGTGTGGCTGGATGCCTTCTGTGCTGAGAGCACATAAACCACAAGCAAGGTACTACCCACAGCTGCTTATAAATGCTTTTTAGCAAACCTCATGGACTGCAGGCCTTTGATTGAGCCCTCAGTGCCCTGAGCAGGACAGCTGCCAGCGCTTGAGTGGAAATTCATATGGGATTTAAACAGCCATGGGTTTTCCCAGCTGAGGCTTTAAGTGTCTATCCCTTGCTGGGATGGTTTTCAGGGGCCTGGAGATTGCTTCAGTTCCAGCAGGACTGTGTGAAGTGGTGCTGTGCATCATTCTGGGGCACTGTGTGGGAACAATGCATCTAATGAAGCAGAATGGCTGCCAGTCTGTCAGGTCTGACCCTTCCAAAATCTGGTTGCTCACAGACCACAGCAAAAAGCTTTGTAAAGCATTAGTTGAGATGCATTTGCCAAAACAGTTTTTCAGTTTTTCCAACCGTAGAGATTTAAAGTACCATGAGAAAAATTAAGGCACGATTTTTGAAACAATCAACAACTAAAATTTTATTTAGATTATTCCTTAAGTTTCCAAGTGAAATCATTCCTTTCATACTCCAGTGTAACAGCTCTTGTGTCACTGTGATATCTACTAGGAAAAATTGTTCTCTCAATTTTGATTAAAAAACAGTGGTTAGTGAATTTTCTCATCCCTTGATTGGTTATAACCTCAGTATAAATTTAACCTTTTGACTTCAATTAGAGCTTTGAGATTTCTTGGGAACAGATGACATATTTACAACTCAATATGTTTGTTTCATCCATCTGTTCTCTTCTGGCAGGTTGTAAATTATTAGGACACATGCTGCTTTGTGTATATCTTTCATGCACAGAAATGAGCTGTGTGGGTAGGGTTTCCTGCTCTAATTGGTATTTAGGTTCTTCCATTGTGTGAAAGCTATACAGCAGTAACCTATGGATAGCTTTTTGATCTTCCCTAAACACACTAATTTCTGTCCTCACTGAGGGTCACCTCAGCAGTGAAGAGTCACAGTAAAAAGGAAACAAGCAGTCAGACTGGAGTTATGTCAGACAGTGTTGGACTCAGAAAATCAGCAGGTCCCAAACAGCTCTAAAAGTGGGAAAAAGTAAAGAAGGTACCTGCTTAGACGTAAAATGCATTTAGTGACAGTGATAGCTTCAGTAAATGATTCAGAGGGAAAATAAATTGCTAAGCTTGTACAAGTATTTCCAATCACAAACTCATTCTTTATAGGAATAGCCACCAAGCCAAAAAAATATATCTTTTTTCATCAAACCAAAATTTGTTTCATTCCAACATATGTCACTTTGAACTGCTGTAGCTTATGTGAACGCACTGTTGGAATGAATTTTCTTTGAGAATTCTCCATTTGTCAAGTTTCTTTTGCAAACTACAGTTACATGGCTGTCTCTGGTGGTGTGGACAGTCTGAGGTTTAAAAGCAAACCACAGGGAATAGGAAAGGTGTAGAATGATTGTGCTGTAAATGCTGCTTCAACTGTGAAGTCTAAGAAGGCTAAAATAGCAATGCAGGTTTTCTGGAAATCAAACAAAAAGTTAAAAACTGTATTAACCACACTGGAAAGATTGTTACGGAGCCAAGGGATGATATGGTTGACAAGGCATCAAGCCAAAAAATACTTGTCCATAGCTGATAAGGGAAGAGGGTTAGAAATTGGAGAAGCCTAAGCAGATATTTATAAAATTTTGTTTAGTCCAAACAAGATCTCCAAGGACTGGGCCATGGTTGTCATAACCTTATTATTAAAAAAGTGTTCTAGGGATTTACTTAGAAAATGTATATCAATGCATTTAGCCTCATAAGGGACAGAAGCATTTAATGAGATCAAATAAAGATACCCTTGGAAAAATTGACAGCCTGAGAGCAGCCACATGCTCTCAGGAAGTGCAGATCATGCTTCAGCTGGTTGGAATTCCTGCAGGATAATATTACTACAGAGGTGCGGGTTGATTTGCTAAAGTAGCAAACAAAAACCACAGAATTTGCACTGTGGTTGTTCAGGTATTTTGATCATGTAAACGTCCTAGAGCTTAAAAACTGGTGAGATTAATGTTCTCTGATTCAAGGACAAGTGAAACTGATTAAGGAATTTCAAGTTGTTTTATAACTCGTTTGGATTAATGCTTTTAAACCATTGTAAGACTTAAACTTTACATTTAGAATTTTTCAGATATAGTAGGATTGGACACAATGAAAAAAAAACTCCTGAATACTCCCATTTTTTCAGTATTAAGACTAAGAGAAATGCAGAAGAAACAGGAAGAAAAAGGAACTTGGGAACGTTTTAGAGTTTCTCTGAACTGTATTCTGCCACCTGGGAGGCTCAGCAGAGCACTGTGTGCCTCCAGTCCACTACAGAAATGGAACTTTAATTTGGTTTGGTTAGTTTGTGGACATGGATGATGCTTAGTACAGGCTTAGCAATTCTTTGCAAAGCTCATGTGTAAGAATGTTTAAAGTTAGAATCACTTTAAGATTAATGGTTTTGTTTTTGGTTTAGTGCACCAAATTACAGCAGATCTACAGGGATTGACTGATGTCTTTTTGACTGCCAGTGGCGAAATATATATTCAGGAAAGATTATTAGATGAGCACACAGAGGGAAGCCATCTTCAGAGAATACTGAAGTTACTGTTCCAAGAAGAATTACTTCAGGAACTTTAAACTTTGCAACTTGGATGACTGTTGTGATTTCATGATCACCATGAAATTCCCAGATTGCATGGATTAGACAGAAGAGTCAGTTAACAAAATGAACAGATGTCAAAGGAAAGCTTTCCAACAGATCTTGAGGAAGGAGCTTTAACAATCAAATCAGATCAAGGGTAAATTATTTTGAGTGACATGGGATTAAAATAAGTCAAAGTAATAGCTAAATTCTCCAAATAAATCTATCCCACATTGTTCAATAAAGTTCAAGAGCTGTGTATATATTGAAAATACCAGAGATTGTTACTGTAGGAGTGACAAATATATGTGAAGGGACGACTTTAATCTGTACACTTAAACGATTTCAGTTTTGAAATGAAAAAAAAAATACAAAAGGACATCTACAAATAGTGGTTGCATGTACAGTATTTTTTAAGTTTCTGCAATGAAACCTCAGCTCATAAGAGAAAATTAAGCCTGCTGTTCTCATGTAAAGAAAATGGGGCAACACATCACAAAATCTCACTTGCCTTTATATAAGAAATGAAATTTGTGTTACAGCATAAAATAAAAGATTTAAGAAGATGATGATTTTTTTCTCCTTCTCTAACTGCTGTCAAGACATAACCATGAAAATTAATCCTAGTTATGTCTCACAGACTTTTAGGCTTCTTTGAATAAAGTGTCTCCCATGTCTCTGTCAAATGAGTGCCCGTCTTACCAGGAGGAGCAAGTAGGAAGCAAGGAGTATTTTTGCTCCCTGAGGGTGCAGACTGGGTTTGGTGTGTGCCAGCAGGGCTGAATGGGAGCTGCACTATCCCCAGAGCTTATCTGGGGGTTTCAGGTGAGCCCTGCAGCTGCTGTGGAAGTTGTTCTACTCAGCACCAGCCTTCGACTCGGTCATTGTGAAATCCCACTGAAGCTCGCTCCCACTGATGAAGAAACAATATCAAGCAGTACATTCCTATGTTCAATAGCTGTTTTATAAGTTTTAGCACTGACATTGTGACTGCTAATCATTCTTTTTTCTAATTGAGCCATTGAAATGTTCCCCAGATTCTTGATTTAGCACTAGACTTGTTTTTTTGGCTTTGGATAGCTTGAAATATCTAAGCTTGTTAGAAGGAGATGGAATTGTTAGTCCAGATGGAATTGAAACCAGATTTCTGAGGCAAGGAGTCTAAAGTAACAAATTATTGACACATTTTATTACTTCTACTGCAGTCTAAAATACTGGACAAATCACTAATAAAAATTCACAGTTTAGATAGCTTTTGGAATACAGGCAGGCCATGAATTCTTTATGGTCAAACATGATATCTAATCACTCCAGTAACAGCACTTTGCTTAAAACTGCAGATGTCATTTTTGGATTAGATTTATATTAGGGGTTTTTTTGATGACCAAAATTTGGATTATTTCTTTGTTATATGAATTACCCTGTGTTACAATCTGACATCTATTGCTGTGGGGTGGGAATCTACAGAAAACTTGGCTTCAGTCACACTGCTCTAATGGCTTAATTGTTATTTAGGGCAGAAAATGTCAATGTTGACAGATCAAAGCCTTCTCAAAACTAAAATGAATTCCTTGGATACTCCAGAGGTTTGTATCCACATTGGATCATATTATCTACAAGTCTTGCAATAATCATTTTATGCCTGTCTATAAACACAGAGCAGATGCAGGTTTCTCCCTCTCTTATTGTCCTTGTGTATCCAGCATGGGGAGAGGCTGGCTTAGCTGTGCAGTCCATGTACATAACTCTCAATGCCCAGCAGATTTCACTGCTCTCCATTCACCCACCCAAGGGCTGACCTTATGTTTGACCAAAACTGGTAAGAATTTCAGTGAACTGCCTAGACCACACAGAATGCCACAACTCTGTTTTGTGGAATGGATCTCCTTCTCTCACTGAATGAAGGGGCAGATTTTTGTGAGGCTATTGTAAAACTTGTGCTTTCCTAATGATGAAAAATTTCATTTTTATGTGGTCTGCTTGATTGAAGGTGAGTTTGGAATCAATACTGAGGCAAAAAAAAAAAAAACAAAATAAAACGAGAGAAGACATATGGAAAGAAAGATTTCTTGTAGCAGGAAAAGGATTCCTGCTACTTCTTATATTTTGCCATGTCATTTTGAGAGTTTCAGGATGATGAGTAGGAAGTTGACTGCCACTTTATGGCTTACATAAATTTGGATGGCTTTCAAGTCCTGTGTTATCTCTGGAGGTGCTTGAGACAAACAGTGTTTTTCCTTTGGATGTTACTGGAAAACATTCATAGTCAAAAAGTACTCAAATTTTCCATTAAATTCTATACAAGACATTTGGTCACACGTGAAGTAAGGGATACTTCCTATTTTCAACTTACAATTTATTTCCTTACACAATTGTGTTCCTAGAAGAGCTGAAATAGTTAAGCCTGTATTACAGAGGAAGTAATTAAGAAAATGCTTTTAGATATCTAATCCTGCTTTTATATGACTTAAAATAGAGAGGGAAGGGGCAGAAATTTCAAATTTTCCCACAATTTCCTTTTCAGAAAACCAATAATTATTGTTTCTTATTTGCATTTAACTGATGATTTCCTTAGGGAACTTTGGGGGTGGAAAGGGAAGAATCTATAAAAAAAGTAGAATTTTTCCACCATAATACAAAATATGTGGATCCTTCATTGGAAACCCACACCCTTCATTCTGAGGTTTTCAGTGGAGCCACAAATATTTCTAAGAAGGAAGTCCCCTTCCCTGAATATTTCTTTTTAATAGCAAATCTTCTGTGAAAGATCTGGAAGTAGTGGAAAGGTTTTTGGGTTTAAATTTTCTTAAAACAGCTCAGGTAATGACATTGTTCACCTTTTTAGACTGGGAAATCTTATCAAAAATAATCTAGAATAAATGTGAGATACATCAAGCCTTTATAGGTTAATATACTTCATTATATCATAGAAATTTTATATAGAGTTAACCAAGCTCTGTAAAGGAAGAAAATATAAATTTCATCAAAAGGAGTAGCAGTAACATTCCAGGTGTTAAAATCAACCAAATTGAACAACAATAAAGTTACCATATCAAAGAACAAAGGAGATATTTTTCCAAACTTCATACAAATCTCCATATGAACACAAAAAATAGCCATGGATTCTGCAGCCATACTATTCTTTTCACAGAAATTATTTGCACTACTACTTACTAGAGATGGAAAAAAATTACTAGAAGTTTTAACTGCAGGATATGAATCAATTTCTATTTTATGTCCTGGTTTATGTATATATGCTGACTATTGCCAAACCAATAAACTATCAGCTCATAGAAGATTAATTCCTGCATTTTTCCATAAGTAATATGCTGTGTAGGAAAAAAATAAGAAAATGCAGCTTTGCAAAAGTATTGAAATTCTGCTGATATGAATTCTGAAACTAAAGAATTAAAAAAAGCTAAGTGCTATTACTTCATTTCATGCAGTTTGATAGGAAATCATTTTAGAGGAGTCACAACCAAAAAAATAAAGTTACTCAGCTAAGAGATGAAGCAGTTAAGAAATAATGTAAGTTAGAAAAATTTTGCAGTGCCCTGAGAGAGAGTCTGTATATTCTGTCACATGTATTTTCTGTACACAGAGACATGCACGGGAAATATTTTTGCATGTAGGAGACTGCAGCCTGAATATGGGATTACTTACTGTAGGCCACCCACAACACCACTGCATTGAAGTAACTCTTCTACCAGCAGTGATTCAGTTAACCTTTGATTAAACACAGGAATTTAAACTATGGAAAGGTCTGAAACCTGACACAGTCCTTTGACACCTCCATGTCTGTCATTAAAGATAATCCTGCATTAGGTACTGATTTTTGAAAACAGAATTAAACTACTTTGGTTTTCAATCCTAACCCTTCCATATTACAAATGTTACCCTGCTGTGTTAAGAGGCTTCCTGAATTACTGCTTCTCCTTTCAAGTCTCTGTGTTAGTGAAGGAGCTTTAAAGGGAGCACGGGGGCCACTGAACACAGACTGGGCAGCTCCATCACCAGCAAATGAAGTGACCATCCAGACTGCAGTAATCAGTGGACCTCAAAACTGACCAGGACTTCAGAGTCTGATCATGCCCCATTCCTCTCTCACTTTTTCATGCCTTAGTGAGACATCACCCTAAGACTAAGACAATCAAGATGTTCGTTATTTTTTTAATCTTTTCTTTGACTGAGCATCACCAATGCCATACCACTATTTTTAACTTTGTCTTTGGGGTGATCTTGCTCCATCTTTTCCCACTATTTCTAGTAGGTTGAGTGATGGAAGCTCTGTGATGACCTGAGGCCTGCATTTTCAGACATATTTTTACACCTTCTTAATTGTTACATTTTCTCCTCTTCCTCAACTCTGTTTATCCAGGTTACTAAGAATATCTCAGTGGGAATCTCCCAATATTTCCTCAGCCCACTGTTTCTTTTTTTCCTTTTCCCAGCATTAAACACAGGCGGGTTCTCATTTTTCAGCTTTTGTGTCTCACCTGGATAGAAAAGTAAAATAAAGAAGTCTAAAATAAAACTAAGATGGAGCACAACTCAGCAGAAAATAGTGTATGGTGTTCCAAAGTTCATAGGCTGTGAAATATGAGAAAGTCTTTGGATTTATACTGCTTTTGAGAAATTGCCCATCAGTTTTTTGGATAGGTCATGTACTGCAGCCAATGTGGAATAAGCAATGTCCTGGCTGAGAACAGCCCAGGCACTGACTGTTCTGCAAAGACAGATCTTACACCCTCAATTACTAGCAATGCTGTTGGTGACATCTCCCCACAAAGGGCCTGATCTTGGACTTACAGAAGTAGTCCAACTTGAGCAAAGCAAAAACTGGCTGAGACCAGAAGACTTCTCTTGAAGGTAAGCAAGAATCCTGACCAGACTGCCTGGGCAACAAGAGCCCTCCTCAGCCACCTTCAAGCCACCCAGATGCCCCTGGATGCTGAAGTGTCCACCAGTCTTTCCAAGTCACTGAAAATCACTTACATGACTTTTAGAGAGAGAATGTTTAATTTTTTCTTTTTTCCCAGAAGAAGCCTTTTGATCTGCCTTATCAGCCTGTACCCTCTTGCCAGTGCGCACAGGAAGTTCCTAGAGCCCAGACACTCACAGCAAACTGAAAAAAGGAAAGAAGAGGTTTTATTTTGTTTTCTTTTAGCTCCATGATGTATAGGCATGAAGCCTGAAAAGGATAACTCAGTACTTGACAAGCCTTTGAGTGGCACCTACTCAACTGTCCCAGAAGTGCAACTGCAATTTACATGGATCTAGCTAAATTTCTGGTTCCTCTTCACAGGTGTCATATGAAGGAACAGTAAAAAGATTTCAAACTTATTAATTGCAACAGGGCTGTTGGAAGGTTCTGTGTCAATGAAGCCATTTTAGAAACATGTCTGTGTTAATATTTAAAAGCATTTCATCTGCACCTTATAGAAAGAAGGAAAAAAAAGAAAAAAGGACAACCTAGGGAAACTTCAGTTTAAAGCTGAGCAATGCAAGCCAGGAAAGATGTCAAGAGTAGAAAAGACTCCTTTGGGGATGTGGCCTTTATGGATAAAGGAAGGTGAAATCTTACCCTTGTCAGTGAAGCTCATTTTACAGCACCAAAAAGTGCATTTATTTTTGCAGGGTCCTGCTGGCTGCTTATTGGAGCCACTTATTGTGCAATCATTTCTGATAATAATGTGCAGAGCACTGTCTGGAGACAAATATATTGGGATGCACAGAGTAACCTGGTATTTCCTGGTGGAATACCAAGCTTATCGCTTCCATGACACTAATCTCATAATTCACTCACCGAGCAATAAAGATTTCTCTTACAAATTAGATCTGTTTGATAATCCATTCTGTGTTTTGACATGCTTGGTATGTTGCTACTCATGTTCTTTCCTGGATAGCAGTTTAATATGGTGATTTGTGATGCCAGCAGGAGGCTCAGGCAGGTGCATGGATAAACAGAGTCTCTCCATGTTCCCACTGACAATGCAGAAATCTCATGGACTGCAAAAATCTCTGTTTTCCCTGCCTTGCTATTTTGTGTAAATCCTTCTTGAGTGTTGTTTCTAAAAAAAGTGAATAGAGAAAGAAATAATGCCAACTAGCATTCCCTGAGTTAATTTTTGTGAAGAAAGAAGAATGTTTGATTGTGTTTTGGTTTGGTTTTACTTACATTATGTTCCAGATTAAAGGCCACAAATTCAGGATCCATTTTGATAGGTCCTGAATCTGTCCTAAATATCTAGGAGCTAAAGACATCAAGAGACACTGTACAAAAATCTGAAGAAAAGGTATGGCCAGGAAGTAGTTCTGAACCCATTAAAATAGTTTGGCTGTGTATGCAGTCCACAAGTGTTAGTACTTGGAAAAGTACTTAGCAAAGTGACTTTATTTTCTAGCTTGCCTTTTGTTTAGTAGGAGTAGCACTGTTTGTCATGAGAACATTAATTTTGTCTTATTCACTAGGTGTGACATGCTCTGAAAGTGCTGGCTCCTGGATGTGCTCCTCATAGGTTAGTCAACTGGAAAATATCCCATTTAAGAAATCTGTGGCATTAAGTAAAAATGGGCTTTCCACAACTGAGTAGCAGTGAGGTTTGTTATATGTCAACAAACTGATCTGCTAGAACCACATCTGCAAAACATTTCAGGGTCTAACTCATGAGTGAAAATGTCTGTCAAGAAGAATGTGAAATAATGATGCTGATTTGGGCCCCTTCAGGATGTATAATAGTGATAACCCTGGGAAGGGTTGTTTTTGTTAGCATGGGATGTGGTATCTGGGCTCCTTCATGACCAGAGCTTCATGTGACCCAAACAAGATGGCAGGAAAGATATTGGTCTCATTTTCCATGAGCCTCCAACCTTCCAGGTCATCTGCAGATGAGAACTGAACCACAGGCCCAGGGCCCAGCTGCTGTGAAAAATGGCCTTTCAGCCATTAAACCACCATTCAAAATGCTGCTTTTCTAAGGGTATCTATTCCATAATTCTACGTTTCTTAACAGCCAAGGTTCTGAGATTGAAATTTCTCTGCTTTTGTAACACAGTGCCAGCTCCTCCACGCTGTTCCTCAGGCACCATCAAACCTGCCTGTGGAGCTGGAGCACCTCTGGGGCAGCCATGGAATGGTTTTGTCTGTCGTGCTTGAGTCCAGTGGGTACCTAACTGCTTCAGATTTTCTTTCATGTGCATTCATTTTTATTTGTTCAGAGATGCTAAGTTGGCTGTCTTTGAAATTCAAAGAGGACAAGAACAAACAAATGGGTTTCTAACTATTGGTTTACTCCTGGTTTCTGTAAGAAATGACATGAAATCCTGCTAATATCTAAGGTTATCTGTGGCCTTGTGACCTGCGAATCCTAATCTCAGTGCGACTCTGGTTGGAACACTAGAAAGTGAAAGGTCAGCAAAATGAGATAGTTTATGTATGGCCACAGGATTAGCAGTTTGGGCTGCTCTGAAGATATTAATTAGTACCATCCCATGGCAAATATCACTCAGGTGCACTAAAGGGGGAAAAAAGGAATTTTTGAACTCTTGAAAAGCCAAATATCTTTTCCATTGCTGAATATGACTCCAGAGTAAATAAAGGCACTGAAATGACCAGATTAGTTGAAGAATTAAAAATATACATTTATAAGTATATATTTTCATTTCCCGATTAATTTGTCTTCATTAATCAAAAACTCTATTGAAATGTGGTTCTTGAAGCATGATATGAAACCTATGAGAGAGCAATTAAAACATTCAGGATAACATTGAGCATTAATTGGTTACATTTAGATTCAAAGAAGAAATTGGATTTTTGCCTTCACAACTGCTGAGAATTCGTTTTGAAGACTATTTTAATGTGGATTTTTTCAAATATAGTTCAGTTCCCATCTCGAGCTATGGCTTTCTGGTTTTTGTTTCTTCCTTGCACACCTCTTGATGGGTATGCTCTGTATACATAACTCTGGTCTATTGAAAATGTAGTAACTGCAACATGCATTTTTAGAATGGTTTTATGTTATTCCTCTTTCTCCATCACCCATGGTTTTTTGAGCAACGTTTTACTCTGTACAAATGAAAATTGCTATTTTCTTTAGAGAGGGTCTACATTGCTAAAAAAACAGTGTGTTTTTAATCCACTTGGAATAAACTGAAATCAGCGGGAGTTCAGTAATTTTAAAACTGAAAACATGTCCCTAAATAGAAACTTCACTTTGACATCCATGCTGGACATCCTGACCATTTTTACTGGTCCCTTCTGTTTCCTTTTCTTAGCTCTCTCATTTCATGTTTAGTTGATTCTGGTGATGAATTCATCTTTGCAAAAGCTTCTTTTCCAACCACAGGTGGCAGCAGACAGCAGAAACATCAGGGAAAAGGGCTTCTCTTCATCTGGGAGTGAGCTGAGATGACAGGATAGCTTGCCTTGTTCCACAATGAGTGTTCTTTATAATTTTCTCCACACATCCAGTGGCTACTTAAACTATATGTTTTGTATATTTATGTTATATCTAAGTGCACTGAAAATATAAATATTTTTGATTTTTTACTCTCTGAGAGCTCACATGAATAAATCTTAACCTGAACAGGTTAGTCATCCTATAAATCTTAGATTTCCAACATTTTATATATACTTGCACTTAATCTCTGTTAGATTGTATCAAACTGAGGCAGTTTTTCTGATCTTTTCTCTGGGCTGTGGGGTAGCTCAGTAGTCTGGAAACGAGATTCAGGAGATGCAGGTGCCAAGCGAATTTGCACAAGTCATTCAATCAAAAAGAAGCTGTGAGAAGCTGTTAGTTCCTGCCTAAATCTCCATTCATAGACCCATGTTCACAGTCACAGATGTAAATTTTCTATCTCTGCATTTCACATTGCTTTGGGTAAAACTGCTCTGGCTTGTAAACTTATTTTTGCCAGACAAAAAGTCTAGTATATTTATTACTGTCTTTTCCCAAAGCCTTGAACTCTACAAACTAATGCCAAAGGTTTTGTAACACATTAAAACTGAGGGATATTAGACACACCTTCACCTATGTGTTTAGAAAACTGCCTGTCTGCTCCTGTAGCAAAACCAGTATGGGTTCCTTAATGTAATAAATAGAATAAATTAGTGGAAAAGCCTTTGGCAAATGCCATTGTACTTCTAAAACAAATATTGAGATGTATTTGCATTGTCTTTGTCTTGTGACCAGTCATTCTAAAGTCGCTCCAGAAGTGCTGCTTTAAAGTGTGCACAGCCTGCAGGTAGGTGTGCAGAGACATCATCCCATGGGAACAGCTGTCCTGGTGGCTGCTGGGCCATGCTTCCCTCTGCTCTGGGACAGAAAGGTGTTCCAAGACAAACAGGTAGGAGGGAAAAAGGGGTGTGTGGAGGGGGGTGGAGCTTGAGGACACCCCCATTACCTGGATAAAGGTACAGATAGCCCTGGTGTGGCCGGCCAGTGGGCAGCTCCTGGTCACAGGAATTTGCAGGAGCCAGGACCAGGATTTGTGGGCTCCAGGGTCTGCACTGATCGGCTCCCAGGAGTTCCAGATTTCCTGGAAGGACTGAATGAAACCCCTCAAAAAGGAAAGGGTTGTTTCAGGGCTATGTGATAATCCACGTGAAGGCAGAGCAGAAGATGGAGACCAGAACCATTGCATTAATTCAGGAAAACTTTTCCTGGGGGTTTTACAGAAGAAACAGCACTGAGTGAAGCTATCAAAGAGGTTAAATAAGCATCTCTGGTGGATGAAATATGAACTCCAAACTAGAAGCATTTAAATTAAAAAAAAAAAAGAAAAAAATTTCTTCAAAGGAAGAGAGGTAAAAACATGCAGGAGTACTGCTCAATTACTCAAATAAAAATAAGTCAGTGGTTTGACAATGCAGCTGAATGAGATCAGGTCAGAGGTGTGTAGTTTTCTTTAGAGTAGACAATAATTCTAAATGTAAGTGGGTTGGAAAAGGATGGTGATCCACATCATTTAGTGGAAGAGTAAATATTGTCTATAGTTGGTTGTTCTACTGGTGGATTTGTATCTCATGCTAAAAGCATGAACTGTTTTTCAGGCAGCGTGTTAGCAACAATTCATCTAAGAAGGAACCATTTTTTTAGAATTGCTTTAAATTTTACCAGCGTACCACCATTACATTATAAATAATAAATAAAAGCAGAAAGTAAAAGGGTGGAAAAATTCCTTATAGGCTTTGGAGAATTAATTGGATACTAATTTTGCTCTAATAAATGTGTAAACAGATTGTTCTGCTGAATTCTTCTTCAGTTTTTCTTATACATACATTTTTCTTACTCAACTCTTTCTTACTCACTTTAGTGTATCAAGATTCTCCTTTTTTTTTTTTTTTTTTAACCTTGATTGAGATTTTTTTCCCCTCCATTTCCACTGTGTCCAAGAAGCTGCCCATGAGTTACACTTCTGGAGTCCCTCTCAGGGCTGACCTGGCAAAGCATCTGCTTCCTGTTTAAGTGGAAAGAAGGACCTCTGTTTGCCTTATTATTCATTTCACAACCTTGCAGAGCAAATGACAAGTGTCAATGTTCCTTACCCGCGGTTTGGTGGGGAGTGACTTGGCTCTCCCCACAGGTGGTGGTGTGAACACTTGCATCTACAGAGCTGTTAAATGTGCTGCTTGCCTCCTGTGACTGCTTCCACACAGCGAAAGGCAAACACTGCCAGCAGTTTAAAAAGAGTCATAAGGGAACTACTAAAGTGGGAGTAAGCTGAGAAGTGTAAGAAGAGAAGGAAAATTTATGGTAACACTTCAAGGCTCAAGATTCTTTCTATCAAAACACAGGACTGGTGTTTAGGCCTTGATGAACTTTAATATATCTTTTGGGGTCATATTTACAGCATATATCCAATCTTTAATGTTCTTTAATTGAACTCACTGGCTCAGAAAACTGCACAGGGCATTAGAAATTTTATCTAGTGGAAGAAAGAAGTCTCTAATTTCACAAGATTTTGGATGAGCATAGGTTCTATTTCATCATCAGTACCTAAAAGTCACACAGCAGAATGCAATATTTTCTAAAGGAATTCTTTCATTTTTCAGGACTTGCTACACAGCTAACTTGACATAACCATAAGCAGCATGTCTTCTCAAAAATCCATACTAAATTGCTCCCTGTACAAAGATTATAAAAACATACAGACAAATAAACCACTCAGAGCATATAAATAGAAATAATATCCATAGATTTCCACTCATATGATCAAGAGCCAGGCAGAGGGGATTTAGACACTCCTAGAGGACATGGGAGCTTCCACAATGTGTGATAGTCATGGCACAGTTAATATGAAGCGGCTGTGTCTCACAGGTAATTCCTTCCTTTCAACTCTTCTCTATCTTTTCCCTCTCCTCATTAGAATCTCATAACCCTTTCTTTCTCCTTTCTGCTCTTGCTGCTTGACAAAGGCTCCTTTAATTTTTTTTAAACCTGAGATTACAGCTCCTGTAGTTAAAATTTAAGCAAGATCATTTTGATATCCCATGTCACGTTTTCTCTGGATGTATGGATTTGTGTGTGTGTCTGTGTGTCTGTGTGTCTGTGTGTCTGTGTGTCTGTGTGTCTGTGTGCACACCACAGCTGGGAGTCAGACAGCAGCAGCAGCAAGCTGTATTCAGGGTTAGTGCCTCTCTCCTCGAGCTGTCCAGCCCATGTAAAAGCTGGTAGGTAGGAATGCTTTTTGGCACAAGTGCAGCACAGTCTGGCTGTAAATTACGCTTGATCCTACCTAGAGAATTAAGCTCTTGTTGTGATTGCTATTTCAGTTTTGTTCTTCCCAGAGGAGAAGGGGAAACCATGCCAATCCCAAATGAGATTATTTGAGGCATGGTCAGAGCTGTGGTTTGAGCTTCAAGTCTGCAGAGAAGAAAGTTGTTTTTATAGCTGGAAGGATTTTTTAAGGAACTTTATCTTGGGACACAGTTGCACAATGACTATAAATGATTTACCTACTTAATAGGTCAGTACTGGATGCTAGGGCACTTAGGAAACTGTGCATTTAAATAACATTTCCAGCCTCAAAAGATATTAAAAATTAAAGATCAATATACTTTGGAAAACATATCTATTATTTTGTTAAAACTTTGTGTATTCTTGTTTTATAAATCAGGAAATTATTTGTGAAGAGCACAGTTACTATTACCACTGACCAATGACTATTTTTTTACTATCTATTTTAATATAAATCAACTCCCAATCCAGCATTTTTAGAAATTGCAACTCTTCAATTTATGCAGTACATATTCATCCAACTTTAGGAGAAAAAATGTGCTTTTATGTCTATAGTTCCTTGCACTTTTAGTGTTGATTTAAAAAGCTGTGTTTTCCTGAAGGAACATAACAAGTTAGTTAAGAAAAAATTCCTGAGAAAATGAGGATAAATTATTCTATATGACAAAGAGAAGCTAAACCTGATCACTGTAGTGTTAAAAGGCATACAAATGGACCAGAAGGAATTTCTGGGTAAGAGATCAGTGGAGATTTGTCACTGCCACACATGATTGAATGGATGATAGAAGAACACATCATAAGGCAAGGAAAACATGACATTTCAATTTGCATCTTTGTTGAATAAAAGAAATCTTGTATTTTAAAGATTGATAGAGAGATGTATGATTTGAACCAAATATAAGAAATATAGTCCCATGATTTTAATCAAGGAAATTCAATAAACAAATATTGGAATAGGGTTATGAAAAGTTAGAAATAATAATTACTGGATAAGCTTGAATTAGAGTTCCTCCCTTCCTACAGTCTGTCTAAGCTTATTACTATTTCTTACATGGAGAGATAGTGACTTTTGAAATGTTATCAGCCTGTCACAGAAAGCTATACTTAGAGCAAAGCAAAATCACATACTCCACAATTTTTTAAAACATTTTATTATAAAGGATAGGAAACCAAATCCACTTTTTTTTTTTTTCAAACCCAGATAAATAAACAGTAAATATCATGCTTTTGATTTTAAATGTGTTTTGCCTATTGCAATAGGATCTGCAAAAATGGCATTCTTGACTTGGAGACCTGTAAAACTCTATCTTTTGAGAATGTGGTGGAAGATAGACTGCACATTTTGCACATTAATGAAGACCATTAGAAAAACCTGCTGAAACTGGGACAAAACATGTCTGTGAAGAAAGTGCTACACAAAGAGTAGTTTGGTAACTTATTCAGCAGAAAACTTTGAATTAACCCTTAGTCAAGATTATTTCAAATATATATATATAAATATATACAACTACACCAAAAAAAAATTCTTCCCACTTGAAATGAAACAAATATCAAATTGTCACAAAATCAGAGAACCTTTAGGGGCTGCAATAGCCCTCAGTGGTAATATAACCTTGTGATCTTTAGGAGGAGGTGTTTAAAAATGTCCAAGTATTTTTTTCTCTATTCCATAGAAATAAACTGCTAAATGAAAAAAAAAAAAAAAGGTGAAAAAGGGGAAAAAAGAGTTATCATTACTCTTTAAAAAAATCAGATAATTGTTGTGCTCCATCTCAGGAACAGTTTAATAAAGGGAACAAAGCAACAAAGAGATGAGCAAACACCTCACACCTCACCACCAATGCAGATTCTGTGCGCCGTGTTGGTCCCAATTTAATTGATGAGTGTGTTAATTTTGATTTAAGTGGGAGTAGGGTAAAATTTTTCATTTCATTTCTAGTAGAAGTAGAATGATTATGAACTACTTCTCCAAATGGACTTTATTCATGTGACTTAATCAAAATGGCTTTAAACGGAAAGAGTTTTCTCTGTACCCTCATAGGCCACCCATTACTTTATTACTTGTTATTAGAAGACTTTTATCTTTTCCAATAGTCCCACACTTCTGCAGCATTTTAATAGAATAAAATTACTTGTTAGCAACCTGTAAGCAGTCATCTAAAGTTCTTTAATATTTATATCCTTTTGAGGCTTTTCACCCTTTGTGTGGGTTCAAGGTTGCCTGTACAAAATAAATGACTGTTGCAGGAAATATATGATATTTACAAGTTCACAATTCTTTATTTTTTTATACAGTTCAGATGAGTATTTTTTATAGTTGCAGCCTAAGCACTGTGTAGAACTGGCATGCTTCTGATATTCACAAAAATGTAATAAAAAAGTAAAATAATTCAGGATAAATTGCGCACATGCAAGGATACTGTAAAATTAATCCATTGCCTTAAGCTATGCATTTATGTAACTTTTTATACTCTAAGAGTTTGCCTTCCTATGTTTTTTTGATGGAAAAATTCCATGCAAAATCCTGTATTTTTTCTTGGATAATATTTCGCATTCTTTAAACCTTCCATTAATTATTCTACATGACATTCAGACTGCTTTTAATGAAAGAAAGGAAAAACCTAAAACACAGCTACTTTTGTTATCACACTATAAATCCTAGCTCAGGAATTATGCCAATTACCTGATTTACCTCTACAGAGCAACCGAGGAATTTATGCTTATTATCCTTATCATTATTCATATGTTTGACGCAGTTTATTAGAAACCTGTCCTTAAAGTATTTAATGAAAAATTTTATTTGCACAAATTATTTGACTCTGGGGTTCACATAAATCCATCCACTATTCAAATTCAGTTCATTAAGAAAAACAATATTTGGAGTGGTCACCTTGGATGCTTGAAAGAAAGTTTTAATACAAATGTCTCTGTAATCCTTTTTCATGGGTATAATGTTGGTATTTCACTGCTGAATAACATTCTACTCAATAGAACATGGTTGATATGTTCCAGTTCTTCCAATTCTGATGCTGAATTTAAAGGAAAAAAAAAAAAAAGAAAAAAAGAAAAAAGACATCCACTGGCAAGCACCAAGTTTGTGCAGAATAGCTAAATCCAGTTCTTTGGAAAATCATTTCAGCCACTTTCTTCTAAACCAAGCTCCCCGCAGTAACCAAAATGTGGGGTGACTGTTGGGAAGTGTTTGCAGGTTATGGAGAGACAGCGAAGCCACTTTGAATCATCCCCACTGGCTGCTTTCAGAAGCCCTTTGCCTTTTCCCTCCAGACTGTGCCAGTGCTGCTGCAGAGGGCGGTGCCAGGCTGGCTCCTCCTGGGACTCCATGAGGAATTCCTTCAGAAGTCCAAAGGCCGGACCATCATGGTGGTGGAGCGCAAGGAGTAGCTGGGGCCTTTGAAGTAATGCCACTTGATGCCATTGAGCTTCCCGTGGTTCTGTCCAGCTGTGTAGAACATCCCATTGAGATTGGAGGGGCCACAGGCATCAAACCACCACCCTGAAACCAGTAAGAGAAAATCTTAAACTGCAAGTGCACTCAATATTTCACTTTGTTGTATAGGGTTTAGCTGATTAGGAAATTCTGGTAAATAGCTCATTAATAGTGCTGGTGTGGTATTTTCATATTTTCCTTTTTTGCTCTTTTGTGCTATTCTATAATCAGGAGTGCTGGAGAAGGCACACATGTAATTACAGAATTGCAAAAGTAATGATGTCACAATGCATTCTAATTTTATTCTCAGTATGTGGAGTAAAAGCAAGAACATGAGAGACAAATGAAGTGGCTTTCATATTAAGACACTACTGTATTTTTAATTTAAACCTCAGAAAAAGACCATAATTCAAAAGTATTTTGAATAATTTCCCCTGTTGTTTTGAGTTTAAGCATGATTTGATTTTATTTACCAGCCTGTTTCTACTGTTTTAACTGTGATTGTTCACTGCTCAATTACTTTTGTTTCCAGAATATATGTTATAGATTCTCATAACTGCATTATGAGAATTGTGGTGCTGCATTGCCCTATTTTAAAGTGTTGCTTTAAGATGAAATTAATCAGTGAACTCTCTTGTTTATCTCTCCAAGATCTTTTCTTGTTAAGGTGAATTTGAGATTGCCATGGGACCTAGAGTTTTAAGAACAATTCCAAATAACATGAAACTTGGCAACACTAGGGCTACAGAACACAAACTGACAAATATAAACTAGGTGACATGCTGACTCTGCTGAAAGAAGTGGGAGTTTTGCTGGATACCTTGATGGGAATAGAATTTTCTCTCCAACACCTTGCAGAGTATCTATGTATAGTAAGAGAAAGATGCTTAGTTCAGACTGAGAAAGGCAGAATGAATTCCCAGACTGCAAAAAGCAAATATCCCCAATATCAAAAATGTATTAACTTCTGTGGCTAGGAGTTCTATTTGTCAGAAAGATTTCTGTTGGGACTTTTTTCATAGTGAGACCTATAAATTTGTAAATCATTAGCACAGTTTTTATTCATCTTTCCATGGAATATGGTTGTACTGAACATTTGTGTCATGAGGCAAATAAGGTCGTAACGATCAGGTGGTGACTTTTGCTTTTGTTAGTTAAATGCCTGCACATCACAGCATTGCCATCTTCCCAGGACCCCTTGTGAAGCATTTTCTAACAGTCCTGGAAGTGGCAAACTGATCATCCAGTGAGTGCAAACTGAATTCTGCAGGTGTCACTGCGGACTAGAATGCAGTTATTTAAAATTTTCTGTCTGTTTTCCACTTTGACTTCTGGAAAAGGAATTAAACTGTGACAAACTTATTTTAGACAATGTTCACTGTCCCAGGGAATCCTCCAATTCCATCATATTTAGTGGTTAGACTTTTATCTACCTGTAATGAATGCATCATACGAAAATATTTCAGTCTGTGGTATGCTGCCACCGATATGATACTGATTGTGTTTAGCCCTCAGAACCAGTGCTTAGTCTGTTCTTTGTATTCAGAACCGAATAATTTATGCTTCTAGTCTTGTAATTCTTAAGATTTTGGAAAGTACTTAGTGTTTTGGGATTTTTTTTTAAGAAGTAACACTTCATAATGAAATCTTGAGGGATGAATTCATGCCAGATAAATTCTGACGATTTTCTATTTTGGTACAGCTGTCCTCCCTTTGATTTCAATGTTATGCCTAAGGGAGCAATAACCAAAGAAAGGGAAAGCTGTAAGGCTGATGTTTTACTGTAACCAGAGTATAATCTTGTAGAAATTTAAGATGAAGTTAAACAGAGAAATCCTAATCCTCATTTTTCAAAGCTGGAACTCAGATGCAGCTGGGTTCTGTTTATGGTGTTGGGATGAAGACCTGGCAAGCTGACCTAGTTACTATTTCGTCTTAAAGGAACAGCAATAGATGCATAAATGGTCTTTTTTGGGGTGAAGGTTTTCAGTGATGCCATACAAAATCGATGTTAAAACTGGAATAAACCAAAGAAGCACATAATTTTATAAAACATTTGTGAGGACTTGCTCCAGCTTCTCATCATATATTTATTCTAAATAAACACTTCTTTCAAATTGTGTTTTACTGATCTTAACTTTTTTCCTATTGTACTGTTCTTGTTAGTGAGAATGAATGGCTGAATATTTTAAAAATGTTTTCTAATATTGCACTAAAACTTTGGGTTTACATTTTCACTGTCTACTTGATTTTATGCAATGTGGTTTTTTTGGTTGGTGTTTTTTTTTTTGTTGTTGTTGTTTTTGTTTTGTTTTGTTTTGTTTTTTGCTTTCTTCTGTTTTGTTTTGATTCATGGTGGCTTTTTTTACTCCATATGGTTATTTCTCTCCATGCTCCCTTGCAGTCCTCTGAAAGGTTTTCACCCCCCTTAGGGCCTCAGATTATCACAAGACTTCCTACTGCATGTCTCAACACTGAAACTCACATCTTCGAATGGATGCAAAGGAAAAGTTTTTACAGATGCTTTTTATGTTGAGGGAAAGAGGAATGCAAGCAGTGGCTTTCTTGGCAGCTATGAGGAAGTGAGGGAACATAAACCAGAAGTTTCTAAGAGATATACCTGCAGCACTGCCATTGCAGGAAACACCAAATTGACCAGTTCCAGAGCTGTGAGACAGTCGGACCCAGGGAAAATCCCCAGCAGACAGATGTTGGCTTATTACCTGGAGTTCACAGGATTTTCTTATGCATAATCTTGTTTATATTTCTATGCAAGGTAATGGCTTTCCCAAATAAGTATAATGTCATCTTTGAACTGCAGTAAGATTTTAAATTTGGAGATAACTTTTGGCAAAAAATTTCCACCGGATATTTGAAACAGGCATGAAAATGAAGAGTGGGCATTGCAGGAAATAATAACAGAAGAAAGATTTTAAAGTGAAGTGGTAAAAAGAAGGTTTTCATGAGAAGTTTAAGAGATATTTTATTCAGAAAAAGAGGTAGTTTCTTCAAGATGTTGTGATCACAAAGTCACTAATTATGTATTTGAACTGGGGGCCAATTCAATGTTTTAAGTTAGCCCACCTCTAATATTTTGCATAGTACAAGCAGCACTACCATCTCTGTTTGTAATAAAAATCCCTAGGTCATAAAATATATTTTCCAGACCAAATATAAATTAAATATTGTGTAGATAATTTGTTTGAAAGTTCAGCTATACAAATAGAAATTAATCCTCACTGTAGATGACTGTTCTTCTGGAACAGTTAAAATAGGTTCACATATAGTGTATGGTTATGCTTTGGTCTTTAATTCATATTACTATAACCAATGGGAAGCTGTTAAATTTCATGTCAGCCCTTTTCATTAATAAATACATTTTTTATGCTTTTATCTAAGGTAGCTGAGCTTTGGGCTACACTATACTGTATTAGATCTTTGACTGAATATTAATGTATATTGAAATAATTTCCACAAATTCTTGCAAAAAAAAAAAAACCTAATAAATGGGCATTTCTCAAATGAGTAATAATATTAAAAGAAAAAAAAACCACAATCATCTTTTATAATGGTTTTCTGAAGTGACAAGTATAATTTTTGCATGATAGAATCTTCTTTGTCAAAAGCAATAATAAAAAAGGGCTTTTGTGTGCCAAAGCTAACAGAGTTGCTTTTTTGGCTTGTATAATTTGCAATTAAGCATGCATGCATGTAAAATTCTTTTTTAGTGACCTAATGCTCATCAATTAGTGAGTGCACTGTAAGACTGGTGCTCACTGGGAGTTGCAATGATTGCTCAGGTTTGATAGGAGGTTCTTAGTTGACTTTTACATTCTAAAATGATAGTTGTCTAAACACTGCACTTTTGATGGCAGATGCTTTCCTCCCACATCTCAGTTCTCCCTCCTGAGGACACTGAATGTCTCCAAATGCAGCAGGATCAGTGCAGGCCATTTAATAAGATCCAATAATGTTTGTCTGGGTAGTACATTTGTATGGATTACAGAATAAATGGATCCTATGGAAAGCCAATATTTATTTCTAGCCCTCTGATTTTGTCCATGAAATTTAGTGCATTTGGCAACAAAACCAATAAGAAAAATTTCTAATCCAAAAATATTGAAATAGACCTCAATGTTCAAAAGAAATAGAAATTTATTTTAGGAAAGAGTTCAGTGTTTCTGACATTCTGTAGTTTAAAGAAGTTAGATGGCAATACTTAGGATCTGCTTGGTTTTTCATAGTTAATTTCTCTGGATGAAGTTTCAGATGACACCTCTAATGATCAGGGAGCCATGGGACAGAGTCGAAAAGAGTGAATGTAACAGGAAAGACTTAGGATAGTTTAGTCAGAATTTGAAAGTAAAATTGCCAACAATTTAACATTAACTAAGAACCTTTCAAAGAAATGGAAAGGAGTGATGTCTATTCTTTCTAATGGTAGAGGTTTTGACAGGATGGAACACATTTAAATTATCATAGTACTAGCTAGTCAGCATGCAAAGCTTTCTTGTATTAAATACAGACAAACTCAGTAACAGACTTTAACATGAGAATAGAAATCTTGAAGTACACAGAAATCTTGAAAATTAATAGAAAGACAGAAACAAACAAATAGAGAAGAATCTGTCTTGGGAAGGGACTAAATGATCTCTGGAAGAAGTTTCTGTGTTATTTTATTCCTTAGAGTATTGGATTGACCAGACTACCACTTGACAATATGAAGATTAAATTAGAATTTAGCTGTCAGGACATAAGTTGAAAAGGCATCAGCTTTTCATATCAACTGGATAATGCAGTCCCTTTCATAGGGACCTTTTTATGATGTAAAAATAACATGAAACTTGCAGACTGGTGACTGTGTTCTAGAATATCAAAAGTTAGTGACTTCCTGAAGATCTCCTAACACTGTATTAAAGCTGCTCATGTTTAACCTTGATAAACATACCAATGTAGTAATGTTGTTGTTAAAAGTTATGCATAATCATATATCTAATTAAATATTTGGAATATTTCAAGCAAAAAAATCAAACAATACTTTAACCATTTGATTATATTTTTTCATTAAAATATTTGGCAATTTAAATGGTACTTCATTAATGGTGCTTTCTGAACAATTTCTTTATGAAAGAAGGAATATGCATAAAAATTAAAAACTGATGCTTTTTAATGTAATTAAGTGCACATCCAGGGGTTCAGGTTGGATAATCTTAAGTGTCCTGCCATTGTTTCTTTCAAATATTTTGTTTCAAGGAGAATACAAGAAAAACTGTGGCTTTTCTGATTAGAGTTTATGGGCAGATTTCATACCCTTCTGACCAGAAATTCATAAAATTCATCACTTGGAACAAAAAGCAGTGAAACAACAGGCAGTGAATGCAATATGGTTTTGGAGTCATTGAGCAGCCTCTGACTTAATAGATGAGAAATCTATTGAGGCTCAATAAATATGGGTTTAATAAATACATATTTCTCTGACTCAGGAAGCCCCTGAGATTCAAAAGATACTGAGAAAATACTCAAGGGAGGTATAATTTATTTTATTGTTCTTATGCCTGTATTGTCAGAGATGGGAGACTCCAGCTGGATGGACCTCTGCTTCCAGTAAAATAAAACAAACAATTTTGTTCAGTCATCTATGCAGCTTCAAACCTGGCAAGACATTTAGAAAGTCTCCCTGTCTATGTCAAATTATTTTAGGGATCAGAATTTTAGCAATATTCTCACTTCTCACTTGAAGCAAGGTAAATGTCTTTATGAACACCTCAGACTGCAGCCAATTCCAGACAAAGAAAATCACCTTAAAACTCTTTCTCATTGGGCCAAGATATCATAAGTCACTTTTGAGTGACTGAAAACAACTCCACAAACAATTTTGGGCTCAGCTGACAGGTAGTATCTGGCAGAACAGATGGGAATTTGGTCCAAGAATCTGACCCAGAGGTGTTAAATGCTAAGGGCTGTATTGAAAATCCAAGTATTTTGAACTTCATAGGCTTATTCTGGTGACAGTTTGTTGCATTTTTAGTGCTGTTGAAAAAAGGAAGAACTTATTTGAATGAATGATTTGTCTTCCATTAAAGTAAAATAAACATGCTTAGATTAAATTTTCCAAGTCACAAAAAAACACCTAAAACATTTAAATGTTATGACAGTTTAGAGGGGTTAAGAATTCAGCTCATACACATAATTTTGAAGGCATTCCCTGAAATTCATGATAGAGCCAAGTAGCATAGCATGGCTCTTTAAAAGACAAGAAAGGCACACACAAAATACACTGTTGGTGCTACTGTATTATTCTCCCAGTATTTAATTTCTCATTCCAGGGAAGAGGGATGAGATATAGGAGGAGAGAGAATAATAGTTATGATATAGACCAAATAAAACTGACAACTAGCAAGATCACAGAGAGAAATGTGTGTTTTCCTTACATTTTTATTTTCAGCCTTGATTATAACCATATCACAGTCTTGAGCCTTGGCTTATCTAAGCCTTTTTTCCTGACATAAATATATTCATTTCACCTCATAGAGATAACAGAGTCACCCAAACTGTCAAGATAGCTAGAAACTTGCCTGCAGATTTCATACCATTCATCACTGAAGAGCTCTCTGTGATGTTGCCAAAACAAACATTCTGATATCTTTTTGGGGGGAAAAAAAAAGGGGAGGTTTTCCAAAACCTGTTATCATTGCTACTTTTCTAAATTAGTCTTTGTCTGGTAGAAAACTGAAACATACTCCCCAAAAAGATATTTTGGCATTTAATTAAATTCTGATATTTCTCAAGGAATGAGAAAGTTGTTTCAAGGAGAAAAGCATAGCAGAGTGTTTGAGGAGAACTCTAGCATGATTAAAGTCTTTCTCGAGGAACTACAAATTACAGCGCTGCACAACCTGTCTCCAAAGGAACAGTAGTCAGAGTCTAGTCCAAAGAGTAGATTCATCTGTCTCCAAAGGCTAATTGCACCTCCTTTTACTGTGTGGTGATTTGCTAAACTTGTGGTTTCCTCAGCTTTTGGTAATTCACCCCCTTCCTCCCTACTCATTTCATTTGGTACAGTAAATTCCAGTATGTGGCTAAGCTGTTCATTTGCAGGAATGTTGCAGTAATATATGTGAACCTTGTGGAATGGTTGTTCAACAGCAGACTGACCTTAGCAGGGTGTTGACCTGTCATAGAACTCAGAGCAGGAAAATAAAGCCTCAGCTTCCAGAAGGAGCTGCCTGGGAGCAGAGGTGTTTCCATGCAGCTCCATACACGAATGAGTCTGCACTTTAGCACAGACACAACTCACACTCAGGAAATTCTCCTTACTATGGCCTGCCCTGGAAGTAACACACTTTAATTTAGCATCTTACCCACTATCTTTTCTCCAAAGGGAAAGGTCAACAGATTAATTAAAATAATCTACTGACTTCTTACCCACTATCTGTCTCCAGATCTGGTTAGCTTTGTATTTTTATAGAAATGGAAAGGTAGTGTCTTATCACATGTCTACTGGAGGAAGCTTCCCATGATAACTTCTAATTTGATATCCCTGGAGGAAGTTAGAGGAAAAATTGGCTCCTTAAAGACTTTTGAAACTAGGTCACTTCCAACTGGAAAAAGAGAATGCAGAACTGGACAGTGATGGGAAACCATCTTGTGTTAGCAGATGATTGCTTTAGAGGCTCACATGTGTCTGGATGTGGCCTGAGCCTAACTCAGAGTGCCAGTAACCACAATTAAAACAGGATTAACAGTCTGATCCAAAGCACTTAAAAATTTACATGCTGCAGGATTTTTTCCAGGAAAGTTAGAAATCACTGAAAGAGAGTCTCCAAACAAGATCAGATGTGAAGATAAGAAAGGGACTTTCCTGCATATGGTCAGTAAACCACAGAACCCCAATTTAAACTTTCTGCTATAATGTGGTATTCTAGAGATAAAAATGAGCTTGACCATACAGGTACTAGGAATAAGTATCATTTGCCAGAGAAAATTCTCACTCTTGGGAGCATTAGGAGTCTGAATGGAGAGATAATCTCAGATATTCATTCTCTGTGCTGGAGGGAAAAATTACCAATCATATACACTATATTTGCTGGCAGCCAGATTGGCTTGGGACTTTAAACTGTCCCTGTGTAACTTGTCTGTGCTCTTCCCCATCTCAGCTCTTCTGTCTTTTCTTCTGTACTTTGACTTAGCTCACAAAGGATATCAGCTTAAACCTTCCAGATTTAAACAGGTGATTGCAGGTCTAGTCTTTCAGAGGCGAGTGAATTACTCATTTAGTGTCTTTATTCATTATGCTCACCTAACAGAGAAAGTTTAACCAGTATAAATATCTTAATACAGAATCACATCTCTAAGTGAAATAGATAATGTATTACAAGTCTAGACTTTGATTGTTTCTAAACTTTGTCATCTAATATCTAATACTGGTAATTTCTCTCTTTTTTTGCGGGTTGTTTGTCCAAATTTTGACAAACTTCTTTTCACCTTTTTAATCTTTTAGTTTTTTCTTTTTTATTTTGCCTTTCTTGCCTAAAAAATTATACTAACTTATGCTTTCCTCTTTGACATTGTTGCAACAGCTTCAGTGCAGAAGTATACTGACTGCATCTCTGGGTAAGCCTTTCTCTGCTGTTAGGAATCTAGAGGTATTGGCATCATGACAATATATGTATAGAAAAAAGTAGCAGTAATAATAATAAAAGAAGTTTTCACTCAGGACTTACACATCCATGATACAACTTCATCCATGGTTGCTTTAGGAAAACAGTCATTCCCATTAATGTACCATATTTTCAGAGTCAGCTGTACTCACCTCCAGTCAACATGAGAGCACATTTACACATGCAGTTGTCATTGTCAGCATCTTTTGTACTGAATTCAGCCCCATGCAAGATCAGACTACTCTGTTTTCCAGCAGTTCCACTGTGACCTTTTAAATAAAGCCTGAAATAACAAGGGAAAAAAATCAGGGTTACCAAAATAGAGAAGAAAGATAAGAGATTCAGATTTTTTCTATATCAGGTTGGCATTGTATGAAGTGCACCCAGAAAACTCGTGAACCTCTTGTGTTTGGTCTCAATCTCTCTATTATTTCAGGTGTGAAAAGGGGACATTTAGGGTTTTTCTGTGTATCTGTAGCAGCACACAGTCCTTCCTCCAGAGTAGAATCAAGCTCAAGGAATCAGAACTGGAAAGAAAAAAGTGGAGGGAGTGAGAGAGGAGGAGTGAGAAGAGGTGCCCAGATGTCTGGAATACATTGACAGAATAACTGAGTACTCAAGTCGCTGGTTCCTTCCTTTACTGTTTCTTTGCTGTGGCACAGAAAGAGCAACCCCAGTTAACAGGTGTCATGTTAATAATGCCTGGGCTTGGAAGAGGATTTTAGCAGCTTTAGAATTTTTAATTCCACAAGCCAACAACTCAGTTCTGTCAAAGCTGTCTTTGAGTGACAAATGCAGAATAACTTAGAGTTCAAGCCACGAAAGTCTTCATAATTTGCAATGCAAAGCATCTCTTTTCATTTAAGGAGTCTTTCAGCTAGTTGAAACCACAACCATGAGCTAGGAGCTGGAGCTCAGCTGAACAACGGCTGCAATGAGGAGAGGAGAGGAGAGGAGAGGAGAGGAGAGGAGAGGAGAGGAGAGGAGAGGAGAGGAGAGGAGAGGAGAGGAGAGGAGAGGAGAGGAGAGGAGAGGAGAGGAGAGGAGAGGAGAGGAGAGGAGAGGAGAGGAGAGGAGAGGAGAGGAGAGGAGAGGAGAGGAGAGGAGAGGAGAGGAGAGGAGAGGAGAGGAGAGGAGAGGAGAGGAGAGGAGAGGAGAGGAGAGGAGAGGAGAGGAGAGGAGAGGAGAGGAGAGGAGAGGAGGAGGGAGAGGAGAGGAGACCATTGGCATTTTTCTGAGATGAGGAGAGTCTGTCCCAAGACTGAGGTTTAAATAAAAACCCACTTCTCCCACAGAACTTTGGAGCTGAATTCTGCTTATGAGAGCAAGGGCACCATATGACAGCTTTCCTTAATCAAGTGCATGGTTGCTGGTTTTCATTGGTTTAGTTTTGGGTTTTTTCTTTTTGTTTTACATACATCTGTGGGTGAATATTAGCTCCAAATAAAGCCAATTGGATTAAACTTGTCACAGAAACTCATTACAGAAAAGCCTTGTCAGGATATCTGATGAGATTACTCAAAATGTGAAGGCATAGAACCAGATCTTAGCAATCTACAGAGTTTCACACTTGTAGACTGATGTGAACTGCACCTAATTTTCAGTGAATTTCTTCCCATGTGTCCTTTGTTCAGCTCTAAAAATGGAGACAGTAGATGCTAAGCATGAATATTTAAAAATTAAAAAATGAATTAAAAAAATAATTGTCAGGTTTATCCTTTTAAAGTAGCTACACTGCCTACCTTAATTTGATTTTAATTTTGATTGTTACATGGCTGAGGTTGATGATTAAATACCTTTAGACTCAATCCTTAGAGCAAATTTTGCATATATAGATAGATAACTAATTTTGTATATAAAGACAGATAACGACACACGCATAAACATACAAAAATTTTTGGATTAAATACAAATATCATGCATTGTCAAATACCTTCTGATGGCACAAAAATAGATAAGGCCAAGTGTAAGCCTCAAAAGAGGACTGTGAAAATCCTTTGTAATTTAACAAGAAACAACTCAGGAACAGGAATTCAGGAAGGTCATTGCATTATGCTATTGCCCAATCATGGTGGAAATTAGCCTGTAATGACCATGTTAATCTATCAAAGGATGTTTGTTTTAGACAAGATTAATCTAAGATCTGTCTTTGCACATGTCCATTCCTTTGTTTAATACAAGTGAAAGGCTGGAATTGATCCCATCTTCATTCACTGGACTTTTGCCTTGTTTTTGGGCTGTGCCTCATATTTTGTAGAACAAAATAAACTTCCCTGAGGTTGTGTTGATAGAAAAATTATTCTGTCAGATGATATCTATGATCTGAGATTTAATGGCTGTACATCCTCATTTTATCAGCCACACCAAAACTCACAGAAGCCTTATAAAGTTGGTATAAAAAGTAAATGCTGTTTACTTAAATAAGAAAAACAAGGTTAGCCAGAACTTTTTATTAGCAATCAACACTATAAAACCCACTTAGTCCAATAAAAAAAAAGTAAAATCTAAGAAAACATAAACCAGAAAGAAAAAAATATTACTTGATATTCAATGTTTTCCCCGAAGGGTGAGGGCATTAGGATTATTTACAAGCTCTTTACTTTCCCTGATATTTTACAAACATTCCACTCATCACAGATTTAGATCTTGTCAGTTATGTTTGACTATTCCTCAACACAATTTGCCTAGTAGGTCTCCAGTGACTTTAGAAGAATAAAGCTTAACTTGGCTCTGAACTCTAGAGTGCTTATCATACTGCAGTCATGTGCAGATGAACCTCGGTTGAAACAGTAACTCTGGGCTGTTCTTTCTTTCTTTGGGCTTTTCTCCCTGGATTGGCATTGCCTAGCAGGAAAAAAATGCCACTGCAAAGTTGGCACTATTTTACACCAAAATCAGATCTCAGTCCAAACCCAGAGCTGGTCCTGAAGCAATCAGGAGCTTCAGCTCAAGCCATACAGGTCCAAACTAGTCTGGCTTGAGACAGTAAGTCTGCACAGCAGCAGGGCAACTGAGGAGCTCCTTAGCTCCCAGGAGCAATAGACATCTTACTACTTGGACTTACTTAGGTATTCAGTATTCTCAGATTCACATTGGTAGGATTGAACCTTTAAAGCTAACTTCAAATAACTACTAGGACACAATTTCCCTCCCTTAGAAAAATGGCTATTCAGGGTATAGTTCCTCTTGGTTGTTCTTGGAGATAAAGGAAAGGAAGTTAATAATAAAAGCCACTCATTACTGATTAAAAGTCAAAGAACATTTTAAAGGGTAAACATTTCCAGTCTTCCCATTTGTTCACAGCCAGGAAATTCTGGTCAAGGACAGAAGGGGAAGCTCTGCTCTGATTTACGCAATAGGCAGGAGAAGTAAATTCGTGCTTGTATAAGCAAAACCAAATCTACTTTATCTGCATACAATGAAACTGAAAAAGCAACAAATAAGCAATAGCTATTAAATAATGAGTAAATAGGAGTGAGAGAAATACTGCATTTGTATTTTAAATTTTGCAGACTTCTGAATAATTTTTTATGACATTTTAAATTCACTGTGAGGAACAGAGAAGCCCTCATTTAGAAACTAGCAACTTTCATAGTTCATGTACTTAAGAAGAAACAACAGATTTTTTAAAATATTGCAACTGTTACATCTTATCTAGCATGGATGTTAGGAGCATTCTGAATTTTTTTTTCTGGTGATATTATAGCAATGACAGCTTGGGATCTCACTTCTCAGATGGTGAAGGAGAATTCTTAAGGGTGTTTTGCTTTTCATCATTCTTACTGTGTGACACAACTTGACAATCTGCAGTCCCTTGAAACAAAACTAAGGTATATTCTGTGCAAAGAGTAGATCTAAAAATATTACAAAAACAACTGCAAAACAGCCTGAAAAGACATTTTAAATTTACATCAGAAATTTTTGCTTTTGCAGTGATTAGATGAACTCACATTCTTTCAAATATATACAAATTACCTATCTTCATATCATGTTTAAAGACTTTAACAGATAAACTTGGCATGATTCCAAAGAAATAGCAAAAAAATAAGAGATTATATAGTTCGGCAACATACAGCTGTGAAAATTGCAACATACAGAATGAGATATAAAAAGTTCTGAAAAATAAAATGCTATAATAAATCCATGTGAAAAAGTTGTGTGCTAAAAGTATAGGAAATAGTTTCTGATGCAGTCCTTTGCATATCAGCTTTGAACCTTATACTTTGTATTTATTTATTTATTTTTACTAGAATGAGTGAGAGTTCAGTAAAACTCCCAGAATTTAATATTATAAAGTTTTTCTCTATTTTTTTCCCATTAGAGCTGCTAGAGATCACTCAGTCCTTTAATTCTATCAATCTCTCAATGAAATAGCTAATAAGTCACATCCAGCTTTGTTGGTGAGAAATACTTTGTAAACAAACAAACAAGATAATACTTTATTGCAAACATGAACAACTGTCATCAAGAAATGTAGAGAATCATCTCAACCACCTCAGTGTGCATCTCTTGAATATGCTGAGTCAAGAGCAAATTTCACCATTGCCAGAGTGCTAAAAATCTGAGCAGAAATCTCCTTGAGTGGAATTCATAAACATGAGTAATGGCCCAATATCCTTAACAGCTAAATAGAGAGAAACAAGAGTATTGAAGTAAGATTTAAAAGAGTCAGCATGATAAATGGAGAGGAGCACATCAAAGCTTGCCTTTGGGAAATACTTTAAAGGGATGCCTCCAAAGTCTCACTTCAGTTTTGTCCCTGCAGCCTAAAATGTCCTTTCTCCAACCTGTTCATTCCACATGGCAGGAGGGAATCCCAGATTCTGATCCCTTCCCAAAGGAGTGATTGTTAATTTTGATGGAAATCATCATGGAAAAAAAATAATTGCATGGGGATCAGAATCCTGTACCCAGAGCTCCCTTTTCTGAGCTCTCTCATTACTGGGTTTTTATTTTTTCCTAACTTTGACAAGAGCAGAGGGCACCTACATCTCAGTCTTTCTAACCTACTGGTCACCACTTCAGTATGTCTTGCATGTTAGGCATGTGAAAAACATCTTTGTTTTTAGAACCCATGTGACCGACATTACTGTGCCCTCTGGTTTTGAAATGTTTGAGGTTGAGGAAGGATTTAACTTGCATCTTCCATCTGGATCACAGCTGCCTCTAAATTTTAGATAGCTTAAGATTCTGAAACTAAACACACTTGTAAAGATGCTGAAGTTGGTAGAGTTTCATGAAATGCTGTGTTAGTCAAACAATTCCTTTCATAATGGAATTTAGGTGATTAAGTCCCTTTGTGAACCAAAGCCCACTGGACTGCAACCACTTAGGTGGACCCAGTGTGAGATTATACTTAGGATACTCTTAAGTCTGGACATTAATTGTAATAATTCTAAGTATGAAATAAAATAAAAAAAAACCCACAAAACAGAGAGCAGCTTCATTTTAAGTTCAGATTTGGAGGTCGTTTTCCCTCAAAAATGTTTTTAATAATTATTTGGGAATAAAATCCCCTTTTTTGCCAATTAATAAGACATCATGTCTACATTAAATATTGCTAGTTAGAATTCTTGCCAATGCACCTTTTCCTGAACATATTGCAAAATCTCACCAAGCCTCCCAATGGTAGCAGTTGTCCATGAATAGCAAAATCACCTCTGTAATAAAGATAATTCAATGCAATGATAACTCAATGATAACATGTTGTGAACAAGAGAAAAAAATCTACATAATCACTCTAGAGAAAAACTGTTGTCACTGAGGTTTAAACTAAAATGTCTGCCAAAAGCTGGCCAAACATGGAACTAAATATAATGTGGGAACTATCTGGGAATCATAACCCTGGTATTTTACTAATATACCCTAACTTTTCCATCATTCAGTACTCCCACGAAAGGATAAAGGGAAGCATCCCTTGTGCCTGCTAGCTTTTAAAATCAGTGGAAAGATCATCTCCTGGCTGGTGATAGAGCATGAGCCATCTGTGGTGACCAGGGAGATCCCTGTGAGTTTGAACTCTGTCAGACTGTAGAGTCAAAGGCATCTTAGCCAGTGCCCTTGCCCAGCTTACAGATAGTCTGCCTGGGCACCCATTTGGATCCTTTTCCTTTTTTAGGAAATAAAACTTCTTCTTAAGCAAAAGCTTTATTTTTTCTTTGAAAGGGAGAGGAGGAAATATTTTGATTTCATTAGGACATTTCATATTCTCCTTATGAAAACAAATTAAATCAACGCTCTACTTTTTTAACATGAATCAAGATTAACTAGCTAGCAAGAATGCAACACAACATGAGGTAAATAATTATTAGAAGTAAACTAAAAGCTATCCCAAAAGAAAGGAAAATACTTTGGAGAAATTGAAGAAAAAAGATAGGAAGGAAGATGACAAAAACACCACTACTCACAAAATTTTGAGCTCTTGCTAACTCTTTTAATCGAGTTGCAAGAAATATTCACCACCTTTAATCTCTGCCTGTCTTTGAATGAATAACTGATGCAAAAGTAACAAAAGAGAAGCAGAAAGGGAATATCACATTTGATATTCCTTGATTGGAGAAAACCAGAAATATCAACCATAAAACCTAAGAATTCTGCATTTTTCCCACTCCTATCTTTAGTACAAACTTGAGAAAAATAGTGTACTTGGTAAATTCATGGAGTTTGAATTTATTATATTCTTAATGGAGTTTGTAACACCAAACAGTAGGCATGATGGCTCTGTAAAATGTTGAAAACCTGAATAATGCAGTAAGTAACTGACAACTTGAACAGATTTTTAATTTGGCTCTTAATATTCTTGCTGCCTGCACATGAAAATAATTTCCTTCTACATTTCCTTTAGAAAAGTGTAAGACAAAATAACCTCTGTTTCTCCTGGGTTGCTCTGTAGCAATGGCTCACTGGTGTAATTATTGTTTGACATCACTGCTGCTCCTTGCCCATTCTCCTGTTGAGACAGGTGAAATGTGCCAGCCAAAAAAATATCAATTCAATATATCCAAAGTAAGAACATATATCTGCCAATTTTAAAGATAAAATGTGAATATAAAATACAGCTAAAAATTAATTATCAGTTTGCCTTTGGAATTGTTTCAGTACAACCTGTCTAAGGGACAACAAATGCTTTATAGTAGAGGGATCCTTCCCAGGAATTGCACACTGTTAACTGAAAAACTTATTTTCTATCTCTAAGAGCCCATAGGAAGTTTAGTTTGTGTTTGAACTTCAGACCTGACAGGTCAAAGGAGAAAAATATGTTTATTCTGGACAGTGAACAAGCAAACAACCCAGCCATGAGTAAGAAACACATCTACACATTACAGAAAAATATAAAATAGTCTAGTAAGCCTGGATGTTGAGTTTTGGATTATGAGTTTTTGCATAAAATGAACAAATTTACTTTTCTATATTAAATTTGATTAATAGATTGATAATTGAGTAAAGCACTGTACTTATTGAGTATTGGGTAGGGATAACTAAAAGATATCAGGATCATTTTTCCTACTGCACAGCACACGGCCTGTCATACTGCTGTCTGCAGACAAATGGCGCTTTGTCATGGTTTGCAACAAGTGTTTAAAAATATGTTTATTCTGGAAAGTGAACAGGCAAACATATGCTTCTATTACTTGAAATACATGCTACAGAAGCCACAGAAAGTCCCTGGCAGTGTGAGCTGCTAGGTTTGCAGCTGATGTCAGTAGCATAGTGGTGATGGAGAGGAAACATACGGTAAGGCTGGGGTTTACTGCTAACAGAAACAGAAACATACTTAAGGCTACTATCACAATGATGTGTTGAATAGAAATAATTCCCTCTACTCTAATCTCTCACCAAATACAGCACAGAAGAGATACATTAATCTGCTACTACCATTTTCTGTTAAAACTATTTTTCAACACAATACTTATTAAAACCAAATCACCCACCAATGTTTTCTTCTCATGCTAATCTGAAATGAAACTTTTCAGTTATTAGATTTATTACATTTTTTATTAAATGAAAGCTAAATTCTTGCTACAGAAAAAAATTTCACTCTCTCACCAGCTATATAAATGCTAAGATTTCCTGTGGCTGCAGAAACTACCTCTTTTGTCCTGATTCATGGCTTTAAAAAACACAACAATAATTTATAAAATGTAGGGGCTGAATTAACTTCAGGCTTGAAATAACTAGAGATGATCGATGTTTTAAATGGACATATAAACACTGAACTATGCTAAATGATAATGCAAATTATTTTTATATCATGGAAGACTGATGAATGTCTTAAAAAATAAAATACAAAATTAGAAGGTGTCTGAACTATTTCCCAGCACATGGACAAAGCCAAGGTTAGAAAAATTTGCTTAATTCAAAATGTAACCTAAAATAAAAAAATCTTTTTCTCCCTACTCAAACAGACTTCCTGGGTTTGGCTGAAGCCAACAGCAGAAATGCCAAAACTGATTCTTAAGGGATTTTTTTCAGCACAGAAATACAGGGACTCTACAGAGAAAGTAATATTTTAAAAGTTTTTAAGGTTTATATAAGTAATCAGACCTTCTGATGCTTATCTTTACTGAATTGCTGAAGCTTGTGGTGTTTGTATATCCTTCTTTAAAGATCTGTTTTACAGACATTGAAGTTAGTGGAAAAGTTCAGTGAACATTCGTTGGAAATTTGATTTATCTTTAAATTGATTAATCATGTTTGAAAATCCAGTAAAAGAGACCCACACAACTACAGTAAAATTTAAACTTAGTACTGCTTCCAAAATATGCTTGGAAGTTCCAAAAGTCTCATAAATATAGTTTGTTGAAATCCATGCAGATATATTGTAATAGTGGATTTCATAAATCTATGTTTTAGTTGTACTGAGGGTGACATTAATTATACACTGTCATCCACATAGGTTATACATTATCCTAATTAACTGTTGTAGATAAAATGGAAATAGAAAGCTTCGTGTATCAGCATGCTGTTCATGCTTGCTTTTACCCTGATGGCTACCACAGAGACACTGGGTTTTCCTTACCCAGCAGTGTCATTGAGAAATGTCATTTACAGGCCACAGTAAAATATTTATCACACAGTTCACTTAATTGAAAGTCATTAATCATAAGTAACTACAAAAGTTACTAATATCATAGATAGACTTATGTTAAAAAATTATATTAGTCTTAGTGAGATAGGTTGGTGTTTGGAAGTTAGTCAATGTGTCTAAAGAGCATATAGTCAATGTAGGTTAGGGGGAGGGAGGCTGGTATTTTGATTTGGGTTTCTTGTGAGGTTTTTGGTTGCTAACAGAATTCCTGACTGAAATATGACTACTGAACTTACTTTTTCTAATCAAATTGGATGTTGAATAAGGTGTAAAATGTAATCACCATTAAGAAACTATTTAGATACTGAATTGGACAAAACATCTAGGTTGAATAACATTTTTTCCTCATGTTTCCACTGGCACAACAGTTAATTGAAACTGTGAAAGGGTTTGTTTTTCAAATTCATAAAATGATAGAAAAATTTATGTTAGAAAAGACCTTTAGGGTCATCAAGCTCAATCATTAATCCAACACTGCCAAGCCCACACTAAACCATGTTGCTAAGCACCACATCTCCACAGGTTATATTACCTGCAGGGATGCTAGCTCAATCACCTCCCTGGACAGCCTGTTCTAATGCTTGACAATGCTTTCTGAGAAAATTTCCCTCCTAATATCCAGTCTAAAAGTCCCCTCATGCAGCTTGAGGCTGTTTCTCCTTGTCACTTGTTACCTGGGAGAAGTGGCTGACCACCCTCCCCCCCCCCCCCCAGCTACAACCTCTTCTCAGGCAGTTGTAGAGAATGCTAAGATCCCCCCAAGCCTCCTTTTCTCCAGACTGAACACCCCAGCTCCCTCAGCTACTCCCCACAAGACTTGTGCTCCAGGCACTCCCCCAGCTCCATTGCCTTACCAGGACATGCTTTAGAAATCTCTAGGCAGTTTATTGGGGGTTTTTTTCCCCCCTGTGAAGAGCTTGGATAATAGGAAATTAATCATTATTAATAAAGGTGGAAATAGTCTGCAATTAATTTTTTCATCAATTAATTTTGATTATTTATTATTTATTCTGTGCTGGCAGTGCAATCTTCTTTTACAACTGTGCCTGTTACAGCATTTGCAGTTTGTGTTTTATAAATTTTTCCAGTTGTTAATGACCTAATAACCCCATCAAATCTTACTACGGCATCGGTTTAATGTGGATGGAATGGAATGAGTTTGCAGCTGCCAACAGACTACAATGTAAAGGAATAACTTAATGAATAACACATTAAAATAAATATTTTGGGTTCTGTATGAGATTTTCAAGATTTATGCTGGGAGTCATGTCAAGAAATGTGTGCTTCCCACTGCAGGAATCCCAGAGGAAAATGCAAGGATATTTGGGGGAATATTATTTTCAAAGCCAAAAGTTAATCAGAATTTTCTTTTTCTTACCTGTGTTCGAACTTGTTCAGTCCTGATGGATAAGCCAGTTCACAGTTTATGAATTTCCTCTTATCAGATTAAAGAGCTTTATCTGGTGTCTATGTACTCAGATTCATGACATCAGTAAACAGCAAGAGATATTGAAGAAATACTTTGTGGAGGTGACAGGAAAAGCAATAATTTCCAAATATGGAAACAATAGAAGAGAGTATTAATGACAACATAATTGTCATGATCTCTTTCTGACCCTTATATTTTAAATTTTTTGATGGTTTTATGTCATCTTAAAGAGTGTGCAATCCTAATGAAACAAGAGTGACTTGACCTTCAGTGAGAGCGCTGGTGGTCCTGCCTCCACAAAGTATTGACTATGAGTTTAAAGAAAAAAAATTACTTGGGTACATTGCAGAATGAGTAATATAAGTCTGTATTAAAAAAAAAAAAAATTAAATGGAGGATGGGAAGGAGAAGAAGAAAAAAAGTTGGGGACGAGAAAGCCAAGGCTTGTCTTATTCATATAGTATCCTTCACACCAACATTATTCATTTTTTTTGATTAAAGATTTATTAAATTGGAAACTAGATGTAGAATAAAAGTACTTATATACACAAGCACGTCCCACTTTCAGTCTGAATAGTGTGCAACAGGCCTGGCTTGATCCCTTCACTCATTAGTGTCTGTATTGCACAACATGCAACACTTTTCCTCTGGCTTTTATCTCCATTATCACACTAAGGTTAGGCTTTCAGTATAAGGGCAAGTATTTAGAAAAAGGCAACAGATTTTATAAGTGACTGATGCATAGAGAGTTTCTGTGAAATGTTTATAGCTATTTGAAAAATAAATATTGCCTTCACTGTTTCCTTGGTTTTCTTAATGCAAAATTAAGTTTAAAAAATGCCAAAATGAGTTATGTGGCACTAAGACCTTGGTAGAAAAATATAAACAGACTATTAAAACATATTTCAACTCCCTTGGCGTCATTTGTGGCCAACAAACAGTCATCTATGAGTGAAAGGTTAACTGACTGTCACCCATTTATGATCCAAGTCCTTTCCTGGTGCCACACTGACCAGGCTAACAGTGCACAGCATGTTTTACATGCCTTTTTCACCCTAAAAACCCAGGTCATGACCTAATAAGAGCTGTGATTCACAGTAATGACTCCTTTGGTTCAAATGGCATTGAGGTAGGTGCAAAGACGTTTTACTTCAGTGCAACTGAATTATAATTCTAAATAAAAGAAAACAAAACATCAACAGTGCACATGCACTTGGGTCAAGAGTTTTGAGCTGTTCCAGCACTGATTTTAAATTGAAAACACTTCAGCCTCTAGGATGTGATGAAACAGAAGACTGGATTAGGCTAACTAGGCTTCCATTGTTATTGAGTACCTCCTTGCAGATCTCTGCAGACCAACCAACCAATGAAAACTTCTCTGTGTTGGATATCACAATAAGTTTGTGCTCTGACATTCAAAGTTTTTATCTGCTGAAAGGTTTATGTAAATTAGCAGCTCTTTAGACATGGTGTATACCTCTGCTTTGTGGTCTAGCTCATCTGCTGCATTGCTGCTGTGAATCAAATAATAAATAATATCACTTTTTATTACCATTACCTTAGAGATAGAGACAGCTAAATCAAGTATTGATTTGAAAAAATCAGGGAAAAAATCCCCAAACTCAAACCCAAGAGAACAAGAAACCTAAAGACTGGTGCAATAAATGACTACTAAAAAATCTGGGATGATCCTTTTGCCAGATTCTCCTCAGGCCCCACAGATACACTTTACTCTTTGACTCATGAAGCAAGGAAGCTCACAAAAAATAACACACCACTTTGCTGGTATTGCTGAAAATATAGTGAATCAGTGCAGAAAGTGTTCTCAGGATCAAGCTCTAGAAACCTTGCCAGTAGAGCTGTTAGTGATAAAAGGATGGGGAAAAACCACTGGCATTGGTTGGCTGGAATGCTGGTAATAGATTTCAGAGATTTTAACTGTGTACATTCTAGATTAAATAGGGGTCACTCTAAGACTTTCTGCCTGTGTTTTTCCAGCAGATGAAAGCTTGCTCGTCAGTTCTCTGAGCAGACATGAGCTCATTCTGCCCACACTCTATCCTGGCTGGAAGCTGAACTGTCACAATAAGCACGACACTGAGCCTACTCACAGGCAGGGCATTTCAGCTTGGGCTCAAAGCCACGTGGACAGGTCTAGCAGGCTTCTGCTGAGCTCAGAGAGTGGGCAGGCAGTCAGCAGCTATGGGGGCACACAGAGCCCACACTCTCTGAGGGGGCCTCCAGGTCCCAGTCTTGGCTTCTGCATTGTGGAGATCTAAGTTTCAATGCTTGGCTCATGGTGAAAATTTTAAAAAACTTTGCAAGCAGCATTTTTCTTTTTAATCCGGAGACATTTTCACTAATACTAAATAAATTCATCATAATCTTGTAAGCAGTTAGTGGTCAACTTCACTTTGATGGAGATCTTAGTCATCGACAAGAAGGGTATAATTTTTCTCATTGAAATGAGAGACATGTCCCATTTTTTGTACTCAATTTTCTACCTTTCAGGAGTGGAATTTGGAAGTGTCATTTTTTTTCAGTTTTCATCAAAGTTATGGGAAGATTAATGTCCAGGTTAAATTTTGAGCTGGACCTGAATTTGATACTGAAAATGTACTGTACTTTACACTTGCACAGATAATAGTGGAGAGAATTATGCAACCAGGGAATCTTCATTAAAGAAACTCTTCCAACACAGAAATGTTTTCTAGTTGTGAATTTGACTGAGAAATTTTCCCCTCATTCTGCATTTTACTTTTGCATTTGTATTTCTGCTTGCACACTTAAGATAGAGGCATTATGCTGCAATACTGAATTTTCTGCATATAAGTGATTACCAAACATTAATGAAACTCTAAATTTTCACGCTGTGATGCTGTATCTATCTGCAACATTTGACATGTCCTAACATATGTCCATTAGACTTTGTACACAAATTTTCACTACACTATTCTACATTCTGAAAATTATTATAAATTGCAGAGTGTATTAACACTTGCATTTTACAAGAATTTAGTGAATTCAAACAGTGAAAAAGTTACAAGAGCACACAACTTCTAAATAAGAAAATTATTGTAATGAAAATAATTAATATATGAGTCATTCTTTATGGAAATTTAGGAAAATATCACATCACTTAAGTCCATGTGATGGATAGTCTGAATTTAAAAACCACACGACCTTGCAGATGTCTGAATGTACTACAAAGAGCAGTTTTGACATTAAAAAATTCCTCATGGGTGGCAAATATCCAGAAGAGCCTTAGCTACACAAGATCCTTTTATTCAGGAGCTGTTTCATGTCAAAACCCAGTGGAGATGAAGAAACAATGTTACTGACTTCTATATCAAAATGTACACCAACAAAACCAGTACTTTTTAGCTCTTGGTAGATGCTTTGATGCAAGTAGTTTAAAGAAATGTAGTTATTTTTGGTGTTATTACTGGTAGAAGTGGGAGTTCTTACACTGGGGACAGTGAAGTCCATTCAGCACAGGATTTGATAAGTTTTGTTAAGATACTTGTTTGAAATTCTTTCATAATGTAAATGTAGTGGTGGCATAAAGCAATAAAGGCTTAAAAGCCAGTAAGGCTGTGAAGAAGACTGACATTGTAGATAGAGAAGATAATGAAAACAAAAGGAAAATAGTAATTTTAAATTGGTGAAGCAAAAGAACAGGTCAATATTATGTTAAAGCCTGTGCAGCTTTCTGTTAGGTGCCACAACATTCTCTGTCTTCCTCTGTTAGCTGGGACATACCTTGTGCAATCTGCACTGAACTACAGTGTGTAAAAAGGAGATCACTACTCAGTTTCCATTGATAACTTTTCTGCCAATACTTACATTCATTAAAGAGTTCTCTCAGACCTCAGACTCATGTACCTGTGCAGTAACCCTCAGCAAGGATTTCATAATGCTGTTCTGTCTAGAATTACATCGTTCTCACACAAACCTACTTTTTTTTTTTTTTTTTTTTTTTAAGATTCTTCACTGGGTAGTAAGTGGTTGAGCTACTAGTTGCTTTTACTCTCAATTTTTCATGTAAAAATTGACTGACCTGAGTGACTACTACCCACCACATGGGAGTTACATTTTTATGGACTCAGCAAGAGAAAGGTTTAAAACCACAAAACCTCCCTCAACAAGCCATAACCAGCAACATGTGTCCTGCTGCAAATAAATTACTCAAGATTCACTGAGCCTCAAAAAGAGTACAAATGTGTGTAGCAGAATAGTATCCACTGACTCATAATTACATAATTCAATAAAAACCTATTTAATTCAAAAAGAGACATAGAACAGGGAGTATAATCTTAGAAATCCCTCTTGCACTTCAATGACAAGTGACCTGGTACCTATTCATTCACTGAGCAGCGAATTCACCCCTGCACAGTGTCAGGGATTCATTGAGGGGCTGTTCCCTGGCAGCAAGGATTGCTGCTTCCTCTTGGAAAGCAACAGCTCCAGTCTGGATACCCTCTGGCAAATGAATGCATTAAGCCAAGGCCTTTCATTTCTTTCCTGAGTAAGACAAGACATTGTCTCCTACCTTCAGGCTGTGGGCTGTGAACTGTCAGGGGATATAAATGGATGCCTTGCTATTTTCAGAATTTCCTAATGGTTAACTCTAGGCAGCTCTGTGCTCTGCATGTTGCCTGATTTGGCTTCTGTCTAAGCAGCTTATCTGTCCCCAGGCATGCACAGAGAACCCAGTGTCTCAGATAGGGTCCTGCAGTCTGCTCCTAGGGCTCACAGCTTTAATGTTAGCACTGAAAAATCTTTATCTTACCTACCTGTAGGAAAACATTTTAATAATCACTTGAATTCATTAAATCTAGGATGATGTCTAAGACTAAAAATTGTTACCAAATATTCCTTTTTCCTTTGCCCCAAATTTGAATTTATGTGTTTTTTTTTAATTACTGTAGATAAGCTTTATGGGAAAATAAGATACTTTTGTTCTTGCTCATATATTTTCCATTTCTTAAAAAAGTTTAGGAGTCTGGAGGAGGAGATAATGTCATGCCCACTGTGTTCCATTGTGATAGCTGTGGTGGAACACATTGGAAAACAAACTCCTCTTTCAGTTAAATGGCTGAAAAGCCCTAAAGTGCCATAAAGAAAAGCTTCTAGAATCATAAGTGCAAAATCAAAGTTAATTAATGAAAGTCTCTTACTAATATCCTATGAAAAACTACTGGAAGGTGGGTTCTGCAGGCACGTGAAACTAAATATAAGGAGAGTTATCCAGTATTGATGAAGGAAATATATCAGCTTGGAAAAGGTAATTGAAAACTAACCTGTAAGAGAAATGATAGAGAAAATCAAGACTGAAGACATCATCAATTTAGAGATAGCTTGGAAGATCTAATAATGAAAATAGATAACAGATATCTACCTATGAATAAGTAGATACACCAAAATGGTTAGGCCATTGTTACATCAAATTCTGAATATGACTTGCACTGGGGGCTTTGCCTTCCTCCTTGGAAACAAGAATGCTGTACCACTCACAGTGTAATCTAGTAAAGCTTGTACACTGGTGCTTTTCTAAAATCTTAAGGAAATAATTTTCTTGTGTTTATGGAGCACCAATGTTGCTTTCCCTCCATGTCCTAGACACTGGTTTGTTAAGGAGTTCTAGCATTAATTTTGACCAAAATAAAATGGTTTTAAACAGATATTGTCTGATAAATTGTATAATTTCTGAGCTGCCTTGGCATACATTAATCCTCTCAAGTATTTAGTAAATAATAAAATAATAGAATCATAGAACAGTCTGGGCTGGAAAGAACTTTGAAGGTCATCTAGTCAAAGCTTCCACTCCAGTGAGCAGGAACATATTCAATTAAATCAGGTTCCTCAGAGCTCTGTCCCACCTCACTGGAATTTTTCCAGAGGGCTTCTACCACTAATTTGAGAAACCTGTTCTAGCATTTCACCATCTCATTACATATATTTCTTCCTTATGCCTAGCCTGAATTGATCTTCTTTCAGTTTAAAACCATTATTCTTTGTCTTATGGAAACAGGCCCTATAAAAACACTGTCCCAAGCTGAACAACCCCAACTCTCTCAGACTGGCTTCACAGGAGAGGTGTTTAAGCCCTGTGATATTTTTCATGGCCCTCCTCTGTACCTGCTCCAACAGGTCCGGGTCTTGTGCTATAAGTGATCCAGAGATTAATGAAGTATACTGATGAGGTCTCACCAGAGCAGAGCAGAGGAGCAGAATCCCCTCCCTTGCCCTGCCACACCTCCCTGGCCACACTGCAGCCCAGGACACATTTTGGTTTCTGGGCTGCAAGCACACATTGCTGGGCCACGTCCAGCTTCTCACCCCCAGAACCCCCAGAGCCTTCTCCTGTGGGCTGCTCCTGATCTGCTCATCCCCAGCCTGTGTTGATATTGGGCCTTGTCCTGATCCTGGTCCAGAACCTTGCTCCCAGATCAGGATCTTTACGTGACTGCCATAAGTTTTCAAATATCAGAGGGGCTTGGCAACTCCATCAGCCCATTCCCTCAGGACTCTGGGATGCATCTTGTCAGGTTCCAAAGACTTATGTATGTTCAGGTTCTTCAGATGGTCACAAAACTGATCTTCTCTTACAGTAGGAAGGATTTTGCTTCCTCAGTCCCCATTTTTGTGGTACATCTGCCCAAGAGCTGTGGGAACAGATGTTGCCAGTGAAGACAGGCCAAAAAAATTTGGATACCTTAGCCTTCTTTTCACCTCTTGTTACCAGTTTGGTCAGTCTTACTCGTGGAGGGTAGTATACTTTATTTGACTTTCTTTTGCTTGCTGACACACCTGTAGAAGCCCTTCTCATGGTTCTTTGCATCCCTTGCCAAGTTCAGCTCCAACTGCATCTTCATTTTCCTGCTGTCATCCCTATATAATTTAACCTCTCTGGAAGGGCTGCATATTACCTGGCTTAAGAAGTTTTCCTTCATGCACTTCAGGAGTCTCCTGGGTTGTCTACAGCTCAGTATGATTTTTCAGGAGATGTTGGAGTGACTGAAGTCCCCCAGCAGGACAAGAGCCTTTGAGTGCAATGCCTCCCATAGCTGGAGCAAGAGGGCTTTGTCATTAGGCTTTCTTTGATCAAGTGGCATGGAGCAAACACCAGCAACCAGCCTCCTTTTGCTATCTCAGTTTCCAGTTCTTCACTGTAAGCTTTCAACCTGTTTGTGGCTGTTCCTCAGAAAAAACTCTGCACAGTATCCATTTCCTGATGTCGAGGGCAATGCCTCCACCCCTCCTTCCTTGCCTGTCCCTTCTGAACAGCCTGTGGTCACTGATAGCCACTCTCTAGTCAGGGGATTCATCCCACCAAGTTTCAGTAGTGGCAAGTAGGTCTTAGTTTTCTACTGGCACACTGGCTTCCAGCTCCTGTCTGTTGCCCATGCTGTGCACACTTGGGCTGTCAGCTGTGCCACCTTCTTAGAGGAATAGCCCTTGATTCTTTTGAGATATTTCACTGGTGTTTCTCTCTTGGCTTGTTACCTCAGGAGCCCCTGGCTCGTCTTCAGAAGATGCACTGCACTGCAGAGTAGCCAGCATGTCTCAATGCATTCTCATTAGATTCCATAACAGAGAAGAAGGCAACCTCTGTTCCTGCTCCACAGTAGTCACAGCTATTGTATATTAAACTATAAATGACTTACATGAAGTTAGAAGTGGGAAATGATTAGCTGTGGATGGATAGTGTATATTGGAATTTATGTGGATTAAGATAATTTTTTTAAATCCATAAATTCCATGAGCATATTTACATCAACTTTCAGTCAGAGAAATTGTTATATTTAATTTCTGCTTACATTTGGAGATACTGCATGAACTGCCAGTGAATTTTAGTCACTGATATGATATGGCACTGGAAACACTGGCATGTTTCCAGAAGGACCTCTGGTTAATGGATATTGGCTTAAATCCTTGCACTTCCAGCATTTAGGCTTCATAGAATATTATTGGACTGACAGTATTGTTTAAAAAAAAGAAATTACCTAAGCCAGATATTTATATCTATATACATAAAATTGTTAAATATTTTTATCTATATTATTTATTTTAAACCACTATTTGGTAAAAATATTTTCGAGTCATAGAAATTATGCATACCACAGATACCATTCTGTCTGTTAATAAGATTTTACATGGATATTCCCTCTGAAGTAGATTTGCAAATTGAATTTCAGCTTTCAGCTACCTACAGGCTTTTTGCACTTTTGCAACATGACTATTTTTTTAATTATCCTGGAATTTTTAAATTTAGCAAGAAAAGTACTGGGGTCTGGGCACAGAAGGTCCCAAGAGGTTCTGCACTTATTTTTTCACTTTGCTACAGATTTCCTATATATCTTCCACTATGCTTTTCCTTCCCCATTTGAGAAAACAATAAATAGATCCTTCAAAGTTTTACTGTGATACAAATCAAGCAGAAGCAGCTAAGTAGATGGCTCAAAAATTTACAAGTCAGATTGATCCTCTGTTTTACTTAAAATCTCAAGTGACACAAGGAGAAAATGTTACTTATACAGTTGTATCACTGAAAAGTCTGGGTAATAACAAGAACCACACCTATATTTAAAAATGGGATTTTTTACACAAAGGAAGTGAGAATGGCCTATTTGTGTCTTGTTTCTGAAACAGCAATACTATGTGGGATTTGTTTCTTAATTAAAGACACATAAAACCACCTGTCCCCATAAAATTTGTACTGTCAAATAATACTTATTTTACTATCTACTATAGAATTTTCAGCAGTAAATTTTAAAAGACTGTACAGATATATATATATTTCTCTATTTTAAGGAATAGAAGGAATTTAAGGAAGATAAGTGAGGATTTTTTCAAGAAATTCCATCATTGGTTCAACAATGATATAAATAGCCTCAACCTTAAAAAAAAAATCTAACATGAACATTATATCAAGGCTACTGGCAGCAGACTACCTACCTGATTTATCTATGAAAACAGAGAGAAATAATGCTATGGCTGTAACTAAAAATGCAAACTTTTAATTAAACAAGAGCTAAAAGTCCAATATTCTGCTCAGTTAATTGAAAACTCTCTGCTACCAGGTCCCATAAAATTTACCAATTCTTAATTTACTTTCAACAACTGATCTTGTTTCCTAAAGTAAAGCCTGGAGAGACAGAGGATACTGGAGAATTTGGAAACTGTCACCTAGATTTACAGGGCTTGGAAGATTATGTCAGCAGTTTGAAATGATTTTAATAATTTTAATAACTACCTCTCCTGTTTTCAACAAATTTCATCAACTTGTTCCTCTGAGGACCCACACACCTGGCTCTTCCCTACATGACTATCATTGCCCCATCAACAAGTCTCTTGAGCTCCTGGTGGATCTATGCTCTCTTCCACTTTCTCATGAAGCTTTGTAATCACTTTCTCATGCTCGTTCCAATATAAAATCTCTTCTTCATTTTAACTACCACTTAAGGTCAGTGACAACCTTAAGTCCAAACTGACTCAGGGAAGTTAGGATGTTCTCTGTCCATCATCAGTTTTCACCTATGCCTACATCAATCCCAAAGCCTAGCTCACCTGAGCAGAGCTGTCTGATCATTTAATCATATTTCTCCAAGGATAGGACCAAAGTTAGTGAATCATTGCAGCAACAGCAAACTTTTCTAACTAAAAGAATGATTAAATACCAGAGTGTATTGTCTTAATGAGATGAGTGTCTATTAAACTTCTCTAATGGTTCTGAAGTAAAAATAGCTCAAACAATTAAAAAGTACAATTCCCCCATTCTTCACCCCTTGCTTTGCTTGGAACTGTTTCTCCTGTATCATGAGTAGAAAAAAACAGATGTATCTGCAGGCTGAAAATATTATTGCTCAAAATTCAGCATCAGTATATCTATTTTCATAAACTAATATGTAGGATTATGAATTGTGGTGCCTGAAATCTGAACACATGGTTACTTTTCCTGTTCAGTTTTGGAGGATCTGAGGACATAGGTCAGAGCAGTAGTGTATCATAGCTGTACATCTCCAAAGAACATCAAACAATGTCAAGTGGGCTAGGCAGAGTCTGCACAGGAAAAGAGGAGAGGTCGTGTGTCTTTCAGGATTCTCTTTCAACTCATGTTTTTATAGTTCTATAAATAATTCCTAATTATATTAAGAAACACTGCACTGAATGGGAGAGCTGCAAGATCTGGCTCTTCTTACTGCATGGAGATTTTACTTGCCACTGTCTAAGCTGCAAAGAGTTTGACAGAGATATTTTCATCATATTTACAGAGAGTCTCTGTGTAATCATCTTGTGTAGACAAGAAACCTAAGGATGTTCTAAAAGACGTAAATCACTTAGATAATTTTATTAAATATTTCACATGTGGTGCAACATTTGATTTTCTGTTTCAGTTATCATTTATCATTATACATTTACTATTCAGTAACCACCTTCTCATCTCAACCTTTTTCCCACTCATCATCTGGGATAAATAGATTTTATTCTGATTTCCCAGAAAACCTCTTGGAGCTGTCTCATTTTGAAAGAGAAACAAATATATTTGAACTTACATGTGTTCAGCATTACTCTCTTTAATAATGGATTCTTCAGACTAATAAAAAGTAGTAAAGAGAATACAAAAAGCCCAGAGAAAAAACAGAACCCTTCTGAAATCAACTGGGAGTTATCCAGACTGAATTGAACTTTGTGTAATGTTCAGGCTGGATTTTGGAGGAACAACATGAAAACAATTTTTGATATTTTCCCAAGCAGATTTTATCACTTCATGGTTTTCTTTTCTTTTCTTTTCTTTTCTTTTCTTTTCTCTTCTTTTCTTTTCTTTTCTTTTCTTTTCTTTTCTTTTCTTTTCTTTTCTTTTCTTTTCTTTTCTTTTCTTTTCTTTTCTTTTCTTTTCTTTTCTTTTCTTTTCTTTTCTTTTCTTTTCTTTTCTTTTCTTTTCTTTTTTTTCTTTTCTTTTTTCTCTTCTCTTTTCTCTCTTCTCTTCTCTTCTCTTCTCTTCTCTTCTCTTCTCTTCTCTTCTCTTCTCTTCTCTTCTCTTCTCTTCTCTTCTCTTCTCTTCTCTTCTCTTCTCTTCTCTTCTCTTCTCTTTCTTTTAACTATATTTGAGCATAAGACCTGGAACCTTTTTCTTTTTCACATCTTCCAAATACACAAGGTACTGCCATGGCAAAATTAAAGATGTTCCACTTCTTAAGATTTTTCTTTTCATTTCAGTGCCCTTTTTCAATTTCAGATTTTATTGATCCACTTCCCAGACCAGCTTAGAAATTTGTCTCTTTACTGGTAACTATTACTTAGTGAACTTAGGTTACTCTAAACCAATGTGAATCTAGCCAGTGTACAATTAATATTTTTGCTAACAGAAACAGCATTTAATGTGGGTCGTGATAAGAAACAAGCTTCCAAAATAAGACAACATCTGTTTTGTTTGGCAAAATGATTTCAAATAACAGTAACTAAAGTTTTGAAAAGGTGTGCTGTTCTGTGTTTGAGGTATTGAAAGCAAACATGGCAAATGCCTGAAAGCTGGGAAGGAAAGGCGCTGGGAGCAGGGGTTTGGGAGTTGTGGTTTCCAGCTTCAGAGGAATCATGTAAATCCTTAATGGCAGCTTCTCAGATAAAGGGAAAACAGCATTCTCTGAAGGGTGGCCAGCTGTTTAGTACTCAATAATTAAGTTTTTATTCAGCCAGCCTTCTGGAATTGCTGCTATCACAGATAGTGGTGCTGGCAAGCAAAATAAAGAGTTTTATGTCATAGAATGCATTCCTGTAAAAATTATAAAATAGCCCAACATAATTTTGGTTTGTAAAATATCTGTTGGGCATATATTTATCTGGACTAGGCACTAGTGCTTTTGTTAAGCATGAAAAACAGTTTAGACTTGCATGTGGCTTACATATCATTATTTCCAGAACTATCACCATGTTACTCAGCTATTTTCTTTAATTTTTCCAATATACTTGAGTAAAAATAATAGAGGAATTAATTTGAAACCCAAAGGGCCAACAGATATGGACTTTTTTACTTCTTTATGTTTTCATCTTTGCTTATTCCAGAAAAGTATGAATGAAACTGATTTCCCATTTCCTCAACAGAAGAGCTTCTGTTGCACCATAGGGAAACCATAGAGTGTGAGTAGATCTCATTCTGGCCTTCATTTACGCTATGGAATATGACAGGAGCCAAAAGTGAGGTCAATAGCCTCCAATCAAATTCCCTTTGATTTTTGTAAAAAAGTGGCTTGGACACAGGTATCAGAATTTATGCCTGTTACTCAACATTCTACTCTTTGAGGCCTGTATTACCCTTCTGATTTAATTTCTACAGGTTGAATTATATCTCGTTTGGTTTTCTTGATCAGCAAGAAGAATTTACATGGATCCTTTTTATACAATTTTTTCAGTTTTCAGAAAATATTATTTTTATTGCAAAAGATCTCCCTTTTTTATAATGAAAGTGGGTTCCCTTCCCTTCCCTTCCCTTCCCTTCCCTTCCCTTCCCTTCCCTTCCCTTCCCTTCCCTTCCCTTCCCTTCCCTTCCCTTCCCTTCCCTTCCCTTCCCTTCCCTTCCCTTCCCTTCCCTTCCCTTCCCTTCCCTTCCCTTCCCTTCCCTTCCCTTCCCTTCCCTTCCCTTCCCTTCCCTTCCCTTCCCTTCCCTTCCCTTCCCTTCCCTTCCCTTCCCTTCCCTTCCCTTCCCTTCCCTTCCCTTCCCTTCCCTTCCCTTCCCTTCCCTTCCCTTCCCTTCCCTTCCCTTCCCTTCCCTTCCCTTCCCTTCCCTTCCCTTCCCTTCCCTTCCCTTCCCTTCCCTTCCCTTCCCTTCCCTTCCCTTCCCTTCCCGAAACCTTCCCTTCCCTTCCCTTCCCTTCCCTTCCCGAAACCTTCCCTTCCCTTCCCGAAACCTTCCCTTCCCTTCCCTTCCCTTCCCTTCCCTTCCCTTCCCTTCCCTTCCCTTCCCTTCCCTTCCCTTCCCTTCCCTTCCCTTCCCTTCCCTTCCCTTCCCTTCCCTTCCCTTCCCTTCCCTTCCCTTCCCTTCCCTTCCCTTCCCTTCCCTTCCCTTCCCTTCCCTTCCCTTCCCTTCCCTTCCCTTCCCTTCCCTTCCCTTCCCTTCCCTTCCCTTCCCTTCCCGAAACCTTCCCTTCCCTTCCCGAAACCTTCCCTTCCCGAAACCTTCCCTTCCCTTCCCTTCCCTTCCCTTCCCTTCCCTTCCCTTCCCTTCCCTTCCCTTCCCTTCCCTTCCCGAAACCTTCCCGAAACCTTCCCGAAACCTTCCCGAAACCTTCCCGAAACCTTCCCGAAACCTTCCCGAAACCTTCCCTTCCCGAAACCTTCCCTTCCCGAAACCTTCCCGAAACCTTCCCGAAACCTTCCCTTCCCCATTTTGAAACATAGCAACACAATTCTCTTGCTATTTTGCTACAAATGAACACTGAGGAGTCCTGAAAAAGAAATCCTCAGTAAACACAGGCTTTAACACGTAAAATTTTCAACAGCCTTCCAATTCCTCAACAATACATGCTGTCCTTAGCTCAGAATAAATATGAGCAAAAAAGGCCCTGGTTTTGTTAGCAAATTCAGTGATTTTAATTCAACCCTGAGCATGATTCATCATAAAGCTTTTGAGCTATGTATAACTGCCCTTCCACACTTTTCTTCATTTGACAAGGAATTGTCTCATCTTTTCCTTTTGAACAACTTCTATTAATGTTTAAGACCCCACTTTTATGCTGCTCTTTTTATGTTTTGTATAAATCTTTCTAGCCTCTCTTTTGAGCAATTTCCTTGACTTATATCTATTCTTGGCCTAAAACTACCTCAGAACAGGTGCTCCACCTTTCCTGGCTTGGGGCACTGGCTTTCCAGGGGCAGAGGCAGGCACAGCACTGCTGGGGCAGTCGGGGATAGAGCCGTCCATTGTGTGCAGAGGGACGGTCCTTGCTTGCTGCAGGAGCTAAACTCCTACTGATTGCTTCTAAAGGTGTCCTCTGCTGCTGTACCCCACTCACTGCTGTGCCCCAGAGGGCAGGGGCCCTGCTCTGTGTCCCACCTGGGCACAGCCCTGTCAGCAGAAAGAGCAAATTGCTCTCACCTCCGTTTCGCCAGGGACCTGGGGGGAGGGAGGCAGTCAGCATTTTTGAGAATCATATTACTTGAATTTGAAGATCTGAATACCAACCAAGTTTCACATGCCCTGAATGTTTGAGTTTACAATGTATCTGTTTCTCTTCTGAGTCTTATGCTAATTAAATGTCCTGTAATAAATAATTGGATATTTTTATGGGTTTCATTTTCTTTTTCTAGCATTGTACTCTCTGGTCAGATGAAGCAATGATTAAAAAATAGTATAAATGATGACTTAGGTTATCCACATTTCTTGTGTCTTCAAGTTGTTAGTTTTTTTTTTTCAATAAACCTTTATCTTAAAACAAAGCATGGGAGAAAATGTTATTAAGAAAAGGTATTGTGTTTAATATCCTCAAAATAAGATCCACAATTCTCTTTTTCTTCTTCATTTACACTAAATTTTTAGTTTGCAAATATCAGGTGGTTTAACAGCAATTTTGGTCTTTTATTCCCACATCCATTGTTTCAGTCTTCTGCTTCTGAGGTAGACATCCTTCAGTTTTTAATGAAGAATCCAAATCTTTTTTCTATTCAATCAATTTTGAGTTTTGAATATAAAAGTTTTAGCAGTTCTACCAGACAATATAATTAATAGATCCCTTTTTCTCAGATAGGTTTACTCTATCCTTCCATCACTGAGAAATCTGATTTCCGTTTTGTTCTTACAATCTTTATCCATTTTTGATGAAAATCAGCATCATATTATTGCCCTTTCTCATATATGACAAGTTAGCAATGAACAATATTTATCACTCATCAGAGTTAAAAAAATTTCAATAGATTCTTACCTGTAATTCTGTTTTTCATTTCCTATGTGAAATCTGTCATATTGTGAATATGCCCGGTTTCCTTCCCAGTCCATTAATTCAATTCTTAGGGAATATTGCCTCTGACTTGTTATTGCAAAGATAAATTCATTTCCCAGCCAATGTTCACCTGATGGGCTACCAAAACCCTAGAAAAAATTGGCAAAATAACTATATGTAATTACTGTAATTGATAGAGCCTGTATACAACAATAAAATCATTATTATATTTGTGCATTCTAATTACTGGTCAAAGCTTTCTTTGCTCCACTTTGGCAGTCTCTAAAATGATTCTACTGATATATTTGATGTAGGAATGTCATGCAGTTCAACTGGTGTTTGCAAGGGCAGCTGAGGTTACCAGCTGGAAATCATGTTACAGGTCCATGATATTAATTTCTCTATTTGCACGTGCTTCAGTGGGAACACTTGACATAACAATATTCTAAATTGCATTTAATATGGTGCTAAACCTTGTCATCTAGCTCTTCTCCTAGTCACCTTTCTCTCCTCACATTTCATAAGTTCAGGTTATCTTATTTCTGGTTAAGCAAATGATATCAAACTTGAAAAAATAACAATGAAAGAAAAATTATAAATAATTTTCAAAACCAACTCCTAGACATATGTTTTTTATACATCTTCCAGGTTTTAAAGTTGTTTAAATTGTAGTGAATATTTTACTGCATTAAATGTGAGGTTTTATTAAATGCCATTAACTTATTTACTATATATTAGAATAATTGTTCTTTTTAAATTATTAGTTCATGCCTGAGAACTCTTCAGTCCATTTTACAATTTTCTTTTTTTTTCTCTTTAAACAGTAAAAATTATTTTCAACTATGATATTTACTTGTGAAGAACTACTGCAACATGGCTGTGCTTATTACTATTTCTTAAAATGGGAAAAATGGGAACCAGAAATCTCCTGATTTGCTTACAGTGGCCTACTGAGGGTATTTTAGAAGATCCTGTGAAAATTTCCTAGTCAAATTAAATGAAAGATTGGATTATTTCCAGAAAAAACATTTTTTAAAGGGGTTAAAATCAAGAGACTTCCTTGGGACTAAAGGTTAGATAATGAGAAATGTGTCTGTAAGACACATTATCAAGACATCCATCTTCTCTATATAATGTTTCAGTCACTCCTAACACGAGATGAAAACACTGAAAGTAGAGCTCTCTCTCTTTTTTCTTTATTGTATTGCTGTGGCTCCAGCCCTGATTAGCTGTGCCTCTGGAGGATGAAATCCTGTCTTCCCAGTGGCCATGTGGTAGCACAGGTAAAACTGACTCAGGCAGTGGAGAGGTATATCAGCTGAAAACTTCTGAAGAAAATTAATTTTAAAAATGTAGAAGCATAAAAATTTGACTGGTCCAAAAAATAAAAATGGTATTTTTTTTTTTTTTTGTGTTCCTAGAAAGAATTACCATAGAAAGTACCTTACTCAGGACATATTTTTGTTTGCATGACCCCACCTAAGCATATATTTGGTGACTCACTGATAGGAGAGGCTGAGAAGACATGCCATGTTTGGGTATGCTGAACTGATTACTCTGACTTATATTTTGAGTAAGCATGTCTGCCTTTTGGCTCAGAGACCATCAAGAGATACCCATGGACAAAGTGTTTCATCTGCAAGAGCTGAAATTCAGTCGTCTGTGGCAAGTCCCAAAGAAGTCTCAGACTGAAATGTGGGAGCATGCTATTATTTGGCTTTTCCTTTCTGCATGTTATTTTGTTATATCCTCTTTCTCCAGTAGACTATTTCCTATACAAGTCTCTCTAAATACTGGTTGTAGTTAATACTGGTGATATCCTGCTTTGAACCCATCTCTCTTCCAGGGTGAGCTGCTGCTCCCCAAGTTTTTCCATTATGATGCTCTCTGTTATTTCTCACTTGCTGCTTTGATGACATTCACATTAATATTTGGCTTCATACATTGCTCCTAAACCACAAAATATACTTGTTCCTCACCTGTATGAGCTCTAGCTACAGCTGGCACACTTTTCTGTAGTAATCACTGTTTTCTGGCTGTGCCTTTGATTCTTTCCATCTTCTTGCCTTGTCTTTCTACCCTTGCCTGTCTCACCTGGTGTCTCCTGTTCCAGTAGCCTTGGCAGGGTCACACCAGAGCAGTTAGTGGTTTATCTCTGACATAATTCACCACAGGTCACTGTCACTCATCTCAGAGTAAGGCAAAATATGCTCTGCATAGACTACCTACCAGGAGGTTTGTCTCCCTAAAATCCAGAAAGAAGTTGAGCATAGTTGTTTAGATATCAGTCAAATTAGGTTTTCATGGAGTTTACATGGTTCTTCACAAAAGTATTATTATTATTATTATTATTATTATTATTATTAGTCTATCTTAAAGTGAAGATTATCAGAAAATTCGTTCTCCCTTTTTCCCAGTGCAGGAAAGCTGAGGGGACTCCCCTTTGAACTGTTGTCTATTGAATTATATATATCTTATCTCATTTAGATTACAGCCTATTCAGGATGTAATATATGTAGTGTTTTAACATTATATGATCCCTTAGGTGTTTTATAGAAACTCCAGACACCACATATAATTTTTCTGAAGTAATGATTTTTTTCCATCAAATTTTCACCTCCTTCTCACTTTTTATATGTATTATTGCACTAAGATGAAAATCTACCACTAGGTGATTTGCTCTCTTGACCAGAGAAAAGAAAGCTGCAGCAACAGGGAACAAAAGAAATATAAAAAGAAGTAATAAAAATTATGAGGAAATTCACCACACTAGTTATGGAAAAGGGAATCCTACTGTCAGGGGCTACAACACTGAAACTCAGATTAGAAATTCCTAGAACAAGATTGTTTTTTTCCTTGACAGAAGTAACTTCTTTTTAAACAAACTACTTGCTTTTATGAAAAGAAAACCAAGGAAGTAAGTGGGGCATAAAACATTTCTCTGAAGGAAGGAATGTTCCAAAGGAGAAGCAGTGTGCTTTATTAAACACCTAATATGGCTAGAAAGATATAAACAAACAAACAGGCACTCAAAGCTTTCATAGATGTAAACCAGAGAGGAGCAGTACATTTCTGTTAAGCACAGAGCTGGCAGCAATTTCTTCAAGTATAATTTTATTATGCCAAACTCAACTGTTTCCAACCTGTATTTAGTCTGCAGTTTACTGCCTCTACTTCAGAGCTGAAGAAAGACTTGCATGCACTCTGTTTTTCCCAGATACTTTGTCTGACTTAATAACTACACAGCTCTCCTTGTTTATGTCTTACTCAGACTGTCTCTACCACAAGAACACTACTGCTTTGATGGGATATGTAAACTTTTGTGTGCAGAAGAAAATGACCTAATATTAGCCAAAAAACCCCTGAAAAACATGATTCAATTTTGTGTTTCCATTCTCAACCCTGAGGCTGGCAAAGAAAATGGTTGTGCCTGGTTCTTTTGATTTACCTTCAGAATCCTTAACCTTCAAAGAACATTTCAGAATTTTGTCTTCAAATACAAAATATATTCTTCTTGTCTCAGTTAGAAAATTTAGGAAGACAAACCTGTGTAATTGGTATGTCCACCTGTCCTATATATTTGTGAATACTTTTTGAACACTTTTGGGGTTTGGTTAAAAGTCACACAAACTGGAAGTTCAGCAAGGTTTCAGAGAGCTGGTGTCTGTGATGAGTTGCTGCTGGCAGAAATGCTGAAGGAGAAGCTCAGCAGTTTCCTATTCCAGTTGCTACAAGGAGACAGAGCAGCCAGCCAAGTGCAGATGCTGAGCAAATATTGCCTCAGAGGTTCTTACACATCTGGGAGAGATTGAGGGACATAAAAAGGGGAACTTGAGCTTTTACCATGGAGAATCCTAGAAAATAATAGGGTTTCAGAAGATTAGTAATAATAAGAATGGGACTTCTATGTGGGACAGAGGACAAAAGTCCACAGGAAAGCAGACTTCATTAATTTTGATGTTCATGGGAGAATTCAGTAATTAATAAGTAATTAAAATTCAGTAATGAAAAATAAGCATTTTATTTAGCAGACCATTTGGGTTTATACTGCTGCTCAGATCTGTGGGGCCCCAAGTGATAAGGTGCCTAAAGCCTTGCCTAAGACTGTGCTTGTCATTTATGGACTGATGCCTAAGATTTAGGACAAGAAATTTGGTTTTGAGAATGCCTTAGGGCAGTGTTAAAAGTTAGCATTAAGAGTGACCTATTTTAGGCCCGTAGCTGTTATTAAATAAATTTGTTTCCCAGTACATATATACATTGTCAACAAACACTTTGGTTTCTGCACTCAAATAGTTATAGCAAATGCTTCCAGAATTATTTGTGTTAAAGTTTAGTGCCTAAACCCAAGGAATCACATGAGGTGATCCAAGTCATCCTCAGCTATCAATCCACCAGGAAAAGGAACATCTGTATTTCATGAATGTGTTTGCAGTTAACTACATTTTAAGACTCTCTGAAACCCAGTGGGTTTTAAGCACTGTTCCAAAATTGCATTTTAAATGACTAAGAGACTATTTTGTCATTATCTTTCTTTATTTTGTTCATGATATGCTTCCAAATAAAGAGATTAATTCTTTAAACTCTGCATTTTATTCCAAAAAAACTCAAATTTTCTTTTCCCTAGAAATTTGCATAATAATTTGGGATGGCTGGCAAATCAGTGGCTTTACTCCCAAAACAGTACTTAATGTAATAGAAAAAGATCAGCAATCTCCAAAAGTTCTCAACATTCTTCATTTTCCTCATCAGCACTCTGTGGAAGCTGGGAGAATATAGCAGGGAAATATGCTTACATTTTCATAATGTGCTTTCTTATCTCTCCACTATTAGTCACAGAAAGGGTACACAAATGTTTGCACTGATCCAGCACAGATTATTATAATGCTTCATTTTATTCTTCACAAACAGAAAAAAAAATATTTTTGCTGCTGGACGTTGCACTAAAATCATAGTTTGGCAAAGGCTGAAATAAGACATAAAAATCACAAACAATAAGTAAATTCTTTTATCCAGGTTTTGTCATTGAGAAATAATAAAGTAATGTTTTATACTGCATTAGAGCAGATTGTTCTTGTCAGTGTGATAGAATTTGTTTTCAGATAAAAAAATAAAACAATATATAAACCTTTACTAACAAATGTAAATCCATTTTGTAGTCAGATGAAGCAAAGGGGTTTTCTGTTTCTATATAACTATATCATAAATTCTGTAAATTCTGACATATGTTTAACTGCTATGCAAAAATAAAGAAAGATTTTATTGTTTTTTGTATGGATTAAAGTACTTAGAACTAGGAATCAAAGACAAAAGCACATGATTGTATAATGTTTATCCTAGATGACATCTGACTTCTACATCATCTCATTTTCAATTTCAATTTTGTTCTTAACAGAGTCCAAACTATTAAAACAGTCGTAAGTATAAAGAAACAAAATTCAGTACTGGTTTTAAAAATGCCCTTAAGAATTTAAAAAGTTGACACTTATTCAAAAATAATAAGTAGGGTGCAAAAGAATTTTATTAGCTTTGGCAAAATCTGTGAGGGTATTCTGCCTGAATCATGTTGCTCCAAGTTCATTAAACAATTATCTCTCTTACTTTATTTATTTTGTCTGATAATGCTCACAGGAAGCTTTGACTTTTTATAGACAAAACAAATTGAAACCAGAGACAGCCAATATATCCAATGGGTTCATCTTCTGTCAGACAATTCAGTGAATAAAGCAGATAATAATTCAGTGTTTTACAGCAGCAGTGACTTCCCAAAAGCCATAAAAAATATTCAGCTCCTTTTGCCTTAGCTGAGATTATGGAATGGATATTGTTTAGGAAGAAAATTTCCAAAAAATGTTTGTATACTTTTTTTTTATACTTGCATATTTTCATTCCCATCACATTATATTATTCATTCTTTTATTTTTAATAAAGATTTGGTTTATAGAAATTACTTCAATTTCCTCACACAACATATGTGTTAATTAATGTTACATACAAGAATATTGGAAAACAATTCTAAATATGCAGATATTTTTTCTCCTAGGAAGTACCAACACATATTTGATGGCAAGTTTTAAAAATATTCTTAGACTGAAGCCAGATACTTTCTCAAAAGACTAAAAAGAAAACAAAGCTATTGTCAGTATAAATAAAGAACTAAATATCTGTATAATCTGCCTGAAAATCTTGTTCGTAATCTGCAGCAATTCAGTCTGTTGCAGTTCATTCTAGACTTAATATATTAGTAGAAATACAAAAAGGAGGTTTACTTTTTACTTTTTCCTTCTCAAACACACACAGTATCAGTAGCAGCAAAGTTCCTAAGGAATAAAAAACACAGTGACAGAATGAAGTGCAAACCTTACACAAAGGTTACCTCTGGCTGGGCAAGGGGCCCAAAACAGCTCAGTTGCCTACATATATTTCCTACAAATAAAACAACCAGGACATTTTCCTCAGGCCTGGATTTCAATCTAACTTCCTTACTATGTAACTGAAAATAGGAGAGTATTTCTTATTGATACAAATTACATTGAGAGCCTTTATCCCAAAGCACCTTTTTCACTGTAGGGCAAGTGGATCCTGGGAATGCACAGACACTTTGTGTGGCTTCTAGTAAGAGCATCCCAGGGACATGGGTATGTATTAAAGAAAAGAAACCTCATTTTTTGTGGTCTAAGAAAAATGAATTTTGAGCTTTCTGATAACTTTCTGACTCATAATTTGCAAAAAAATAAATGGTGAGCTTTAGGGCTAAATATGCAAAATGTCAGAAAAATATCTAGGAAAGGTATTTTTGGTCATTTCAGACAAAAGGAAAACTTTTGGGGCGTAGGACTAAATTTTTTCCTCCAAATACACTGATTAATCCCAAGTAGCAAAAATGAGCATGGCTAGGAGCACAGATGCTACAGCAAAGACCTAAAGTTTGTGAGTTTGAGAAAGGGCTAGAGTTTCAGCCACATAATCTGTCTAAATAGAGCAATCATCAAATTTATGGATTGTTTTTGAATCTCATGCTTGGGCTCAGCTGGTAGTCTAAACAGCTGAACGAGAATAGAAGCTGACTGACATCAGAGTCCAAAAGTTATACTTCTAATTTGACACGAGCCCCAAAGCAAAGAGCTGCTCCACTAAATTCCAAATGGAGCAGATCATGCAGAAGATGATCCTCCCTGAAGAGAAATGCTGTTCCATGATGAGAGCACACAACTGCTATTTGGGAAGACCTCTGCTACAATTCTACTGTATTTTCAAGTCACAGATTTTCAAAGCAACCTCACAGAATCTCACCTGGCTCTTCTAATATAGCATTTTCATCTTGTGGTTAGAACAGTTCTTTAATGATTTTAATCTTTCCCATGGTGCTCTACAGGAGGCTGTTAGCATAATTAAACTAGATCTTGTTATCATTATATAAAATGTATTATTTAAAAGTCTTTGGAATACCACATGAGTCTTATCAGTATAAATTAATGCTGTTAAATTGAAGCACTAGTGGCAAAACAGCACAAATATACATCCATGTGTCAACAGAGCTCTTGAAACTGATGTTATCCAGTAATGTTTGCCCAGGAAAGACTGTGCTGAGTATAACTCATTTAAAACACAACTGTGCTCCAACGCAAAATCGTGTTTGATTTCACATCCAAAAATTTTCTCCAAAATAAAGAGGATGCTTCCTTTCGTAGTAACATCTCTGGTGCCCAGTATGGTGTTCCAACCCTCTCTGAGACAAATATTGTTTCATTCTTGTTCACTTACATAATTCTGTTGAAGCTTACACTGTAGATTAAGTCTTGGTCAGGACCAGAAGAGTTTAATGAGCAAGTTTTCATAAAACAAAGTATGGTCTCTCACCACTTCAATATCATGTCTACTTCTACTGGACATACTGGATTTATATCTCCAGAGAAGCAGAGAAAATGTTGTGTCTTTTCATAGCACTGATGAAAGTAACAATTATCTGAGTAACTGCTGCATTCAGAACAGACTTTTAATTAACCAGCATGACGCACCCTTTATCACAGAAGGGTGGGTCTCTGTGAAAGGCGTAACTCACATAACATCTTAATACACATTCCACTCACCAAAAATCATTTCCTTACATCCAACTCACTTGGAAAATGTGTGAAAAAACCAAATTACTTCCATGTCATCTATCCCAGTGCCTTGAAGAAAATTGTCTACTTTCAGATGTAAGAAACATATGACTTTGAAGCACACTACCATAGGTAATGAATTTATTGAATATATGTAACAAAATTGCAATCATAACTCAGTATTATAAGCCATTCATTCAACGTATTCATTCAAGACCACCCCTACTCCCAACCTGTCTGGTTTGTTTACACTACAGAAACATAGCGTCTGTCTTTTCCAAGGTCATGCATTCCCTAGTTTTTGCTTTTCTCACAGGTCCATCCTGTTCTCAAATCCTTCATTTTGCAGGAGGGACCATGCTGCTATTACAAGGCACTCTATTAACTGCATCACACTACTGACAGGGAAAAATACACAAAGCCATCTCTGCTGAAGAAATTATGGGATTATTCTCCAGCTAGTAGCTAGATGGATAGGTGCAGTACAGATAGCTTTATGAAAGCTCTCTTCCTTTCAGAAATTCCTTTCCTACTCCAAGGTTATCTACAAAATGCTTGCCTAGGTTTGTTGAACCAGTAATTCTTTCCCTCACAAGTGTGTCACTAAGACACAGGGGGGAGAAGAATCTGTGAAAAGTGCTCGGAAAGTTTCCTGTGCTAACAGTGAAGCTGTCTCAGCTCCAACACCAAAGAATCCCTATGCCAGCTGTCATTTGAGAACAGCCCGTTACCTGCTACTGTTTGGGTATTTCTGTGCGTGTTTTTTGAGTCAGACCAAAACAACTCTAAAATTTAGTGATGATCTTTTGTCACAAGACATATTTGAGTCCTCCTTTAAAGAACACAGGGGTACATCTATCAATGCAAGTGTGAAGATTTCATGACTGTCACAATGCATAACATACCTTAAATAGTTATAATCCTGGAAAAGGATTAAAATTCATTCAGAATATGTAGCTTTAAAAAAAAGTGAGAATTATGAAAGATATTGTTCCCACAGTAGGGGCTTTCAAATTATGAGTAATTTTTTTTTCTGTCAAGAACATTCTCCTCAGCCAAGCCATATGGTTTATGTATTTTTGCTTAAAATCCCACCCACATCTGAAGTTATTTTGCACTAAGATAGTGGAACCAGAAACAATAAGCTTACACAAACAATTCTAAAAGGTGCTTTATGCTGTCATTGTCTCTCACTTGAAAAAGAAAGTGATGAACATAATGTTCTAATTATTGAAAGGGGTTGGAGCTCTGCCTGTAGTTATTTGATTCATCAAGTGTTTGGGTATAAAATATAACCTGAACTATTTATAAATGGATACAACTACAACAGAGAATTATCCATCATCAGTTAATGATGGATAGGAAGTTTCCTCCAAGAGGAAACTACATCAGCTTGAGTTTTTGTCTCTTCTTTCAAGACAAATACAATATAAATGGTAGTGAATACCTATTTTGAATGAGAAAGATATGCAAGTTAACATCGCTACTGAAGCAATATGGAAAAAAAAAAAGAAATGTCAGAGTTTAAAGCAAGAAAGGGGGGCAGGAAGCCCCCCTTGAAACTTGAAACTTGAACAAAAACTTTCACAAGAGAAATTAAGATTTTAAGGGTTAAAGGCTTACAACAGGTGGAGATGACAAAATAAATTAGGAGGCCATATTCTAAAACGGGAGCTGAACAGTTTGCAAATACAAACTGAATGTAAGTAACATCTGGAAGTTTTCAGAATGAACTGAACAGACACTGAAAAATAAAGCCTTTATTGGAATGGTAGTTCTTATGTATAATTCAGGCTCGTAAGACTTACAAAGACTAGAGAGATGAAAGCATGAGGTGACCAACCTTACTGTCACAAACAAAAGGTCTTCCAGGAAATAGGTAAGCCCTCTGTCCAAAGAAAATCTTACTCACAGAGGTGGACTGTGGGAAGTGTATAAAAATGTGTAAAAAACATCATGTCTAGAAGGAAATCAGAGACAAAGAGTCCAAAGATGTGTTCAGCTGTCCTTTAAGTAAGCAGAAGACACAGACCACCAGACTTGTTATAAAAGCTTAACTTTACTGAAGCTCAGAGAAAAGTCAGGCTATTCCAGATAACACAATGTAAATTCCCACCAGAATTGCACCCAAAAACACTTCCTGAGAAAGTTCTGGTGACTACATCCGTGCTCTGGCTCTCAGTGTGTGAAGAATTTAAGCCACAGTAGAACATAAATTAAGCCGCTCTGGTGTCATACCATGTATGCACTATGGAGATAGTCATCAATTTAACCCAGCAGCCTTATGGAGAAAAGAAAAAGAAAAAACTGCAACAGGAATGGAAGTGGTTTTGTAGATATGCTCTTCAGTCACACACAAATGCTACTGATGACTTCTGAAACAATTGGCAGCAGACTTGTTTTAAGCACTGAACTGGTTTTGGACTCCTAGATATTAATCAGGAACATGAAATTAAAGGAATGTGGAATTTATCACTGAATGTCATTCTTGCCTCAAAGAAACCAAAAGAAAAGACAGCTGCTGGTCAGGAAGGTAGGAAGTGGTTGCCATATAGCTTAGAAATTCATATTTGTGTGTACAATGTACAAGTGATCCTAATCTAGCTAATGACATGAATGATTAAAATAAGTGATAGGGTTTTTTTCATCAGAGAGTGGAAAGCAGCTATTAATGGATAGAGTACAATTAAATACTGACATGCAAGAAAAAAACTGGCTAGGAAAAAGATTGCTGTGAGCTGGCTAAGGCACATAATTTCAAACACCTATTGAGAGTTTTTCTCAAATGAGAGAAGGCAGGAAAATTTAAATGTCTGAGGAAACTCCCAACAGACTCAACTCCAAAGAAGGTCCCCCAGGAAACTCATAGTGAATGTTGGGCTATCAAGTGTGGAATAAATTTAGAGAATTTCATGGGAATTATTAAACTAGACATGCTAGGAGGCTAGAGAATAGGGAATTCAATACTCCATCACCTAATTTGGCAAAAATGGAGACAGTCACTGGGAAAGGTGCATTCATCCAAGAACTGAAAACTGGAATATGATCAAGAAGTCTCAACAGACAAGTTAGCACATGAGCTAACCATTTACTAAGATTTGATTATTGCTAATAACTGCCTAATAAATGCAAAAAACTGTGGCTTGGACAGTAAGCTTGTAGAAAACCCCTGCTAAAGGGTCTTGGGTTTGCAGATGGCAAGCAATAATTTTTAAGCAATATTCCCCTCTAGAGATCAAAACTCTTAATAGCGTTTTACATTTGCATTTACTCAGGCAAGAAAATAGGAAAAATTCTTGAAATTTGCTGCAGGGTGATCTCACCTGCCATTAAAGAAATTATTTGTTATTCCACTTCAATTTTCTCTGATAAGCAACAAACAGTATAACAGAAAATGCATTGCAAAATGCAAAAGGACAGATGTAGTAGATACTGATAAGGAAAGGATGGAAGAATGAACTTATGGGGTTTTCTCTGAATTTATTTCAATTAGTATTGAATGCACAAAACTCAAATGGCCCAAGAGATTTCTTGTTCAGAATTGAGTTCTTAGAAACAAAGGTAAAAATTACACTGCACACCTTAAGATTTACAAGAAAACTGGAGGATATTGGGAACATATGCCCCTAAGCAAGAGGATACATAACCAACCTTGCATAACAGTGAATCTGCAGAAAAGGTTATGCAATCATTAGCTGTTGTTTTAGATATGAAAGAAAGTGTTACTTTATTTTCCAGATTGGAGGCTGAATGCAAGTGGAAACTGAGGGAAAAAAAAGAAAAAAAAAAAAAAAAGAGGAAAAATTAGTACCACTATTACACTATCACCCTATCACCTACTGTGTGGAAATTTATATATGAATGGGGTTGTATTCTTCCTACTCAAAAGATTAATGGCTACCCTACCTCTTACTTAACCTGTTTACTGCATTGGTGTCCAGAACAGAACTGAAATGCTTCCATGTAAGCTGAACACACCAGCCTGAAACTGCATCAAAGACAAGGAGTGCCTCACTGCTGTCAGTGACTCCTGTAACCCAGCAGTGCTGTCACCCTTGCAGAGACTGCTCCCTGTGCACCCTTCCCAAGTCAGCTGCTGCAAGGATCTGTTTAGAGCCAGAGCACATGTGCAGTGGCCTCCTAACACTGTAACAGCCAATAACTTGTGGGGTCTTTAGCAGCAGTGCAGGCTGGTGGCCTGAATTCCTATCCAGCTCAGAAGCTGGCAAGTACTTGCTTATAGCTTAAAACTTCAACAGTTTTCCAGATTTCTTTCCAATAAGAACTAAATGCACTGAAAATAAGTGAAACCCAAGAGACCTATGGTTGCTGTTATTATATGATGATATTATTTCTGTTAGCTTTAGGACCACAGTGAGTTATAAGCTCAAGACAAATATCTTAACAAAATTGAAAATCTCTACCTGAATGATGGGTTGACAAAATACACATTCAGTTCAACTGCTCCAAGTAAACCTAAGTGCCATCGTAGTGTTTCCCACACCACACTACCCAGCTTCCACTGGAAGAAACACCTGGCAGATGTGTCAGGAAGGAGAGGGTTTGTGGTCCAACAGACACCACACACCCTCTCTGAACAACCAAAGAATTAAGTTAGTGGTGTTATTGGCTTGAAGCTCAGCTGCTTTCAGGTATCCCAGTAATACACAGAGCCCACCAGCCTCTCCCATTCTGCATTCAACACTTGGCCTTTTGTGATAACCACAGAGGAGAGCCTAAGATTGTTACTTTGGTGAAACTGTTCATAGAAACAGAGCAAGCATGAATCCCATCTTCTTTCATGACATACAGGATAAACTGTCAATAAAATCCAAAAAGGATCCTTTTCATTTGGTAGAAGTGACCCCTTAGAATACTATATAATTCCTAAATGATATAGTATTTTATATCAAAATAAAATTAGAAGCAAAATTAATTCAGGCTGCTTGAACTAGATAAAATCAACAGAATTTAATCCTGTACAGATTCACATTATTATGAAAGAAAAGTGGAGGAAAATTACTAAGTGAAGGAATATATATGAAAACAGGCAACATGGGAAAACTTTTCAAAGGGCTGTATTTATTACACTGCCTAAGAAAATCTCAGGAGATAAAAGCTGAAAAAATCATTAATGTAATATGCATAAATTTTTTTAAAAGTCCATATGTAAGTTGCACATACAAATTCTGATTTCCTCACTAGTAAAACTAGCACAATCTTCAAATTTTGGTTCCCCAAGATAATTTGATACTTTATATTTCATTTGAACCAAAATTGAGTAAAACAGTTTTCAAGTTTTCTGCTAAATTAAAACAATATCAATTTGAATAGAAATTTCTAATTATTTTACTCTATTTATCCTCTAACTAGAGGATGTAATCTATTTCATAATATATATTAACTAAAGTAATGATAAAATGAAAAGAATATTTTTTAAGAGAGTTAAATAATTAGAATTTGGAAATCCATAAGAGCACTAGTCTGACCCAGGTAATTATTTATATTTCCAAGAAATATTGAAAATAAAGCATCAATAGAATCCAAAATTAGATTTTGGTTCAATAATATGATATTTTGTTTGTTTCTGAAATTGTAAGTTCTGCTACAAAACTTTTTCCCATAGAAATTTTTACAGATTTTCAAATGCTTTTATTTTTAAACACTGAAAATTCTCTTTTCATTAGTGTTTTTTGAAAACTGTAAAAAAACCCCTTTCCTATGCCAAGCTGATAACATAGTGCTGAAAACTTCACTAGGAGTGTCATTAAAATCCAAGCCAGTCCTCAGAGACTTAGAGAATGGAGCTCCATCAGAAAGTTTGATCAGGCAGAGAATGAAAAAAAATGACAAGTTATTTAGATTGGAGTAAACTTTTTTTTGATTTGGCAAAGGGAAAATAGCCTGCTTGAAGTCCTGTCATCTTTAATTTGTTAAGTTATTTATTTTCCTGTAATCCTATTTGAAGTATCAACATTTCCAGTACATTAACTTGATTGGCAGAGGTGCTGTATGACTTGGGATAAACCCCAGCAAAAATTTTTATTCTTATCTGCTCCAAATTCTGAATGAGTTCCTGTCAGCTGAAAACATCCATGCCTTAGAAACATCATCACATGCCTTTTACCTCTGAACATCACATCAAGTCAAAATTTCGGAGAGACACAGCAGCATTCTGGCCTCATCTCGTTTAATCTCAGCAACTGATCTGAGAGAAACTCTAAAACAGGGGAAATAATACTCAACTAACTGAGTAAAAATTATTTTCAAAGGTAACAGACATGATAAAAGGCAGGTCATAAAAGACTGCAGGACCATACCACTTCACTATAAGAGGAATTATCGGTTTAGGTCAATGAGAGGTGGTACTTGAAATCTGACACTTGTATGAATTGTACAGCTATTGCACATTTTTTACCTTACCATTTTGTATTCTTTCCAGCTTTTCTGAAAATCCAGACTTCCATCTTCTCGGTGTTGTATAACTGTCCATCCTCCTCCAGCAATCTCCATATTACAAAAGACCTACAACAGTAAATAAAAAAGAAAAATTTAAAAACCCAAACAAAAACCAAACAAGTTTGCATTGAAATTCTGTCATCTTAGTGGGGGGAAAGGTATTTGTGAATAACATTATTAAGGAAGTGTGTTTTTCTATGCACACATGTCCTATACCCTCAATGATATCCTCAGTCCTCTCATTATGTTTAGTGTAATTCTCCCAGCAATGTCTCCTTTCAGTACATCACCAAGAATATCTCCCAGTCATCCCCTTCTGCTTCTTTAGCTTTCCCCTTCACGTTCCCTCCATGGTCTTTTTTCTATTTTCTCTGCAGTGCCCCTGAAACCACTCCCTTCCTCCTAATATACCAGAGTAATTCTTCCAGTGATAATAATGCTTCATGTAGCTCTTAGCAGAGTGTAATTTGGTCTCAGAGAGAATCTTGAGAATTCTTGCAGAAAACACTCATCCTAGGAGTCTGAAATGTAGGACAGATGAGGTTATTCTGTTTTCCTTTGAAGTGCAATATTACCTACAGTGTTCCAGGCAGTGTCCCAAAATGGGACAGGTGACCTCAGAGCAAGCTGCCTTGTGTGACAGAGAATATAGGTAGAAACAGGCTCAAGGTCTGTAAGACAAGTTCAGAAGTTAAGATCTACATGTAAGATCATGTAGCCTGTCACCATTGCACTAAGAAAATTATAACCTAGGTACTAAAGATTCTGTGCATAAAGGATAGTGAAACAATTTTTCAATTTTGTTGACCCTTGATAATAGAATATTATGTCAACTGAAATCTGTTACCAATCTTAACTAATCCATATAATAATAAAAATGGATATTATTTTTATTCACCTCACTCTTTTTCATTATCTTTTCAAAAATACAGAAAATAAACTATGAAAAAATTAAAATACTGCTTGTATATTTGCTTTTCTTAGTGTGTGACAAGTGTTAAAAATTTTTTGTTCCTGTTTTTGTAGGACACTTGATTTTAAGATCTAACTTTCTTAGGACTACTCATTCAGGTAAATTTTCCTGATTTCATTCCCCTGGACTCATCCATGCCATATTGACACTCCACCTATCCTAAATTTAATTTGTCTGTGCTTTTAAAAGCTGTATTCTGCCCTTTAAGTAAAAATTCAGTATGTAAGTGTTGAAGAGGTTTAGCTTTTGGCATTCACACAGCAAGAGTCAATCCGTTAAGCACTGGTTGGCAATTTAAAGCTTTGTACTGGTTTGACAAATTGGAGGTTACTATCCAACACAGTTAAATAAAAATTTGTCCTGGAGTTGACTAGAGGACCCTATTCTACCCTCAGAAAAAGCCACTCTAAATTTCTCCAACTCATAAGAACTGTCATAGTAACAATATGCAAGTGTTTTTGTTTTAATTTGCACCAGGCATGCCAAGTGAAGTCCCTGTGAAAGTGCAGGAAGGAAATAGAATACCAGGACAAACATGAACTTGATTCAGGGTAACCACAAGAAAACCCACAATTTTCTAGACAAATATTTTGGCCCTATTCCTTCTTTAGGGAAGTCACTGTGAGTCAGAACATTCATCTACAGGATTTAATGTCTTTAGTCTGATTTACGGTGAGAACTTCTAAAAGATGGATTTACTTTCCTTGTAAGTCATTTCAAGCTCCCATGAATCCACTGCCAATTTTTAAAGCAGTAAATCCTTGACTGTATTAAGACTACGCATTCTAAAGATGCATGCAAATTTGGGGATTTTCACAGTACAATATAATGAAATACCTATAAAAATACTGAAGTTTTCTGAATCATATATCAAATTGAAAGAGAAAACTGCACCGTGAAAAAAAGATTTGCCAGCAGGACATTTTTACTTGCCATCATTGTATGATCTGGCACTTTCCGCAGTGGTAGACACAAACACCTGCCCATACCAACAGGAGTTCCATGGTCATTGTAGATGTTACTCTGCATAGCTTTAGCCTTGTCTGCCCCAGAAAAGATCAAGGCACTCAGCCATCAAGCACCACTTAATGTGTTCTGATACTTAACCCTCTAGTAGAAAAGAAAAGGATGAAAAAAAGTGACTGAATTTGAATGCATTATATTTTCTGATTTTATAATTCATAAAATAACCTGACTTTGAATAAAAGACCATCCATGATATTGTACTCTTGCTCTTCCTTAAATGCATGGGTAAAAATTCTTAAGCTCCTAAAAGGCAAATATTTCTACTTATTTTAGCTTTATGGACTAAATTATTACAAATTTCAGAAATAGCATTCAGATCTAAGCTCAATTTTAAAGTAAATGGAAGAAGAGAAATTTCTATAAACTGCATTTTAAGTGCATGCCCACCAAGACCCCACAAATCTACCTCACTGGCATGGAGCAACAAGCTCAAGACCAGACCTTTGAGATTCAGGAATGTGTCTGTGCTATGCAGAAGCAGCCTAATGAGCACCATGTTGGAGGACAGTTTGCACAGTACAGAGAGATAGCCTACATTTAATGGGTTAAAATTCTGCCAGATATGCTCAGAGAGAGCATCAGCACAAATTCAGTGGGAAGTCCACAAGAGGAAAGTGAAGGGGGAGGAGTGAAGACCACAGCCCTGGGAATTGCTTGTGCAGAACCATGAGCACACAGACGCAGGAGCCCAGCAGCAGGGGTGGACAACATTGCATTTTCAGTGTGGTGCACCCAGAGGATGGTGAGAGCCACGTTTGTGGAGACATTAGGGAAAACAGTGGGAGAGCCAATGTTTTGATCCAAGGGCACATGGAGAGGTCCTGCTTGCAGTCAGAGCAATCACACCTGGCCTACCCTAAGGTGACCTGGTTCTTTCAACTCCAAAATAGGGACAGCCTTGCTTTCACTGCTCCCTTGCTCATCAGAAGCCTTGCTTCCCCTCTAGCTCATCCTGACTTTACTAGGGACTGAGAGGCTTCTTCTGGCATTTTCTTTCCCTCAGAGTAATCATTTCTCTACATTATCAGGCACTGCACATATACATGTCTGAGTGAGCCAATTAATTAACTTAATAGTTAAATTATTTTTTCTCTTTCTATATAAATTATGGAATATTATTAAGATTTTTTAAACAGATATGAAACACTAATTTTGATCAAGAACTGGAAGGCTAATGAACTATATTAATGATCTGGTGAAGCTAGGAAGAAGAAACAAAAATTGCAGTCTTAAGCTCATGTGAAAATATAAAAATAAGGTATGTAAATGGCATGAAGGATAATCTTTTTGTGAATATATGGATGTAAAACCAAGAAAACACCAAAACTGAGAGTAACATTTGTATATATGACAAAGGTATTTTCCATTGACTATCAGGATTCTAGTAAATATCCCTTAGAAAATATAAAATTAAATGAAGGTATATTTTGTAACATGATGCATAAAATTGCTATGAATGAGATAGTTGGCTGTGACTGTGAGTAATAGAGAAGAAAATAATATATTAGGGCTCCTAAGACGTGCCAGAACTGTGCATTGCATTGTGGTAATCCAGATAACTAAGCTGGCTTTAAACAAGCAAGTCTGTCTCCATGGAGTACCTATCAGGATATTAGAGCAATCTGACTGTGTCTGCATGGTGCTACCTCTGGGCTAATTAGTGCTGGCACAGTGCTGCATTGAAGTGATTCTGAAGCTATCTCAGCTGGGGTTAGTTCAGTTATCTGCACAGCACTTACCTTGCAGCCTGTTTAAATGACCTTAATGTCTAAAAAAACACCTGTTAAAGCAATCACACTGCTCACTTGACTAACATGAACATGCCTGGGCTCAGCTCTTGCTGTGTTACTGCTTGGGCAAAACAGAAATGGGTGTATCAGAAATGCCCTCAACACACAGAAACACACACTCCAGCCTTTTCTTGCTAAAACAGGAACCTCCAGGAAAACTTAATGCAATGGCATTAAGTTGCTAAGTTGTGATACCTGTATTGATTGAGAGCAGTGTCTGTAATCAGGGATACAGTGGAAACACAGGATGGCTTCCATTATGTCACTGTCCTTATACTGCTAGTGAAGTGGGTTTGAGGTAAATATACCTGCAGCATGAGTGTCACAGCATTTCCAGATAACCACTGTTTTTAATTGCAATATTGCAGTCCAGCTTCTGGTTATGGCTCATGAGCTTCAGTAAGGCTAAGAAAACTACTGCCAATTTGTACATGCAATTTGGACACAGATGTTACATCTCTTTTTGAGTGGAGCAGCATCTGCAGAATTTCTTGTATTATTCTTGTCCTGCTCAGTAATGCTTTCAGGGATATCTGTCTTTTATGTCATGTCAATTATTTTCCCATTCACATTTTCCAGAATTATGTTGGTCTTGACCCATAAAGCTCTCCCACCCCAATTCTACTCGTGGCTTAATGAACTCTAATTCCTTGCTAAATTATAACATCTTGATGTTTGCAGGCTTCCAGAGGCCTTTTGTAATACCAAACTCCACTTAGGAACAAGGTTAGCATATCTTAACATGATTATAATATTACTATAAAAAATAATATTGATAATATTTTTTGCAGTCTTTTTATGTTTGCAGGGTCACCATTTTACTGCAGTAAGAATAAATTCATCAGACAGAAGTGGTTCCCTCCCTCCTGGCCCACTTTATGGCCATCACTGTATTTCCCAGGTATTCAGCTCTTACCCTTGGTGGCTGCTCCAACAGTGCCCTGTCAGAGGGACAGCCAACATTCCCCCACAGTCAAGCTGGCTTTAGGTCATCCTCTCATGTTCCTAACCTCAGTTCCTGACTCAGGTGCCTTAGCAACAAAAGCCTTGCAAGAACATAATCTCTTATACAGACTAATGTTTCATTTGCATAAAAGAAACCCCCTCCCAAGTCTCTTTTTTGAGAAGGATGGGATTATACACGCTTCATCATCTCAAGCAGTGCTGGCACTCAGCATGTTGCGTTCTTTACAGCCAAACCCACTTTTCCCTGTCCCCTACAAGAGAAGCAGAATTTTTTTTAATCCTTATCTTTAAAAACTACTCATTCTGCTCCTTCTTTTCTTGTGCTACCAGATAATCCCCAAGATCAGCTTCCGCATTATCACACTTTACAAACTCACTTCAAAATTTTATTGCAGATTTATTTGCAGCCATGGTCTGATTCAACTGAGCTTGCCAAGGGGGAGGAAATGAGTCAACTATTGAGTGTACGTTGGAACTTAGGGAGGATTTTCTGTCAGCGGGAAAGAAGAATGTCTGGAATAATACACTTAATCATTTTCTCAGTCTATTATACTTTTTAAAGACTAAATAGAAGAAAAGCTTTTTATACCAGTACAATATTTCCTGGAATGATAACTTCAATAAAGGCTCAAAAGACTCCTTCCTGTTCAGATCAATATTGTATTAACAAACAAGAAAATAAACTCAGTCTTTACCTTTTTAGGATCTGACACATTGTTAATATAAATAGTGTAGACCCCGCTTTTGTTAACACCAGACTGGTATACATCTGCACAATCTCTGAATGGCTTTTCTTCTTCCTTTTTTGCATTCTTTAGTAAAACTGCAAAACAAAAGACATGATAATATAAGTTAGAACAACAGTCTTAAGTATTTCTGTATCTAGGCAGTCCACGTTGGCACACTGCATCCCTTCTAGAGATGCACAGTAATAATTGTACTGTGTTTCTTACACATTTCGTGCATTTGGTGAATTCTAGTAAAGAACTAGCAGAAAGATTTTTGGACAGAAGGCAGAGTAGGCACCATAAGAAGTCATGATACATACAGCTAAACAGAGAATCGTGTCTGCTGAGAGGTAACACAGCATGTTCCTTCTGAGTGCAAAGCTCTGTGCCCCTGCAGGTGTTGGCTCTGACTAAAGCTGTACCTGGGAGGTTTCCAAAGAATGCCCCAGAGATGGCACATGGAGGTGGAAAAATGTGTTCAGTGACACAGATGCTCACCTAAGACAGCAATGCTGGAAGGAGAGAGCTTGTGCTCTTCACCAAGTAATGACTTTTGAGCAGCATAGGAGCTTGGGGCAAGGCAGCTGCTTGCTTAAATTTATTTTTTTGTAGAGAATAATTCAATTGTTTTTCATATCTACATTTATAAAGGTTGCTAAATACAATAAAAGAAAAAAACAGTGCTACTGAGGTCAGGTGTCTAGAGGCAAGATTTATAGAATTCATTTTGGCTCAGCACAGGGAAACAGTTAATGCTATAACACCAGAGCAGATCTTGATCCTGTATATTACAGACAGACCATATATATATGAGTCTGGGCTGAGAAATCAGGAGTGCAAAATGTTGAGAATCCCAGTCTTGAACAACCAGGAAATTCCCTGTAGAAGGAGCAACATCTGAGAGTGTTCTTCACTTTCACAAACAAAAGTACCATGACCCCACACAATAGTGAAGGATATGATTTTATTCCAACAACACATATTTTAGGCACATTAGTATTCCCATGGAAATCCATCTGCCTACTCAGATTCTTAAAGTTAAACATGTCCTTAAGTGATGCACAGGGTTTGGGCCAGCACTTCATTAATCCCTACAATAAGGATACAATATTTAAGTCTTCCAGACACACTCATCCTCTGGTGAAAGATACTTCTTTTTCATTTTTGGCTTGAAAGTGTGAGTTATAGATACAAAAGGGACTACATTTAATTCCCTCTGAGTGAAATGGCCTCTGGGCAGAGCTGATGTGCAACAGGGCAATGGCCTTGCACAGTTTGTGGGACCACACGGGCCATGGGTGGTGAGAATAATGCCATGGGCTTGCAGTTGGAAGTACTATCTTCCCTTTGAACACCTCAAAGCAGTATTTTAGGATGGCAAATTCCTGCCAGAACACTTGGTATTAATATCATTTCACAGATAGGAAATTGTGGTGAAAAAAGATTAAACATTTTACTCAGTCATTCCTTGAAAAGGTAAAAATAGAAAAATAGTGAGAAATCCAATCCTGACTGCAAGACAATACTGCTCTCTAGTAGGCATTTTGCACAAAAATGACATTATTCTTTCCCTTTTATGTGTTTTATATTATTATTTTAAAATTTTATTTTAAGAAACAAAAATCCCTTTTTTTTCCCTTTCCATGTATTTGCTTCATGCTTGTTATTTTTATTCAGCACTATCAACAAAAATCTAATTTAATTTATATATTTGCATATGAAATTTGATTAAGAAATCAATGACTTTGAAACTTAGCCATATTTGGAAAAGGTAGTGTTGGCAACAGGGTAGATTACACACTTCCCTGTGAGATGGCAGGGAATGAGGTCGTTAGCAAGGTGCACATCAATTGTGCACTCTCTCAAAAGTGACATTTTTTAGATGAGACATAGAACTGAGGCCCTCGTGATCTGTGTTAATTAAAGACCTCATGGTACTTTCTATAGGCAGATGGTGTCAGTATCTGTGGCCAAAGTCCAACCTGAATAATTACTTGGGGCTGGAGCCAAAGCCTAGAGGAGTTAAAGAAAAGCCTCTCATTTATTTCAGAGGGCTTTAGAATAGATCCATTCTTTCTGGCCTGAATTTCTCTAATGCTGTTGTTTCAACTGGAGACATCAGTCTCTCCTGTCTCAAAATTATATTTGGTGGTGCAGAGGCACTGCTCATTTCCTTCAGTCTTAAAACACTTATATTTTATTAGCTGTATGCAGCAAGATTATCTTACCTCTTACATGAGTGTTGTACACACATTGAAAACTAGTTGGAAATAACTTTTAAGATTCAAGAAAGGAAATTTGAATTTGGCTCCTTTCTAACTGTAACTTAGACAAAAGAAATCATGGATATGTTTTTAAGTTTATATCATTAAAATTTTAAACAAGGTAAGATTTTATTATCAGACCTAATAGCTTTGGTAACTTTCTAAAGAGATGGATCTCTAGGAATCATCCTTAGAAATAAATTATCATGCCAAAAAACTAAAAGAAACAGATGTTTGTGTGAGAGATGAAGTTGAAAAAGCAGATAAATGTCATAGATATGGCCATCTTTCCTCTTAGACAGCGGAAGTAGCTGAGATCACACAGAGAGCAAATGTGCAATTTCCTAAAAACTAAGCAATCCAATACCCATTTGGGGTTCTCTGTACCAGGGGTTTTATTCCACTGTAGCCAGGAGAAGATGGCTTTCCTTGGGTACCTCTCACCCCTCTCTCAGGTTGGTGCTCCCACTGCAAGAAAAGCCCAGGTCCTTCACAAGGACTTACATTATTACAGATTGCAGCACAGTATATTAAGCATGACTAGCTAAAGTTTAGGTTTCCCTAATACATCACACTGTAATTTGCAAAAACAGCCCAAACTTGACAGAAAATTAATACTCAGGAATGTTACTGGTAACGTGCTTTTAGCATAAAATATGTTTTCTCTAAGGTTTGCTGTTGTTTTTCTAACTTAATATTCCATACAGTTTCCAAACTACTTCTAGGTACTATAACTCCAGACTATTTTTTTCTACAACATTACATAGACCTTGAATCCTTTATATATCAAGTAAAGTCCCTGAATGATGTATTGGCTCACATATGGTAGATGTGCAAGTGCATTTTTTTTTAAAGTAAGAAAGTTCAAGTAAGTTAGTTCTCAAACAAAATATGTAACCATTAAATTCCTTAGTCAGCTTCAAGATATTGACTTTACACAAACTTCTATAGTTTGTCTAGCTGTTTTCATATATGAAATGACAGAGTTTTATGTACCTGAAGAAAAAGATAAGTCTATGTCAAGAAAAATAATATTATAGTTTTTTAAACCGGAATGCTTAGCCAAGATTTGGAACCTGGGAGGGCTTTCTGATTGCCTCCTCTTGATGAATAAACTGGTCATGCTCCTTTAATGCAATGGAAAGCCCTGTTTTTCTGAACAGAAGGAGAATCAACAACGATTTTTTCTCTGCACTTCCAAAAGTCTTCTGGGTAATTTTTAGCCCAATAACTTTCTCCTTGGGCCATGCTATCTGTTTTTCCCTACTTGATGGCAATTATTTCTCTCAGGTGTCAGTCCTTCAGCTGCTCCTTTTCCTCAGTGCCCTGGATGATGAGTGGAGTTCAGACAGGACAGGAAGTGCCATCCATACCTGCCCAGGCCCTGTGGATGATGAGCAGGAACCCAAATCAGTGAGGTCTCTGTTAACCCATGGGCTGTGCAGCACCGGGGCTGAGCAGTGTTGTGCTGTACCTGCTCCCAGGACATTAACCCTCAGCAGAAAGCTGGGGTCAGCACCTGAGGCTGCAGCCCCTCCAGTTGTGTTGGAATGGCTTACCTGTGCTTGCAAGTGAGAGAGCTCAGATATGTAAGGCTTTTTCCCAAATCAATAGTCAGGGATACTTAACTGATTGATAGCTGTGTGTGCCCAGTGTAGAGTGAGACTCTTTTTCTGCTATCAGTTGGAAAATTAAATCAATAGTTAATTAGTTTGTTTCCTAATAACTATCAGAAATGGAGAATGTTTTCTTTTTTCCCCCAGGTTTAATGAAATAACAACTGACTACTAAGAAAAAGTAGCTTCTGAAATATTTACTAATCTAGTATTCTCCTCTAGAAATATGAAATTGAAAGCGTGCAATATCTGTTTTTCCTAGCTGTATGTAAGTTACCTAATTTCATCTCAGCCAAGAAAAAATTAAAATAATCTACTTGATTTTTTTAAACTGGTATTTCTGGTTGTTTTTGAGAAAATTATGTTGTCTCATTGCTTTTCAGGTCTCTGTCAGATACCTGGTGAATAGCACAGCCTGTCTATAAGAAATAAAGAATATTAAAATGAAGTTTATTATGTTGATTAAATCAGTAAATCACAATCATACTTCCTAAGTTATTTGAGATCTGAGCTGCTATTGTGAAATCAGTTGAGACTGAGTTAATCACCAGACTCTTTATGTCCTTTAGTGATACTGACAACAAATGAAAAACAGCTGTTTGTTTATCTGCTTGATGGTGACTTATTTGGACATATTTGCAGAGATTTCTTTAGTGTCTGAATTAAATATTACATTTTCATTGTTTCGATGTTCTAGTTACATAAATCTAATTTTCTTATAGACTAGAAGTAACAAAAAGGCACTTAAAAATTTTTGAATTCAGATAGGAAAAGTCTTTCTCCATATCTTATTGTCATATATAATTGACCCAAATTTTAGCAGCACTATTAAAAGCATTTGAGGTAAAAATTATGTCCTGTGTTGAGCAGCTCATAAAAAATTAAAAAGGAGAATGTTGTAAATTGGTGGTTTTACCTAAAGCTGCTACATTCCAGGACAGGGTCATACAAGGACTGCCAAATGATGGTTTCTGTCTAGATCCTGACTGCAAATAAATTTTGCCTTGATCTTGTCATTGTTCCAGACATACTGTGGGGAATCCTGCATTTCTCTCTAGGTCACCCTCTGTCTCTGACCTCTTTCCCAGCCATTTGGGTGCAGCTGCTGTGGACCAACAAATTTCCAGTTACAATGGCAAATAATGCCTGGCTTGTGAAGAATCAAATCCAGAAGAGTTTGTTAATGTTATCCAAAGGATGTTACTCAAACCACTAGCCAGTGAGGAGGCCTGGAACATTGCCCACACATGGATATATGTTCCCTGACCCAGCAACAGCAACCACAAACAAATCTGACAGAATAAGGTGAAGATTTTTTTGTTTTGTTTTTCTTTTTGTTTGTTTTGAGGAGGAAAAATATCCAAGGACTTACAGTTTTTGCTGAGTTACAGCCAGAGGACAGTGCTGTTTCAGTGTCCTTGTCTCACATATACCAACCTCCACTTGAGAACAAATATTAAACTGCAAACTAATAGCTGACTGTGACACCCAGTGTTGCCTGCAATAAGAAAATCCAGTGGCAACACCATTGTGTTGCAAATGTTACACAAACCAGAAGAAAAAGCACAAACCTGAAGGCTGATTTCAGTTCAGGTATGCTCTCCAGATAACTACAGTGATGCCCAGGGACTGAAATGATACCTATGAAAGAGCACACTTAGGTCCCTCTTAAAATGGACTTGAAAGAACATTTTCATTCAAGTACATATTATACACTATCTGTTTTTCTTTCACAAAACATGTTTCTGCATTGTTAAAGCTGCCACTGCCACTCAATATAACCAATGCAAAAAATAATTAGAAAATTAAAAACCATTGAGATGTATGTAATAAAAAAAGTATTGCAGTTACTTATTCTTGATAAAATATCAGGAGCTTTTTATGCATCTAGCTAGTCAACTAGAAGTTTAAAATGTGAATTTACACATAGTTACTACCTAATTCTAATTGTTATAAAGACAAACTATCACCCCCTGATTCAAAACTTTCTCCAATGTCAAATTTTTTTCCCACTTTATTAATTCTATGTTTTATCTTTATCTCCAGTAAGTCTGAAAATCTTAAAAAAGCAAACCAAAATGGGGGGATATCAGTATGAAGGCTGCTTCTGTCTTGGAGTCCAGCAGTCTTCTCAGATATGTCATTGTGCATGCTTGTGTACTCATATTTGTTTACTAGGAAGGTGAAAGGAAGTTTAGGACTGGAGGTTGGGCAGGCATTGTCTTTCAACAAAATATGCATTCACCAAAATGCTTTTAAAGTTAATATTTCTTTGTGACATTGCTCTGAATCTGACAAAGAGACCAGGCCACTGGCAACTTGGAAAGTTCATTTTGACATACTGGAATAGAATATTTCTGTTCTGGGAAGTATTGCTCCATAATCAAGTTTATAGATTATAAATTTGCAGATTCTAATGTATAAAACTGCATTGTCAAGGCCCCCATTATTCCCAAATGAAGTTAGAACACTAGATATCCCAGATTACTTTGCTGCTCCAGCCTCTCCAGTGTCCCATCTCCAGCATCAGGGCCCTGGAAGTCATGGGACTTCCTCACTACTTTCAACCATCATCTTCAGTTTTTTTCTTCTTATACTCTCAATATTACTTATTTTATTTTTCTTTATTTTCCTTTAGGACTTTTCTCCTTAGGAGGGCCCTAAGATTTTGCAAGAGCTTGGCTTATGCCTGGCAAGAAAAAGGAGTTTTCAATACGAACAGGTGCTCAAAGCAGACGACTGGAGTGCAGCATAAGCTCAGGAGAGCATAACCAGAAATTTACAGTATAAGTTCTTCCTCCACCAGATGAAACATCTGCATCTTTAATATATTTTGAAGGAGTTATCTTCCATTAATTTCTCCAGTTTACGTTTTTGAAGCCACATTAATTTTCATCATTCAGCGTCCCATACCAAGGAACTCCATATACATACTGTGGGAAGGACAATTTCCCTTTGATTGCTTTTAACAAGAGTGCTCCAGCTGGTGACACTGCATTCTCAGCTGAGTGTCAGTAAGTCTGCATCCATGCTCTACAAGCCACCTACAATTTTTACTGCAATCTCCTTCTATTTTCTTTTGCACTGGCTGAAGTATCTGTCATAGGTTTAATTAAGTCATCTGTCTTTGTAGATTTTTTTTGTGTGCAATGTGGGGTCCAATATTTTATGCAGTATTTGAACACACCATGGATTATCTGGTACATTTTTTTCCTGATTTCCTGCTTATTCCTTTGTATCAATTTTAAAAATAATATTTTCATTTGGGCCATTAACTGGTGAGTAACACCTCCTGCATCTTTCATTCAAGATCTCCCCAGGAGCTCACCTTCAATTCATATGGGTGTTTTAGAAGGCAAAAGAAAATAAAACTCTAGAATTTCTTTCTTAGCCACGTTCATTTGCTGAATGATGACAATAGAAAATGCTGGCCTTCATTAAAATGTTCAGACTCTAAGACAATATAAGCCTGTGTATAATACACATGCACATTTTGGATGTCTAAGGGAGCACTTAGACCTAACCCTAAAGATGGTGCAATCACAGAATGTCACTTACAGGAGCTGTGCTGGTCTGGCTGTATCTGTTGGCTGTGGACTGGTTCCATAGTCAGAAAAGAATCAGCTAATGGGAGATCTTGCAAAAAGTGTTGGGATTTTAATAGGGGCAAAAGAGGGAGGCAAGGTTAGGGGTTTTGTTTGGTAGCTTGGTTGTTTGGTTGCTTTGTTTCTTTGTTGGTTATACTAGTTGTTTATTCTGCTGTAGCAGCTCAATGATCTTGATTCACCCCATGACCCTACGGTCCCTGGACTTGATGGAGAAGTGGAAGGATTTGTTTCCAAGGAAAAATGATAAAAGCAAAAATAGTCCCTTTGCTCTCAAACTCTAGACCTTAAGGGCCACATGCATCGTCCTCAGTGCATGTGGGAGGCCCAAAGAGGTGTGTGAAACCCACTTAAGTACAATCCAGAGCAACTACCAAGCCATGCTGAAATGCAATTAGCATGGCTACAATGATTCTAACAGCCTAGACATCAGTCCAGTACCAGATTTGTTAGGAGCACTAAGGTTCATTACATAGAAGAATTTGAGATCAATACTTTTAAACATGGGGAGGAAAGAGAAAAGGTGTAGTCAATTAGATGTCTCAGGTTAACATTTATAGAAATGTTTTTGCAGCTAATAGAACATTACTTTGCCCTCCCACACAGCCTCTAAGAGTCTGCAATAAGAAAGGCAAACAATTGCATAGCAAGAGCACTCAAGCTATCCAACTACTTATTAAATAAATCATTTAAAGTAGAATTTCCCTCCTGTAGGGCTGCAGGAATTAACTCAGTCTTGGAAAACGACATTAACATAGAGAGCTTTCACCCTCTCCAGGGCATAATTATTTAATACCTAATAAATTATCTACAGTTATCAAGTTTGTTTCCCAATAAATCCAGCCTTAGTGACTGGCAAGAACAACAATACTTCAAATCACTGTGCATTTGAAAGAAATCACTTAAGAATACCAAATAATGGTCCTCATTAGTGAGCTGCAATAGAATGCCTTATGGCCCATTTACAAAGAGATAAAGACACTTAATTATCCAGCTGCAATAGAGTTCCTTAAGAGTTTCTGCTTGAGACAGCAATTTTGTGAGTAACTAGCTATTCACAGAGAGGAGAACTAAAGAAGTCTTTCACTAACTGTACAAGGAGACTAAGTTGCTGGCATTGTTTGATACTTCTACCGTCCATATTTCTTTAATTGATTTATGTTTTTCCATGCAGATACCCTAATGTGTATTTGATGTTTCCATCTGAGCAATGGTATGCATACAAAGAAATTTTTTACTATCAAGTCATTTGGGTGACACTGACAGTGCTGTGACTTGGTTTATATATTCTGATATTCTCTGTAATATCTTTGGTGTGAGTGAATAATGCCAGTTTCACAAAACTGAGCAAAGAAGGATTTGGCACTGACCTATACTGTAGGAATGAGGGTGGGTAATTGATGTTAATATCAACAATCAAGAATTCATATACACTTTCAGTTTTAAGTTTTCAGTACAAATAAATATTGATTTCCTTCTGTGATCATCAGCAAGTTAATAGGGATAAAATATCAGAATCCATAATTCAGTTTTGAATAATTTAAATATTTTTCCACTGACATAAATTTCAAATGCTGCACATTCAAATTTACTTATTTCAGAACTGAATCTTTATTAAATTACAGCCAAAGTTGCTACTACCTAATATAATTTTTTGTACTTTATTATAAAGCATAAGTTTGTAATTAAGGTATTTTTGCCTTAACAGGGTATGAAAATTATTTTATTTTTAAAACATGATGATTCAGAATTTTTTTTTTTTTTTGTTTTAGAAAAAAACAACACTGGTAGTGATCATATAAATAAATAAAAACCACTAACATCAACACTAAATATCAATTCTAACATTCCTACTACCTTTTAACAGATAATATGGAGAAAAAGGGTACTTGTAGTTGTAAGTCACCACATCATGGAAAAACTCACTTGGACAGAAGTGATGTTGTTGATCTAAAAGAAGTCCAGACCCAAACTCTGACAATGTTAGGTGAGTCAGATAAGAATGACCCCAAAAAAAGTTTCCAATAGAATTTTCTGAGCATCTCTGAAAATTGCATATCAATAAAGAGAGCCTTCAACAAAAGTAGGAATTATATAGCACCTGAACAGAAAAAAGAAGAAACACAAAAGCTGGTGCTGATGTGTGTGTTCAGCTGAACATCTCCATGACAGCACAGAGTCAGAGCAGCCTCTCACTGCAGCTCTGCAGCACTTTCCAGATCATTTGCTCAAGAAGATCCAGCAACAGTAAGAGCAAGGGGACCCCTCTTCCCTGACACTGAGTGCAAAAGAAAGATTCAGTTTTTCTCCAGCTTTCAAAATATAAATAGGAGCAGATCACACAATGGAATGTATCTTTGTGATAGTGAGCTTTGTGAAATACCGGCAAACATTTTCTGATAGTGATCTTCTGATCTCTTTTTAAATCAAAAGTGTTTTTGTTATGCTTTAGAATATCTTAGTAAAAATGAAAACCTCATGCTCATAAAAACTCTAAAGATTGAGGAAGTAGAGAGAAACTGAGGAAATTGATTTTTTCCATGATCTTGAACCTTAGCGGAAGTTATCTGCTTTGACATCTTTGGGGAAGTTAAAATAGTGTGGAACACCAGATGACTTCAGTGCATTAAACTGCATTTTGTTTAAAGCTTTGATATAGGTATTTAACTTTTACAAATCTGAGATTTTTAATTAATTCTTAAAAAAATAAAAAATTTAAAATTAATTAGTATATCGAAAGCATCATGTTTTGTTCTTATGCCGCAGTATATTAGAATAGATTGATAATTAAAATTCAGTTTCTGGTATAAAAAAAGTCTTCCACTTCATGCATGAATTAGTTTCTTAAATGACATTTCAAGCACAATCCTGATCCACCTCAAACGTACAGCTTTCAGCCAAAGCTGATCAGAATCTTCCGTGCACCTGGAACAAAAGGTTCTTCTATGTTTTGAAAAAAAAATAATGAAGTAATTGATGTGACACACTCTTAGTTTCTGCCTCACCAGTTATGTCTCATCACGTTGGAAAAAACCTTAATAATGTCGAGGATGAAGTACCAAGAGGAGGCATGGGCTTAAGGAATAAAATGTTTATAGAGAAATGGTACAGAAAAAACAAGCTGTCACCTCAAAATATATCTCAGATGAGTAGTGATATTATTCTTTCCATGAAAAGAAGTAAAATGATCAAGACCTGTATCATAAAATCTTGCACTTCTACACTGCTAAAATCTAATCTAATTTAATTTTTTAAATAGTAGCCTGTATTATAAAAAGGTTCTTTGAAGTCTGTCTAATGAAGAAGGCCAGCACCACTGCTGAGACAATTCTGCTTCTGTCAATGGAGTTTCCCCTGAGCCTGTAACCTTCAGGTCATTTCTTTGAAGTTCTCAGTCTATTCTCACTTTTTTTACTTCAGAGTAAAATTTTACATCAGTTTACATCAGTTTTGGACTAAGTGGAATAGATTGATTAGTATTTAATCTTATTTTTTTAAACAAATTAATTGCTATGCCTTTAAAAAGTATTAAATCCCTTCAAATGAATTTTTGGATGTATTTATTTTTCCTATCCATAAACCAGGAGACTGCTACCTTTTCTGAAATGCCAGATCCACTTACCATGTTCTTTACTTTATGAAGTCAATGGGTACTTCTGGGGAGGTAAATTCTTAGCTTATACATGAATGATTTTGAGAATTAAGCTTAGCATCTTGTCAGCATTGAAGACAAAGATATTTCTTAATTTCTCTTTTACTGAGAGGTCACAAAACCAGACATTCATGACAAAACTTCCTCTTCTGTTCCATTAGTTTTCTAAGGTAAGTAAGTTTAGGCCAAACATTTTAACAAGGTATATTATTGTGCAGTCTGGAAAACAGCCAAAGGAAAAAACCAATAGAACAACGAAAATAAATTTATGGTTAAGATGCTTTCCCACTGATTTTTACATTCCTTTATCCTGTGGGTAGGACTACCTAGGCAGTTACCACAAGTTTTGCAAATTATTTCTAAGACAATAGAAATTCAATAAATTTTCTTATACTGGAATAAAAGACAATGTACTTTTGATCAAGTACCTTTTGTGACATTGGCTTGAACTGTAATTTCCCAGTGGAGCCAAATCCTTTCTAAAGTAATTAGTTTGAACTTGCATACACATCTTTGATTGTATTAGCTATTGCTTAACATAATTTCTAGTATTTGCCTTGTTTTGGGGTTGAGGAGTTTTTTGAGTAATATTCATGTGACTGTCTACTTTAGCACTAAATATCTTCTCCATAAATATTTTTTCTCATGTGGCAGCTTAGAAAGTACTTCATAATAGTATTTACTGTGTTACAGATGTGTTTGACAGTGACAGCAATGTGCTTTATAAATAATACTCTAAGAAAAATAATACTCTAAGCAGTATGATAAAAGACCAGCTTGAAGAAAACAATAAGCACAAAACCTTTTATGACCTTTTCTAAGAATAATTTGATTTCTATGCATCTATAATTTGATCTCTATTTGTTATTTGCTACAGGTGAAGCACTTTTACAGTCTTGGAGATAATCATGCAAAATCTCTGTGATTAATCAGGACTTCACTTCTATGTTTTTATGTCCTCATCTTTTGTTGGGGAAAAGTAAAAGTTTCATGCATTTATCTACATTTCAATTTTGAGATTACTTCATCTTTAATTGTTATTTTAATATTCACCATAGTGAAAAGCCATTTCCTCTAAAGGCTAGTATCTGAAGGTGCTTCTATTGTAGAAATTCTTCTCTAGAAATTTACTGGCAGATGTTGCCAAGGTTTTTGCCCCTGCCTAAAATATACCAATATACCCAGACAATGTGACGAGTTTGTTTAGCCACAGACACAGGCCAAAAGAGAGACATGTGAGTCCCCATGGTACGCTGCATTTATTTGACTCTCTGTAGGCTTTGTGACCTCTTAGAGTGTCTATTTGAAGGATTACATGCAAGTGAAACTCTAGAATCACTCACACTGGGAGAGAGGTGGGTGGTATTTTGGAAACCGAACTCACAACAATTCCAAGTTTTACAGGTGGCTCTTATCCCAAAACTGGTCTGTACCAAAACTGACACTGAAAATGGGATCTGGATTTTCTATTTAGGTCTACCTATATTTAAAAAATTTTTCATTTGTGTTGCTTTTACCTTTTCACTTGTTTTTTTGAGTTTTTGGGGTTTTTTTGGTTGGTTGATTTGGTCTGGTTGGTTTTGTTTATTTTTTCTCTTTCTCATTTGCCTTTAAATTCTTCAGAAATTATCCTAATATATGCCTAGGCACAGGGAAGCACCAAAGCAGATTTCTCAGGGTATTCATCCAGTTCTAGGGACTTTGTTAGCTCCTTAGACTGCTTTAGTGAACAAAAACAGTTTCTGTTCAGCCCTGAATCTCTATACTACCCAGCTATATTATTCATTGGCTCCCAGAAGGAAAATTTCAGATAGTGTCCCAATTTCTCTAAATTAATCTAAAAATAAATCTTCTGATATGATTATGTCACTACCGGAGAAAATGTATGTCATGTTCTGTAATCAAAAACAGTGATTATCACCAGATTGGTTCCAAATGTATTGGTTTAGCTATATTCTATTTTTCACTTTCACAAATGGGAAAATCCTCAATACTATGACTTACAAGAAAAAGAAAATAATTTTCCTATCTGTGACTTAGCCTGGGAGAGAATTTACACATGGATGGATGGATGGATGGATGGATGGATGGATGGATGGATGGATGGATGGATGGATGGAGGGATGGATGGATGGATGGATGGACGGAGAGATAGATATAGATAGATAGATAGACAGACAGACAGATAGACAGAAAGACAGACAATTTTTAAAATATCATGGCATAAATGTAAGGTAGAATATAGTGACTTACATTTTTAATTTAGGAAAATCTAACAGAGATAATTAAATCCATTCTCAAAATACCACAGGATTTAGACATACTTTGCAATTCCTCTCAACTCTGTTGTTCATAAAGTTCCTCACCATTGACAGTCTGTCTTTCCAGACTTGACGCCTCACTTAGGTTGTGCTTTCTGTCAAAGATGAGTGTCCCTATTAAAGACCCAAAGTTCTTAATAGGACCCATCCTTTTCTATCCCTACAGCTTTCTAATAATAAAAAAAATTTAGCAATCTCTATGATATCTAGTAACCTTTACCTAAATTACTTAATTCCTCTCTTTCATCAATGGAAAATACTTTCCAATGTTACTGGCTGTTCCTTTTCTCCCTAACATTAATTATTTTGGGCATTTCCATAACAGCATTCCACATATCTTCTTTCCCACCTAATAGATCTGTATGTTACAGCTCTCTCTCCTCATATGAAAATTATTCCAGGACTCTAATTTTTCCATTGTCCTATTCTTTTCTGGACCATCTCCATTTCTGCTATATCCCTTAAGAAATTGGATGACTGAAATTTATGGAAGTGTAGGAAGAGGTGTCACTGATTTATGTATCACTTTTTGTTATTCTCCATTTCCCAAAAAACACCAGTTCTCACAGAGCATTTTTTGTTTTGATCATTAGTGCACATATCAAGACTTGTGTAAGACTACCCAAACTTCTTATTTTGGTGTAAATTTAAAGTAGCTCCAGTGGTAATTCCCAGTATGCATACATTTCCACTTTCAACATATATTTTCCTGGATTGAAGTTGGCATTAATTTTTGGCACAACCTTCAGTATTTAGTGTTCATTAGAGTGGTCTTGTGCTCCAGGAAAATATTATTTTAACTTAAGCTATCTGGCTACATTTTCAACTGTGAATGTACCTACCAAAAACATTGGTCAGTTAGACTTAATCAGACAACAGGAAGGAAACATTCCTTCACGCGAACATTTCTTGTGAAGTTATTCTCCTCAAAGAACAAAGGCATCCAAGGAAAATTCCGAACATGATAATACACAAAAGGTAATGGAGTTCAAAACCAAGGGCTTAGTTAGCCTATTAAAGTTATACTTAGGCATTTAACTGTGTTAAGCATCATTTACTTCCATAGGTCCTCAGAAGTTAAAAAGACTGTTTAAATCTCAGCTTTTCAGGCACCTGAATTTGTACCCAGGAGCCCAATTCGAAAAACTCACTTCTGTATTCCTCATTCAAAGTTTTTATAAGAAGCAGCTGAGGAAACTAAGTTTAGGAAAAATGTTGGTTTGTTTGCTGTTGTTTTTTTTTTTTTTGAATCATATTCAAGACTGTTAGAAAATCTTTTTAAGCTTTAAAGAACTTGCTACATATCTCTGCATGAGAATCATATATCTTTCATTTTGATATTGATTTTAAAATACTCCTGAGCTTTATTAGAACACTCTGGACACAGCCTTGCCAGGTTTCTTTGCCAAAAGACCATAAAACATAATAAAGGATTTGCATTGCATCACCATGTTTCTCTATTGATATGAGAACAGCCTTCTATGAAACATGTTATTTAATTCCAAATGCTAGGGAACTATATAACACAATGAGCAGAAGGGAACATTTAGAATGAACATGAGAGGAGGAAAACATTTTTTTTTAAAAAAGTAGTCTATCAACACTCGCCCAAGCATGCAACACTTCCAAAGTAAGAGATGTAATCCTCATGACTGGAGCAGTTTATATTTAAGCCACACAAGTTGCATGGGAATATATAGCAGAGAGAAAACCCACATTGCCTTGAGCTGAATAGTTTGATTGATATGTCTTCTGCCTCTTAGAGAGAGCCCTGAATAGTGATACAGGTAACAAGGAATTATACAGGTGACAAGTTTTCATCTGGGGTGATGGGATAGTTGTTTGCTGGTTTCATTTTAGTATTTTGCTTTTTTTTTTTTAAGTTTATGGCACTTAGAGCTCTAGAATGACAACAATCTATTATGCTGGGCTCTTCAGACTTCTGATATCTCTCAGAGAACTCCTTGATCCACGCTTCCACAATTGCTAAAAGACTATCATACTCACAAGTCTACGCAGTTTCTCACTGCGGTTATCCTTCACCTTTCTCAGAAGGATTTTTATATTGTCATTTCTGTATGACTTTGCCTTATTTTTCATAGACAGTAACATATTCTTCCAAGAGTACCATTTCCATTCTGCACAGTGGTTTCCACCCCTCCCTCAATCAGTTCTGGTGAAAGGAATTTCTTTCTTAAGACATTCTGCAGTGTCCTCGGCATTTGAAATTTGAAATTGTGTCTGAGTTTCTCTAAGAAAACTGTTTAATAAGGAAAACATACTTGAGAAAAATTGTCCTAAAGAGTCTTTGCTGAGCCCTTCTTTCAATGTTATTTCTACCTTTTTCTTTTGGAGCACCCAGAAACAAACAAAACACAGTAAGACAGAAGAAAACAAAATGATCCCTTATTACAAATAAAATCTAACTCAATTTAAGATATTCATCTCCTGGATGTCTACCTATAGCACCATAAGAGCCTATAACCAAAATCATTAATATTATACACCATACACTTGTAAAAAACTCTGAATTACCTTCCTTTGTTAGTAGCCTGTTCTCTCCATTGACTGAAAAGAAAGTGAGGAGTAGATGAGGAACTGGAAAGTTAAGATCCATGGTTGGTTGGCTTACTTCCAGCAGAAGGAGACAGATACTCAGAGGAACAAATCAGTATTGTTAGTACAAAAGCAATGTAATCTTGGCCTCTATCTGCTATGGTCAAGATATAAAAACTTAATGGCAATAAATTCAAAGAATCAAATATAGCTGTTGGTACAAGGACCAGCCTCATCACTGTCTGAACTTTATCTGATTTGTGGGTTCTCATCAGCTTTTTTCTCCTCAATTATAATGTCTTTTTCTTTCTTGCAATAAGACCAGAAAGTTGTGCTTTTCCAAAAATTGAGATCTTAATTCAAAAGATATTTCCTAGTACTTCTGATATACTTTATAATGTACTTTATAGTGCCACTTTCTTACCTCCTTCCTTGGAGCAGAGGGTGATCAGGGTGTGAACTGTGTCCATCAATTCAAGCTGCTGTTTCTGCAGGACACTGTTATTGCTTGTTGCCTTGTTTAACTGCTTCTCTAGTTCCTGGATTATGTAGCTTTGTCGGGTGACTAAGCTTTGTAGGTTCTCTTTTTCCTCCTTCAAAGTGGCCAGCTCCTCTTTGTGCCTTTCTTCCATTTCTAGAATTCTGTGCTCAAGTAAACTAAAATGAAATAAAACAATTAGTAAATATTATTTCATGCCATCACAGTCAATAATACAGAAACCAGAACATTTTCTTTCAGTGTATAATTCACTACCTAAATCAATAACTTTAAAATATGTCACATCTAGTAATTCAGCCCACTGAGTCAAACATAACTGATCTCTAAGACTGCATTTTGTGATGTTTGCATGTTGTAGTGCTTAAAGGGCATGGAACTGCATATGTAGGTATTACTCTGATTTACAAATATGAACAAGCATAGGGCCAGTAAAAGATTTGAATGTAAAAGCTGAGGCAGAAGAACCTGAGGTAGGCAGAGGAGAGAGAAGAGCAGGGTGTTGAAGAGGACATGGCTGGTAACATGAATGGGTCAAATGGCAAGATAAAAATCAGAGCAAACTGCAGAAGAATTGGTGAAGGGTCTTGTCACTGAGAGGAAAATAAGCATTATAAGTTATGGAAGACCATCAGGGTGTGTGAAACCCACAATAAAAGTACTTTTTGATGTGGTCTGTGAAGCTGGGATAATAATTTCCTACCAGATGAGCAGTACCTGCTTTTGCATTAAGAATAGTACTGTTTTCCAAAAGGTAAATCAGCAACTTACATGTTAATGTAGGATTCCCTATCTCCTTGAGTCCACATACATTTCCCACTGACACTCCCCAGCCATGTTTAGTTGTTCCACAAAAGGCTCCTCAGGCAGAAAACTGTTGGGCATCATGCTATGTGATCTGCTTACATCAATTTTTATAAAGAATTTTGCACATGTATAGAAACACCCTTTCTCTGGATTAATATTCTTTTTCCAGTACCCTTTCTGTCCTGGGCTGGAAGTGTTTAAATTAACAAGACCAAAGGCATATCAGATTACATCTAGAAAAATAGTGCTGTTGTAGACTTAAAGGACAGCTAATATCTGTCAGCCATGAACTAGAAGCATTTCCAGGGCAGTGCTTTGATGCTGTGGTGGGAACTTAACAGAAAGAATGTATTAGTATTAGATAAAGAAATTAATTTAATCTCCCTGCTACTTTCTCTTTGGGGTTTCTGTTGTATACACCAAAGGTTGTGTTTCTCATGCCCAAAAACTAAGTGGTGGTTAAAAACTTGCCAACAAACTGCTTCCTGCTCAAGTCAGTCTTAGGTTTTATTTATTTGCACTCTCACTCTACCTTTGTTTTTACTTCTGGATAGTAGATCAGTGGCAAAGTGCCTGCATAATTTTAGGTCATTTAACCTAACAGAGGAATGCAATAAAATCCATATGGAGTTGCTTCTACTCTATATCATGGAGCCTTAATACGAGCTGTTAGAGATGATAACAATGCAAAGATTAAATTCAGGCACCAAAATTTGCTGTGCAAGCAAGAATGAGATAATTTTTTTTTAAGCAGCTTTTTTTTCTGAAATATTATAAATGTGGAATCTACAAAGATCCTGAAGGAAACATATTTTGTAATATCAACATGTCTAGTTCTGTGAAAATCAGAAGCATCTGAGTAAAGGGAGCAAAAAAGTAAAGATGTCAGAGAAAATACATTTTTGTAGGGTCCCAAACACAGAGAATATATCTCATTTTAAAAGGCTCATTAATTAGAAACAAAATAACAAGATTTAGTGGAATGAAATAAGATGGTAGAAGGTTACACCCTGAAAAAATATGGATTTTGAAGCCAAAGACTACAAATTATTTTAGCACCTTATCAGAGCTGTAGCTGATTTTTCACTACTTGAACACTAACATTAAACATCGTGTTTAGATTCACACCATGGTCTAGATTCACATGGATCTTTTTTTGAGAATGTGTATGTGGTAACCTTGAACTTTCTTATGCAGAAAGTCAGATATGGTTTAGTTTGGCAGAAGCACTTGAAAATCTTGAGATAGATTTGGTTCTAATCATAAAATATTGTCAAAGAAAAACACCTTCTTTTGAAATTTATCAGTTCTATCCACAGAATAATTCTATCCACTGATAATTTTTCACAGAAATTATTGAAGTCCTGTTTGTGACTATGGATTTTAACTTTTTTGATTGGCTAATTACATCAATGCACTTGGGCTAGGAGAAAGGAGGCCTGGTCACAGTCTGTAATAGAATGGGTGCTAGGTGGGGCCACGTCCCAGTCTGACATCTTACAGTCCCCCAAAATGTTGTGTATTTTAAATGAAAGATGTCATTCAGGAAGATAGAATATAGCTTTTTGGTTAAATAGTAAGTAAAGACAAAAAAGTTCCCTTTATCCTTATCCATGTAGTACACTACAATGTATTTCCTTAATTCCACAGTATCCTATCTGCATGTCCACAACTAAATAATTTCCATATCTGAATCATTTCATGTCAAAGAAAGAGCCTTTGACAGCCACAGTTTATGCATTGCATTATTTGTTTCCCACTGTGGCCTTCCCAAAACCATAGTAAATGAATCTAGGGGGATGACAATATTATTTGTGGCAGCACTGGCCATGTCAAGCAAGAAAAGAGAAGCTGACAATGTTTAGAACTCCACAGTTTGGCATCTACAGAGCCAGACAGGAAGCAGATGTTTTATGGCTTTAATAATAATACATACTAATATTTCTGAGTGGTGTGTCAACATGTGGTGGAAAAATGGAAGTGTCATAGCACTTGCTTCCTTTAGTTTTCTATGTAGATTGCAAGTCCTGTAATTAACAACTGTAAAACTATGCTATTTTCAGGAATGCATATATATTTATGCAACTGGTTTTCTATATCCATAAATCTATATAAGATCAAAGTAAGTCCTGAGGATAGGACAACTCCCTGTATTTCTGGGAGAAGTCCAAAACATTCATTTTTTTTTTACTATGAAACAATGAGAAAACTTTGGCCAAATCTCCCAATGAACAAAAGCAAAGTCTTCACATAGATTAGGAATTTCTTAACTGGACTGTTCCAAAAGGAAGAAATCCTTCAATAGCATGAGAAAAGCTGCTCTTATGGCTTTTGACAACAATATGGCCAGAATTATTCATTTGTATTGTTACATTAATATTTGTTATAGGTGACTTAAATTTTTAAAAAAAAAGTGTTAGGAAGTTCAAAAAATCTTGAAACCAATCGAAAGCAATTTAAAAGGCATTTAGGGTTTCTTTAACTGTGGCAAGACCACTCTGTTGCCTCTTTTTTGTAACATCAGACAAACTCTAACAGACAAACACCATTAAGAAATAACTTTGCTGAGCACTTGGTAAAGATATTTTCTCAAAATTTTAAAGAAGCATTGTGAAGACAGAGTTTAAATTAAATATTTTTAATAATTTTCATTTATGGCTATTGTCTACACAAAATATTAGTGAAAATGGAAAGAAGGCTGTCTCTATATGAATCAGTCCAATATCCTAAAAACATTGACTGAAACATTCTTTTATACCACTTTCCAGTAACATGTTATGGCACATTTTTGCAGTAAGTTTCCTCTATTAATTTCCTATATATTTTAAATTCCTATACAATTCCTATATGTTTGAAATTTCAAATTTTTTGAGAATACTACTAATTTAGGCACATGAAACATTCATGGGACCAACAACATAATAAATATGAATCACCCTTCACCAGAAACCTCATATAAATATACGTATATTTATTTCCAAAGATGCACACATAAACACAAAGATATGTATTTATAATGGGAGCCTTCAATTTGGGGAAATAAATCAGGCATTTGGGGAACAGAATAAAGTTGTGGATAAACAAGTGTTGTTACCATGAATAAATACCAATATTACCCATTGGATAATGACACTTTGGAGTCGTTATCAAGGAGAATATTAATTTAACACAAACACACACACAGATCCCAAACGCAGACAAATTTAATATTTCTAAGGTTTAGCTATGTCTCCATGTATAATGCAGTGGTTTTGGTGGGGCTAGGAATCTATTTTCAATGGCACAAATGATATCTTGACTTTGTCAGCCTGTGGAATGACTCAGTGCAATGCCTCAGTGAACAGTGCTATGTCCAGCTGATTCAGAAAAAACCTCTACTAATGCTGGAGAGGGTGGAATACCCATACACAAGGCAAAGAAAGACTTCTAGTGAAAGCTGTTGTCATTTTGAAAGGTGATGAAGTAGAACATGTAGGAAACACTCTGGTAGCTGTCCAAGGGAGAAGGAAAGGATGGTTTAGACAATCTGCCTTATAAGGTCGTTTAATCACTAATCCATTCCAGACCACAGAAGTTAAAGAGATTTTTTTTAATCTTTGTTTTCAGAATCCTCACTTTAGACTTGTGAGAACAGGATATAGACCAGACCTTGGAGATGGACATCTTTTGCTTTAAAATAATCTTTTAAAAATATGATTTATTAAATATACAGATAAAACATATAGTTTGTTGAGGTATTCAATAATTAAAAACAAGTAATGTCACACTAGAAAAATGGGTTTTGGCCATATATATGTAGGTTTATTTTATTATGTATATATGGGAAGACAAATGGGTAGAGGATTTCAATGCTTACTTTTGAGTGCAAGAACATTGTTTTACCAAAGAAAGCCTGAGACAGCTTCTTTGTACTTCTTTTTAGGTGAGTGAAATTTTCCCTGTGTTGTTAGGGGCTGACCAGTCCTACTACCTTGGGAGTCTGATACTGTCTGATCAGTTTAAGGAATTATGAGAATATGTGTTCCCCTATTTCTCAGGGCCAGTAATGTAACAAGTCACTTAGCACCAGTAAGCCTGCTTTTCATATCAATGACAAGATAATTCACATAAGTGAAGTGTAAAATCAGGATTTCTCTTTTTAGTATATGCACAACCCTCAAATAAAACTTGACAGACATGTTGTGCTTCCTCATCTTTCACACAGTCAGACACATTCAAGAACCATTCTTGAGTCCTTGCTTTTTATTGCATACAACAATTCTTGTACTGAACATGTTAATCCAATATTATTTTCTGCAAATTTGAGCAAGATTTTATGCTTGAATTTCACTTCCACATTTTGTTGATGGAGAATCCAGAAGTCCATTATATTTTCCCTCATTTGTTTCATTTTAGCAAATAGAAAGTTTTCTTACCCTTGCATATTGAAACACTATAAATTAAATGCAGCTGGTACACTCCAGTGGAAAAAAAAAAGGGGGGCTCATAAGGCACTTAAGAAGGGAAATCTTTCAAGAATAAATCAAAATAGCATTTAGAAAGCTCTTGTGGGAAAAAAAATGGCAATGGAAGAAACCACCGTTTACATTATAGTGGGTGGGAACCCACAAAACCAAATTATTTATGGCATGAGAACACTCAATAGACACATGATTCTGAGACAAATGTGACTCTACTTATGCCATAGACCATCCTCCATTTCAGTGGAATTAAAATAAAAAAATTGGCCCCTCTTCTGAGCAGAGACAAGCAGTAAAGAGAAAGGCCAAGTATAGACATATTTCTAGTCTAAAGAACACGCACTGCTCCCTTGCTGATACACAGTGTTAGTTTTATTTAAGGATAATATGCAAGTTACTGTAGTACATCAATGGTCAGTTATTATTACTATAAGATTTTGCATTACTTTCATCCAAAATTCAGTTGTCTGAATGGGATTAATATCTTAATTTTTTATTTTATATAGAGGAAATTTTAGCACAGAGAGAGAATTTATTAGCTCACAGTACACTATCTCTTTTGATTGTTTCTGCAAAGACAATAGCTCCTAGCTCCCACTGTGCTGTAAGCCTACTGCAAAAGAGAGATCCTTTCCAAAATAGCTTACAGTCCACCTACATAAAGTGCATAAAAGGAATTTTCTCTGTTTGTTGGTGTGTAAGTGATATGGAGAGGGATTATGAGTACCTAACTGCAAATAGCTACTAAACACAGCCTGATGAGTAATCTGCAAATAATGTTTAAATTTAAACAAGCTAAAATCATTGACATGTCCAGAAGCTTAGTACCTGCTGAGGCCACCAAGATTTGTCCCACAGTCAACCTGACACACACAGAATTGATTTCAAATTTAGAACCTGCAAGTGCAAGACTACACAGTTCTCTGTGAAGAGAAGATGATCATACAAGAGTGGATGATCCATATTTTAGTGTAATTATAACACTGCCTTCTCCCTAATTTTATCAGTCCCAAGGAGACTTTAAAAGGACCCACACAATGAATGCCAGGTCCTTGCTCTGCTAAAAGATTAAATCCTTCATGCTTTTCCATCTATCCACAAATACCTATACCTCCGAGACTAACAACAAAAAAATGTGCTTTTAAGAGCAGCCTTCCTTTTTTTTTGACTTTTCAAAATCCATTTTATCATGATGTCAGCCAAGTCAGAGGTCAATTCAAGTAGGGCTAATTTGTTTACTGCCATGAAGGCTTTTTACTCTGATTCATTCCTAAGGTAAATAAATAAATCCAAAGTATACAAGACACAGTCTCTTAAGCAGCCAACAAAATTTTATTGCTAACCATATTGCAGCAGATAAAAGTACAAGTACTTATATATTTAACTAGTGCTTGAACTAAATCCATTTTGAAATAAATTTGTAAAATATGTAGAATGAACAGCCCTCTGCCAATCTGTCTGTGGATTTCAGGGAGAGCCCACTCAAGCAGTTTAGGTGAATTACCTGTTTTGGGATTGCTGAAGACAAAGTTAATCCCACACTAATTTATTCACATTTCAATTTGTTAAGGGACACCTCTGGAGTTCAAGAGTTTTCAAAGTAATTCAATTTCTTCAGAATAACATTTGCCGGAATTATTGGTCGCAAACAGTTTTTAGATTAAATGCATTAAATTGCCTTTCATAATCAGTAGCAATAATGATGTATCATTCAACCAGCTTTGCAACTAGACATATTTTGCCAGCACATTTCTTCGTATTCATCACTACCTGTATTTTGCCTTCTTTACCCTGTAGCCTCTTGCCCACTATGGTGCTAGTCTGCCTCGTGTATAACCTTGGGCAAGGTTTTTCTGCCTCAGCTGCCAATTCCTGTCCAGCAGCATGGGGTCACGCTGCTCTCTTTGGAAGACTGACTGATCTCAATTAAAACAGTCCTCAACAGCTCCTGTCACATGCTTCAGTCTCTGCCCCATCTTAAAAGCTGTTTGCCTCATTTCAATATCAAAAGTAGAGAGAGGAAATAGAAACCTTAGTCCTGGTCAGACTGACCTCACAGTTCTTTCTAGAAGGGAGCTGAGTGAGGCTGAGGAGTCAGAGTGCTCCCTGTCCTCCCTGCTCACACCTGCCCACCACAGAGGCAGCAGTGCATTGGGTGTTTCACAGAGCAGTCTGCAGGGGCAGCAGCTTTTCCCACTGTCCTGGGTGCCAGTGCCCAGGTGCAGCTGCTGTGAGGAAGGGCCAGAGCTGCCCCACGCTGGGCACAGCTGATTCCAGTCAGCTGTACAGTGTGAGCAGAGAGGGAACAAGGGAGAGAAACAATGCTGCAGACACCAAGGTCAGAGAGGGGGAAGGAAGGAGTCACTGGAGCAGACCCAGCCCTGCAGCCTGTGGGAGAGGCCATGGTGGAGCAGATATTTCCCATGGAGGACCCTACAGTGGAGCAGATATGTCCAGAAGGAAGCTGACACCTGTGCAGAGCCCATGCGGAGCGTTTTTACCCTGAAGTACACGAGCCTGTGGGAAAGAACCATGCTGGAGAAGGGAAAAATCTTGAGGAAGAAGGCAAGGCAAAGTGTTGTGCTTTGTCTACTGTCTACAACCCCAATTCCTCAGCCCCTTGCACTCCTCAGAGGGCATACACAAGAATCAGGAGTGAAGCTGACCCTGGGAAGAAGGGGAGGTAGAGGTGAAAGGTCTTTTTGGGTTTGTTTCTGTTTCTCACCATTCTACACTGTTATTAATTGGTAGTAAATAAGGCTGTTTTGCCCATGACAGTAACTGATGAGTGATCTCCCTGTCTTTATCTCAACCATGAGTTTTTCATCATATTTTCTCCCTGTTCTGATGATGAGGGGGAGTGAGAGAGTGTCTGGGTGGGCGTCTGGCAACCCAGACAAGGTCAGCTCACTACACACACTCTCTGACGTACTGATCTGCTGAGCCCAGTGACTTCAGGTGCTGAGTCCCTGTGTCACAGAAAGGGAACACTGGAACTACTTCCCAACTCTCAATTTACTGCTTAAAAAGTTGTGTTGGTAAATAGTTTTTTCATCAGCTTAAACATAAACCCCAAATGTTTACCATTGACTTCTTAAATGGAGCATGGCTGCCAGTATGCTATAGAGAACAAAAGGAGAGAGAGATCCTTCTACATGCCTTACCTTTGAATCCGCTAAAATTAGAAAGATAAACCAATGAAGATTTTCTGTTTCTGAGGTACTTTAAGGTAGTAAAAAAATCTCATAATTTAATATTTTTCTACTTCAAAATGCTCTTAAAAGTTATCCCTATGCTTTTAGGTTGCAGGAACTGTGGTCATATGACTAAGTTGTCATGAAACAGAGTAAGATGTAAATTTACAGTTAATATGAAAAGTGGTAAAAATCAATTTACATTTATCATACAGGACATAATATAGTGTAAGTTCAAACCCCAGGTGTTTTAGTGACTTCATAAACATTACCTATGCTGTCCACTTACCATATTTGCTCCTTTCATCAGTTGCTTAAAACAAAGTATACCCAGACCACTTTGTAATGAACAGAGAAAGAAACCAGTTACTCACTCTTACCTATTTTTCTCATGAATTTTAAGGATTTCGTGTGTCTGTTGCAGCAGCTGTTTTTCTAGCTTGTATGTTGACAGGGAATTTTCCAGTAGCTGTATTTCAAGTCTGGATGTTTGATTTAGCACCTTAAGGATAAATTAAAAACATTAATGTTTATATTGTCCTGGATATCTTGTTTTCACAGCGTAATATAATAATTTAATTCTGATTTGATGATTTGTCAAAAATTGTTTCTAAATCCTTTTTTAACCTTGGCTGCTCAGCTGGTGCAGATGAACTCAATCAAACTACACTGATACGTACCAGCTGATATTCTGGCACTCTAAAACTGAAGGATAGTAGTAGATCAGCAGAAAGTGGCAAGGTGACTGCCAAACAAGCTTCATTTCAATAGAAAAAACAAGAGACGTGCCTCAGACATGCATTCCTACAAAGCATGGTTAAAGCAGAAAAGTGCAAGAGTGCTTGGAATGAAGTCAAAGTGTTGGATCTGCTATTTTGTAAATAGAGTTCCTACTTTAGATTTCCCCTGCATTCTCTCTTTTGTGGTGTTGGTAGTACAGGGCCTTATTTTTGTTTGAAATCGTTGACATTCACAGAGCAATCTGAATTGTCCATTTTTGTTGTCCTACAGGGCTTGAAAAATTGGGAAATGATTGATATACAACAACAATGAAGATAAAAAGCTGTGATTTTATCCTGTTACTCATTATTTAGCCTGACACTTGTATCATTGACGATAGGTAGCTGTTTATTGAAAGTCAAAATCTTTCCTGGGCAGTCCTACCTTTGTTGCACACACAGAGCTAAATAAACTAACCCAATGAAATCAAAAGAAAGACACATAACAAGGGTCAATCATCAATGCTGTTATTACCAAGAAACAAAGTGTGTTTCCTGGACCCCTGTGTTGAAATGTTTTGTGTGGTAATGTATTAGAAAGGAAAGAGTTTGGGAAATGTTCTCTGCAATTTACAGCTTTTTGAAAACCATGCTGGGAACATACCTGGGTTTCAACATCCGTGAGTTTTCTTGTCTGCTCTGCTGTCTGGCTGAGGAGGCTGGTCCCTATCTCGAGCATGGTAGCAGTGTGGTTCTGCACAGCATTCTGCTGCAGCTGCACCATCTCTGATTTCATGTTTTCCACAATGTAGTTCTCAAGCTGTAAAAGAGAAAAGGTTGTAGCTGTAGTGTTTTTTTACCTGTTTAAGCATTCTGGTGTCACAAAGGATGCATAGTTGGCATTCTTGTTAAAAGCAGAAATTTTAGTATTTTCAGGGGGGTCTCAAGTCTCAAGTTGACCATATGACTATTGGGGTAGGGATCTGATTATCTTCCCCTTTCAGTTAGAGTCCCAAGATTTTTCCAAGTATCATGATCTGTGTCAAGGTTGCAGTGAACATTTGTCATGGAGATAGCAGCTTCAAAATGAAACCCTAAAAGAGCAAAGAACACCAGAGGAAAACCTAAAACCTTATTTGTACAACATAACTTAGATGTGAGTCTTCCATGGAAGACATCCTACCATATCCTATATCCCCTGGTTTATGTCTGTCCTTCAGAAATATGATTTTTTAATTGTTTAATCCCTCAAATGATTTTTTAGAAACTCAGCAATAAACACAGCTTAATTTAATTGCAATCAAAAATTTGTAAAGGAATGGTGACACTGCCATGCTGATAAAAGAAGTTGTTGGCCAAGGAGCATAGAAAGCTGGTTTGCTCCTTTGCTTTTTTGGTCTTGATATTTGGTTCTACTTGGCAAATTCTTGAACAGAATCTGAAGAAGAATCCTCTAAATAAATTAAGTGCCCCAGAGAGAGGTGCTTTTTTTTTTCCAGTTTGTTTTAGTCTGCATAGGCAGAATGATTCCCTTCTAGCTGACAGTGTCCTTGACCTGCCAGAGCTGGCCATAAACCCCGGGCTAGTCTACAGTATGGGATTGTTTCTTAGTTATATAAGCCCTGGTCTGTCTTGATATCCTCCATAAAGCTTTAACATAAAGATAGGTGGCCCAGAACATAGTTTTCAATACCTTCCACTGAAACAACCAGTTGGAGTCCAGCTGGTTTAAACCCAGCGAAGATTTAGTCCGTAGTTAGTGGTTAGTCACTGTGACAGGTAAATTGCACAAATAAATAGTAAGAACAAGATGGAGTTGATTTAAATGCTGCAAAAAGGAGTGGTAGTCAGATATAGAGTGTGATTAGCAAGAATGGCTGCTTTCATTTTTTCTATAGATATACCTGTGCCTTGGGGCCATGACTGTTAGATATTCTAATGAGTCACTTCAGTTGAGCTCACAAAATATTTGTTACAAGTTTGATCATTTATGTGCACCTACTAGTTTTATGAATATTATTACAGAAATAGGACACTGCTGCAATATAAAACATTTTCTGCATAAGACAGCTGGTGATGTTTTATTTGTTTGTTTGTTTATCCCAGTATGAAGAATCAATAACCATCATGGTCAAAACTGAAGTGGATGTCCTATGGTTTCAGAAAACAAAAAAGTTTGCTTGAATTGCCAGGTAACCACTCTGGGCTGAAAACCTGGGGAGTGTTTTAAACGGTTGGTAACATTTATTTTTTAATAGTTTGATAAGTATTTAAATGAGATTTAACAGCCAAAGCAAACTGTGTATTGCAAAGTGATGTTTGCAATGTATATCACCATTTTCCCCTCCCAGTGTAAGTTTAATGCTTTGATTTAGTTTATACTGTGAGACATATTACAGATATTAAACTGGTTTAAGAAAGAATTTATTGATCCATTGCATTTCTATAACATTATTTTATTTTCAGAAGTATTTTGCCGGTATACATTTTTCTTATAATTTATTTTTAGTCACCCTTTGCTTCTCATTTTTCTAAACAGTTTTGGTTTTTTCCCCCAAAGTATCTCTTGATTGCAAATAGTCCTTCTGAATGAGCCCCATAAACTGGGTGATTGTCCTTTTCCATATTCAGGTCCAGAATAGGGAGACTGATTCTGGAACATCAGAACAAGAAGTTCAATTCCTCTGGTGAATTTTGCTTCCTAATGAAACACAGGGTTCTCCAATCATGGCCCTGCTCATGACAGGTTACCCACACACATTTCCTCACATCCAATGTCTTTTGTTTGCAGATAGGAACATAGCATGTCTGTGCTGTAGCTGTACAGTGCTTGATTTGCTAGTCTGGAGCTTTCTGAAACTGCCTTGCTGTACATGAGGAATGTGGTGAATATGTGCAATGGATGCCTCTGAAAACCATTGCAATAATGGTAACACATTTTAGCATTTATTACACATCAGAAATTAGATGTTTTCACATAAAAATGCCCACAGATAGGGAATTAAATAGAAAAAGAAATGTATATTTTTAAGTCCTTTTCTTTGCCTGTTACTTTAATCACAGAGAGGATTGTGATTGTGATTGCATCTGTGTGGAACTATAGCAGATTTGACTAGCAAAAACACAACCACAGATTGAGGTATATTGTATAACTCATACTTTTAATTATTCCAGTCTAACACTATCCCCATGGTATCCAGTCTTTGGCAATTGCCCTCCATTACTCACCCCTAAAACAGCCTCAAATTGAATCTGAGACTGACTCTTTATAACAACAAAGCTGACTTTCCTGTTTCAGAATTACTCGTTAAATGCTTTTGTAAATATTTGTTGTTCAGAATACCACCATAATAGTTTCTGTGAGCCCATCTCTGGGGTATCAAGAGCTATTCACTCAGGCAAAGGGGGGTTGAACAAAAACTGAAATAATGTAGAGGTTTTGTAACACTAATTCCCCTTCCTTCCTCTATTTACCTACTTCTTTCAGTTTGCTCTGTAGATTTATTGGTTGCAATACTGGCCCTGCTAAAATCAATGCCAAAATTCCCATTGGCTTCAATAGGCCAAGATTTCACCTATTATTTTTATTGCAGGAAGCCAACAATTTACCAGGTTCATTATGACCAAGCATGGAATTCCATCTGAAGCCTTGCCTTCTCTGGAGGCCTTGTATTAAGCGCATGAACTGAGCTTTCTTTGTGGCTAGTTAAGAGCAATAGCATCTATTTACTAGGTGATAAAAGGATCCTCGCAGGTGGCCTCACCAAAGATTTGACACATGGTAACCTATTCATGGAAGCAAATTAAAGAACATTTAAAGGTTTAAGTAAATTTCTAGAACTCCTTCATCCTATAATTACATTGAACTCAATTCCTCCAGACCCTCGGAATTAAACAAATCCTTAAATTACTATATCTACTTATTTCAGCTACTTTTTTTTTTTTTCCGAAGTGAAACAGAATTATATTCTGCATTCTTTTCCCCTCATCCCACCCCTCCAACTATATGGGTTTCCACAGTAAATTGATGTCCTTGTTATTAATGTGGCTGCATCTGCTTTCACTAAGACTCATTTCATTGCAGAGGAGTTATGGGTAGTGCTGAATTACCGGTGGGATGCATAAGAACGTCGTAACATTCTCAGAAATAAAACTGTCAGAAGATTCAGTGTTATTGGTTAATAAACATTCCAGAGGATTATATATTAAAAGTATCTAGCCTTTTCTGGACAATGTCTATTGAAAAACCTTCATAGAAACCACCAAAACACTAATAGAACTATTAAAATGGAAACAGTAACTTAGGGTCTATATAATGATAAGTGTTTGTGGCAGATGGCTTATAAACAAAATAAGAGCTTTTTCTTTTACTTTGATCAAGTAATGCTGGTCCCAGGTAAGAGCTATTTGTTAAGAATTTATATGATGCCTAGAAGACATTTTCATACAGTGCCTTACAACAAGACTAAAAGTTAAGTAACCATAGACTCTTCTCCTCCTACCATAGACTGCACATCATTTGGAAATACAGAAAGACAATGTCCAGTGTTATTTTATAAGGGTGGTTTTGTGTTGTCTTGCTTTGCAAACATGAATAAGTACTAGTAATGCTATACCACAACCCAACCAATGAAAGTTCAATTCCTCTTTCTTTATTTTTCTGTTTGAGGGAAGGTCATACCTCCCCACAGTGACAAACTGCGTCAGAGAGTGAGATAGAAAAATGACATTTTATGTGAATTGTGTTTTATAAATACACACACAGCCTTAGTGAGAATAAGCTAGAAGTAGTAGAAATATATAGAATACCTTAGAAGTTCTTTGAGATTTGGAGAAGGAGAAAGGGATTAGAAAAGTCTTTATCACTGAGAAAAGTTATTTTATTCATGTATTGAAAAAGCCAATATTGCATTTATTTAAAAATATATTCTATAGGCTATTTGTCTGTGAGGGAAAATGGATAAAATGTTCATTTTTCAATGATTCAACCTTCATGTATTACAAATTCAATGAGTAGAGAACAACAATCTTTGCACAATATCTGTTGGTATAGGATTACTGGGAATCAAGGACAATGAACATGGATGGCACATAAAGGCAATGAATAATGCACAATTGCTAAAACTCCAATCTGTACCACATTTGAAACAACCTCACCTGGTTACTGACATTAAGATGGTACAGGACCATACGGATAACTTCAGTAAAACTATGAAAACAACCTTGCAAGCTGAAGTGAAACCTTTAAGTGACTGCTACAAAAACTGGGCTCATAGAAAGGCATGTTGGGATATGTGGTATATGGGGCTTTCACAAAATCATTGCTTATGAAACATACTGGTTATGAAATACATTGGTTATGAAATACGTTTGTGGGTTTCAATTCTAAGAGGAACCAGAAAACTAATCCACCAAATCCATATGTAGTCAAACAAACACTTAAGAGAAAATCTGGCTGTAAAAACAGTATTTTCTTTTTTTTTTTTTTTTAATTCAATGTACCCAGATTTCTAGCCTTAAAGCAACAAGAAAATGAGCCTCTTTGTTAGCTTTTCAGTTGCATGGTAATAAAAGTAAATATTAGCATGATACTTGCACAATTATTCTGTTTTTGTTTTTTGAATTTTCATAAGTTTCTGTGATATTGCAACTCATCATTTTGACTTCTTGCTCAGATACTTTTTGTATCTCAACTCTCAATCACAATAGTGTGATTCCTCAAATTCTGTTCCTGACAGAGAAACAAGTAATGACTTGCAGGGAATGTATGTTAATTTCTGAACTGAAACATTGGATTGTTTTTTCCAAACCAAATGTTCCAAACACATAAATGTTACTTTTCCTTAAATTCTTGATTCCTTGAATGTCTGAATCTTTGGCATATCATATGTTTACTGTCTGGCTATAAGGCATAATTCAATAGATGCAATTCCACTGTGACCAGTGAAACCACAGCTGCATTCTCCTCACACAATGGCTAAACACTGATTCAGCCCCAGCTGAGTGATACTGAGATTTCTTGTCTGGTTGATTTCCAATATACTAATGACACTTGTCCTCATGGAGGTTGAGCTTGTGTTTATATCATCCTTCAGTAAAATAAAAGTGTGCTATAAATGTAGAAGAATCTTTCTGAAAGCTAAAAAACAAACAAACCAAAACCTCAAATCAAGCAGGTTTTCCTCCTCAGATAAAGACCAGACTCCTTTTTGTCAGAAGAAATCAGGGATAGCACATGTATGAGATTATTCCAGAACAGGTGGAGTAATCTTTCTGCTGCATTCAGCATCAGTATAGTGTCTGCAGAAGTTTTGTTTTCAGTTCTGTATGTTGCAGTTCAAGAAAGGTGTACATTATTTGGAAAAGTGTACAGAAGGCCAAGAGTTGTCATAAATTAAAAAACTGAAAGACTTAGAAATGCTTAGGTTGATAGGAAGGCTAACACGAAAAGTTTCCCACATCCATGAAGCTTCAGTGTTGGAAGTTTAATTTTTACCCATTGGGTGAAAAGTCTTCTAACAGTACAGGTAAAAAAATATTGTTAGGGATTCTTCTGTGAGCAAACTGTGTAAAGTCCATTCCTGTGGAGAATATTTCAGGGAAAGATCAGACAAATTATGCCATTGTATAGTTCTCTCTAGTTATCTTGATTTCATTAATCATAGGTCTTTTAATTGATATGCTTCAGACCTAAGGTTGCAGGCTCAATATTTGGAATAAAACTCTATAGTAATATCTCAGTAAAACTGAGAAAAAGTTTGGAAGACCCATCTCCTAATGGGATTTTTTGAAGGAAGTCAAGAAAACAGAGGAGTCCCATGAATATAAATGACTAAAATTTAAAAAACAAAACAAAACAAAACAAAAAAAAAACCCAAACCAAGAAATCAAGCCACACATAATGATAAAAATAAAAGGAACTGTTCTGGATAGACCAAATCAATTGAATTAGGACAATCATTGAGGAAGTTTCTGAATGTATGAATATTCCTCCATAGGGTGGCACTCTGCAGAACCATCTGAGAAATTATTTCATGAACTACCCCTGCAATTATAAACTGGCAGAAATTTCTTAAACTCAAGTTACTTTTATTTGTCTGCTTTAAAATCTGCAATCTCTAAAAAATCAATTTGCAGATATCCAAGTTTATATCAGTGGTGTCTAGGTATCTTTGTTCCATTCAGTAAAGTACATAAAATGTAAGAGGTAGTAGCTGATAATGATGGTGGAAGAATATGCTGTGTGGCACCCCACAAAAATCTTACGAAACTGGAAAGGGAAGTATTTTTTTATTAATAACTGTACTTTATTATTAATAGAAATACAAGATATGAGCAACACATAGTTCTTTGTTTCAAGACATTTAAGGACATACCCAGATAGGTTTACCCAATAGTGTAATATTCAAATATGAATTTCAGTTCCTCATTATGTGGCAAGAAATATTTTCTGGGGTTTTTTTCGGTTTTTTTTTTGTTTTGTTTTGTTTTTTTGTTTTGGTTTTTTTTTTTTAGTTTTATGTCATTCCAAAAGCTTAGCCATTTCTAGACCTAAAACCCAAAAATCATTATAAATAAAATTTGTTACTTGAAATGTCATGGATTACCTCTTCTACAAAAAAATACAAAACATTTAGGAATTAATTTCAATTATTTTAGTATGAATATTAGTTAATACAAGTAATTTTTCAACCTTAAGGCTTAATAAAGTCAATAGGCAGCATAACTGAGAATCACATCAAACATGATTAAATGGGTCCCACAAGAAAGCTTCTGATAACATTTAATCAGAACAATATATTTTAATTTTATACTGATTAGTAATATTTCTGGTTCAAAGAATTATCTTGTTGAATATTAACATTTATAAATTTGGTACTGTGCAGATGATATTTTTCTTATTTGATCATTTTTTAAACCATTTAATTTTATAAATTAAATTCATTTGGTTTTACAGTTGACTGAAAATCTGAACCATCCTCAATATACACTGGGAAAGGGAAGACATAGTTCTGAAAAATGCAACATCTGTCATATCACCCTAAGCACATTAACATCTGTGGGGATGTTTTAAAAAATAATTTTCTATTAAAATGTGGAACTAATTAATTTTCTTTAGAAAATATACTTTTGGTGAGGTCTAATTTTTAGAATCTCTAATTTTGGAACAACTTCTGTGTAGAAGATTATTTAAACACTTTTTGGCTCATTCCTAGTTTATGCACATATGACATAATCAAAATTAGTTCCACTGAAATATCTCCTTACTGCATTGAATATTGTTCTTGAAAAATGTAATCTTAAACTGCATAAATAGTTCTGGTTGCTGTATTCTCTGCCAGCTTAAATCTAAACTTTCAGTGAACCTGGGAAGCTGGAATATGGTTTGGAATCTATATGTATTATAGGAGATATCATAATGATTTAACATTGTACTACTTAATCTATTTTTAATTCTGCTTGGTTTCTGACACTCACCACTATGACATATGGGCACACTTTTCCAAGAAAGGTTGGGAAATTAAGACTCAATGATTTTACGCTCTAGTCTGTCAACAATTTTCTTTTTTTTTTTTGTATTTCATATATATATATATATATATAAGAGTAGATATATATCTCACAGAACCTGAATCTCTTTATTCATTGTCATGTGCTCTGCCTTCAGCTCTTCAGCTCTGTCTTAGGATCTTCCTGATGAAAAGATCACAATTTTTTTTTAATTACCATTTTTCTCTCTCTTTCCTGTGCAGGTTGCCAATTACCATTCTGCTTTTCATTAACATGATATGAAGTCTCAAAGTCAAAGGAAGATGCAGTACTGCCAACAAAGTCTCAACTTTTAATCCTTTTTGAAAGCTTAAATTGGAAGTTTAGATGGCATAAATCATAAGTTTAGATGCACTGAAACCACTGAAAATGCTGCAATTTAAGTACACTTGGGCCTACAGGAATTTAAGGGCCTCCCCTGGTCCAAAAAACAATTTCCTCACTCTTTCAGACAAATACTTATTTTTAACTTCATCCCAGAGAGATCGACAAAGCATCCACTCCAGGCATCCCATCAATCTTATAACATGAACAAGAACTCATGATCTGCAGGCTACACGTTCACATCCTCTGTGTGCATGCTTCTATCATAAATCACCCACTAGTGAGGAGAACTAAAACCTATCTCAGATCTTTTCCTAGGTGATAGGGAGTAATGAAAACTTCCTCAAGTTAGATTGTTACAGGAAATGTAAATCTTACTGTGCACTCCCTGTCCTATGATGTCTCATTGGCACCTTGTAAGTTCTGAATTATGGTAAGGTTTTGCTTTGTTCAAAAAATCTGATAAAGTGCAGGAACACTGTGTGTCCACAATCAGTGCTGATGCAGCTAATTTTACTTCAAAACACATGGGAAAAAAGAAACAGAACAAATCTGCATGGACAAAATGGTTCATGGTCTGCTTGAGAGCAGAGAATCCTGCTACCAACTTCTGACTCGATAAAAACTCTGACAAGATAGAGCAGCTGAGCAAACAAGATATTTGTAAGCAAATGAGATTCCTCAGCTCAACATATCTTATTTAGCAATGTTTAAAAAAAATCCTATCTAGACTGCAAAGAATAATAATATTTTAATCAAGAACCCTGTCCTTTTCTTCTTCTTTCCTTTCCTAAAAACGGCAAGTCTTATTTTGTTTTGCTTTGTGTCTTGCATTCAGCATTTGGCTCCAACAACAGGATTCCAGTTAATGTTGAAGATGTTGTTGTCCATTGGTACCTAATATAGCAAAGAGCAAAACCTCTGTGTGTTGTAAAATCCATTCCCCTGCCAAAACCTTAAAGCTGCTGAACTTCTTCAGTCAATAAGGAATTAATATCTAGACAAGAGTTTACATATTCTCACACACAGTATTTATGTGCATAGATTTACATGACAGTATATGTAATATCTCTTAAATTATGGGGTTTAATCTCTGTAGGCAGCAATGTTCATTTGTGTCCTATAAATTTTAGCTATATTTATGGTTCTTAACTTTTATTACAATAATCTTTGCACAAGCACTTTAATGACATGTGTTCTGCATAAGTGGCAATTTTTACCTTAGTTTTAATACAGACATTAAAAAAATTGATACATTTCACTGGAATCACTTCTTCATTTTAAAAAATTCATATAAGAAATATAAATAAATGAAATTTCTATAAATATCTGTAGTAGTAAACTAAGAGCTTCAATTTTCCACAGCACTATAAAAAAAGTTAACTGCTAGTACAAACTCCAACACCTTTTCTTCCCATTCTGGAAATTCTATATATATACCCATTAATCTCTAAGTGCCTCCAGACATACCTATAATTCTCAGCATTATAATGAATGTTTAACTGCATACCAGGGAGATGATCCTGCCAAAATATGTGCAGCCCACAAAAAATTTGTTTTCTTCCCATGCTGATGGATCTGATTGTCTTCATACATGTCAAACAGTGTATTAAAATACATAAATAAAATCTTGCCAAATAATTAATAAAATTAATTCCAATAATTATTACAATCAGAAAAATGCATAAAAATGTCAAATATTCAGTACACATGTGCATATGTTTACATATGCATATGCAGGTATGTATACATAAAATAAGGATGAGTTAATTCCTCCAAATAGATTATGAAAACTGTTCTACAACTAGCATTGGAAATAACTGAAAGTCACAAAACACTATAGTGAAACAATATGTATTTGAATTAGCCTGTAAAAAGAATATGAAACTTAATAAGATAAAAGTGCCTTGGTTTATCTGAAATTATGTAGTTTAAGATATATATCCATTTATGGCTTTAATAATTGTACAGAAAGATAAGACCTTTTTTATAGGAAATATGAGAACAGCCAAAGCATACGAAGACAACTCTGGTCCCTCTTTTCATTACATTCCTCTTGAGATTTTGAAGGAGAGCAATCACATTTCCCTATAGTAAATGTGTGCTAAAACAATCTCCTTCATCCCCAGTTGCTGGAGTGAGATTCAGGGTATGATTACAGGGATCAAATCCTTGCCCTGAGTTTACTTCTTGAATGCCACAATCTCTGATGAAAAATGTAGAACTGTGGTTTCTCCAGAGAGCTCACATAGTGGAAATAAGCATTTTTCTTTCCATTAACTGCTGAAGGAATAACCATACTGGAATTACAATAATGAGGAGCAGAATTGGGCTCTTCTATGCTTAGCATTGAGCACAAGCTCAGCAGTCATAATAAGATAACCGGGTTGCAAAATCTCTTTTTTAATGTTGCTCTGAAGAATAAAAGCCATTTCAAATATTAAAATGTAGGGAAAATCTGAAAATAAAAATCTTTTGGAGATATTTCTGCAATTAAGTCACAGTAAAGACTTAAATGAAAAGGAATGAAATGGAAAAGTCTCCGTTCTAAAGCCTTACTTTTTGCCCCCTTTTTTTTTTTTTTTTTTTTTTTTTTTTTTTTTTTTTTTTAGGACCTGGCAAGAATATTTCTTCCTACTTTGGTTTATCACACTCACAGCTCTTCCTGGAAGATGATGTTATTGTGATGCATTCTTTTGTAAGTCATGAAATCATAAACAGAAGTGGGGAAGCTTTCAGCCTTCAATTACATATCTGCTAACTCATTGTCATTCTCTTTTTATGGCTTATGTAGAGTTTCTCTCGTTCTTAACAAAGACAGGACAAATAAATTCATATCTGAACTACTAAGTCTGTCCATAAGGACTCATGCAGTACAGACATAACAAATGATAGAGGAACAGTGACATATATTAGAAATGGATTGGCAGACAAAGAGATGGGCAGTTTGGATGCAGAAATTTGAAAATACATCTGGTTTTACAAGGAAAACAGAAGCCACCAAGCATATATTTCCAAACATTATACTTAATGGCCACAATTAGGCATTAATTGTTTAAGACTCATAAAAATTCAAATCATTACACTAACAATAACAGTGAAGAGGAATGTTTTTATTTATTTTTTAGTAGCAGGAAGCTGTTCACATGTCTTTGATGTGTCCTTCAGATAATCTAAATATGAATATATTTCTGGTGATCCAGGAGTCCTGGCACCCACGCTGCTCCCACATTCCCAGCAAAGTGGCAGGGTAGCTGTCAGGCTCACTCTGTCACTGATTAAGTTGCTACTTTTGTTTGCAAATTTTTACACAGTGTCCCTGTGCCCAAAGCGATAACAATCACAGTCATTTCCGATTTGTAATCCAGGAACACTTACAGGACCTTGCCCTGACAGACCTTCACTGCTCACAAATATGAAGTGACCACCCTTCTGGCATGATTAATGTAGTGAAAACACAGAGCCAGGAGTCAAAGATGAGACACACCAGTTATTACAAGTCTGAACTTCATTCAGATCTTACATGAATTCTTAGCATTTATCACTGGTTTTGCTCTCTTGTTCTTCCTTCACCAATACTTTTTATTTTACAATAAATCCCAAGAAGGTCATGCATAACAATAAGATCTAATGCTTTCTTGCCAAGTAAAACCACAGTCAGAAGGGTGGTTTAGTGATAACTCAGAAGCATTTAAAATGTAATAAAAAATACATTGAATAAACCAACATATCAGAATAACAGGACTAGTAAATAAAAGGAAAATATCCTAGGCCTTTAAAACATGCTGTAACTTTTCAGAACCAGAGATGACCAGGGCTCAAAATAAAAGATAGATATTCTTAAACTTTCAAGTATTCCGAGTCAGGATTTTACTTCAATCTCTTTTTCATAATGATAGCCATGTGGTACTGTTCTTCTCCCTCATGGGTAAGGAAAAATATCTGTTCTACTGACTTTGTAGTTGCTGTATATAAAAGCAGACTTTCAAGTCATTAGTTTAACCACATGTGCAGAACATATAGGAATTAGGAGAACATTTCCCATGACTACAGCTATTTGATCTAAAGAAGAATTGACATCAATAATGCTCATATCTATCACACTTTGTAGAATAATAGTAGAGAACAAAGTGTCCATGAATTCCAAGGACAGTCTGGCAGCTGTTTCAGTGAGCTGTAGATTGCAATCATGTTAACAGTTATACATTCTGCCCAAAAGCTGGCAATAATGTTTGTGCCCTGCAGTCAAAACTTTACAGTACAGCAAATTCTTCAGTACTGGAAAGAGAGAGAAAAATCCTGTCAGGTGCTAAAGAAATGCTGTAACCATGACTCTGGCAAAGTCACATTTGCTGCTCCTGGATGACCCTTGGAAACTGTATTGGTTACTGAACCCCAATGTCACCTGCAAACTCCTGTGCCCAGAGAACAAAAAATCTAAATATAAGCCATAAAAACATTGAAAAATTAGTGTTCTGAAACAGGTATTCTCTTTTTAAGGACAAAGGTTTTCCATGCCTGGTATTGATGTTGATAGAAAAAGGTTAACTCTGTACCATGCCTGAAGGTTTGATCCGATGAGGGAGGGCCAAGAGTGCCAAAGCCAACTGAGCCATACAAGAGACCTGGGGGCAACAGGTCAAGAAACTTCTGATTCCCCAATGCATCCCTGTCTCATCTGCATCCAATTAATTGCATTCAGATAATGTCATGTTTTCAATTCCCATTAGGTCAAATGATATGGGCTTTGGACACAGATTTTTTTGGGATGGCACAGTAAGCTTTTTTTGAGGGGGACGGCATAGCACTGGAAGTCTGGAATTCTGACATATTAAAGTCAAGGAAGTTTTGTGGGAGGTACCCACAATCTGGCCAGGGTTTCATTCCTGAGGCTTTCCTTTTTGACTTTCAGCTCCAGAACAGGTAAAAATGTCTTCCCAAAGCCATAGGAATGTTTTTATTTTATTTTTTGTTTTTCTGGCTGCAATTCTAATCTGCTCTAAAACCACACATTGGGGATTTTCCTTACTGTAAACCTATTAACATGGTATTCAAGATTATTTTCTTGTGAAAAGTATACTGCTGACATTAGTGCCAGTGTGGACATAGGGGTTATTTAACCATTATTACATTTGGGCTAAACTTCCAACTTCTAGACATGAAAAGAAAACTAAAACAGAAATGCTTCTGTTCCACTTGAAATAAATTACCATGCTACCACAAATTCCCAGCAGGAAAAGGGAAGGGGAGGTGTAAATTTCTTCACAATGTGTAGAATGTTTAATGGATTTCTGTGTGATAACAGTGGAAATAGTGTCACTGTTCTTTTTGTCAGTGTAGAGACAAATAGTAGGAACACAGGACTTCATTTCTTTCATTGCAAGTGGACTGCCAGGCCACCACAAAGATGTTTTCCTTAAAAGGAAGAATACAGAAAGGGTTATGTAAAATGAGCTGCAGAGTTCCAGTTGAGAACTGAACTTCCTGAAAGGTCAGGTGTTGGGGGTTTGTTTGAAGCTTATCTTTTTGACTCTTTGCTGTTCAAGAGCAGATCTTTCACAGCTGGCCAGAAGCAAGAGCTCTGCTTTCATGGCATCCCAAAAAAGGGGATATTCCAAGCAGACCTGAAATCCACTGTTGCACAAGAGAGAAGGTCATGGCATAAAAGCATCTTCCTCATTGTCATCCCCAAATCTGTGGCAATTGTGAGTAGAGGCTGAGCTAGAACATTGCAACAGTTTGACTGATCTGAATGACTTTTCCAGGTAGGACTTCTTCTACTTGCCAAAAAGAAATAGATAAAAAGATCTCAAATGTACTACAAAACTCTGCTCTAGATGAAAATCCCTTATCCAAACATGCAGCTGAGTGTTTCACATGCAGTGAAAATGAGATTCTATTTCCTTTCCTTCACACTCTTGTTAACCTCTGTGTTAGTCTTTGTTACTGCAAGGTCCCCCTTTACCCAAAATGGTTGCACAGCTTTTCACCGGTGAACAACCTGCCTTTGTGAGTGAAAGAAGATTTTTGCAGAAACTATAAAGAAATCTCTCTAACTGGACTACCAAAATTCCCAAAATATGTATTTTTCAATATCAAAAAAAAGGTAAGAGAAAAGTAGACTAACTTTTTAATCTTATATGACCTCCCAGGCACTCAGTGAAGATCAGGGATTGACTTAGTTACATGTGAATATGATGCATTCATGATCCTGCTTCTATTTATGTTATACAGAAGGGATGTAGACTCAGGATTACTGGGGGTTGGAGATAATTATTCCTGAGACAGCTCAAAACAAGGGTTTAATCCATTCCCCACTTTCCTGGTGGTGACAGTGTACTCATGTATGTGGCAGTTAACTGCAATATCTAAGAAGTAGCTCCTGTTTCCATCCTGCCAGAAAAGATTGTGCTCAACAGATTGGTCCATTAATTTATCAGGTAAAAAGAGGCTCACACTGATAACTCATCCACTGCTATAATTAAGAGTGTGAGTCCCTGTTTAGAAACTAGCTATAAAGCACATTGAAATACAAGAAGTGGCTAAAAAAAAGTGATGTTTGAACTTACAGCTTCCTGGCTTCTGTGAGCTTTCCAGAAGACTGTTAACTTGTCTGACAAGAAGTCTCTGATACACCTGTGAAATAATAACCTAAAACATGGGCTGTCCCAGTAATTTTCATTGATAAGGCAGCTCTAATTTCTTTTTGAAAATTATGTATTAACTCCACATTTCTGGAGGTAGCACTTTCTGATTTGAGCTATCAAATCAGAAAGCTGCAGTTATATGTCACATAATTGCTGATAAAAAAAAGTTTTTCTACCAGTTGTTTTTTGCTTAGTGCTGTTTTGTATTGGTTCATAAATGTGAATGGAAATCTTCCATGTCTGATTAAAACATGATGCCAGCCTCATTTGCCCTTTCATTGTCAAGATGCTTCAGACAAATTATTAGTGGCAGGTAAAAGACTGAAATGACCAGTCACAAACATGAAGAACAGCTCTAGTGGTGGATGTGTTTCACTGACATGTTTAAGAACAGCAGAGAGTCTTGGCACAGACTGCACTGCACATCAGCTGAACCAGCTGAAGAATGTTTGAAGCCTTTGCTGAAATGGATCTTCATAATCCCCATCTTTTAGCACATGGTTCACAAAGCCAGTGTGGTAAGAAGGATTTTTAATATAAACTGGCTTTCTGAGACCTGAAAAGTTAATCAGATTGGTATTTAATTTTATTTCTTTTATGCTTAAGGCCTATTCTACTTGTGCATGAACTGTAAAGCTTTTATTGAGAAGAGTGAGCTGAATGCTAAAAATGGAACATACAGTATATAATTAGCTATGGCAGACTTAGTAGTTGGAGGGATTTACTTTAGGAAATAATCCTGAGCTTTCAAGGGAGGAAATAGATGACGAAAGCATTTTATTCAATTTATAATTCCTGGGATGCTGTGAATAGTTGCTCTTTGGTAACTCAGCAAAAGGATTGCTTAATAACAAATCATAGAAACATAGAATGTTTAAGGGACCTTAAAGACCAACCAGTTCCACTTCCCCGCCATGGGCAGGGGCACCTCCCAACAGGCCAGGTTGCTCAGAGCTCCATCCATCCTTGGCCTTGAACATTCACACAGATGGGGCATCCACAGCTTCTCTGGGCAACCAGTCCCAGTGCTTTACCACCCTCACAATAAAGAATTTCTTCCTAATATCCAATCCAACCCATCCCCTTTTCCAATTTAAAGCCACTCGTCGTCCCATCACTACAGTTGCTGATGAAGAGCCCCTCTCCAGCTCCCTTGTAGACCACCTTCAGGTACTGGAAGGATTTACTTTTTGATTATGATATTTCAATAAAAATTGAGCAAATTTTAATTGCTATAAATGTATTTTCAGAATATTTTTATGCAAAATTAGATATAAACACAAAAAGATATTTTATTGTCTCTTGACTGATTTTAAATTATTTTGAAGTTATGGCTTACTAAAAAAAAAACCAGTATGATTTCTACTCAGAAAATTGTGTGAGATTAATACATTGAATTTCAAACTGCAGGCCAGCCTTTCTGCTAGAAATAGGCCATTTCACTTTAAAAGGAAAAATTTGTAACAGAATCTCAGAACTGATGATACAACATGACAGCTATACTATTTTTATGCTAACTTCCAAAATCAGATTAATTTAAATATTTCAACTGTCCTCCTAATTTTATTTAAAAGTGCATTTACTTCTCCGATTTAATGAAACTTTAGTACCAGTAAAGGACAAGTTAGTTAGCTCATTAAATTAAATTTAAATTCATACAGTTTTTCCAACATAAATAAATAATCCAAATATTTTTATCCAGACAAATCTAATGTGATGTTCAGTTAAGAGAACAGAACATTCCATAATAACCTAAATCCACAGAGTGACTAGAAATATTTTTATAAGACAATGCCAACTTAAAGTCAACCTTCTCTTTAGACCTTTTTTAACTTATTTACACTCTTTACAAGTAATACCAACAGTAATATGTAAATGAGTGCTGAGAGAAAGAAAATATTTCTGGTAAGTTGGTTTGGTTTTCACAGTTAATGACATTTTGTCTCTGCTCAATTTCTACTCACTCAACTGTACCCAAGAAGGGCTATAAACAATGTCAAGATGACAATGTCAGTCTGCACATAAACCCAACTATAGCCAGGCAACTTCAGACAGAGAAAAATTGATATTGTTTATGACTTCTGTTCTTTGAAGAAGAGGAAGGACTTCTTAGTTCCAGTCTTTGCAAACATGTATGGACCAATACTATAAAGTGTGTATATGACGGTACTGGTACATTTGTAGAATGGTTGAAATTGTGAGCATTTGTTACTGCATGGTCTGCTCTCACAGAGGTCTCAGTACAGAATCAGGCCATATGAACTGCAGAGAAGTCAGTAAATTTCATCAAACTCTCCAAAATCTGATAAATGGAAATGCCTTTGACTGCACTGACCTGTGCAGTATTTTACAAGTGAGCTGATTATGATGGGATGTCCTGACCATTAATAATTCCTGAGTTGTGCAGTTAAACCATAGGAGTCTTTCTTTTTTTTTCATTCTTAGATATCTACACAAAAGACCTAATCATGATCTCATTAATGAGAGTGGCTCAAGTAGAGGCTTTGTCCTGGTTTTCTGCCTGTTGGTAATCTACTCTTTTCCAAGGTAGTTAGTAGTTCTTTCTTTGACTTTAGGAATGCACATCAATTATCTCTTCAGAGACCCTCAACTTACTCAAAATCAGCAACTCAAAGGTTTCCATTTACTTAAAAAAATCTTAGCATGCCTCGGAAAGAATCCCTATTGCGGCTTAGTTTCCACTGCTGGGTTCTCACTGGACTTGTTTCTGCCACTGCAACTCAGTACTAACTTTATTAGGTTCAGCCACAGAAATGTTTTATCACCATGGCTACACAGAATTAAGTTCACTGGACACAGTGCTGTAAAGGCTGGACATTCAGCAAAGCCTGAGGCCGGTCCAGCCTCAATTTAAACATGGAGTGTTTCCACAATCTCTGGGATGATTCACAAGCACACACATGATGTGTACTTAATCTGGGGAATGAGGAGCAGAGTGTTTAGAAGGCTGGGGGATGCAGCCTCTGGGCTTCATCCCACACATCCCCTTCATTTCAAAACTCTCTGCAGTGTTTTTAATACACCATCGCTTTTCCCCCCTCACATTTCCAGCTTTATTTCCAGTTTCATTATCCATCTGCAAAACAGAAAGTTAAAGTTTAAAGCCTAACTTTGATCTCAGATGTCATAACATAAACAGCAGATGCAAATACTTCTTTGGTGACCACTAATCTCTCTGTAAATCTTCTGTTGAATCAGAGCTAAAAATAATGACATTCTGTATGATTTGGCATAATTCAGCTCTTTACTTTTATACTCTGGGAAAACAGAAAAATATTGCTAACTTGGAGGAATTTCTGATTTTAAGATATCTCATAGATGGTTCATTGTATACCTTAGTGCCATGGGAGATATGGAGGAGCAGCTCTTAACTCTGTTTTACTGCATTTATAAAAGGTAGAATATTTTTCTCTTTGTTTGCTTTTCTTAGCAAGGAAACAGTGTGAGTCACTCAAATAAATTTGCCAGAATTAGCCCTCTCAGTTCACCTCTTTTACAAGGATATTCCTTTAGGTTTACAAGTTGTGGGTACAGCTTTACTACTGTGGTTTACTATTTCCTTTACCCTGGGCACTAGAACAATTCTGCATTAATGGCATTAGTACTGTCATTTCACTAATACTTCCCAACAGGCCATGGCAAGAGCTGTTACATGATTAATGATTGTAGTAATGATTGTTGAAGTCCTAACTACTGTTAATGTAGCCAACCTAAAACCAAAAAAAAAAAAAAAAGTACTTTTCAGTCAAATATTTCCAATTGCACAGAGAACTAACAGTGCCAAACTAAACTGTATACATAACATTGACTAGAGAACATTCACCTTGCCTTCCTATAGATTGTATTTGTCAAGCTACAAAAAGGTCACTGTCTTATTCCTGCAAGATACTCCTCTACAGTATAAAAACTATTCATTATGTCTCTAGATTGAATCTCTTTTATAAATGAAGAAGCATAGGAACATTTTTAAGAATAGTCTTTTAGGGCAAGAATCTCAAAGATGACAATGTTTATATCTATAAAGAAGTTTGCTCCAAAGATAAATACCTGAATTGCTCATACAAAAACAGATTAAGCTCTAAGGAACGTGATTTATGGGCACAAACACTGTAAGCAGTTCAGGTGTGTCTCACTCTGTTAGATATTTCCTCATTAATTAGCTGACACTTACTCAGTTATAGCAAACTGATTTACCTGGGTTTAATTTTGAACACCACCACGTGAGAGACTAGAAAACAGGGCTTCTATTCCCTCCTCAGTCTGGGGGATTACAGGCCTACCAATCCTCTTCAGAGTAAGACTTCAGTTCACAGAAATATTGGCTAGGATGGGTCTAGTGTGTTTTCTATTCTTCGATTCTCCACAATGACTGAAGCAGGACCATTATGCCATGAAGAGCACAAGACTCATAATGCTAAAGAGGAAGTGCTCAAGTGCAACTGTGCTCTGACAGCCCATCAATACATGTGTCAGGTCTAAGAACTTGTCTCTTTTCTGAATATTGCTTATGAATTTTGCAGGGATCATTAAATAAATGGACAATTTCACTTCTCTTAATAATTAAGCTGCTAAATTATAGAAATTATGGTGAGTTTAAGATTTCAGATATGCAGTAGGTATGCACAGTTTCTGAAGACATTGTTTGAATATACTTGTGAAAACATACTGGCCTGAGGGTTCTCATGTTGGGTGATCACAGCCAAATCCATTGTAAATTAATAAAATGCTTAAATTTATGTGCCTCCATATCATTAAAATTTCACTGTAGGCATCTAATTTTTTTAATCTTAGGTTTAGGCTCATATTGTATTTCTGTACTTAATTTCCACTGATTTCTTATTTGAAAAAATAGAAAAATATTCAGAGAATTGCTCTACAAATTTTCTGCATAAACAAACCTTTGCCTTGAAATGTTTTGATTCCAGGAGTGGTCACACTCCACATGCACAACAGTGGCACTGCATTCAACTCTGACTGGACTCTTCCAAAGAAATCAGGATAGACAGCTATACACACACAATGGACATCCAGCCCGTGATGTTTTTTAGTTATCCTTACAAAAATTAAGGATTTATGGGACTTGGACCCCATAAGATTTCTTTGAAACTGTTTTCCTATTATGTGGATGTCAATACACAACAACCCTGAAATGCTCATCAAAACCACTCAATTTTGTGCTGTGGACATGTTTAATACTTACAAGACTGCCAGCGGCTCTGTTTGAGAAAATATTTTTTCAGACGAAAGTGGCATTGAAAGAAATAGCATGACACAGCCAATAAAAGCAGGTTTCAAATGAACTGCTTTTTATCAGTCATCACTTAAATGAAATAGAGCTTCTGGCTTTCTTTTTTCCTAAATAATGTGGTCTCTGATATTATGTCGACTTGAGAGCACTATTATCAGTTTGTGACTACCTACATGGGTTATGACTGTGGAAGTAAAACTGATGAGAGTTGACATTTCACATGCAAAACTTTTTTTTTTTCCAGAGAATCCATTTAGTTCTTTCTAACAGTTCCTGTTCATTGTGTAACAGGATTTTTGTTTTCTGCAATTCAGATAAGGAACAAGGGATATAGGAATATCAAACTATTGCATTTCAAGAATGCAATTAAAGACCTCACCTTCAGCTTGATTGCCACTGAATATGCTCATCTAGGCTTTAATACATGGCTGTTAGGGTTTGGTGATAGAGGACCTCATCCTCAAGTGTTATACAGCACCACAAAGCTCTGTGAATTTGCTGTCAAGGATCAGGGGAATTATTAATAAGTTGGGGATCTCCAGGTTTAAAAGAACCCATAAATACATAATCACTTCCTTCTAAAACATACATAGTTTTCATAGATGAGGTAATTTATAAATGTCAGTAATCATCTGATATTAAAGCAACTGTAGAAATTTTAATTCCCCTATTCACTCCCTTTAACTTTCACCTTTCCCCTTCCCCTCCTCTTATTCTTTTCTGGCTTTCTCCTTCCCTTCATGATAGGGCTAGACATTCCTTCTGTCTTTCATGCCAAGTGAAAAGGAACTCCCAGGACTATCATCTTCTTCCAGCTATCAGAGTGGTAAGTTAATTGGTCTCTTTCTTCAGTGCAATCACAACTTGAAAAATCAAAAGGCACTGGCAAAATATTTGTTAGTCTGCAGAAAGAAATATTGAAAATTCAGGGCTGGCACACTCATATCAGATCCCTCAAACTGACAACAACTGAATTGCTGGAATGAATAACTCAGAAACTGAAATGTGTCATTCATTCCCCATGTCTTTACTGTCTTTATATTTAACATAAAAATTTTATCTACTGGCTTGATTATCTGTTTTCTTTTTATTGTGGAATTTGTAGTATTCATTTTATGAACTTATTCATTCCTTTTCTTTCTTTTATGATCCCAAATACACTAAATTTCTGACTTCACTTACCAAAATTTCATGTTTTCAAGAAGTTTAAAGGATACAGGACGCTGTACAGTGATGGTACTTAGCCTTTTAGCTGGTCCTTAGCTGGTAGTTAGCTTCTTAGGAGATTTAGGAGCATTTACAACCCTGCCTTCAGGCTGTGACTGCAAATATACCTTCCTGGTTTTACCTGCAGGAGTATTTAGAGAGCTCAAACATTTTAATGAATGCAACATTGGCTGACTTTGTCTTGAGGTAGTGTGGTTCAGTTCAAGACATTCAAGATATCTGCAACAACTAATTATTTGAAAGAGGTAGTAGGCATTGATAAGATGGTTTCTTCTCTGCTGTTGGCTGCCAAGACATTTTGTTAACAAGTGATGATGAAAATTTACAGGTTTATGGAGATTTGTCTGAAAAATACACCCACCCTCACTGATCCCAGTTCTATTTTGCAATTTCTCTGAATAAACTAGTCCTGCATAGTTTGCATTCCCTTATTTACATCACAGGATTTTCTTTCCTTCTCACACTTTGTTTAAAGCTTTCCTTTTCTCTGTGGCCATCTGACTATGTATATTATGTCTACATGTTTGGGCAAAAGCATTCAGCACAATCTTTCAGCACATCATTACCTTTTAACACTGAAATCTCTTAGCCCTGTTTTAGCAAAACCCTAACTTATTTCCTTCAAAGGCAGTTTAATGCTGTGAAATTGAGACAGATTGTATTTAATGGAAGAATGACTAAGTGGAGAAGCTTTTATTGAAATGCATAGTCACAGAGTAGATAGTATTTACTGTATGTGCCTCCTGGGGCTGATTTGGATTAGGTATTTTCTAGCTGAATTAAGTACTTAACAAAAGAACTATTTTCCCACCTGTGAATACAGCTCCACTGTGCAAATGCCATTACTGCCAGTTGAAATTACATAGTTAACTTCCATAGGTCACATGCACAATTTCTACTGATGTTAGTGGGAACACTATATTTGTATGGAAAAAAGCTTGGTGCTTAAAGAGAGAGTGGGAAGAAATAAAATATTCAAATGCAACATGAGAATGAAGCTACAGGCCTGATTCTGCTTTCATTACAATCGTTTGGATTTGTATGACTTCATTCCAGCTTACTTCACAAGCAGTTAAGTTACAGAGAATTTCCAAGATCAAGAGCAGTAGTTTATTCAGGATGGACAAATATGACCTTTGAAAGCAAGCAACTGACAAAGAAGAAACTTTTAAAATATATGTGATAGATGAGCAATGCGATGATTGACTCTCACAATTAACAGACAAATATCAAGAATATAGGTTAAAAAAAGTTTTAGAGATTTATAGTTATGTTTTACCCCCTTGCATTGTTATCAAGAGACAGCTGGGGTTGGGACATTTGGGAGGGCTGGCTTGTCACTGTGGCAACAGCTGACCTCCCATTAGATTTGAGGAAGAGATCTCCACCAATGGACAGAACTTTGGGAGGGGTTAAAGGGTTAAAAGGCTAAGCCCCCATTGTGGGGTGAGCATATAGGGGTGAGGAATTCTTTGCTCCTGGCGCTGTAACATTTTCTTTAGTCAGTCTTCTGTTGTATTTTTGATAAGGTTTAATAAACCTTTCTAAAATTATGAAAAGTGAGTAGCCATTTCTCACATATATAACTTCAATGTCTCTGTTTTCATTGAAATTTCAGATCTCATCTTCAGTCATCTGACCCAGCAGGAGACAGTGAAGTTGTTTAGTGCTGAATAAGGATCTACACCTTTAACAACAGTTCATATTCATAAGTCTTCTGCCAATTGCACTATGGACAACCTCCTCTGGACAATCTGTGCAAACGAGTCCCAGATCAGTTCCTGTAGATTCTTGATGGAATGTGGTGGTGTAAGTATAAACTGGTTCAATATTTAGCAAATTTTAAAAAGCAATGATTTTTCCTAAACAGCAATGGTGTAATTTATTTTGGTTAAAAATGTGTTGCAAGCTGTGCTCTTGTTACAGGTTCTGTGAAACTTCTCTGGTTCAGCAAAATGGCTTCCATCTTCTGTTAGACTAAAAACATCTACTGTGGTAATCTGAGAACAATTTTATGAAACAAGTTAACATTTTGGTAACATTTTCTATTGCTTCATTTCCTTGGGAAATAAGTTTGTGGGTTAAAGGAGAAGGTAAATAAGAAACATACTGAGATACTGTACATAAACACTAGCACTAAATATTTTCTTAAGACATTAAAAATGACAAAAGCAGAAAGACATAAATGACTATACAGATTTATGCCAAAGGTTTATCTTTTCAGAATCCTGTTTCTCACAGCAATCAATAATGAAGCCCAGGGCAGTATATTCTCCAAGATACCCCCAGCTTAGGAACTTTGTGAGGGAAATTCTTATGTAGACAGTTTACTTTATGGTCACTTCTGGACCCCATCCTCATGCATCTATCTAATATAATTAAAAAAAAAAAACATTTCTAATTTTGGTCTCCACGACGTCCTGTGGCAAAATTCCATAATTTTATTATGCATCATGAGAAAAAGTACTCTTCTTTTTGTTTGTTTGTCCCTAAGGGAACCAGGGACAAATGAAAAGGGGTTGTATTTACCCAGCAACCAGTAACACTTGCAGATATTTGCAGAGCTGCACAAGAGGGTGCAGATTATGACCAAGGCTCTGCAGGCAGGAGAGCAGGGGGCAGTCACAGCCCAGTCCAAAGACTGAGCTGAAACTCTGCAGTAGGAGAAAGCAGAGAAGTCCTTGCCTGTAGTGTGTCCTTAGAGTTTCTGATATTGTCAATGCTCTTTTGAGTCCTGGATATCTGTGTGCCACGAGCCAATGCCAGATGTTTATCTGCACATATCTAGTGTGCAATGCAAGTGACTGGAAATAAGGTTTTATCTCCTGTGCACTGCACTGAACAGCCCCAGCCTGCTATAGAAACACACGAACAGGAAATTGTATGGAAGCTAAGGGCAGCCCAGAGCACAGCCTGTGGCGTGGTGAGCTGCATGTTTTCATAGTCTGTGGTTTGTCCTTTTCAAAGTGGTCTTGTAATGAGCTGAAAAGATCCATGTTTAGATGGTAAACGTGCATGTAAGTCTGCTGGCAGTGAGTTTCCACTTTGCAGAGTGTGACTTGCTTAATGGACAGTTACAGCCTCTGCCACCCTCACCCTTGTCCCTTTCTAGAGACAGAAAGCAAAACACCAACACTTCTTTTCAGCTTATTCCCACATGTCTTCTGTTTGTCAAATACAAAGCAAATGTATAGTACTTACTTTTTCAATGCATAAATGACAAAAATGTCACACTATAAAACCGTTAACCACAGACTTTGAAAATTGTTATTGCTTAACTGGAAAGTATTCTGTGTTTTTAGACAGAAAGTATGGCCTCACAACTAAGGGCTTCACAAGTAAGGGCTGAAGGCAGGGGCAGCACTTTTCACATATAAGCTATAATCTATAAGTACTATTTTTCTTAAAAGTAAATGGTGTTTGCTAAATTACCTAGTGGGGCTGGGGCTGAGATTCTTGAGGCTTTTTCCAGGCTTGGGAAGGAGGACTGAAATATGTGGTACAGGGTGAAAAATACTGGCTTGGCAGGTTTTGGCTGCATGTCAAGCTTCCAGTAAATAACAGATATGGGTATTGCTATTAATTGATTGAGCAAGGACGTTTCCAATGAATGGCTACTGCTTTGAGTAATTTTAGGAAACTGAGCACCAAATCATTAAATAATTGTAAATAAGTGCGGCTGAAGATCTTTGGTGTTTAGGCATTAGTCAGTTGCATTTTGTCATTCTTTTATTTTTACAGTATTCCAAGTAGTTCAGACCACCTTTGGATTCCAGTGTCTTACCTTAAATTAAAAACAATTATTACCAGGTATATCCTGAACAAAATAATTAGTGGTGGTAAAAGGGAGAAGAAAGTAACAAAGTGTTTACATAGTGTTGGTACCATATCTGTCTTTACTTATTAATGTTTTATGAACTAGAATATAATAATGACAGCAACATTTCACATATATTGCTTGTCAAATCAGAATGAGTTCTTCTTGACAGCAGAAAAAAATCCAGAGAAATATATGGAAGAAACTGAAGTACACTAAATTGCAATATATTATTCCCCAAGAAAGTAAGGAATTATAAAGGTACTTAAATAAATTTTTTACTCCTTAAATAAATTTTTTACTCCTTATTCTGTTATTCTATATAGTCTTTAAATAGCTTATTATTATGCTATGTATCTATGTATAGTTAGATACCAAAACTTGTTTGGGGACAATGCTTACTGAACTAATTATTATGCATGAAAATGAAGAGAAAATGTTTATGTCACCCAATTCAAAAAGGAAGTTCACTCGTGCAGCTAAGCAAATGCAAAGTCCAATGAAAGACAAAACCTTCAAACTGAAGTATGCCAAAAAATGCCAATATGCTGGTGTGAAGAAAAAAAAAAGAAGAAAGTTTATTCCTTGCACATATAAGGAGGTATTTATTACTTAGCCTAGACCAGTTGATAGCAGCTAATCAAACAAAAAAGACACCTTCAGCCAAGTGCAGGTATCCTTGTTTCAGCTGGGAGCATAGTGAGGGTAATTTTTTTTGTTAGAAAGGCAAGAGATTAGTCTGAAGATGAGGTTTCAAAATTTGGACTTCAAGGAAGATTTCAAGGGGCCAATGCTGCAAAGTTAACTTCCATCCCCAATGCAAAGTCAATATTCAAAGGACATACTCCTGAAAGGCTCCTCTAATGAGAAGTTCTCAGGGTTTTCCAACAGTGGCCTCCAACTGGCATTGCTCCAGGTTATGTCTCCTGCTTAAAAAATTGTGTCATGAGTACCACCTTCCTGGAAGCACTTTAGCTAGTCACAGGGAAGCAGCATCAACCAGTACAGCCTCACAAAACACAATTTACTGTCCTTTCTTTTCAATTCACTTATGTATTCAACAAGCTTCTATAAATATGTTATCTATTTTGAACACAATGGCTTTATTTAAATGTCACCTTAAGCTGACTTAAAGTATTATTTTAAGGTAACTGGATAACAGAAATCTCTTTAGGTGGTATGTAAAAATGTATAAATATAGGAAGTGAGACACCTTTTAACTTCCCTACCTCTGCAGTATTTCTTCTAATGTATTTGAAGAATAATAAATAGCATCAGTTTCAAGTTTTTAGCGTGCAGTAGGATATTGGTAAATGTGTGTGAACCTTAAGGCCAGAAGGGGCACATGGCATATGGGACAGGCTGAAAGAGCACCAATCTAGCTAATATTCAGACCACCTGCCTGAGGCAGAGCACACTGGTGTCTGTAAAGGCTGACTCACACTATTGCTGATCTGCCTTGCTCTTCACAGATGCCTCCTTTCTTCACTGCTTATGTGAATTTTCTACACTCCTCAAATATCCAATCAGCTCAAGTGTCTGGAGCTGAACAGTAAACAGAGTATGGTCCCTTTCCTGTCCTCCATGCCACATCAAATAATAAGGGTTGAGGTAGTTGCAGCTTATTTTTGGCTTGCTTTTCTAGCCTCTTTTTCATTTGAAGTAGATGTGATTTTAACAAGCTTCTAATTGAAGCTGTTAGAAAATGTGATCCTGTGGTGTTAACTTGGACATGGGGCTGCCCATGTCAATAGCAATCACTGCATGACACTCTGATCCTTGAAAGGAAACTGAAAAATAGCATGTGATTTTCTGAGATAAACAGGCATAGGGGAAAAGTTCATTTTATATTGCCAGCTGAATAGACACAGTACAAATTAGAAACTCCTGTGGTCTAGATCTTACTGTGCCACTATCTTCATTTGCCATCCCCATGCTCTGGTTTTCTTTGCAAAAAAAATGGGATTATCTCACATTTACTTGTGAATAAAATAAATCCTGAGCTCTAAGTGTTCCCAATAGAGGTTTTTTTTTTCTTTTTTTTTAATTTAGCTCTCTTTGTAAAACATTTCTAATAACCAAGGAAAATGAGGTAAGCATCTAGTAGAACAAGTCTGTAAAAATAATCATTGTTACAGAACAAGCTCCAAAAACTCAATAGATCTAGAAAACAAAAAAGACTTATGAGTCATCAGTTCTCATAAAAAGCTCAAACTACAGTTGTGGTCATTCATAAAAATATTCTAAAACCAATGGGGTGTGTTTCAACTTAAAGCAATAACATTTTTCTAACTAGTGAAGGCTGGCAAGATCAACTTTAACCCACTTTTTATTTCAGATCTCTCAGTGCCTTTCTTCCTGTATTTTCTAAAATATTTAAATTTTGTCTATTAAAAGCACAAATTAGCAAATAAAATCAATCAGAAATTGTGCCAATGGTCTAGAGACACTTAGGTGTTACAGCCATGAAAAAGCGGAGGTGCTCAAAGTAGACATATCACTGCTTTCTGTACCAGAAAATTATTTTTATTTCCTTACTCAGAGGAGAATAATTTCATATCTAAATTGCAGACCTTGTGAGCTGACAGTCCAGGTTCTTTTCTGGAAAGTTGAAGCAAATTGAATTGCTTTAAAAGCCTTTTATTTAATCTTTGTCAGAATGTTTCAGTCAAACGCTTCTGTATTTTTTAAATTAAAATGTATTCAAATTCCCTCATGTTTATTTAGAGCCAAATGGATCTCCTAGATCCATTCCTATGATGCATTATCAAGGCTGACCTAGAACAGAGACTAGACAGAGTTAAAGAATAAATAAGTATTTATTAGTAGGCCTCAATGGACACACCTTGGGCAGCACAAGATCCCAGCCAGGGCTACACCCAAGATGAACCCAAAATGGTCACAAAATGGACAACTTGTCGCAGGGTCTCACACTTTTATAAGTTCTGGTTTTTTAGCATATTGGATTTAACTAGCTTTATTCTGTGAAGCAATTATAGCTTTAGGTTATGAAGTCCCATTCTTCTTGTTTTTCTCTCTTCAGTCCCCTGTTTATGCTCTTGGGCCTGAAATTTGGATCATTTGTCCTTGGTTCCCCAGCTAGAGAAGGAATTGTTTTGTCTACCTTCTCTGTGAAGAGACCTTACTATCCCCTAATGTGAATTACACACCAAAGCAGTACAGAATCTGAAAATATAAGAGCTAAAACCTGATGCATCACCTATGTAATCACCTTATCCCTTTCAAATTATGGCTGCATTATTTTCTTATCTCTCATTCTGGAATTTATTTACCCATGCAACGCCATTGAGAAGCAAAAAATGTAATTATTATCATTTTGCAGAGGAGAAACCTGAACCATGATGTCTGATGTTCATACAGGACCCTATCGGACTCATCACATGCAGCTCAGACAGGTCCATCCTGCAGAGATGACAGCAGTAAGTTACAGGTCCCATAGTGATGAGAGTGCACTAATGTGCCAATACAAAAATGATTCCTCAACAGAAAGTATAGAATATTAACACCACACCTGGCAGGGAAATCTGACTCTTGCACTGAGTTCATTAAATGTATTCTTTCACCACTTCAGTTCTATTAAAAAAAAAAATCTTCTGGATGCATTGCTTGCTCTTTTTACACAGCAAATTATCAGAAGGTCAAACACCTGGATTCCAGGCTCTCTGATGGCAAAGCTTATCTCACATTCTGCCATAGGATTCAAACTATCTGGACAGCTGCAACTAAATGTTGTCAAAATAGTATTCGCTTTAAAATATAAGAAACAAACAGGGACACTCAGAAAGTGAGTACCCAAGGGACTGTCATAGCTTAATACTATGAATATGTTGCAGAGGGCTGGATAGTCAGAAGTATAAAAGAGGTGACAAACCAAGACATTTCTAGTCCCCAGAGGAGGCCACAATGCTTTTGCTTCTCACGTCCACAGTGTAATGGAACTCCAGGAGTGTTGAAACATCATGAGGTAGACGCAGAGAGCTCCTAAAAGCTCCTAACCTTGGTAAGTCAATCCATTTAAGAAAATTTTAACAATGTTTCTGTAATGTTTTAGATGTTGTAACACTATCAACATTAGGACAATGATACACAAAATAGCTTTCATCTTAATTTGATACTAGTTTCGTAATTTACACACTAGTTTTGGATAAATATGAAAACTTAGATTAAAAATTAATGTAATTAATGTAATTATTTACTTAATTTTTAGTGTAAATATTATTTTACAGAACCTATTTTACACACTCTATTGTGCTAAAATAATATTTTCAGTAATATTTAGCTCTTAAAAATCGTTAATTTGAACATTTAAAAATGCACATATTAGCTGCTGACACTGAGAAAAAAACCATGATTAACTGAAAAAATCAAGACATATTCTAAAGGCATTTAAATGGAAAGTGGAATAACAAGATTTTGTTAGTAAATTATAATATTTCTGAAGCATCGCAAATGTGAAGCATATAAGAGGATACTTATAGGAATGTTAATACTCATAAGAGCCACCAGTGAAGTCTGTATTTGGACCCTTGGAAACTTTGAATGTGCTCCAACTTTACTCTTTCAGTGCCTGAGGAAGGCAGAGCACTCTCTCCTATTGAGACATGGGGGTCAGTGCTGCAGGCAGTGGTGCAGGGCAGCAGTTGCAGCAGCAGCAGTCATGCATGGCAGGCTGAAGCTGTCAGAGTTTGCGCAGACAAATTTCCCAGCCTGGGCTCTGTCTGAAGGCAGATTAGTACACAGCAATCTGGTGAGGAGTTCATCAAGCAGTGAGCTATCCAGGGATCTGAGCAGGGGTTGATGCTTAGCACTGCACACTCATGATGAAAAGCAGCAGTCCTGCCCTAAGGCCTTGGACATGGATGTTCATTTAGCATCCAACCCTGAGCTGACAGGCTTGGCTGGTTCACAAGGGAGATTGGACCCTCGTCTCACGAGCAGAAAGATCCTTCCCCTTGCTATCAATGTGCTCCTAAGGAACACATATGATGTCCTGGGGTTGGAAGGAGAAAACTCCATGTAAAGTGATCAAGACCAAGAAAAGGACAATGGTACAAAGTTGCTTCAGTCAATCATCCATGTTGTAACAATACCACTCATGGAGGGTCCCAGGGTTTTGCGACCCTGAGATGTGTAAAAAGGCTCTGCTTCAGCCTGCGCATTCAAAGGATCAGTCGAAGCTCTTCAGTTTTTGGTCTCCAAATTGTTTATTGTATCTTATCTATAAAATTTTTCCTCCTGCCCAGCTGAAGTCCACTCAGCAGGACAGCCAGAGGCACTCTGCCTGCCCCCAGGGCGGTGTTATCTCTTTATACTACAAACTACATGTAACATGTTTACAATTATTTTCCAATACCTATCACCTATGTTAGAGAGTTTGGAGTTTCTACTCTAAACCAATCTAAAGTCCCAACATCACCACTGAAGATGGAAGTATAGAAGCAAAAGAAGAAAGGCTAGACATGCCCAAATCCCTCCATCTTATCCCCAAAAACCCCTATACTAAAAATCCCAAACCCTACATTTACACCCTGTGGAAACTTTATTATTATACTATTTAAACTGCTGTGGCTTTTAGGTCTTCATGTAAAGGTGGCAATTTGCTCCACAGTTCCTAATCGAACCCACTGGTGTTCTGGGCTGTGTGCCAGGGTCTCTGAGCCCCCTGGCAGGGGTCCCAGCAACTCCGGACTCCCAAAGGGATGTCCTGAGTTCTGACAAACACAAATCACAGCTCAGAAAGAGGTTGAAGGTGTAAGGAGACAAGGCTCCATGTTATCTCCTTCCAGGTGAAGGATAGCATAGAATGCCTTTGAGAATTGTAGAAATCCTCACTGGATAAAACCTCTCTGACGATGAAAGTAACTGATAAAAAGTTCTGCTTCCTGTGGAACTGAGTGGTAAAGACAGATCACTGCAGAGGCTGGCAAAAGGAACAGGGGCCATCAACCCACAGGAGGTCCAGAGCATGCAGTGAAAATCTGTCTGTGATGGCATGAGTTGGCATGTGCCACACCATCCTTTCAAGCAGCAATCCATCCAAATGAGAAGAAAAGGGTCGGGCCACATTACAGATGCTTGAAGGGACCATACATGCTGAATTTCTGCTATTGTTATAGGGAAACAATGGGAAGGGAAAGCCTTATGACCCTCCATTTTCCATGCATATTCAGCAATTCCTAGGGTCAAATCCTTACAATAATTCTACTCTCACTGGAAAGTAAATAAAGAATATCACACTCTCTCTGCCGTGCTTCATCTCATGAATTATGCATCTGGTCCCCTAAAGACACACATAGCAAAAACACAATTCATTTCAAGAAAAGCAAAATGTATATTCCAGCTAGTCCAGCTGAGCGGGAAGTCAGAGTATCCTCTGCTGCAGAGTAGGATCATTGCATGTGCTGTTGCCAAAGTGAGGGACAGTCTGAAGATGGGTGTGAAATGCATGGAGATAAACAAGAAGTTCTTGCTCTCTGCCCCTCTCCTCAGGAGAGTTCCAGGCAAATAAAACCCTAAAGTATAAATAAGGATCTCAGTATCTTGAAAATCTCTCCTCTCCCTTTCTGTGAAAGGGACAAAGTATCCTTCTGGCAGGGCTATGTTGGGATCAGGGAGCTGGGTTTTTCCACTCAGATACCTCTGTCTGACATTCAAGCCAGTTCCTAAGTTCAGGCATTGAGCAGAGGACTGGCTCCAGACAACATCATCTCTCATTCTGTACACATCCAAAAGGCCCTTTTGGTTCCACTGGCAAGTCTGTCTACATACATAGATAAGGTCAGTCCTAAAAGCAATGAATAGCCAGGCACTCAAGGCTCCCTGAAGCCCTTTGGCATTCACTTTAGGTGCCTCCAGATGACATAGCAACTGTTCAAGTAGTAGCCAAAAGGTGACTGGCTAGCATGCTAATGGCCATCTTGAAATGATCTTTACTTGTTTCCATGGTGAAATGCCACCAAAGATAAGGTGTACTGACAAGAATAAAGATGCAAATTGTTTACTTTTCAGTCCATGCATGCTACTTTGCATATTCTTTCATTCTAGCAATTAAAAGTCTGTGTTGCCTCCATGTAGTCATTGGGCTGAGTGGAAAGGTAAACACTGGAAGTCTATTCTTCTGGTAGCTGACAGCTTCTCTCCTTGGAGAATAAAAAATTGTCTATTTTTACTCTTGTCAAAAAACAATAGAGGTTGCATTAGTCACAGAGTATATGGAAATCTGCCAGGAAAAGAATATTAGCTGTACCTCTATAGAAACCTAATAAAAATGTCTATTGGACTTTTGGAAATGACCCTTAACTACCAGCCAAAGCATAATGAAATTGGCAAAACACAAAAAGCAAAGTCTCACTTTGCTTTGCAGCTTTCAAGTGACCCACAAACCTCATTAAAAGGGATCAGCAGTGGCAAATGTAGACTCTGCCAAAATTCTTTGGCAACATGTCCCAAAAAACTGAAAGAGAACAGGTTTACATAGAAGCAACAAGCTTGCCTGTAAGGTTAGCTGCTGTCAACATCTCTCACACTACAGAGAAAAAAATCCCCTTTGACTTGTTTCTTAATGAGTTAGCCTGTTGAATTTATTTCATCCACAGTCCACAGGAGCAGATAGTGTTCTTTACTCAGATAAAATCCAGATGAAGCTAAGGAAGGGAGTTGCTGCCTGAAAAAGGAGGACAGCAGGACAGCAGAAGGGAGGACAGCACTGGACTTTCTGGAGTAACTGTTTTATGTTAATAGTAAGGAAATATTTTTTTAAAGAACAGGGTTGTAGAGCATTTAGTGTTTTATTGTGCACATTCATGTTCATAACCTATAATTAAGGAGAGATGTTGCACTCGATTAAAGAAAATCAAACTAAAAAATTAGTGTGACCTCCCTGCTACCTGTTCATGTCTATGAGTAGGCAGAATCAAGATTTCACCTTTGATTGCCCTCTAGAAAATATGGTCCAGATCAAGTGCAGACTGTGAGTTTGTAGATAACCAATTTATGTTATGAAAGAAGTCTGGCTACCTCTTCCTCTCAAATCTTAAAGTCTGTTAGCTTTTGAAAAATTCAGTGTTCTACTGTCAAGTTATGAGTAAAAATTCCTCCCTGTTTCTTTACAGAAAAATCATACCATGTGCAGTTGGCCTCACATGCCCTTTCATGTAAAAAAAGAAGAGAGCAATATGCAAGCTTAGCCATACTGAGGCAACTGGGTGGACAAGGAGTGAATATTTGGAATCGTGAGGTTTTTGATGAGTTTGCAGAGTTGATTCATCTTTACACAGTCCTGAGGCTTCCATTGTGCTATTGAAGCTCACAGGAATACTACCAAGACTATGGTTTTCAGCACTGAACCATCAGATTATAACAAAGCAACCTGTTTTTCCTTGAAACTCCATGTCTGTAGAGTTCTTTATTCAATGTGTGTCTTGCTCTGTTTGTGGACTGTAATTTTAATGAGCCACATGCAGAGTTCTTCTAAGAGCCAGCTTTGCAAAGAGAAATGTCACACTGAGAAATTCCTTGTTTGGCACTGTTTTATTGTTTTGTGGACAAGTCAACCCTTGATTTCACTCTATACATTTTTGTCTCCCTACAACACAGAGCTGGTAAGTTGTGCCCCCCTGCCCACCCCCCTGAAATTCAACTTCACCATTATTCATTCTCACTCACTCTCCCTGTTTTTCTTCATGCTGAGGCAGGAAAACAGCCTGAAAAATCAGTCAACCTACATAATTCAAAGACAACACTGGAGTTTGAATGGTTTTGTCCTTGCTTAAGACTGAAGTTACAAAACACAAAATGTTTAGTTAGAAAATTAAATTTGAGGTCAGCCAAAAGGTAATGGAAAAGTCTTTCTGAGAAAAAATAATTAAAATCCAAGAAACCAGTGCTTTTAGACATTGACTACTGTAGAGACAAAAGAGGGATGCTATGCCACTTAGTAGTTTCACTGCTTGTGGTTTTTTTAGATATCTTATTGGTCATATGTAGCTGAATATGGAGCAGTAAGGTGTTTAAAAATAATTGTGACATACAAAGTGCCTTTCTGCCTCTGTATTTCATAGCTAGCAAAATCCACACTCTCCACATGACTAAAAGCAGCAGGACTGGGGAAAGAGACCAGGATGGGCCCTGAAGGAGGAGAAGCTGACATGGGTCAGTGTGTGTGCTGTGGCTTGGGTGGCTAATCCAGCACACTTGGGAGTTCAGACACTGGCTGTGCCTCCCAAACCCAGCTTCTCGGTGGTCTTCCCAGGGTACAATAAATCCACATGGCATTTCTGAGCTGTGCAGAACACAAAGACAGAAAAGATAGAGAGTCATGTTCTCATTACAGAGGAGGTCTTTGTGGAAACCTTAAGATGTGACCAAAGCACAGGGATAAAATCATCTGCTCATGAGCATTACACGCCTAATTAAAAAGAGAAAAAGAAGACAGCATACAATTGATTTCACTCCAGATTCTGTCTTGACTTTGCAAAAATATTTTGGTATTATTCTAGCTTTCTTGTTACCCTGAACTTCCTGCTCAGGCTGGAAATGGAAGGGCCAGACAGTTCTTCTCTTCTCAAGGGATTTTCAGAGCAATTCTGAAGAAAAGAACATTCATGTTTTCAAAGTTGGTGCTGACATTCAACTATAAATCACAGATCATCAGTGATTCTTAACAGTGAGGTGTACTGGCCAAAATCCCTAAGAAGCAAAGGCACCAAAGCAAAAGGATCTTTATAAGCAACAGAGGGAAAATTGGGATCAGGAGGCCTGCTTAAGATTTGTATAAGAAATTTCACAAAATTCCTTTATTCTTTTGAACGAGAACATTTGTTTTTAGGAGTGGCTTACTTTATCATTAATAAGTGAAACTCAAAAATGTATGAATAATCACAGGGGAAACTTAGAAAGCAAATTTACCAAAGTACAGCTTGATTCTTTTCCTCTCTGCTCCATTTTTTATCTTTTACAAGACTGAGCTGCTATTTTATCTGTACTGAGCATACTTTTGGTGCAGAATACACTTATGACACTATTTTTAAGGTATATTCAACTGATTCATTGGTTCATAGCCTTTCTCTATGGATTGGTGAACAGTGTCAAAGAAAAGTAAGTTTACTTCATATCAAAAAGGCCCTCATATCACACTGTGGTATGCAAACCCCAAAATTTTAAGATCCTGTTAGGTAAGCAAAAGAAAAGAAAGGATTTTTAAATGCTTACTCAATTATAAAGTTGCTCAGATCAGCTCATTACCAGTTAATTATTAAATATACGTTACAGTCATTCTTTAGATGAGATGTTTTGGAAGCAGATGGCTCCTATCAGCAGAGTTAAAAATAAATAAGATGGTCTTCAGGAACATCTGGTGCTGGTGACTGTCAGAAACCATGCCAAGCTTGAAAATCCAAATAAATCCATGGAGTTTGAGATCTTTTATCCCTACATTTATGACCAAAAGGACAAAGGAAAGATCTAACTGTGAAATTTGATTTGAAATCAGATGTAAAACTCTTTCTTCAAGGTATTTGCGCATGTTGAGACAAAAGAATTTTTTTCCCCTGTGGTTTTTACCTACCAAAGCTAAACAGTGAAGCACAGGTAAATCTGTTACTTCACATTGTCTCTTGTGACAGAAACTGAGTAATTTTGGGATCTTATTTTTATTAAATAACAATTGCACTTCACAAATGCTGTTTAATGTTCCAGGTGACAGTGTTACAGGAGTGACATGAATTTCAGTAAACCTTTTGACCATATCTCTCACTGTGACTTCTTCAAACTTTTTTACTGAGAAAGGGATAGTATTATTTAACTTGCTGATATTTGGATTAGTTTGTAATTCATTTTCTTGTAAGGGAGTAAAAACATTGTCAAAATGAAATTTAAGTGTTTCAGCGTTGTCTTATTCTTTTATCTATATTTCCAATAGGACTGTTGAATTTCACCCTAAAATATATCAGCTTGACCACCCATGGGTATAATCCTCTCTTTCCAAAGAGTATGTCCAATTTAACCACTCACTGTCTGCTGAATCAGAGTCTCCACTTTGGAAGTTTATTTTCAAAGAAAACAGAATGGGGGCAGAGCTGGAGTTTTGTGTGTGTGTGTGTGTGTGTGTGTGTGTGTGTGTGTGGTGCATGGGGTTGTGAAATCCTAATCAGGGTCCATCTGGAAATGTTCTTGCTCTGAAATATCAGTTAGACAAATGAATTCCAGCATGATTCTGCATATACAGGGGACAAGACTTCCAGGAAAGAAGAAACTGGAGCACTGATGAGAGCACATTTTCCCAATTCCTGTTATGACTTTTCCCAAAATCCACATTCAATACATGACTGGTCAAAAATGGACTAATCTTGCCCAACCAAACTTTGGACAGGCTCTTGTTTTTTCTCACTCATCTTGTGTTAACTTAGTGGGTGTCAACCGCCTCTATGTTTTTGTTTCCACCTTATCCTGACTTCAGGGTACTAAGCAAGATAACTTGGGCTTTGTCCATCCTGCCCAGGCATGCAGTGTGATGGGAGAGGGGGAGGTGTGATGTGCAGGCACAGCCCCTGGTTGGTGCTGTACCTGGGTGACTGTGACTGGCTCTCTTGTCCCTGCTGGAAACTGCACACGAGTCCAGGCGTCTCCTTTGCCACCTGCTCCACAGCCACAGACCACACAGGATATTAAATAAAGCCATCTTAGACTTTCAGGTTCATTTTTTGTCTTTGTTTCCCCTGGTGTGGTCTGCCAATGTGAAGTGCAAGCCCAATTAGAGGGGTTTGCAGCTGGTTTTGTTTGGTTTTTATATGGTTCCTCACTGACACAGGCACTGTGCTGAGAACACACGTGAAAGCTGGCACACTGTGCAGGGCTGTCCACCAAGTCCTCTCCTTGCTGTCCCCTTACTGTGTGGCTTTTACAGCTTTTGTGTTTTGCACTAACAATTTGTTTTTGCAGACAATTCACAAGGTCTCATGCAGCTCTGCTGGAAAGTAAAGGAAGGGATTGGAAGTCCCACCAGTTTCTGTTTGAAGCATTTAGTTTGACTTTTTTTTCCCCTCAGCACAGTGTGCCTCAGGCCTGAGCTTTGGTGGTCTGGTGATTAACACTGCTGTCTAGAGTTTCATGATACTGGGATTCGTTTTTCTGCTTTACCACAGATTTCCTGTGTCCTTGAGAAAGTCACTTAATCTCCTATTCCCTCAATCCCACAGAGAAAAGGATGTGTTCTTCCTGAGCAAGGGTGTTGGGAGGACAATTCTGCTCCCCCTCAGAGGAGACTGTACAGTACTGTGGCATTTTGATAGCAAGAAAGATGGAACCTTTTAAACTCAGTGATAAAATTGGGTCATTCATTGTAACATAAAGTCATCTGAAAGGATGGAAAGGACCATTTTGTCTGCTCATGGAGAAGATTAAAGTATTATAAATTATTAAATTATTTTTATGTGGATTTAATTTCATTTTAGCTTTTTATGTAAAATTTATTAAAAGTCCTGAATATTTTCTTCAGCACAGAATGAATGCCTAATAAAAATACAACACAATTGCAACTGTATGTGTGCAATTATCTGTGGAAAGTTAAAACAAATCTGTAAGTATCCTTCAGCCATTAACTCAATCAGTTTAGTTGTGAAAGTGGTTTTTAAGGCAGCTTTACCCCACTCTATTTCATCATATTCTGTCATATTTTGTACCTTAAAAGCATCCTGACTCTGAGAAAGAACTCAGATGGCAGGACATGCAAGTTCTGGCCTGATACCCTTTGAAAGTTACATTCCTATCTCCCCAGATTCCTCTGATTATTAGCAGTTTCAATTAGATAAATTAAAAAAAAAAGTCCTCATTTCTATTCATCCCCTGATTTTAATGCATCAGATCTTTAGACAAACAAATAAAGCAGAACTGAGATTAGATTTGGTTTCAAGAGGGGCTTTTGGATTTTCAGAATTAGAGACTGAAGTGACCTAAAAGTTGGAGGATTTTGACCAAGAACTTTATGAAACTCCAAGGAACTGTTTGAATGAAGCAAAATAATTTCAGTGGCATATTGTAGATGGTTGGTGTGCAGCCCACTAATTCCTAAATCTGAACATTGGCAAAGTGTGCAGCAGATAACATCCAAACATTTCAATTAGCAAATACTCAGATGACCCCAGCTGCAGGGAGCTGTCGGCGTGTGAGAGGGCAGGGCAGCTGCTCAGAGGGACTCCAGCAGCTCAGAGCAATGGGCTGACAGAAACCTGACAAAGGGCAGCACTGGGGGACACAAGCTCCTTCACCCTGAGGGGACAGCCCAGAGCATCAGTTCAGAGTGGGGACAAGTGGCCCTGGAGCAGCTCTGCAGAGCAGATCCCCAGATCCTTGGGGATCCCAGAGAAGCCACTCCTTGCAGTAGTGAAGGCCAGCCACAAACACAAGAAAGGATCACAGGCTGAGAGGCTCCCTCCCTGCTTGGCACTTTGCTGAAAACAGCCCTGGACTATTTAAAACTCACAAGGCCGTACCTGGAACCCTCATCCCAGTTTAGGTTCCCCAATACAAGAAAGCCATAGGCAGACTAGAGCAATTGCTATCTTCCAGAAAACTCAGGATAGCAGAAAAAGGACTATGTAATCTGGGCATCTACACAAAACAATTGAAATTCTTATAATAATCTACCATTGAACTCAAGATATCTTCAATGTTGTAATCTAAATTTTCCTGTTTCTACAGTTTAGCCACATACTCCATTTTGGATCCATACATTATGGTACAAGCCTATTAAATATTCCACAGCATGTATTCACACGTGTTTTAGAATGAAAGGAAATGAGAAATAAAAGGAATACTAAAGAAAGCGGCAACAACAACAACAACAAAAATACAGAGAGAAAAAATCCACTTTCTTAACTTGGATAAGTCTATCTTTTCCAAAGTCCTTTTTAAAACAAAACGCTTCTCAATAAACCCTCGCACAGAAGGATAATATTTTCTTCAAAAATCTCCCTTTCTTGATCAGATATTCATTCTCACGTTTCTGAACTATAAATGGCATGTAATTTAATATACTTTTCAATCTCCTGTTAAAGTAAGTTGATTAACTGAACTGTTAAGTGATGCAAACCTGTTTGGTAGTTTTCTTTCTCTGTAATGCTTCAGCTTCTCCTGTTGGATGGGTAGTGTAGTGTGTTGGGATACTCATTTTTGGGGTAGTTTTAGTGCTGTGTGTCCTCAAGCAAATGCACTGTATCAGTGCACGCTATGAAATTGCAACATCTAATGTGTTTCCTTAATTGAAGTAGTCAATTAAAAGATCAGTTTTTCCTTAGCAGTACAAACTTCCTTTAACTTACGCAATGCAAATTGTAAGAATTCCCTGGAAATGTTGTGAAACTATTTCAACCAAATGCATAAAGACTCATGGAATATGAAAACTTCTCCTGACCTAGTTTTAAGTTTAGTGAGTGGCTATTACATGCTTGAACAAATCTATAATTTATTTTTTCAGGTATAGTAAAGAACGTCTCCTAATATAGAAAACTATTTGTTTGGATTTCAAATAAGAGCACTGCATGCCAGTGGTTTGGTCAAACATGGCATGAATATAGAATCAGTAGAATCAGTACTGATTCATGACATGAATCAGTAGAAATTCTAAAAATAATTTTCACTTTAAATAGTTGGTTTTTCAGTCATACATGTAGACTACCTTGTGTTTTGAATTCCACTGTAAAGCACTTAATAAATAACTTAATATGGTCAAAATTCATGGGCCCAAAGGAATCCTGAAGGGAAAATGAAAGAAGTGTGGAAGGTAATACAGGCTCTAGATGGAAAAACTGGAATTTAATCTCAAGCTAAATTTAGAAGGGAAGCACTTCAGCTGTTTAGAACTTCTTGCTTTCTTTACCAAATTCATCAGCAATTGTATAAAAAAAAATCCTCACTAGACAATGAGATAGAAAATGAAGTTTTCAGCAGTGATAGAAAATACATTAGGTGAAAAAATTTTAAGGAAAAATAAGTTAGTGACATGTGAAAGATAAATGTTGCACCATCCTGGCAGATATTCCAGAAACATGTAAACACAGCTATTTCATTTCTATATGCCTATTTCCAACCTCAAACTTCCTGGAGGTTTAGAGGTAGGAAAACTTGGAGTTATGGACCTAATGCAATTTAACCAGATACCATTGATGCATAAACTATGAGCCAACTTGTCAAGCACATACCCTAGGAAAGTTAAATTATTGAGGATACGAACTAGAGACCACATTTTAAGACTTCATATGTAAGATTCACTTCATGACCAGCACAAAGTTTACCTTGGATTCCTGTAGAGGCTCATGTAAAATCTGTCTGAGTTTATCTTTCCTCTTAAGGCTTGATTATCTGGAAAACTTGACTATCTCTGCTCTGAAAACCTGCCCTTCTTAACATTAATCATTATCAGCAGTAGATACAAACAAAACATTAACGGCTTTTCAAAATCTCGACAATCATTTCCTCTTAGAGTCAGCAGTTATTAGAAAACAGGACTTGTAATTTTTAATCTTTAACCACTATTATTTTTTTTCTAACACTGTGTTAATCACAACAAATCAGATTTCTATCCTGTTCCCTTACTATTTTTCAAAGATTATTATTAACTTCTTTTACAGAAATTATACTTCCTATATGTATGTCTTTTTACTAATATGCCATAAAGATTTTATGTATCACCTGAGAAGTTTAAAACATCTTAAATTTGGAAGAAGTTACATGTAACATTAACAGTTCATATATTTTTCTAGTACAAATATTTTGGTTTGCTTTGCTTTTTTTTTAAATTTACTTTGATTTTAAGGTGTAAATTGTTCTGCGTAATCCAGTTGTTAAGGTTGGTTTTTGTGGTTGTAACAGGTATCTGTCACTCAGTTATAATAGGTTTTATCTGTCTTGCAGTAAAAGTAACAAATGAAAGCTTGCCTTTCCAATAAAGTGATTAACAGTAGGAGTGAGAGAGGCATAGGATCCTTTCATGTTCTATCATTTATTATTATTTATTAAAATTTATTCTGTTGATGGAAAGAAATAGTACAAAAGCACCTATATGGGTTAGTTTGTTAACTAAACCTGACCACCTCTCACCTTCAGGTTCAGCTTTTTGTTCTTTGAAACAAGTTCTGTATATAAAATAATCTGGAAAACCAAGTATTTAAAAAATGTAAATACTCCACAGTATTTAAATGGCTACAATTTCATGACAACTACAGTAAGTACACAAAGCTTTTTCCCTTTTTTATGGCTATGATTAGGATATGGTAAAGTGCTAAATGTGCAAGCAATTATGAACTTGGCACAGTAGCAGTATTTATTTTAAGCTCTACTTGTGCTGCTTTGGTGGAGGATGTTTACTTAACCAGACTCTATTAAACATGCTGAAGACTTTGTACTCTAAAACATTTTTAATTGATGAAACACAGAAGCAATCAATCAACACAAATGGTAAAGAAAGGCAGACAGAAACAGGCAAACAGAATAAGGTCTGTAGGTGTCTTTTTATCTCTTAAGGGGAAAAAAAAAGAAAAAGTCTATTTGTGCTGCTGAATTAAGTGTTTGTGAAAAGAGAAGACTTGATAGTGGTGGAGACTGAAGTCTTCTATTTATTTACAAGTCGGGCATAGTGGTGGGAACTCTTGCATGGTCTCTTGCCTTTCCTATTCAACCTCTGACCTAATGGACCTGATGAGCTTATCCTCTCTTGTGACAGGAAAAATCCATGCTGGGTATACAACCTGTGGGTCTGACTTACCCAAACAATGCTGAACGGTGATGCTTGTCATGCACCATTTGTAAACATATGAAAGCCATTGCACTGCCTCACATTCCTGCTCCAGGAAGCAAATTCCACATAACCCTGAGCACCAGTAGATGGGAAGCATTTTTGCAGCTACCTTTTTCTCAAACTGCATCTGTTCTGAGCTTCCAGATGTTAATTCTAAATCATGTGCTCATAAATGTTTTTTAAATCTAAGTTTAAAACCATGATCAGAATACAATTCTGTCAGCGCGCAGATGTTCTTTGAAATGGGCTTTATTGGCAGCTATGTCTTGATAAAGAGCTTAAACCTAAAACACTTGCTCAGACTAAACTCCTCATTTCAGTGGGAACTTTGCCTGAAAGAGGTTGTAAAGATTATCTCTATGGAAAAAAAGTTTAGACACCTAGCAAGTCATTTAGGGAGGTATTTCAAAATGGTGTAGCCACTTGTGCATCTTGAAACTGTGAAGCTGGAAGCAATTATATTTATATTAGATATATTTCCTTTCAACCTCAGATGAATAGATTTGTATTTATCATAACAAGTGCTTCAAATTTTTTCTGTATAAACAATGGATTGAAACATAGAAGAAACATATATATATATATAAACACATGCATGAATGCATACATACATTCACACATGTATCCAAACCAGAATCCATACAAACAAATACTTGGATCCTAAAAAATGAAATATGAGTGGATATCCTTTAATTCCAAAATACATAATACAGTCAAGACAATCTTCTTAAAATGTATGCAGGTCTTAGTAATTCACTGTGAGATTTTTCCCTTGTATTTATATTTTTCTTATTTTTTATATGCTGTATATATATATATATATATGTGTGTGTGTATATATGTATATATATATATATATATATATATATATATATACTTTCACAATACTTGTATAAATTAAAATGTTCTGCTGTTAAAGACTCCTAAATGGTTGTAAAACTCTTTAAGTTTGTATAGGCAAACTTAATTTTTTTATAGTTTTGCACTCCTTTATTTTAGAAAATTCTTATAATGATATAATTTGAGATAATAAGTACAGTTTGTAATTTCTACTAAAACAATTTTAAGTACTGATTCATACTTCTACTTTTCAAAAAATGAAATGCACAATTGAATATGTCATCCTATGGATGACATCCTGTGGAACTTGGAAAGTGGGTGTGTCCTTGCTATTTTCAAGGACAATAGATTTTGGGTTTTTGGCCAAAATTAAGGATTTAACATAATATTTAATACACTGGGAAATAAGTGATTCAGACACTGGTTGCATGTTAACATATAAACAGTTTTTTCTCTTTAGCTGATAGAATGTTCAGTCCCTACTCTAAGCAAGTGGTACAGAATGAAGTGGTACAGAATGAATCATTACTTCCAGGTTTCATTAAATTCATATGAATTTGAATCCTAGGTAGCAGTAAGATGAATTTGTATTATTTGTGTTATATTGCATTTGTGTTATTCAAAGCATGTGTAAAAGCCTGTGGTACCCCTTAGGTGGGAAGAAAAATCAGTCCAATGCCTAAGTTTTAAAATTTCATAGATGAAATACAAGTATTAGTCTCACAAGTTTTCATAGTTTTATTATTTTGTAACTAGAATTTTCCACTTTTTGGCCTAAACTAACAATTTTTTTCTGGCTGCACAAAGAGGAAGCATGCTCTGACCCAACTCAAGTGGTGTATACAACAACATGACATGAAAATAATTAGTATTTCAAACTCCCTTGATATTTTTGAGACTTAGAGAGATCTATAATTTTATAGGGATTAATTAATTTCATTTAACTTTTTTCCTTTATTTTCTGGGAAGGAGTCACATGACAGCCTATGCCAATGTTAGTTACAAAGCAAGGAATGTTGAATTTTAAATCTCTGTTGTCAGGGCAAAACTATCCTCTTCCATTATTTTCTCCAAGTCAGTGCTGAACAAAAATCTCCAAAGCTCACCATCTTCTATGAATCTTTGCATTAACAATGCAATGTGAATTTCTGGTCAATGAATCTAAATTTAGTTTCTGAATTTACAAGTGACAGCATAACAGTTTGCAAGTGCATTATAATATTCTTTGTATTTATTTTCCTATTTCCACAGAAACAAGCAAACAAAGCTAATCCCTTCAGGGCCACTATAATTGTTTATTGACTTTAAGTCTTTTAGAAAAAGACTTTTTCAGAATTTTAACTCAGCCTGCCAGAGCAAGTCAGTTGTTGGAACCATTTTATTCCTTGAACTAACTCATTGTCTGTGGTTTGTGCCTGTCACTTTCGTTGTGTCACAGCAGCAGCAAATGAGGAGCCAGAAGTCACACAAAAGCTGTACAAAGAGCTGTATCTTGTGAGCACAGGTCGCCCTGCCTGGGGATAGCACCCTTCACACTGCCACCCTGTGCCCAGCCTGCTCCCCACTGGGGATTGAGTGTCATCTAAAATAAAACACGTTTTAAAAATGTGCATAAAAGAGAAACTTAAAGGGAGGGTTATAATGAAAATTATTGTGACTCCTTAAGTGACAGGTCATGACTAGTACCCTGTAAATTAACATCAGCCAATCTGTGTGACCTATTCTTCCACTATGTCATTTAACATTTGATTTCTGTGTTCAAATCCATTAAGAGTGATACAAAATAAAATTTAAAAGATTAAGCTTTTTATAAGAATGTGTCATTTTATGTTTAAAAACATGGACATCTATTAGCTTCTAAGAGAGATTCAGCTGGTGTCTATTTCTTTGTAATGCAATATTTCCCACTGATAGAGAAGGAAATATTTTTATCTAAGTAATTCTGAAAAATAGATGTTTGTTATTGCTGTTTATTTATATACAAACAGCTTTACTCAATTCTCTGCATTTATTTTCCTTAGCAACCATATCTGTTCATGGTTATTCATGTCCTTATTTGACTTAGTTGCTTATATGTCATCTATCTCAAATAATATCAATTTCCATTTGTTTCAGCATGATATAAAAATTAAACTTCTTAGACAATTAGTTTTTATTAATATAATCAGAATAAAAAATCAGATTTAACTGTCTGATTTCAGTGGCTTACTGACCAAAGTTTATAAAGGAATCACCCCAAATTAATGATCACCTTTTAATCTTCTTTAACATAATACAGAAAATGGCTGCAGAGAAAAACATTTTTAGCTGTTTATTTCAATTGACAGAAAGCAGAATACAGACTTTGTCAATAGTGCACACAATTCCTATCCAGGTCCTCTGAAACTGTAAACTTTTCTAAAATCTATTTAATGATAACCAAATTGTTTGACATACATTAATGCAGGCATTCAGCACAGAGTAAACTATTAGGAATATTTGAATTGTTATTTGGTTTGCATAACTTTTGCTGATTATATGTTCTATAAAGCAGGCAGAGAATTGAATAAAACAACATTTTTATAACAGAGAACCAATGAACAGAGAGTTCAAAAATATTTAAACAGTGGTAACATTAATAATTTTTTCAAGTCTTTACCTGATCCTGCCTATCAGTTCCTTTTTTTGTTTTCCACTCATATTTGTTTCTTTCTTCTCTAACTTCCCAATTAATACAGAAACATGAAGCATGCTGTTAGTTTAGATTCACATCTAAGACACTTAGGCATCTGCATCCTATGTAGTGAAGGAATAAAGACATCCTTGTGAATAATGTTTAAACTCAGAGTCTGAGCCTGTGTTCTAGCTCTTGAGACATGTTACTCATTGTTTATCAGGACATAGTGCAATAGAGAGTTTCTCTCTTTTGGGGTGTTTACATAGTCTGAGTCACGAGTTGAAAAGATGCACTTTTATATTCTCCATGCTACGAGACCAAATATATTTTCACAAAGACATACAGAAGCATTCTTAAAAAGCTGAGATTAGGCTTTATATATCCTGTTCTATATGAAAGCCTTGTTGACACCTTTCTGATCTGTAGAAATTAGCCTAATGAATACAGCACTCTAACATAATAAAAGTACCTTCTCAGTAGGAGAGCATTTGGTCCCCCATCTTCTACCTCTCACCTTATCAGCACAGCGTCAGACTGAGCAAAGTTCTTGAAGAGGTCTTTTTAAATTATTAGGAAGGTTGCAAAGTAGTAGATGTCTTTGATCAGTAAATCCTGGAATATGAGATGTTACCTCTGTTAAGGAGTATGCATTTGTTAATTAGAAGAATGTAGTTCCCAGTTAAAGAGAAACACAGTCAGAACATTAAGAATCAGTTTAAAAGGAGGAAGACCTTCATACCATCACTGGTCCTTCCTTTTACTCTTGTGTGTAATTCTGAATCCACTACAACCACTGTAGGCATGGTTGCTGGTTTCATGTAACAAGCCCTATAGGTTAATCTGTAGTTTAAGATGTCCTATAATCACAAGTGACTTTAAAGCTAATAACTGACTTCCATAGACACTTTTGTGGTTAAGAGATAACCACAATGAGTCTCAAGCATATTTTTAGCATTAAACTTAAATGTTGCTGAACAGAATCATGACTGAGGAAAAAAAATGTTATAAATGTAATAGTTTCTGCTTTTTCCAAGGCACTTCATTTGACTGTTTATAATAACGTCTCTTTTGCAAAAATATTATTTTTATGCTTCTTTCTCATACTCATCTTAGTAATTACATGCACTAACTTTCAATTCTGGAGATCTATATTAAGTAATAAATATGCCTCTATCCTTGTTATACCAAACATGGACTGTATTGTTTGTTTGGCCATAGGAAAAAAAGTTTGCAATAGAAACTCAAAGTATTTTTCTATCTTTGTATTAAAGCATCAGGTAATGTCTTTGAATAGGTTTCTGTGGTTCACATCATTTTTAACTGCTTCTCTGCTCACTGAATTTTAATAATATGTGTTCCTGATTCCAGCCTGGGAGGAAACATGGCTGGGACTTGGTTGCTCTCTACCATCTCAAGTCATTGCCAGGGGAATGGGAAGGGAGTCTCTTCCAGGGAAGAAGTGTTCCAGTCTGGAGGGAGCCACCTGATATTACCTGCTGTTGGGGAGGAGGGATGGGTGAGAGTGGGGTGGTTCCTTTTCTTCTACCCTCTGTCCTTAGTATTGTTGCTGTTACTGTTCAGTTTCTTATCTCATTGGTGTTACCAGTAAATTGTTCTTATCTCAACCTGGGATCTTTTCTTTTCTGCCTCCAATTCCCCCTCCATCCTACCACAGGGGATGCAAGCAGTTTTAGTGGGAGTACTAAACTGGAAAATACCACTCCTAAACCAAAGCATATGCCTGAAAATAAATATTGTGATTCTAAACCTTTGTTTCAAAGGCTGTTTTCCACTGTCCTGTCCAAAAGTATTAGTTTAGTTAACAAGGGTTAAATGACATAGGCAAACAAAGCAGAGCCCAGTCCAACTGCAGCAGTTGATGTTTCTGGAGAGCAGTCCTCTCTGGTCACAGACTTCGTCTCCAAGAGCTTTATATACTTCACAGAAGATGGTTTGAGGGACCAAGGCTATAGCTTTTCCCCCAGTTTAGAGCAAACAGAAGAATGAGATGATGAGTAAGCTCTTCCTAGAGAATGGGTGGCAGTGTCAAAACTTTCTGGGAGATCTCTGTGTGCTAGGACAGCCATACAAATAAAGATATGTGGTTTTAGGCAAACAACCACTGGTCAGAAAACCCAAGAGTCCAAACAGACTGGACTAAGCAGTAAAATATCTAGCCTTTTTTGCCCCCTCATATTAGTTCATGCACTGGATATTTCATAAAATTCAGAGCCTGATAAAATAAAACCAAAGTCTAAGACAAAGACTTTCAGAAACTTTGTGGCTCCTTAGCAAGAAGTATTGGAAATCTTAAAAACAATTTTTCCTATGGAATTTTTAGCCCAGGTGTTCTATAATAAAGAAGTTGATACATCTCTAACCCATAGGCATTGAAATATTAAGATACAATAAGCATCTGAATGTTTGGAGGTTCATCCAAAGTGACCTTGTGAATTCTGATCTTGTAACTAAAAGTGATTTTGACCCACACAAAGTTCTGGTAATCCAAAGTACTAGGGAAGTCTAATATTCTGCATTTCTAGCCAGAAACTAAAGATGTATTTCCTTTGGGAAATGTATGTCCTTTAGAAAAAAGATAATTAACTAAAACCAGTAAATATCCACGTTATTGGAACCTGAACAACCTTCTCACTTTCTGTGGAATTCTCTTTTGCTTCAGTTTTCGTCCATAAATTACTCAAACCTCATTCCAATTTTTAAAAGCAACAAGTCTCACAACCATTATGAAAAGACACAAATTCAACATACCAAAAGAGTCTGTTTATTTCTAAATGAACGTCTAATTTGTCTTTACTGAAATTCATTGCCAAACTTCAGATGATTTTAGGGCAAGTGGAATTATGATCATCGTGGAATTCCAACATAAACACATATTATGCACCCCCTTATGTGAAATGCTTATACCCTTGTGTGAAATAACCTTGAGGTCATCAGTAATGTAGGACACATCTTCCTATCTATGAGAAATCTGGAGCAAGACTTGAAATCAGTTCTGGAGCCATTGCAAGATACCTCAGATGCTCTTGTTCCACAGATCAGTGTTTCCAAAAGCAAAACATTAAGAAACAGAGGCTCTTCAAGCTAACATGTTTAACACTGTTCCAAAACTGTTTCCCTTTTAAAGAATTCCAAATTATTGTTGCAAGAATATTTCATGAAAAGAGTTCAAAAACAAAAATTGCAGTGGAAACCTGATTTTAGGCAGGATTTGTCACTTTCACTACCAGGCTCCTGTGTGGCCCAACACAAAGTGATTTCCAGGCTCCCAGCTCTGCAAAAAGCCACTGAACAGATTTTCTGGGACCTGTGACACAGAAAGTTCTGGGATTTCCAGCTGCAAAGGCCCAGACTCCCAGGTCCTCCAAGGTTAGAAAGCTCTTGGCTGAATTTCATCCTGGCCAGCCATAAAGACAGGAGTTTCAAAGCTCGTGGGAGCCATAACATCCAGATGCCAAGGTTTCTGGGTCAGCTTTGATTCCTAGGCACTCCAGTTCCTCCACACCCTGGGGTCTCAGGGAGTCCAAGACCTAAAGCACAAAGCCAGCTCATCAGACTGGCTGTTTCTGAGCCAGAATTGCATTTCCTTTCACGGATTACTATGGATAATCGATCCTGATAAAACTGAAACATGATTTTAAAATCTTGGAACATTCCTGAAACTACCTGAATAATTGAGCAATAACGGGAAAATTACCTACAATGAATGACAAAATGAAATACATATTAACGAATAAATAAAATTATGCCTTAACTGAGACACTTAAATAGAGAGATCATAGAATATCAATTTATAATAAATAAAAAGAGTACAAGAAAGAAACAAACAAGACAATCAGATGGTGATGTAAATGTTGAAAATCAAATGTAATCCATGCATGGCTCAAAAAATGAATGAATTTTTTGCAGTTTTTCATAAATATTTTGTGTGAAGATTGTGGAAGCAGATGGCTATTTAGCATCTAGAAATTGAAGTTCCTGTCATAAAACATCATATTTATTAGCTGAGGTTTAAAAAAACCTTTAAAAATTAGAGACGAGACTCTGTACAATTCTTCTTTCATTCTATATGAACAAGCCCAGAAAGTGCTTCTGTGGTGACTGAAAGCAGAGTCCTAAACTGACAACAAACTAAAAGCAACCAGCTTAATTTACTTTGAAAGTAGAAATAGGCAAGGAAAAAAAAAAAAAACAATACAAGAATTTGCAATATTAAATTACTTCTATTCCTATCTTTAAAATCTATTTTCCTCTTCATCTACCAATTTGAGGATATTAAGCAGAGGTGTTTAGGGTCAGTGTATGTTCATTTCTAACTGCTATATAACCTTTTGATATCTAAATTAGGAAATTCAAGATTTAAATCACTCTATTAATTCCACCAAATCTGATAGACTAGGAATAGCATTTAATGACAAAAGAAAATCCTGTTAAATTAAAGTTTTGTTACTAAGAGCTATACTTTGCCCTCAAAACAAAAGAGGTTAGTATTAGTAAGATGAATTCATGTAAATTGTCACTTTCATTAGAGTTATTGTTATATCTCAATTTTCTCTATCACTAGCTAAAAAATAAAGATGTTAAAGTAATTACAAATAATGTGTCAGAGTGTGCTGTTCAGCTATCCTGTGTTCTAACAGGATAGCTAAACAGCACACTCTGACATATTATTTGTAATTACTTTAACATCATACCCACTTTCAACCAAGCCAGTCTTGTTGAAGGCAGATTTCTTTTCACATTTGTAATGCAGTTAGGTAATGTTCTTTCTGAAGTCACTATAAGGAGATTCAGTGACAATAAATAATAAACAAAATGTGGTTAAAGTATTCTTCCAAAATATATTTTAAGTCTTTCAAATTGCAGATGTTTTCAGTTTTATTTAATATCCTTCATTTACAAAACATGTGAATTCCTAGATGGGACATAATCCTTTTTGCATCATAATCCTCAAGACAATGTGCTCGAGTAATGTTAATTAGTTAATGATGCCAAATTTTCTTTGGATCATGTGTTGAAATAAGAGCAAATGTAAATTTTTCAGCCTCTCCCAAGTATGGTGAGTATCTGCAAGAAAAAGTGAATCACCAGAAGTCACTAAAGTTTTATCTCCAGATGAAGGCTGATCTTTAGTAACTCTCAAAATCTCCTTTGCTAGCAGCAATCACCAATTTGAAGTGTATTTACCTCTCCCAGGTTCACTCCTCAGCATAGCTCTTTGTACCAAGGAACCTAATTATGTTTGGAAGCCCTCATTTCTAGCTGCCATTTTTTACATCCTTTAGGGTGTTGCCCAAAGAAACGGTCTTGCAGCTGGCTATGAATGTCTTGGACAACAAATGCAAAACATAAAAGTAGAGAAAAAAATTAAAAACAGGCATTCATTGAAGTTAGTGACAATTTAATTCGAAAATATGCTTGGAACCATATGTTCAAAATTATGTGTACATATGCAAAAGAAAACAATGCCAGTTCTGCTGCTAGTTACATTTTGTTGAACTCTGCGATGCTGTACCAATCTACAATAAACAGAAACAGAACAAGAGCAGTGGATATGCCAGTAACCAGAACTAGAAAGATTTAAATTAATAAAAATCAAACTAATATGAATATTCCATAGCCCTGATAACATAAAGAAGGCTATAAAAGTATGGATAATCCATCAAGTCCACATAAAAGCTGCTTTTTCTGTTGCAAGAAATATTTGAGGTAGTGAACCTGTTAATTTTTTTCAGTTGAAACATAGTCTACAATTTTTCAGAAATTGTTCCTTGAAATTTTCTTATCATTCCTTCTTCCTACCAAAAACTTGCTATGTTTTCTACTGAACAGTTCCGTAATGTCTTCACTGCTGACATTCCTTACATTTTTACCAAACCTGCTTGTTCTTTTGCAATTTTATGTATTTTAATAAATTGTTGCCTTACATGCTATGCAAGAGAGATGACAGTGGCTTGACCTAACAGGCTAAAATTTTTAACCTAGAAGACATTTGAAAAACTGTAAATCAAACCAAAGTATGCTATTCTAGATATTTATAGGAACGCAGCTTTTCTAAGATCTTCAGTAGAAGACGTGAAAATTTATGAAGAATCAGGTAAAATAGTACACAGAATAATAAATTTGGAAATATGCTCATAACAGCAACATATAAAAACACACTGCTTTGCTTGGTGTGTCTGAAAATTCACATTGTGTGGACTTAGGCAAATAAGTGGCAACATGGAGTCACTTATTTAAGAAATCAATTAAATAGCCATATTTCCATAGTTATTTGTTCTGCAATGAATGATACTTTGCTAGTGATAAAAAATATGTATCATAAAACAGTAGAAGAGTGTTGAAAAATTTGATCCATCACTTTGTGTAGAGAATAACCCATTTAAAAAGGTTTGTATTGTGTAAACATTTTGCAACAAACTCATCTCTATTATTCATAGTATTAGAACCACAGAATCATTTAGGCTGGAAAAAAACTTTAAGACCATCAAGTCTGATGATTAACCCAGCACTGCCAAGTCCACCAATAAACCATGTCCCTAAGCACCACATCTACAGTTTTAAAGACCTTCAGGGATGGTGACTCAACCACTTTCCCAAAACCAACTGTTCTAACTACTAAAGTGATAATAAAGTAATATTTTTATTGTCTTTTACAGCAGTAGCCAGATTAAGTTCTATTTGTGCTTTGGCCCTTCTAATTTTCTCCACACAGAACCTCATGACATCATTGTAGCATTCCTGAGTGGCTTGGCCTTTCTTCCATAGGTCAGAATCTCTCCTTCCTTAGTTCCAGCCAAACCTCTCTGTTCAGCCACTGCCTCTTCTTTCTGCATGTGTCACTTGACAAACAGAAATAGATGTCAAATGGTTTGGTATGTCCATGTGTGGGTGCTGCTAAGGACTGCTCCTTTGCACATCAGGGCTGGTCGCTTCAGAAATACCAAAAACTGCCATTTTAGAAATAGAGGAAATATCATGGATGTGTGCAGGAGGTCTGACCAGGTTAATTTTCATTCCAATAAAGTAGTCCAATTCATCAAGGAGGCATCAAGTCACATTGAAAATGAGGTTTTTAGAGCAAGCATGAGCATCCAGAAGCCTACCTGATTTAAATCAAAACCATTCCACTAACCTCAGTTGAGCAGTGTAGACTTGCACCAGCTATGAAATTTGCCCACAGAACCCAAATTTTTTGGACAGCAGTGGGAGGAGTAACCTGAGAGAAGTTGGAAATTCACCTATCTGTATTAGTGTGGATTATTTTAATAGCTATCATATAAAAACTGGAGCTACCACAGGTCTTGGTTCATTGTTGGCTGTACTTAGGTTTCTGAAGTGCCTAAAGGTGCATCAGCTTGTAGGTTGTGTACCTTGGGTTTCCCAATGGGTAATAATAAGAAAATTATTGCCACCTCTGAGCCTTCATAAGGTGTTCTGAAGCTTTATTCACTGACATTTCTAAAATGTGTTGGGATCCTAAGCCCAAAAGCTTGTAGAAGTATGATTAATTGCTGCCATTTTTTAAAAAAGGAATGCAAGACTGTAAAGCAACCATGGAACCTCTGTCAATATTGAGAGAGCTATAACAGGTATGAGCATGGAACTTACAGCAGTAACACTGCTTCTTTCATAGGGCCAGAAATTTAACCAGCAGTTAAATATGCAGTCTTGATGGCACTGAAATTGCTTGAGTTCTGCCTTTGACATCAGTACAGCCAGTATTTCTACAGCTAGAATCTTTATTTATATCAGAAAATGTAAGTAAACCATTTCCAGTAATCTGAAATATAATCATTACAGTATTTTCTTCTCAAGTTTGTCATTAATTTTGCAAACTTTATTTAAAGCTAAAAAATCCTGTGAATGTTTACTGCAATGAAATTTCATAGGTGCTAAAAAGAGAGGTGTTCCTGCTCCACAATGTTGCATTTAATGCATATCATTCAGCTGTCATAAATTGTGAAGGAGAAATGATTTTTACCTACATTCTATAATTAGAAGAAATACCGAAAAACTCCATGACTTACTTCCATGTAGTAATACTACAGAATAATTTCTAGATTTAAGAACTGGGCAAGCTATTTTATTCCATACACAAAAGGTATCCCAAACAATGGCAATAACAGTCAAATTTTGTTTGGCAACTACAGCTTTAATAAACAATTTTTCAAAAAGCACTGCATAAAAGAATCACAGACATTAATTTCCTTAGTTGTTATCAAAGATGGTACAAGCTGAAAAATATGAGCAGGTTAAAAATTCAAGCAGAGAAGTCATTTATGGGGAGGGACACTCAAGCAGCCCTTACAATTTTTGTAAATTTTATCTGGTGACCTTCACAGTAAGAGTTTTTTTCTCTCATAGTGTTGCAGTGTGGAAGCACAAAACTAAAGTGTATGTGGGCTTGGTGACTGGTATATGGAATTAAAAGACATCTTTCTCATAAGAAGCTAGAGGGATGACATAAAACCTTACCAAACAAGACATGGAGGTTCCAGCAAGTTCAGGAAGAAAAACACCCTTGATTTTCAGGGCATCTCTACCCAGAGAAATTGTGGCTGCCCCATCCCTGGAAGTGTTGAAGGGCAGGGTGGGTTGGGTGGGGCTTTGTGCAAACTGGTCTAGTGGAAAATGTACCTGACCGTGGCTGTGGGGCTGGAAATAGAGGGTCTTTAAGGTCCGTTCTAACACCAAAAGTGCTGATTCCAATATTCTGATATGCATTTCTAGTATATCACTAAACAAAACACTGGACTGTTATCATGTGTTCAATTGATGAAATCAGCAGACTTCTACAAAGTGATTGCCTGAGAGCTAACTTGGGTGAGAGCAGAATCAGGTTCTGGTATTATCTTGGTGTATGAAGGAGAAGCATAAATGTAATATTTGCATACAGCCACAGTACACAGATGTATTTTCTAGCAAGAAAAGGGATGCACTGTTTTGGTTTCCTCCTGTTTATCTGGAAACAGTTGCTTCTGCTGTTCCTTTTTTTTCTTGAAGATAGAAAGAATATGCATGTGGAATGTTGTTGATGTAGAAAAGATCATGCAAACTGTCCCCATTGAACTAGAGGCATCTGAGTTCAAAGAGAACTATTTGTAACTTTTCTTCCAGTGCCCTGGGTTTTGGTTTAATTAAGAAAAATAGCTTTTAGCTGGCTAATTTAGCTCATGTGGAAGGGAAAAAAAATCAATCAGCTGATTTTATCAGCAGGAAAATGCTTTCCAGTGACAATTTTTTCAGTTCTTGAAAAAAAAAAAATTTAAAAGAAAACGAAGATTAGTTTATAAAGGAATAGATAAAAAATAGGGGGATTACATTATTTAACTATAAATTCTAGCCTCTTGGCTGGAAACCACAGCATTTTGTCTTACAGTTGCTCTGTACCATGAGGCTGTTGTTACCTGAGGTCTCGAGACCTCAGACTGGAGACTCCCTATTTTAGGAGTTTGGAGAGTTTTCTATTTTAAGGTATTTTGAAAAAAAAAATAGAAAAACAACACCCTAAACCATTTCCTGATTGGCTCCAGCAAAAGAAACACAAAAAATGACTCAAATGTCCACTAGATGCCAGATAGAATCCAAGACTTGGTTGAAATTAAGATAATCTGCCTGCTTGAGTGCTTTTGTTTCAACAAGTTCCTCTTTGGTGGTTTAAAGGGCTGAAAAGAAGAATAGTGGAAAAAAAATGTAATGCAAAGTTTCTTTTATGTTCTTTTTGGCATGAAATAAAAAGTAAATACTGAAAATATCTCTATAAAATTATTCTTATGAGATGTACCTCATGATCCCCCTTTCAAGCCTGGAGAGTGCTTGGAGTAGACTGGATGCATGCTAAAAACTGTGCACTGAATCCTATCCTCAAGTGAACAAAAATATCTGAGCTTGTCTGCTTCTCATAGGCTGGACTTGAGTTCTCTTCTTTGAGCTACAGCAGATTGTTATTGGATTGTTCCACTGATGCCAGTGATTACATTATTTCTGACTTAAGTTGTTGTTCCAGGGCTTTCTAAAGGTGCTTGTTTATTTGATTGATTCATTTTTATAAAACTGCCCCTGCTCACAAATTTAGTTGCTATCTTTCTAGGTGTGTGGAGGAAGGAACTGGCTGAGGATAGAGACCATGCTATCATTTCACATCTTGGTGTGGTACCCCACAAACTCATGTTGACACAATGCAATGATTGTAGAGCATATTGTGAGGAAGCACGTCATCCATTTTTTGCCTCTGATTTTCTATAAATAACAGACTTCAGTCTCTGTGGGTGCCAGGCTAGTGTTTTGCAACATACCACTCCAACCCTTTAAAATTCCTCCTGACCATCTGGGAATTTCCTGTTATGCCAAACAGATTTGCCTGGATAGTGCTGGGGTCTGTCTGTCTCTTACTAGAGAGAAATCCCCTTATGTTAGGGCAGAAACCTTTTGATGTAGGTGAACCCAGACAGCTGGTACCAAAAGGTAGACCTGGAATTCTGCCACTTCTGAAAGTGACAGGAGAAGGAGAAAGGATGCAGTCAGTTTAAGCTGGGTGGGCCTGAGGTTGGGAAAACCCCTTTTGGGAAGAGAAATAGATTTTTCCTGCTGATTCACTGTGAGCAGCATCAGGCCAAGCTCCATACGGATACATTAACATCACATTCCAAGTGAGAGTCAAGACCTTTTTTCAGTTTCTAATCCTCTTAAGACTCTTTAATGATAGTAGTTTGGGTTTGTGGACTGTGTTGAAAACCTCCTTTGACTTTATGTTCCCATAGAAAATTACTAGTTTTTCTAATTGACTTTTTTTGGTAAGATCACATGATAACAACACCTGGAAAATATAATAGCAATGAAAGGCTGAGCCTAAGAGAAACAAAACCAAAATTAGTATCTGTTATGACAGAAAAAACACTGAACAACTCTGACTTAGGTTGTCTCAAAATATAAAGCTTGTATTGCATTATGAATAGTATTCTAAAAAAAGTCTTGCTTCAGCTTTCTTATAGTGTTTCTGAATGATTTTATCATGGAAGTGAAAACATGACAGTATTCAAAACCATACTGATAGAACTAACACTCAGCTGTCATCTTGAAACTTAAAAATAATGAAAATGGGAAATATACCCTAAAACACATTTTCAGTGTCCCATCATGGTGATTTATAGCACAGAGAAAAAATAAAAGCAAAGACAAAACCAAACAGGACTAATTCTAGTGATGAACAACCAGAGTTTTGATCGTGATTTCAGGAGCTTTGTATGATTTTGGTAGAAAAATAATGAATAAAAATTGAAGTAGTCTTTAAAAATTCACACAAAAAAAGATGTCACACTTGGTACATATTTTATGGATCAAGAATTCATGTCTTAACTTCATGCCCATAACAGTGCAACAAAAATATTTTCAGTCTTGCTCAATTCTGCTTCCAGGAAATACCCCAGGGGGTGAGTGGCCAAATTACTAGATGTTTCCAAGATGAGTTGGAGTACTAAACCCTGGGTCAAGAAAACTTTTTTCTTTTTCATTTTTCCCTCCTATTTCTAGGGTTTGTAAGGCAGGTTTTTTTGTGGGAGCTATTAAGGTAGAATATAACAAATGCTCTTACTGGTTTAGCACTATAGAAATACAATCACTAATCCTAGCTTTAAAAACTGAATCCTTGATAAGTTCTTTTACTTCAGTCTGTATTTAATTTTATAGCTATTTTTACTGTTGGTACATCCATTTCACTTTAAAAGTCAATATATAAATATGCTGAATAAACAATTACATACTAATTTTTTTTTTTCTGTATTGCGGCTTGTACAGCATGTGCCATAATGGTTATCTTGCACCAGTAAAAAAAAAAAAATTGTTTAATGATAAATGTTTCTTTAGGTAAGCTGTGCAAGGAATTCTAATTCTCCTTTTTTTGAACTTTTTGTTAATGTTGTCTATAAAAAGTCTCTGGATTTCTCATTCTCACCCACTTATCCAAAAGAATAAAATGTGCTTGTTTAGTGTAACAGAGGAATTCCAACTCAGTTCTACCTCCTGTTGTGAAAAGTAGCTATGTCCTTGTGCTAGCACTCCAATTATAAAATTAAAACAATTTCTTTTACTGGGTGAAAGCTTGCCTCATGATACTTGAGGCATATATTCATATGCCTCATTCATATTCCACATTTGAGGACCTTTGGCACATTTGAGGTCAAATTATTAGATCTTGCAAAATTTCAAGTTGGCAAATTTGGGCAAATGCCCTTCCAGTATTCCTGACCTCTAGCTCATCATCATAAACTGTCCAAGGTGCTTGCTTGATGCTAGTAAATTGTTTCTTCACTTAATGGTATAAGCAGCAAACACAAACACTACTTATGGGGTTATCATTGATAGCTGCAAGGGCCTTCCTGGTGATAAAGTGACACATTAGTTACAACCTGTAATTCCCTACATGGCATTTAAGCTCCATTCAGCATTTCAGCTTAGGATGTATTTTAGATATACCTTGATAACCAGCAAAATTTGGAGAATTTCTGGTTTCCTCATTAAAACAGGCTTCTGAGCATCTTCTCTCACTCCCTCCTCTATTCTTAAGTTTATAAAAATAATTTTCTTGTTCTTTTAAAAAAAGAAAGATCTTATTTTGACTATGATATGATGAGTTTTTATTCAGCGGGCTGTACTACTGCTGAAATACACAGTATTATGATATTTGTAGGGCCACACGCCTGTAAACAGTTCACATCTGCATTGTTTCAGGATATTTTACTGAACCCAGTGCTGTATATCAAAGTAATTTCTCAGTCTTTTCTGTCACATCAGAACAAGGTACCTGGTTGTGTGTACTTTAGTGGCAGGTTGGTACCTTGGCAGTCACAAATTTGTGGATTGTATCATTTACCCTTCCTAGGAATTTTTAATCAAATCTTCTCTCAACCTCAAATCAACAGACCTCTTGCTCTGAAGCATCACCCTCACCTCTCACCCTTTATTTAGCCTTTTCAATATCTCTCTGGGTCCCTTACACTTTCCCTGAGCTGACCCTCCCTAGACTGATGGTCCAAAGTTAGAAACTGGGTCATCAAGAAGAACAAGACTTTTTTTCCCAATTATTATTGAATTAATTCTGCTGTAATAATCCTTTACCTTTAACAATAATTTTGTGGTACATGACAAACTCGTCTTCCCTTGTGTGCCTCTGCAAATACAGTTGTCTTGCTTATGTTTCTCTGCATAAAACTTTGGTATTGTAACAGGTAAAAACAGTTCTTTTAACATCTGACACGAAGGCAGAGGCTCTAATGGTTAAGTTCTGGGATGTCATGGAGGTCAACAATGTCAAAGGAATATACAAAAGAATATTTATTGCATCTGCCAGAATTCTTAGAAAAGCTGAGAGATCCAACTGGATCATTCAAGAAAAATGTGAAGAGAAACAACCTTAATCATCGCCTCTGTATTTCACAGGCTAAAGTGATAAAGAATTTTGCAGTCCATATCTCCTCCACACAAAAATAGCAACACAGAAAAACCTTCTAGCAGAGCATTGATGGCCTTTCCCATTGACAGAAGTGACGCAGGAAAGATAGGTGGCCCTTGACCATTTATCTCTGCTGTGGTAAGTCACACACAGAGTGAAGTATGAAGTTTTAGCCAAGGAACAAAGGGGAATAGTGCATCCAGGAAGAGATTAGATCACCTCTTTGAGCAATTTTCCTTCTAAGCAGATCCTCAAAATTCCAGGCACAGCACCAAAGGTGTCGTGGTTTGGGGGCTTCCCATTACTGCGTTGATTTGCTGATGTGGCCTAGAAGGATACTGGAATTTCCTGAAGAGTTAAGACTGGGAAGGGTAAATATTTAACTATGACACAAATAAATGTGCTTCATACTTAAATGCAGTGATAAAGGCAGTGATCCTAAATCCTCATTTCTGTTATTTTTATCTGCATTTGAATGCCCAATTTTTGACAGGCTGCAGCAGTCTTCTTGGAGTTCTTTGGTGTTGCAGGAGACTTCAAGGAAACTGATTTTATATGAAGCATTTCTCTGAGATTTCAGAAATATCAAATAATTTCTATACAGGATTTTTAATTTAAAAAGAAAACCAGCATTTTTTAGGAGTAGTATTCTGATAGTGGTAATGATACAATTATCTGAAGATCCTTCCTTTTTGAGACACAAATGCTTGACTAATAAGTGAGAAGAGAAAGACATCTAAGTAACCCTATGATTCACCCTCACTGTTACCCCCACACTGAACTGATGGCAGACTTTTAAAGAAAAGATTTATTTATTAAAGTTTTCTTTCCTTCAAAATACTTCTGCATGGGAACTAAAATTCCCAGAAAATAAAAATTGCTAAATCTACTCAAACCTGAATATATGAAAGTGAAAATCAGTACTGTTAAACAGAACCATGGGTGTTTTAATACAAATTCATTCATTCAATATATTGCTTAGAAAAAGAAAACAAAAAAATTATCATTTTAAAACAAATAAGTTATTTTTTCCTAAATCTGCACTGTGCAAGACCATATTTGCAGGCACGAGATTCCAAAAGCAAAATTCACTTTTATAAACAGAGGCTGACAACTTTAAAACATTCATAAATAAAAAGATCCAGAGGGCAGGCAAGTCCACACCAATCCTGAAGATAAATGTAAGTGCATCTCTAAAGATTGTACTAGGACATCTCGTTTGATTTTTGCAGGTATTTAAAATATGTTCTGTGGATTTGGAGTGTATTAAAGGTGAAAAATTAAAATACATGTAAAAATATTAAATTTACATATCAAGAATCAGATTTTTTTCACCTACAATCAGGACATATGATTCCCACTTTAAAGAATGAATGGCCTTTGGTAACGACTCAAAGTTTGCTGCAACATTTAAAATAGTGGGCAGGAGCACTCACCTGCCTCAAACTCAGTGCTTTTCTCTTTGAAACCATGCAAGTTGCATCTGCAGTTTTAGGTTGGTGGATCACAGATCAGGAAAGTAAAAGTCTGACCTGTTAACAGCGCTAACTCTAAGACTTAAATTTTGTAACTTAAATGGGATCTTTTAAGAAAAATGTCTTGCATACAGAAAGCCTTTAAGGGAAGTTCAGATGTGAAAAAAGGAAGGATCAGTCTATAAACAGCACATCAGCCTGCAGCAGAAATAATTTTTAGATTCAAAACTGATTAGCACCAATCTGATCATCTGTGTTCTAGTGTGAAAGAAACCAGGCTCTCAAGACCAGACAAATTACCTTCTAAGGTTGTCTGCTCATACTCCAGATTTTCTCCCATAGTTCTCTAATCTTGCCTTAATTTCATCCTGGGAGGAATGCCCAGAGTTTATCCTATCTCTACTGTGATCTCTTGGTACAAGAGGAGGAGAAAGAATACCAGTACCCAAATTCTCAGGCAAAACAGAATCAGAAGAAAATTCGGCTAACCGGATCAAGTGAATTTTTTGTTGGTTCCATACATTCCTATGTCAGAAGGAAAGTCTGGTACCTCTATTTGCAACAAGACAACTAGAGACAACATGACAGACAAATGGCAAGAGGTTAAAAATAAAAATCCCCAGAAGAAGTGATGAAAAATTACAGCTATACACCTCGGCCACTTTCTGTTAAAGAAGCAGATGTCATGCATGCACGGAGCACAATCAGGTTTGTCTTGCAACATAGGCACATGTGAGGACAGAAACGTGCCTGGGATGGGGAGAACAAAAGTCCAATACTTTTTCTAGAATATATGAAAATTCCTGATTCATAGACATTCTGGAAGGGACAAAAGCAAAGGTGCTTTTGTAAATTGTTTTTTCAGTAATACAGCTGAGGAATTGTTCACACAGAATTAATGCACTTACAACAAACAAGATTTCATCTTGCTACCAATTTTTTTTTTTTTTTTAAGCCAACAGGTCAGTTTGAGGAGAGCAACAGATTGATAGCAGGTACATTGGTATAAAACATGAAAATGGATTTAAGACACAACACTTAAAAACAGAGTTCCAAGTATCTTAAACCCAAACACTCCAAAGACCAAAATGCATATATGTGTGCAGACACTCATGCTCCAGACTGAATTGTTGAAGGGAAAGAAATTCTAAAGACTTCTTAGAGAGTTTTTCATCATCCACTTTTTACTTATAGATCTTCTAAACAGATTTTCCAACTGCAACATTTTACATTGACTTCCAGCCTATTTCCCTCTCCTTTAAGAAAGGATTAGTAACATAGATAATACGATTCATCATGTACTATCATATAACAGACCTTTTAAGTACCTCCCCTAAAGACACACCTATTCCACCATGAAACTAGCATATTTCTTTTACTTTTACCCTTTTCTTATTGTTTCCTTTTCTATTTTTTTTTTTAATTTCTCCTCCTAGAAGCTAGTCAAGGAAGTATAAGAAATTTCCTTCAAGGTAGCTCCATGGCCTTGAATACAGATTTTCTATGTTACTTCCTCTGAGTAATTACAGCATTATCTTAAACAATTTTTTTGGTGTGTTTGTTCTGTTTAAACCTGAAAACAAATCATTTATATAGTGTAACTTGAGCATCTTTCTAGCAGACCCTGTACCTGTCTTGCTTTGACCATTTGCATCATACACATGCTCAATGCTGAGTGTAACTCACTGCCAGGTCTTGTTCAGACAAGAAAGTTATGCTAGTTTGATTTGCATCAGTTTTAAACAGGGATACTTAAACTGGTACAAGTCCCTGATTAGAATTCTTATCCCAGTTGAGTAGTGACCTACACTGCCTTAGATTAACCTGATTCCTAACTAAGGCAACGGAAAGTAAATCTTGATCTTCGTGCAGAAATATTAATGAGAATGCAGTGCAAATGTGCAACAATTTATGGCATTTCTAAGTTACCCTTCCAAGACAATACTCACCACCCTGATGTTTCATAACACTGTCTAAAATATGCACATGTGGTTGCAGAAAAATAACCTTGTGTTAAGTACAGCTTGTTTCATAAGAAAAAGTTTTTTTCTACGAAATTTGAAACTATTTCAATTTCCTTTTCCTGATGAAACTTCAACCCCTTAACAAGAGAGGAAATTCTTATGCTGCTGGGAAGACTTACACCAGGGCTGTTTATTCGAGACACTTGAGCTGCTGTTGTTAAAGATGAGTTCACAGCAAACTTAAACCATGATGCTGGTTCTAGAAGGTCCTCATTTACCAGCTCTTCCTTGTCTGCAATTGTTGTAAATACAGGCAATAAGACTGAACTAAGCTAAACTGTAAATTGAGATGAAAGCAAGGAGAGGGTTAAGTATCTTCACCTTTCAGATTTTGCTTGCAATAGGTCATGCAAATGACCCCAGTTTTGATAACAACAAGTTTATCCAAAATTTTTGTTAATTTTGGCAAATTGACAAAATTAATTGTTTATTAATTAACATTTAAATATGTAATTAACAAAAATAAGCATTAGCACTTAATAATAAGGTATTTCTCACTGGTCATGAGAATCCGTACCAGACTCTGTTCATTGCAGATGGATACAGACTGGAACAGCAGCTCCTTGATGGGTTTTAAAAACCCTGCACGAATGAGGACTATTCTGTGAGCGGGACACAAATAACCCACTTACCCAGTGCAATGTTTGATATTCTTGGCTTTATAGATGTATATTCATTGTATTTGTCTGCTTACTCTTAATGAACTACTTAAGTTACTTTCCTTATAGTTACTTTATAGTTACTTTCCTTCCAAATGATTTTTAATATCCCAATTTTCTCTAAATATTTGAAACATTATTATAATACATACACTGTTAAGAGCACAAAATACTTTCCACAAGAAAGACTCCAAAATCAATGCAAAAAATAACATATTAAGCCTCCCAACAGTATTGTGAAATTGAGTAGTAGTGCTATATCTGTGTTAGAAAAGGGAAACTGGAATACTTAAAGTTTACAATTTCCTAGCAGTCACAAGTGAAGTCCATACTACAGGCATGGACAGAAGTAAAGCTTAAGTCCATCACACTTAACTGAGGCATTTAAATCAGGAAGCGAGCTGCTCAGGATTTTTCTGGGGAAGAAGAGAAACAGGGACTTCCACAGAACAGTTAAGACAGCTGTGTCTTCCTCTGGGCTTGCTACTGTCTCTTGACACAACACTAAGAGATTCCCCACAGCAAGGAAAAACTATTTGGGTAACTGGCATTCTCCTGGAGAAGCTGGTGGCCAGTGACTTGGACAGGTGCACTCTTTGCTGGGTTAAAAACTGGCTGGAAGACTGGGCCCAGAGTGTGATAGTGAATGGTGCTACTTCCAGCTGGTGGCCAGTCACTCCTGCAGTCCCCAAGGTTCAGTATTGGGCCAGCCCTATTAGCGACTTCTTTAATTAACTGGAAGAGGGGATCGAGTGTATCCTCAGTCACTTCACAGACTGCACTGGAGGGTTGATCTGCTGGAGGGTAGGAAGTTTCTGCAGAGGAATCTGCACAGGCCAGATCTATGGACCAAGGCCAGCTGTATGAGGTTAAACAAGGCCAAGTTCTGGGTCCCGCCCTTGGGTCACAACAACCCCCTGCAGTGGAAACAGTGGCTGGAAAGCTGCCCAGTGGCAAAGGACCTGGGGGTGCTGGTTGACAGCTTCTGAATGTGAGCCAGTGCATGTCCAGGTGGCCAGGAAGGCCAATGGCATCCTGGCCTGGATCAGCAATAGTGTGGCCAGCAGAATTCGGAAAGTGATTGTCCTGTACTGGGCACTAGTGGAACCACACCTTGAATGCTGTATCCAGTTTCAGGCCACTCAATTCAAGAAAGTCCAGAGCAGGTCCAGAGAAGGGCAACAAAACTGTTTTAAAGATAAGTTTAAAAAGAATTTAAAAGTAAGTTGTATGAGGAGCTGAGGTTGTTTAGCCTGGAGAAAAGGAGGAGCTGAAGGAGCTGAGGTTGTTTAGCCTGGAGAAAAGGAGGCTAAAAAGGGACTTTGTCATTCTCCACAACTATGTGAAAGGAGGTTGTAGTGAGGTGGGATTGGCCTCTTCTCCTGAGCAGCAAGTGACAGGACAAGAGGAAATGGCCTCACGCTTTGTAGGGAAGGTTCAGGTTGTATATCAGGAAAAAATTCTTCATTGAAAGGGTGGTTAATCATGGGAACATACTGCCCAGGGAGTTAATGGAGTCACTGTCCAGGAAGGTGTTCAAGAATGACTGGATGTAGCACTTAGTGCAGTGATTTAGTTGACGTGGTGATGCTTGGTTGAACTTCATCTTAGAAGTCTTTTTCAACCTTAATGATCCTGTAATTCTATAATTCTAAGTTTGGGTGGGATGATGCAGACCTGACATACCCAACCTCATTACTTTTCCCCCAGTGGTGGTTTTTTATCCCCCAGGACACACAACACTGTGGAGTAGGTTGCTTGGTTGAATGGGAACAATGAGTTCTCAGCACCCTCAAAATGACACAGAATTTACTGTATATCAGTTTCATTTAGAAAAGCTCTCAGTTCTCCAAATGAGATCTCCCTCTGGGCATCTTGGTTGGACAATTCTGATGACTAATAAATGTAATATTTTATTGTTACCAGAAATTTCCTAATTATGGCTGTCATCACTGTAAATAAACACATTCAGTTCCTACTGAACATTATGATAAAGCTTTCCTTCCTAGCATGGGAAATATTTTTTTAAGTAATTTGCTACCAAATGTGGCAACATGTGAAACTGTCCTTCAGTCTAATTCCCTGATTCTTCTGCTTCTAAAAAAAAGCTTAATTGCCAAATAAATTAGTTTCCAATAATGTAAAGCTTTCAGGCATCTCCACATTTGAAGTACTGCCTCTTTCTTGTGGATACCTCAGAATATTCTAAGGACTTGAGCAATTTGACCAATAAAGCTTTGAAAAGCAAGCATGGTTTTGGCCAATAGATTTTTGGGGGAATATAGGCAATTTTGGATTTACACTCAAACATTAATTTTCTTGGAGCAAGTTTATTTCCATCAAATTATTTTTAATCCTTAAATTTGGATTTTATATATATATATACTTGCTCATTGCATAGTACATTAAGAAATCCCACAAATTTGCATTCCATCTTTTGTTTCACAACATTTGTGGGAACTGCACTTCAAACATCACTAGGATGAGCCTCTCCTTTGGATATGAGAATTCATTGACTTCAAAGAGGAAGGGAGGATAGATAAGCAGCCTCTTGTCTAAAAAATAAATACAGGTTTGAGCTGGACACCAAATAATGCCCAGTTTTGCATGTAACTCTCTCACTGTTTTCTTTTAGCTCTGGTCCACCTTGAAAAAGGAAAGATTTACTGGAAAGCTATTCTTTACACAGCTCTGTTAGTAATGCTTAAACATGCAGAATAGCAGATTCCAAATCCATTGCCACCTTTTGTTTGTGAGAGTTTTCAGGAGTTCATCATGCATCTCCTGGTTGCATTTAACATCCAAATATCATGTGAACTTTCAAGTCACATGTTACATTGCAAAATGTCCAATGAAAGATAAGTATAAATAAAATTGAACTTTTAACATTTCTTGTGATAAACTCATGAAAATTGGCTTCTTAATATAAAAAAAATTTTCCCCCACACACAGTGACTGTCTCCATCTTTATATTAACATAAATTTGTCTGATAGGACATGATAACAGCTCTTTAGATCTGTACTACTCAGGGTAGGCTCTGTCACATTTTCACTCCGCTTGCTGTGTCACATTTCCACTCTGCTTCACAGCAAGAGTGACAAGTAAGGGATTTTTCCATCTTCAGGAAACCATATAAAATCCAAGGCAAAAAATCAGCCACTCCACACCTACAAGTATGTTATATTTCATTGCAGAAAACAGAAGCTAAGCCCTGATGGTAAAGACAGAACAAAGGGGCAGACTTTCCGTGGGGTCACAGCACACAGTGACAGACACTGGTCTTTCCAAAAGCCATGTGTTTCTACATAACGACTGGCCCCCTCAAAACCTAGATCCCTTACCTGCTTAAAACCTAGATGAGCACTTATGTTTTTACTGTTGCAAATAAGGAAGTCGAAAAAGACCACAAAAATAATTTAGTATATTTATTCCAAGAATAAACTTTAGATTATCAAATGGTTACAGATATCCCAGAAAAACTGCTCATGATTTGTTTCTTTAATGACTGAATAAAGACAATAATTTCATACTTCCTCAATTGTAGCTGATAAATAACAGCATGGGCACTTTGGAGGGAAAGAAACTGAGTTGAAGCTGCTTTTTGGGGTTTTTTTCTTGGTTTATCTACCTTCTTGTAATACTTGTATGTGTTGGCTTCTACTAGTATACTATCACTAAGCAATATTTTTAAGCTTTTATAGTACTATGTTTAAATAATGAGCTAGAAGAAAAGAAGCAGTGGATCATGTAAAACTCACTCATTTCTGTTGTAACAATTATTATTTCCATTTAGATGTTAGGAAAAGTATATGGAACACTCATCTCTAGAGCTATCCTGAATGTACACTGAGTCCATCAATGCTGTAAGTTCAGCAAGCCAACAGCAACTTCCTAAGCAAGACATGATGATAACATTTCATGTAACTCCTCTTTGGCAATCCTTAGACACTGCAACTAAATACCAAAGAGTGTCACGTGAGCCAGTCAGTTATTGCAAGAAAGAAAATGTGATGAACTGTTTGTTTTGAACTATCAGTATAAACATATTGCAGAAATGAAACCCAAGCTTAAACAATGGGGAAAGTTATCCGGTATTAAAATAAACAGTTCTAGGAAAATCTCTAAAAATGTTTACCAAGTCATCTTCTTCTGCAGAGTTTCTGTGCAGAGCATTTTGCCATGTCCCTGGTTTGTCAACCAACCCCAGCTACACTGATTATAGATATGCAAATTATAATGGACAAGGCTGGGCCTTAATTGCCTGTAATTTGCTCCCCAAGAAAGGGCATTTTTATCCACAATCAAGCTTGTAGATCATCAAAGAAGCAATTTTGCATTAAGAATTTTTTTTTACCGAAAAGTATACTTGTTTTGCTTCTAAAAATCTTATAGTTTGGATATTAAAGAACAATTTTAAATTAAATATTAGGCAAGCCATGATTCTTACAAAATTTCACATTAAATATTTTTCAAATATCACAGGGGAGCATTTGTGCTCAGGAAATAATTGACTTTGCCAAACATTGGCTATGTAAATTTTTATTGAAAGTTATATATACTACCTGAAGTATTAAACACAACTCCTTTATGTAAATCAGACTGTTTCTAAAATTCTTAAACATTCTTTCTGATTATAAGTATTCTCTTCCAGTAAAGGACCTGCAACTGTTAATTATTCTTTAGTTCATTCACAGCAGGTGCATTGTAAAATGCTGCCTGGTGTAGAAAGTTTAGGGGGAAAAAAGAATGCAGAGTATAAAAATGAGATAGGAGATACCTACGTAATATATTCATTGCACTTGAGCATTATGCAGGTTTTGAAAGGAAATGAGTTATGGCTGAGATGCTTTGTAGTGGAAACAGCAACAAAGCAAACTCAGTATTCAGAGATGCTATAAAGGAGCTGCATCAGCCTCATTTGTTCAGAGTGAGACATGGCCCTTCACACAGAGAAACAGGTCCTTTCATTCCAAGGAAAATTGACACATGGGGATACATGCATAATCCCAGTTTTATGCTAACCCCTGGGAGCAGGACACTGGGGGCTGGGAGGGAAAGGAGGAGGGGAATAGTTCTGCCCTCAGCCAGTTTTACAATCATTGCAGAAGAAAACAGTCCTAATATAAACCCCTTTCTCTGGGCTTCCTACCTGTTTAATCACTTCCCTCCAAAGTGTGAGAGGACTAACCCTCAGACATTCACACTCCAGAGACTCATATTTCCTCATGATCACTGTGAAACTGTGATCTTAGTTCAGTCTCTAGTGGACAGACACAGAATAAGTTAAGTCTTAGAAGCATGATTCAGCAGGCAATTTCCTCAAGTAAAATCATATGTGTATAAAAACAGAAAACAACTTTCCTCCTTTTAGTGCTTGTCTCAGCCTGCCAAGGCACAGAAAAATAATTTATTTTCCTCTACATAAAACATCCGCTTATTTCCAGCCCTATATTCCCCAAGGCAGATCAAGACATTAAAAAATGAGGGAAGTAGTCTGAAAATTAAATGCTTGGTAATATTTTCTGCACAGAATCTTTTCTCTCTTGCTATGGCCAGATGTGCAAGAGAACAAATAATTTACCAAAAACTTAGGAAATCCTCCTTAAAAATTCTAGTGGGGGGGGGGGGGGGGGGGGTGGGCGGGGGTGGGATGGGGGACCTATATATGCTTTTTAACATATTTATGTCTTATGTACTGTCTGGATGAAACAAAACTTGTGAATGAGATAGGTTAGCAGCAATTAGGCTAATATGAAGGTTCAGCCCAGCTAGTGGGGTCATTAGATTTTTACTGATGTTCATTCTTAGTATGAACTTGTGTTGGAGTTAAATCCTGCATCTCTTGGGTGGGTACATACAGAAGTTTTCTTGTACCAGATTACATGACTAGCTGCATCACTCAATTGTGCAAGTTTTCCCATGTCCAAATGTGAATGGGACTATCACAAATAGCTATACACTGACTGTTTATTTTTTTTAACTGATCAGCTATCCCAAAGCACTTTCTTTAGCAAGGTATGGACAATATCTGTGCAAGACGTAATTTTACACACGTGAGTAATCATGCTAAAGTGACTGGGACTGCTCATATGAGTGAAACTATTCACATATTTAAGACTTTCAGACCCAAACTTCATAAAAATAATTACTTCTATTAAGTTACTGCTACACTTTGAAACCCATTTTCCCCTTTCTAGGAAAGAATGCACATATATAAACACAAATTGGAGCAGGCTGTCAAGACCAGTGCGTTCAACATGGTTAAAAACTTTTACTGTGAAGTTTTAGGAGGGTGAATGCCTATATATTTTCCTGTTTCTTTCAAGCAATCAGCCGGGTAGAATAGTATTACAGGATCTGTTTATGGAGGAACAGTGATATTCTTAACCCAGTGCCCTTAAATGCTGATTTTTTTTTAAATGCTCCCTTTTGCTGTCACAGTAGCAGGTATCCTGCATGACATCTGAGCTGAATCTGTGAACTACAAGTAGAGATTATAAGAACTTAGTAAGTTCTGTCAGTAGAGTCCCTGGAGGATTTTTGTGTCCTCTGACTCACATGCATCCATAGTTTCTTGTAAAAAAGCCTTAAGAAGTCACATATTTCAGTAAAGTGAAGAAAATTCAGCTCCCAATTGCAATGTCTCTAGGAAGGGTGCACTCTGGCTAAAACATTTCTCTCCTACACAGTCAGGAACTGTATCAATCCTTATTAGTTCTGTTCTTACAGAAACTAATGAAAACTTTGAACAGCATAAACATCCCCCAAAGAAATCATTTAGTGAGAAACAAAAAAAGAAGCACTTACTTTTTGCAGCCACTGAGTGTAATTTTCCATCACATGTTCCAGATGTTGCAGTTTCTGGGAAGAGAAATCCTGTTCCACGTGAGGAGCATCTCTCTGAAGAGCATTTGTGTTGTACTGGTCTGTTGTGCTTTCACGACAGTTGCCGTCCTGTTCTGGCAGAATGAAAGTGTAGGTGCACTGCCCGTGCTGAACCCGGTTAAATCTTCTCCCACTGCCTTCTGGACCTCGACGCTGGTTAGTACAGCCTACAAGAGCAAGAATCACTGCCAGGAAAGCAAAGGAAAAGAAAACTGACATGTTATTATTACTTTCCTTTCCTGCTTTAAGAAAAACTTTTTCTTCCTCTTTCTTTAAATTTGTTCTTAATTTCCCTCAAAGTCTTTGGAAAAAGGAGCGGAGCAGCACACTTTAACAATCAAGCTTGGATAAACTGTTTTGTTGTTTTTTTTTTTTTAAAATTTCACTGTGAGGATAGCTTCTTTAGTTAAAATTGGGAATATTTATTGCATAGTAGCTAAGATTTATTGTTTCCTCTCTGTTACAGTCCAGCATGTAGCCTGCTTTAGTCAGCTGCATATGCATATCCCAGTCTCTTTCCCCTACACTATCTGCTGCAGAACTGCTATTTTCTCTCAGGCTTCAGTGAGTTTTATTAAGGTTGCACTTTCAAGCCAAGCTGGAAGCAAGCAGCCTTTCACAAGATGACTTGACAGGAATGCGTGTATGAGTGCGCCCCTATGCTAAGGATGGCTGATGGCTCAGTACAGAGGGATCATCTTACAAACTGGCTGGATGCATGACCTCAATCATGCATGTCTGCCCAGCCCCTGCTGCACACAACTGCTGGGGGCTTTGGGCGAATTCACGTCAGTTTAATAAGTCAGTCAGTCCACCTTAATACACTTCATATGTTCGCACTGACCTATTAAAATGTAGATAAAGTGTAGAAGTTTGTTGTAATCCCTCTGTAAATATACAAAGCAGTGAAATTAAAAATACTTTCAGTTCTGCTCTGCACTGTATCTATTAAAGAATTCTAGGTCGGGCTTATGACACTTGCAGGAAGCAAAAGTTAAGTTTAACCCTCACTAGGTTTATCTAATTTTCTAAGACAGTTGTGTTTCTTTAACAGCTTTCAGAGAGCTGTTTTACACCTTATATTAAAACCAGAGCTGCCAAATAGTAATTGTAAAAGGCAGGTCAGTAGGATAATAATTTTCTGTGTTTGGTATCTAAACGAAGGTAATTAATTAAAAACCAGTGAGAGAGGGTGACTGAACTATTCCAGATTATCTTCTGTACCACTGCATAGTTATCACAGGCATAACACCAATTTGCAAGTCTGTTTGGGCTATACAGGCACCCTATGTTACATGTGGAAACTTCCCGTGGGGCAGCTTCCTCAGAATAAGGCTGTGGTAATTGCTTAAGAATCTTAAATAATGCCTTTGGTATTTGCTAGAGACAAATAAAAAATGTACAGATTACAAACAGGACTGGAATATTTATGAAATTGAGAGGAATTTGGATCTGAGTTCCTGCACTAATATCTGTTGTTGTTAAATAAATATCAGCCAAAACTAATGTGGAGCACTTTGCACAATATTTCCCATGAAAGTAAGTAGTCTTCTAAATAGCAACAGTGCATCACTAAAAAACCATCAAGGAGACCTACTTGCACAAATACTGAGTGCAAACAACTTCAGTGCTCGTGTAATTGTGACCTGTATCACAACTACCATGTCATTCTAAAAGAACTGCCTGGAATACTTAGCCAGGCATCTGTCCTGTTCCCATGAAAGTTATTCCTACTCAAACTGCAAAACATCTTGCATCTGGAAAGAAATCACTGCATTTGAACCAATGGGTAATATTCCCTACAATAAAATAGAAAAAAAAAGAGAAATTCATATGTTGCTCTAAATTTTTTATATATCCAATATACAGAGAGAGAAAAAAAAGGGAAGAATACAAAGCAAAAAGCAAAGTATCAATGCTACTGTTGCTTTGAGCAGAATCAGAATATCTTTCTACCTCTGAACTGTTCAGGCCAACTTAGCACTTGTTTTTCTGCTTCTGAAAACCATCTTCTTAGTTTGTTTTCTTCCTTGCACACAGGATTTCTCATAACACACCATCACCAACAGAACTAATGCTGCTGTGGTTTTTTGCACTGTCTTTGCAATTATTGTGAAATGTATTTCTGAGGTATTTGCTCATCTAAGAGCAGAGATGAAAAAGGAAGAAAACTGTAAGATCAGACACTGAACTGAAGGGTTAGCAAAAAAGCAGCTATTCTCTCTGAGGCCAAGCAAAAATACCAGAGCACAAACATGGCAACAATACATGCTTTTCTTGTAAGTAAAAAGAGTACTTTATGAAAGGGCCTCAGAGCAGCTGAAAGAGGGATAGCAAAGGTGGGTGTACAAAGGCTTTCTAGATTTTTAGTGGATATTTTCAAAAATGAACACATATTTACACAAATGCCTCATTCATTTTCTGCAGAGCATTTAAGCATCAGATTTATTCACATGCAAATGTGGAAAAATGAGATTGCAAATTTACAATTGATGTTTTTCAGATGGGGATTTCACAGAAGAGCTGGCTCACTTTGTTGCTGTTACATGGGCCCTTCCTGGTGGCTTGAGGTGGCTTCTCCTTCCCTTTCTGTCCCCTTCTTCCTGAGGGATAACAGCCATCAAGACCTTAAAGAACAATGCAGAGTTACCAGGCATCTTTGACATTTGCTTGTTGGTCTCTGGCTTAGTTCCCTACCACAGCACCTGCCCTGCAGACCCCCTGCCCCAGGCCCCAGTGGATGGATCAGGGGCAATATGCAATTGTCAGGTGTCACAGCAGGGTGATGTGGCAGAGCCACACAGCAGCCAGAACATCTCCTACCAGCACACTGCACTAAGGCTTCCTTACTGAAGGGAATCCAGTGCCCCAGCCATGCACTGTCCACAGCTGCAGAAGTAGTGCCTCTGAGACATGTTGTGTGTCCAAACACGTGGGGTCTCACACAGGCAAGGAAGGGATGTCAGGAGTCTGCTGGAAGCCCAGGAACCATTCTGTCACTCCTAGTTTGAAGCCTTTCTAGCCCACTGGGAGGCACAGAAAGGGACTCGTTAATTGCGATGGAATGCATTTAAATATTTTCAAGGCTCCTTGAAATGGCAGCACCTCTGTTGGCTATGTAGAAACTCAGCAAGCTCTAGGGCTGCTCTGGCTGACCCCAGAGTTGGAGCTATTCACCAGGGTCCCTAGCTAGAATCACAGACATTCCCAGTCCTGTAACACAGGGACCAGCAAGGTCAGCTTGCTGTTTCCCCAAACACGCAGCGAAACCGTGTTGATAAACACACTGAACCAAGCAGGCCAGGTTCAGTTTACACTCCTCCCTGACACACTCATGGTTCCCTGCATACACAGGCAGAAGTGTAACAACCAATACTGAAAAAAAACTTGTCTCCAGATCTACAGATTATTCCATTTAATTCCACATTTCAGTTTTATAAGGAATTCCATTTTATCTAAGGACAACAGATTCAGAAATAAGATAAGTTTTGTTTTCTAAAGTTCCCTATTCCTATTAAAGTGTTTTGTTTTTCTTGTCATAAGTTTTGCTTTTCTTTTCGCTCTTCTTTTCAAAAATCTTGCTCAAGACTTTCAGTGGTTTGATGTCTTATACCTGATTTGATAAATGTACAGTTTATTATTCCAGTACCATGTGGTCTATGTGACATGTCCCAGCTTTGCAAGAGCTGAAAATTTAAGTGAGGAAAAAAATAGTTCTCACAGTTCAGTCAAAGTCACTGTAGATATTTCTGCTGGATCTTACATTATATCCTACAGATAAAATCTAAATGATTTGCCCAGGATTGCACAGTTGCTCAACCAGAGACTGAGTAGGGATGTGTTTAAAAAGTTCTTTATTTTCCTAAGACCACTTCCTCCATCACAATTATTAGTTTTGTATTCCTTGAACTTTTCCTTCTGTGTAACAGGGAAGGGATGGATCCAGAGGCTTCCTTCCCAGGCCATGCAAAGTCTCAAACCCATTGTTTATTTAGTAGCTATGCAAAATACTGTAGCTCACTACGTATTCAATCCTACAAGGCAAAATAAATGAGAATTCAACATCCAGATAAAGGTTACATTCAAGTGATATTTGTTCCTACATATCTAGAATTAATGCAATTTAGTGGCTTTTACCAATACATATGCATGCTCATAGTTCAATTATAAATTCTGGGAAAACAAAATCTATTTCTCTCTCTTTACATTTCTGCTGAAATATGTGTTATTGCACTAAGGTTGCATCATGTCACACACAATACTTGGAATTACTCCAACTCAGCTTCCTTGGTCTGTATGGGAAATCAGTGCAGAGTAGCTTCTGAATATAGTTATAATGAGCAAGATTTTCTCTCTCAGTAAACCAATGGTAGAGCACAAAAATATTTATTCTTAGTGTAGCACATTCCAAAGAACCTCATTCTACATATATAAAATCTAGCAAATAAAATGGGATCTTAAGTCTCACACCTCTGACTTATGTGCTAATGCTTCTCCAGTTACTTCAGTGGAGTGGCCCCACTTATTCACAGCACACAATACCTGCATGCTTTCTCTCCTTGCTCTCCAGGGAACAAACAAGTAATCATCTCAGATAAATTTCTCCTCAGGACTGAAGCTTGTGTACTCACATGAGCATACTTAAAGCATGATCCCACATCATGCTGCTTGCCAGATTCTTCCTTCAAAGGAACATGGTGATGGGTGCTCAGTCACGCCGCAGCCCAGCCCAGGTCTCCCAGCTTTTGATTTCACACCTGAGAACAAGTAAACAGCTATGAGCATTAACAGAGTGGTAAAAAGCAGCTTTTAGAAAGTGGTGGTTTACAGAAACATCTGAGCTACAGTTTATGCTGTACTACTTGTCTGAATTTTGTCTCATACAGAAAGTTTATTGGATTTTTTCCAGTATGATGGCAGATGAGAGAGGTAAATGTTTCCTAAAAACTTATTTTCATGATGTGGGAAAATCAAGTTGTTCTTATATTCATAAGCAATCTTTGAGCTTATGCGTGTAGAGACAAAGCACATAGATTGCTTCTCGAATTTGCTCTCATTCCCTGGGGAAGAAGGGAAAGTTACAAGCATCCTCTTGTTATCTGTTTAGGTTAAGTTTTGTCCCTTATTTTCAAAACTTCTGGATGCTTGAGTTATTTTCAAAGACCAACCCTCACACTATCAGAGAGGATACAGTATACATTACGCAGCAATGGAACACAGGGGGCATGATATTTCTGCTTCAAAAGGATAAAAATACATCTCCTAATCAAAATGCCTGATGAAAAGACCAACAGTGATCTTATCCTCTGAAGCCTAGACAAAACCAAAAAACTGCCTAGTTTTAAAAGAAAGGTATTTTGTATGCGTACAGGCACTTCAGCCCGATCATCTGACTGTGTATTTTGTTGCAAATTAATTGAAAGTGCAGTTTGCTGGAAATTATTTATCAGCAGTGCTATTTTGGTTGAATAATTTACTTATTCTGTGAATTATGTCTGTGTCTTAATGCTCTCCAGGGAAAATACATGGGACAAACAGCAATCCATTGATGTGTTACCTTCAGCTCCTCAAGTGCAGTGCTACACGTGTATCTGTTCTTGAGGTCACAAAGCAGGAATCACAATAGTGTGATTTGTCTAAGAAAGGAATAATTGCAGTCCCCTAGTGAAGTGTAAATGAGAAAGAATATTCCAAATACTGGTAAAAGTTGCATAATTAATAACAAAAAAGCCACTGAGGTTTCTTCTGACTCTATGGACTAGGAAATTAACATCTTTCCTTTGGAGTTTTAACTCAACTTCTTAAGATTACAGCCTTCTTCCCTAATGGAAATGAATATTCTGATTCAGGTGCTTGAAAAGCCTTGTTTCCAAGGAGAATTACATATATATAATTGTTAAGAGACATGGGACAAAAAATTGGTTGCAAAATCTCTTACATTTTCCATAGAAGAAACAGGAGATCTGCCCACCCTTCCTGAGCAGGATGCTCCTGTGACCTCAATCTTTCTGTCCTATCAGAAAGTCTATTCCTCACAGGCCTCTCTATAACTCAGATCTTTCATCGCAGCAATTGCAGCAAAGAGGGAGATGATGCCTCTGACAAGGATGGTCAGAGCATTTGGAGGTGAGCCCCAAATATAAATCCTTCTATTGCCTGATATGGGGAGAGGCAGGAATCAGACTCTGGTCCTTTTGGGTTTGTATATTCATAGCAAGACATGACTTCATAGCCTGCTTTCTTCTGCTGTTAGAGGCAGACCAGCCAGACTCCCCATCAACTTTTAAGACCCCCTGAGCCACCAACTGCAAAATTCAGTCTTTTCTGTTCTATGACATGTTTAAAACTGAAATGTAAAACATCCTTCTTCACACTGAAGAGGACATAAATCCAGGTCAGTTTTCAGTATCTAAGTCCTACAAGAATTTAACTATTGTTAAATTCTATCTAAATGTACTTAAAATACTATGAATGTATTTTAAGTACATTTAGAAAGAATATAGACCTACTATTTCAAACATAGATAGGTTTTCCTGATTAAGACTGATTTTCCTAAATTTTTTACCTAAAACAGATGTAGACAAAATAATCCACAGGAATAGAATTTTATTGGATATAATGCTGTGGTAGAAGTTATGAACATCAATTTTTCCCCTTGAGATTTTGTGGAGCTCTTATTAACTTCTACACACATTTTTAAAAAAGCCTGCAAATCAAAGGGACTAGGAAAAAAAATGGCCTGGAAGAGATGTAATCTATACACCAAGAGGCAAAGACAAAAAAAGGTGCAGAGAATGCACCAAGTCTTCATTTTACAAGTTTCTGTGAAAAGTCTGATATTATCACTTTCCTAGAACAATCATAACACATCTTCTGCATTCAGTCAAAAGGAAGAAACTCATCCTTCAAAAAGCTGATAGTTAATTATGTTGATGAAGTACCTATCATTTGATTTAGCTGTAAACTGGGAAAACAGGTTTAAGAGTTTGGATTGCTATTCTTGTTTGAGTCCAACTTTAAAACAGTTGTTTTAGATGTCTATTTAAAAGGAGAATGTGACAAATGCAATGATGTTTCCAAAACATATTTCATTTTAAATGAGAAACTGAGTCCCAAGAGTGAGCAATCTCAATTTTGCAGCTTTTTGGATTCCTGTCTTATTTTTCATGAATGGCAACATTGAACTCCATGTGTTCTTTCAGCATTCATCCAACTTAGCTCAACTTTCTGGCCAGAGTTTGACTCTAACAGGAGAAGGAGAGGCCAATAGTAATGATATTACACAATGCAAGAAGCCCAGTTTTCCAGCATCCAGAAACACCTCACTGGTGCTTGTTCTGGAGAAGAGAAATAATATGAAAGGAAGCAGAGAGCAGAACATGAACAGTATTGATGTTTTTGACGCGGACACCTGCAAGATTTATAGCATAGGCAACCTAGCTTGGAAGCTACAGAATTCTCTGCTGAGAGGAAACACTTTAAATGCAGTAAATGGAACAAACCCAAAAACACTGCCAACATTCTTCTAAAACCTGGTGAATACCAACATAAAGTTGCATTTCAGTTGAAACTATAGGAAATATAAGCTCACCATGGCTATGATTTTGCAAAACATATATCCTTAGAATCTTACTGTTTTCTCAGAAAAAGAGACAGAATGTTCAGTTCTTTCTCCTACAGGACCTACATAGATTATATATCTGTACTACTACGTGCATTTTCAGGAATTAAGTCAAATACTGATGGAAGTATACTTGATAGCAAGACTGCCATATCGGACTTAAATCTATCTAGGCACTTGCAGTCCCTAAAACCACGGCAGCTTCCTTACATTCACTCTATTTATTCACTCATTCCCAGCAGCTAAGAGTTTGGGCACTGGGTGACAGATATAGCAGAGAAAAAGGCAGGAATAAGCCACCAGGAATCCGAGGTATAAGAGGTAAATAAAGAGCAGTGCAGCCATGGAAAGGGAGAGGCACAGAGAGACAGTTTTGAATTAGGAATTGCAAGCATTTCTTATTTAAGGAGGTGATTTATAAATAAAATATATCTTATATTTTATAGTGTACTTTCCTCCCCACACCTATTACTTATTTTTGCAAACAGCTTCTGGTTTCACATTCCATATGTGTATATGAGGCAGAGACTTGGCTTTCTGTGAGACATTCTGGCAGCATCCCCATAGCACCAAAATTCATCATTAACTAACTAGAAACCTCAATCAATTGGTCAAAATTATTTTAAGAGACCAGTCAGCTTCTTCCCAACTGTACATGTCATTTTTAATTAGGAAACAAGAAGCCAGACAACACAAATAAATAGCAGTGAGGCAAGAGGCTAGCAATGGTTTGTGAGCAGCTTTCTGTGGAATCGCAGCAGCAAGGCGCGCCAGCTGCACCGTGCTAAATAGCCTCCCTGCATCCACGTGTCACACGTCTTGGATGAAATATAGGATTCACTCATCCTATACTTAGACAGCAAGATGTCATAATTTTATGTGGGAGAAACATTCAGCAAAAATTGGCTCTGATTAATTGGCCTGCGAGACTCAAGGCATTAATAGATTCAGAGATTATTTCTGAATAGAGTTGGAAAACAGAGCTAGGAATCCATGGGGACTAGGGTATTCCTAGTACCGAGGCACAGGCGTTGCACTGCATATCTCTAACCAGCCCCATAGTGCAGGTGTCCCCGTGTCACACTGCAGGCACAGGGAATGAATGCTACCTTTTCCTTCAGAGATCCTTTCTAGCCCTTTTGTACAACCTGCCCTGGCACACGTGCCCAATGTTGGGTGTAAAACTCACTCCACAGGATGTTGTAGGATTGTGGTTCCCTGCAGAAACCAGGCAAAGCCACACAGAATATACATCCCATGCTTCTACCTCACACTAAAAATCTCAAAATGCCCGATCACTATAGCCATAAAAATGAAGATAATGGAATTACAAATATCCTTGGTTTCCTCTAATGCCACTCGTCATATAAATGCTGTAGCAACTGTATTGAATCCAAACATGTTTATAAGTATAATGAGATTTGCAGCCACTTCTTCAGCCACTTCTGTGAACACAGTACAGTGTAGGACCTGTGACACCCCAGCAACACTTCTTCTTCTGTTGTATCCCTTGGAAAACCAGCTCTAAAAATGAGCACCAGAGCCTGGACTGTGTCCCCAAGAACATGTGTGCTTATGCACCAGGTCACCGGAGCACCAGTAGCCTGAGAGCTTCATTTCAGCTCATATTATATGAATAGAACACAGAATGGTTTGAAGTACAATATTTAAAAATGAACATTTTATTCTCTGTGTACAATACTTACTGTACATCTCACATACATTAACCCACAGTTCTCAAATGACCCAGTGCCTCCAAGAGCATGTAACTTAAAGATGAACTATTAATTCACTTTGGTCATCATAAACCCATCAGCACATTAATAGGCATTAACTACTGTATGCCAATAAAAATGTTGTTTAAACTGTTAACTGCCTGTTTAAAGCAGTAATTAATCCCCAAGATCAACACCTTCGAAATTACTGCCACAGGGCATAGATAAATATTAACCTTGGCTCTTGGGGAGTGTTGGGCTCATGACCTGGAAAGGGATCACTCTTGGTAGTTTAGGGTTTTGTCCCCTGGTTTGCCATTGAGATGTATAATTCTTAGAAGAAAACAAATGTCAAAACCACTCTTCTATTTTTAGCATCCTTGATGCAACCTTCTTACTCAGAATGTGGAGTTTTCTAACTGCAACTTTCTCTGAATATTTCCTGTGAAGTAATTAAACCCCATCCTTTGGATTAGGTAAAAATTATCTTGGTGAAATGATGAAGAATGGGTGGGACATGACATGAGGAAATACACACTTTTCCTTCTAAAAGGATGACCATCCCTCTCCTGTTTGGACACTGTGCTCAGCAGATGCCCACTGAACATTTATCAGCCATGCATGACCAGGGAGGTCCCAGAGCAAGACCCAGGTTTGTGACACTGAGTTAATTTGAGTTGTAACTGCTGGAACAAGAGAGCAAGAGGCAGAGAAGAAATGCAGTAAGCAGGAGAGTAGCTGGAGGCGTATCCAAGTTTTACTGTTGGTAAAGTACTTTATATCCCTTGTTTATATAATTTCATGTATTCAGTCATTTCAGCAATTTATACAACACTGTTATTATACTTTATAAAAAGTATCATCTGGCCAATAATATTTTTATATAGAAAAATAGTTTATATAGAAAATCATTATTTTAAAACAAGTGGCTAAATAAGGACAAATTTAGCCATCAAAATTTTAAGTACAGCTTTGAAGATGTAGGCCAGAGCAAAGCAAGCCAGGCTCTGTTGAATTTTTTTGCATGGTACAATCTTGCTCTTTAGATTCTGAAGTGTATAAAAGAAATATCCTGTACACAGATTTTTCATCTGCCCTAGCTACACACACATCCAAGTCTGAAGTGCCATGAACTCAGGTTCCCTTCATGCCCTACCCAACATGACACTCTATAAGTGGCTGGAACCACTAATAAGGAGTGAAGTGCAGAGTGCAGTGACATTTGATGTGGCTCTGCCTACTCCACCCTTGATTTATCTGCTCCTGCAAGTTCTCTATTGCTCATTTGCTATTTTAAATTTTTTTTTTTTTTTGATAAATATGGAACCATCACTTTCAATGCTGCCACAGGCAATAAGCAAGTATAAACTCACCATTCCTAAAATAAGGTAGTTGGACATGCAAAGCAAGGCTGTGCATCTGAAGGCACTCTCTGTGTGCCCCTCTGGAGGCAGGGAGGCTGTCAGGTTTTGTCTAGTACAGTAGAAGCATGCAGAAAAAGTTGTGGGAACTGAAGAATGCTGGGGAAGTCGTAATATCATTATTATGTTGCTGTCATACTGTTTTTCTTGCTTTTTTGAAATAAATTGCACATACCATTTATGTTCTGCTGGGGCTTGTCAGTGTGTGAGGTATAAACATCAGGAGGTAACTCTTTCTCTACCCTGTGCTGTTCATGAGAGAAAGACAAACCACATCACTCTTCCAAAATTTCTGTAACAGGCACTATCAAAAACTTCTGTTTTGAAAGTTGTTTTGTGCTTTCCCTTTTCATTCTACCAAGGCAAGATTTTCTATTTTCAACAGCATAAGGAAGGTCCTGAAGACTTGAATGGGAACGTAAGCAAATATTACTCAGAGCAGAAGTGATATTGAATACTGTAAAACAAGGCAATCTCCCAATTAAAAAAATGTGAAGGAAACAGGACATCATCATAGTTACTATTTTCATTAAATCATTACCTAAGATTATCCAGTTCTCTCTGTTTTCTGCAACACTTTAAAAAGTGTTTAAAAACACTTCTAAACTTTTTTTCCTCAGCCTTTTTCATAGCATTTACCAGAATTAGGTCCTACAAAGTATAGCATTCCTAAAAGTGCAGGACCTCAGAAGAAAGGGGGAATCTAAAACCTGCAACACAGGAATATTTGCTTATAGAATCTTAACAGAGTCTGAAAATAAACTTTCCCTCTAATACTTTTTATGATCTTTTTTCAATTAGTACATGATTAAAACATTTAGCTGAGGAATCATGCAAAGATGAGAAGTGGATTCACTGTTGCATCAGAGATTAAACGAAACAAAGGATGTTTGAACTCAGTAGACAGATCAGTAGTGATGAGAAGATTTCAGCTTCACAGTGCAGTCTTCTTTATAGACACAATGTGAAAGACTCAGTTCAGACTGTGATCCACATAATTTACAGTAAACCAACCATATGGTATCCAGACAGCTGTCAATCTGCTCTGAGGCACTTTTCAGTCAAACCACAGTGACGCAAGGTGCTTGAGCAGCAAGTTTGAAGCTGCCTCTACTAAAAGGTTTAAAATGCCTTGGCAACACAGGCTGCTGCAAATAATTGAATCATCCTCTGCATACTGACAATATTTCATGACAATTTCAAGATCTTGGTCCATTTGACTAATGTGTTGCATGAACATTGCCCAAGATATCTAATTGATCTACTAAAGATCATGGGTGATAAACATCTTCAATGGATGGAGATGTAATGGAGCTCAAAAGAAAAAGACCATTTTTTCAGGGAAAGAATCTGGTTGCTTGTGTGTAAATGGAAAGTACCTTACAAGTTTCTAATTCCAGATGGAAAGCACATTTCTCTAAAAAGTATTTAAGCAAATAAATAAATAATAAATGTTTTTATTTTCACTGGGTTGTGTTTTCTTTTTTTGTTTGTTTGTTTGGGTATTTTTGTTTGTTTGTTACGCTTTAAAACCTGCTTATTTGTCTAAAGCTCTGTGTAAAGGCTACTTATATGTCACAAAGGCAGGAGACAAGTATTATGATTCCCCAGCCTAAACAACACTCTGATGATGTGGAACATGCCTTAAGAAAGGAGGAAGAAACAACCAGGGGAAAGGAAATATAACTAGGCTGTGATTTTGGGATAGGTTCTGTTACAATCAACTAGTGCATTCTCATATACATAAATATTTCCTCAGATGAGCAAAAAATAGAAGTGTTAGATGAAATTGGGGGTCAGGAAGCCACTGGAAGTTGGGGTGAGATTCATGTCTAATCTCCCATTGGTGAGAGACTTCTCCTGGTGGGGGTTTATAAGAGAAGAGGGTTTTTGGAAGAATGTTGCCTGTGCACATCAGCATCTTTATATGCAGATGAATCTTATAGCAAACTAGTACAGCCCTTTTTTTGTATTTTCAAAAGGGTAAAAGAAAAGTGAAATGAGAAAATGCTGCTTGTGGGTAGTTCGGCCAAGAAAAAAAAAAGTGCTTTGTCAAGAGTCTACCTTAACTATTTTCTAAACAATAAACATAGAAGTTTTGAGGTAAATTGATTATGATGGGAAAACCATTATTAGAATCCAAAAAAAAGAGAAATCCAATAACAGAAAGCTGCAGTCCATTGTTTATCTCTTCAGCTTTATGCTACTGCTCTATATTTAGGCACTGCTTTAATAAGAGTGATTTTGCTGTACTGCTAACCAAAGAAAAGGACAAAGATCACCCATGATGGGACCTCTCACATAGATCCTACTACTAGTAAAAAAAGTCATTCAATAGTTAAAAAAAGATAAAGGTAGATATGCTGCATTTAAGCAGATACAAAATTGAACAAGAAACTCACGCAATACCTTTCATGTTCATGTAAGATTTAAGTGATGCAGTGGAGGTATATTTAAGATTTTACTTTTGAAAAAAACCCCTCAAAATTAAATCCCTTCTAGGATATCCATCCTTGTTGGAGAGGCTACTTCAAAAACCATTCGTTTCTGTTCACATGCACTTATCTATACAGGCTTTTGGAATATGTTTCAAGCCAAAGGAAATCCCAGTCACTGGAGCCAAGCAAAGTCTAGATTGTCAGAAATTTGATCTCTACAGCATTGTCACTAGTATGTATTTGCTATATATTTGAATCATCAAATCGTTCAGGTTGGAAAAAACCCTCTAGGAACACAAAGTTATCCCCACATTGTCAAGTCCACCGCTAAACTGCGTCCCTGAGTGCTCTGCCCACACATCTTTTGTACAGATCCAGGGAGGGTGACTCGGCCACTTCCCGGGCAGCCTGTTCCAAGGCTTGACAGGCTTTCAGTGAAGAAAGTTTACCTAACATCCCATCTAAACCTCTACTGGTGCAACATGAAAAGATTTCTTCTCATCCTATTTCTCGTTACCCGAGAGAAGAAACTGGGCCCCACCTCTCTACAACCTCCGTTCAGGTGGTTGAAGAGAGCAACAAGACGCCCTTTGAATCTCTTTTCTCCAGATTAACACCCCCAGCTCCCTCAGCCACTGCCCATGAGACCTGAAATAGATGCTGGAAATTCCTGTTACACCCCGACCCAAGAAGGTGGGGGTGTTTGTTGTTTTATTTAGACATGTTAGGACAGTGACAAAGCGATTCTTTCCCACGGCGTGAGCAGCTCCCAAGGCTGATAAGCCGCTGATAAGGCTCGCTCGCGGCTCCCGCGGCTCCCGGGCGGAGCGCGCGCCCCCCCTGCCGGCCGCGCCGCGCACTGCGGCCGGGGAAGGCGGGGCCGTGCGAGCGGGCCCAGCGCGGGGCCCTCAGCGCCGCTGCGGCCCAGCCCCGCGCCCCTCTGGGCACTAAGGGCTGGCTGGCAGCGGGCTGGGATGCTCCACAGAGCCCGCAGCTTCTGTACCCCAGCTAACAACATCCGCCGCTGCAAACGCAGCTACAGCGGCAAAAGAGCGAGAGCGCGGGGCTCAGGCCGGCCTGGGCACGGGGCAAGGGGGCAGAGGTCCCGTCCGGGCCTAACCCTTGCTTCAGTCAATGTCGGGAGTGCAGCCGAGGGCCCGCGGGGCCAATTGCTGACCAGCTGCAAGTATCACTAGCAGATCACTAGGAAAAATATATCCTTTTAATACCTGCAGAGTGCATAGGAAATGAATCTTTCTTTTGCTGCATATTTTCCCCAATTTTCTCTCGTTTTCTAAACAATGTTAGAAAAAGGAATAGAGATTCAGGTTGCCACTGAAACCTACACGTTGGCTTGCAGCACATTAATATTTTCTCCCTGTAATTGCCAGCTGAGAGATACTACTGATTGAAGTGGTTTTGCACAGAGACGCTGCAGATGTCCCGACCCTGAAATTGTACAAGATCAGCTGGATGGGGCTTTCAGCAACCTGGTCTAGTGGAAGGTGTCATTGACAATGCAAGACAGGTAGAACTAGAAGATCTTTAAGGTCCTTTCTTCTCAACACATTCTGTGATTCTGTGAAATTCTGTAAAAGTTTTCCATTTCAATTATTTTCACACTACTCATACTTCATTTTTAAAAGTATTTCAATTATTGTTCCTTCCACAATATTCAAAGCTGAAAATTTTCTGAAAGTTGAAATTAATCATTATACCAGAATGTGATTTCATTATTAGAGGCTGTCTTAACAGACATATTCTTCATAAATGAAGAAAAAAAAAAAAACCTAAACCTCTCACTCAGTCCAGGCAATGTCATATTTCTGGCATTAGTAAAGGCTTTTTTGTTAAAAATGCCCTGTACAAATGATAAATCAGCTTCACAGCAGGGGGGAAATCTTGAAGTCATTAAAGTTAATGAAAATTTTTCCATGGAACAAGGATTTTGCCTAAAAATATTTATGCTACTTTTTCAGTAACTCTCTGCACAATCTCAACAACAGACTCTACTGCAGCCTTGGTAAAAGGATCTGGGCTTGGACCCAAGCCTCGATCTCTTATCAGACTAATTCTGCTTGTTTCAGTCAGCTGTAAACAATTGATACCATCACTGAAAAGTGCAAGAAATCTGTTATAAATAATATTATCTGTCCTTGGAGAAATGTCATTCTCCCTTTTACACACAACGCTGACCTACGTGTAATCTTAAACTCCGTGTAGTGACATTAGCATTTCAGAGTGCTCAAAACTCAGAGCCCACACTGCTGTGTGTGGTGTGTGAAGAACACATCAGTCCTTCCTGAGGAAAGAAAGGTCTCAAGCTCCAGTTCTGTGGCACCAGATGCCTACACAGGTCACCAGTGAAGGCACACAAGGTGCAGGGTGTCTGTGAACAAGAACTGAACCCAATGGACAGATTGCTTCAGGCTGAGCAGCAGCAGAGAACTCTGAATGTCCTTCCAGTTTTATAGTGGCAGCATTCATGCACATTTGTACAGGATTCTGCTGTGGCTTCTTTATTCTTGTAACTTGCATAAAGATTCAAAAATCTTTTGACTACAATGGTTTAGATTTTCTGTCAAGTACAAAATGAGACAAAATTAGTCGCTGAGAGCAAAAGCAGAAACAGGGTATATTCGATTTAGATATTTATGAGCAGGTAGCTTTAATACTAACTGAAATGCTCAAGTAAGCAACGGTGCTGGTGCCAATGTAAATTTGCACCACCAAAAGCTTCACAAATACAAGTGAGAGGGGAAGTGTGTGTCTGAAGGGTGTGGGTATGAATCAGTCTATGCCAGTATGATTTGCTCTGTAAAGCATACCGAGTACCAAAATAGCAGTTTCTTAATAGTGTAGGGAACCATATGAAAGGTCCAGTTGCATTATAGGTGATTTCAAATCTTTCATCGTAATTTAGAAGAGAAAGTAAACAACAGTTTGCTTGTATGAAGGACTCATAAGGAAGACTGAAGCTCTACTTCTACATTGTAGATTACAGCTCTTCTGACACTTAGTTCTGTGCATTTATCATAGAATCATAGAAGATGCTGAGCCTCCTGCCATTTCCTTGAAACTTGTGCCTGCTCTCAAGAGTAAAGAGATTGGTACCCGCCCCTCCTCTTCCCCTCAGGAGGAAGCTATAACTGCAATGAAGTCTTCCCTCAGTCTTCTCCAGGCTGAACAGACCAAGTGACCTCAGCTGCTCCTCACTGAGCTTCCCCTCACTGCCCTCCATCATCTTTGTTACCCTCCTTTGGATGGTCCCTAAGAGTTTAATGTCTTTCTTACAGTGTGGTGCCCAGAACTGCACACAGGATGCAAGGTGAAGCCACCCCAGGGCATTTATTCAACTTTAGTGATACAGTCAGCATATAGAGAGTTTTAAAAGCAGAACTAGAAGATAATCATAATTTAAAGGTGTATTTACTTCTCGCAGTCTAAAATAGCACAGTTCCCCATATGTGACAAACATGAACCAATCTACTCTTTTAGAAGTTCAAGAAATAATGGAAGCTATTATAAGTCCCAAACCATAAATATGAAATAAAGAGAGAAAAACTGCCAAGGAGACAAGGAAATATTTGTAACATTTTTATTCAATTCCACCTAATTTTTATAAGGTTTCTTGAATCCTCAATATTATCTATGTCAAATAGATCTAGTGTATATGACACTGCAAGAATGGATTCCCTCATGGTCGTTGTGTGTGTAGGACACAGCTGTCACACCAAAAGAAGTTTTATAATGGCTTTAAAAATGTATCTTCTTCTCATTAAAGGTAAGTCTTGAAAATCACAAATATATATATTAACTCCTTGCACTGCATATTATATCTTGCTATCTATATTTTTATGAAGGCCAGACTACATTATGTATTGTTCAACATGCTAGCATACGTTTGACATACTAGCATACTTAAAAAGTTGATTCTTTAATAGTGCTATCTGAAAACTATTTATAGGAAACCCAAATTTTTACTTGAACTTCTCTATAAAACTGGAATTTCTAAAAAAGAAGGAAATATTTTATAAAGTGTTTAAATATTGAAATTGTAAACTTTCAATTTGCATGTTTTTCTAACAGTTACAGTGTTGAATGCAACACTGTCAGAAGACCACAGACAAATAGACTTCTGTGAAATAACTCTATTAATATATAGAGTAGCCCTGAGAAATTACTTGAGCAAAACAAAGAAGGTCAATGATAATTCCACTTTCATTTTCACCCTTATATTAAATTGAGGGATATTTTGTAAAATGAGTGATTGAATTACTAAAGAAAAACCTTTGATTAATTGCATGTCACTATAGTTACTATAGTTACTTTTTTCACTATAGTCACTATAGTTTATTTGTTTCTTGGTTTCTCTGTTAGGAAGGTAGAACTGTGTACCTGGATCATCACAGAAATTTCATTATTTGAAAAGGGAGGCAAGTACCATATGTATTATTTAAAACATCCAAAAACAAACATCAAAATTGTCTTTTCTAATTACATACTTTCAAACACATTTGGTCTGAGAAGTAGCTAGTACACAGTCTGGTTATACATATATATTTGTGTCTGTATCTGTCATTTATGCAAACATAAGTATATTCAAAAATATACAGATACATATGCAAACATATGTATCTAAATAAAATAGGGTATGATATATAATGGCTTTATATATATATATAGTTACAAACCTATGTACAGTGGAGGTAAAGATATAAATGCTTTGGTTTTGCATCTCTGTTGGCATCCCTGTGGCTTTGCATAGCCTGCTGCTTGTGATTTCTGCAGCTCCTTACTGAACACCTCTCTCTCACATGCATTTCAAAAGCAGCCTTCAGTGAGGACCAAATCTCAAGTGGAGCTGCAGAGCCCTCATGTCCCCCCAGCCCCTCAGTTTGCCTGGTAACACCTGCAGGCTGTGCATCCTCAAGGAGCTGGCACCCACTTTAGAGCAGGCAATTGCTTCGTTTGGAACCATCTGCAAATGCTGTTTTTTCTGCTTGCAGTTACATTAGAAGCCAACAGTTCAGCTTTCTTTTGTTTTCTGTCTTTATTGAAGCTCTTAGTAAAAGAAGGATATTCCTGGTGTTGGAATTCCAGAACTAATATTTAATACACTGAGAGCAGAAACATTTTTTTCACATAAAGAACAATTTATTTTACTATTTATATTTGTTTAAATTGCTATTGATCTATTGTATGCATAGTCAATGAAGACATATCTGGCTTCCCACTGCTAACAGGAACAGTCACAAGGACATCTCAATATATAATATCAAAGACCTATAGCATTATCTCAAATAATTACATTAAAAATTGAATTTTTTTACACAATTAACATTATTTTAATGAACAGCACAGAGTATAATAAATAGATTTTCCAATAATGTTATAGTATTGTGTATGTGCATTACATTTTAAAATAACACAGCAAGTGCTAAATGCTTACTAGATTAGTTATAAATATAGCTATGAAAATAAATGCATAAATTGATGTGTGAATTATTTTAAAGGACTGATACAGATTGAAAGTCTGCCTTAAAAAGATACTTGTGTAAAATTTTGAGTGACTGAATTGTTTGAGAGAGTTACAGTCTGCCCACAAATACTTTGGAGCTAAAGGAGGCCATAATTGTTAGCTAAGATATCTGCTGCAAATTGGTTAAGCATCCAGAGATTAAAAGCTCTTTGAGGTCTACATGTAAGTGCTCAGAGTGAGTATTGCTCTTCTGACTTACAGAGCCTTGGTGCATTTGTGATAACCCCTTACCAGGGAGATTTTCGCTTTACTAAACCTGAAGTCAATTAATTGAAAACTTTCAAGGCCTGACATATAGTTTAGAAATATACCAGACCCCAGCCTCATGTCTCACTAAAAACATTTACTTGTGACACATTATTATGATCTTCTGGCCATTCTGTGATTATAGCAGCAATAAGGACTCTGTGCCTTTTCTGCCAGGGCCTCAAGAAAGCAAATAATCAGGAGGATTTTTCTTCATGTTTCCACAATGTTACTTTTTAGAAGAAAACAGTAAACTCTCTAGTAAACCAAGGAGAACTATTTAGAAGAGATAACATATATACTTTCAGAAAAAAACTTTGCCATTACTGTGCAGCTAATGGGATAATATAAGCCTTAGCAGGAACTTGAGCAGGACACAATAGCTACATGCAGTTTCTGTCTCCACATCATTAAGTGCTTAAAGGCTTTTGGTCTTGAAACAAAGACCTGACAATTTTGAAGTTTATTTTTAAACTTGTTCATAGGAACACAGACTTTCAATGTCTGTCCTTCTCAAACCAGGTGCTGCTCCAGGGCTCCAGAAAGGAGGATTTGGGGGGCTGTACTCAGTAGAGAAATTTTTCTGTGCAGCAGTCCAGACAAGAATGACGTTTTAAGGACCAGAAGTACTGTATCAGCACAAAGAAAAGACTTCTCACATTCTGGATATCACAAGAAATCTAGAATTATGTGTGGATTTACCAGGATGAGGAACCTGCCCTTCAAACACTGGTAAACCAGAAAAGATAATAATAAAAAATGTCTGCTGTTTACATATTTACTTCTGCTAAGCAAGTAGCACAAAGGGACAAAAACCCTACAGTGTGATAATTATCAAAGTCCATGTTACTCCTCTTTATCTTCATGCTTTCAAGTTCTCATTCCCAATCACTCTCAGAAGGTCTCTCACACTGAGGGATAAATCATCCTGGATCAGTTCTCACATGTACACAGCCAAAGACATTTGGGAAATTGCTATTCCCCCTCACACCCACACCCACACACAAATTCTATCTACCTCTGATTTGGCCTCAACCACAGGGAAAGAAGACTATCCTATATGAAAGAAGAGCACAATTCCCACCCCTCTCCTGTAGCTTTCCCCAGCTTCTGAGGTTATCGTAAGAGGGACGCGGAGCAGAGGAGTGAGGGAACCAGCACGGCGACGCCATAGCTCGACCTCTCTCTAATCCCATAATGGATACATTTTCCTCTGGTCCAATTACAAATTGAATCCTTTCCAGTTGGTTTTTTCCCTATGAATTTAGTTCACAAACTCCCTTAGCGGGGATAAGTTCCCTATCATAAGGCTGAAGTTTACCACCTTACCCTCTGCTGCCTGTGGCTCTCCTTTCAGTGCTAATATTACAGTTTCTGGCATAATACTGTCTTGCACAACTATATCCAACTTTAGATTAGCTTTCCCTGTGCTTTCAGACTGACAGCCCATTCATTTTACCCTTTAAAATTTCTGGGTTTTCATCATAAAATTAATGTGGAGTGCAACATCTTCAGCATTTTTGTAATGCAATTTTACAGCCAGCCTTCTCTGACTACAGCAGCTGAAAACAATCAAGTGCATGAGAACAAAGCATTTTTTAGAGAAAACCCTTTTGTGTATAACATGCCTGCAATATTGATTTTGTCCACAGAATAAAGCAGTGTTTTCTTCAATCATTGCATTTGTACCATTTTTGGACCCCTCATTTGGATGAATCATTAGTATAAGCTGAAGGCCTCATTTTTCTTAGATGATTAAGTGAGCATCAGTTATTGCTCAGTAAGTACTTAAAAGCATGGAACCTAATAAATACTTGCTTCAATCAGTGTCAGAATTTTAACTGACCATTACTACACAGACATTTCAAGTGTAAAATATAACACCTTGTCTTACATCAGCCAGTCTTTGATACTTCCTTCTGCAGCCCTCCTAGGCTCTTCTTCAATTCAGTTCTTTACTGGTAGGGTCAGTCCCTTGGATCTTCCTGCTGTCTTTCAAAAGAACTTCAAGAAAACAGAAAAATCACTGCTGTCTGATTTCAGATTATTCCAGAAATCCTGGGGAGTTTTTCCAGCAGAGTTCCTTTGTTCTATCACAAAACATGCCAGTCTTCCAGGGTTGCTTCTCTCAACAAATGCCAACTGTTAAAAAAAATCAAAAGAAGAAGAAAATAATTTTTTAAAAAAAGTATTACACCTGAATTCAGTGTGAGCCAACTGCTCACAGGTGCACATTGATAACTCTCCATCTTTTGTAAGCTATTTGAGGATGACTGTGTGCACTTTTGAATGCTGCACAGCTGTTCCCTATAGGAAACTTTAGATGAGACCTCAGTCACCATAGCAAATTTTTCCATTTCTATTTGCCTACAGTAGAGGGAGAATGAGAAATCACTTGTAATACCAGTTGTTCTCTCAGAACCTGGCAAGGCTGACCAAGGCCACAGGCTGACCCCAGCCTCTTTTCCCCTGACCAAACACTGTTCAGGAAACACAGCTGAACCTAAATGTGCTAAATGTGCTATTTTATAAGTTTAGAATTCTAGTATAATCAGAAAAAACACGTGGGGATATTAAAAATTATTACTTTATATATTTTGCATTGTGATAATGCAAAAATATTTCAATCCTCTTCAAACTTTGTTCTGACACACAATGTAGGAACTACATAGAGTAGACCTTTCCTAATGGAAAACCTTTTTCTTCAACAGATGTATGGCTTTTGTTTCCACATGGTCCTGGGAAATATGTTAAGTACATAACACAAGTATTTTCTAAACTCTGATATGAAGTACCATTTATAGCTGTCTGTCTCTGGAGTAGGGGTCACTAATGGCATTCTCCAGTCTTCTACATTTACCAGTGCAGTCAGATGTGGTGGGGTCTAGGCAACAGGATCCCAAAGAGGCTAGTTACAACTCTGTAACTCTGTGCCAGATGTAAATATAAATCTCTATAATTATAAGTGTTTGAAATACAGACAGATCAAATGGCTTTATGGTAATTTAAAGCTTAGAAATTGAAACTGTTTAGAAATGTGCATATTATCTATGGCTTTGTGCCTTCGTTTCTTTTAGAAAAGTCAAAGGAACAAAGAATTAATTTTCTGGTGGAAAAGTAGCTATTATGAAGACTTTAGAATGAACAAATTTTTCCATTATTTTGCAGAATCAGAAAAATACACTATCTAGCAATATTTCTGTAAAAATATATTTTTTCCAAATGTTTAAATAACATCCAGCAAATAAAAATTATATATATAAAAACTATATCCCTTCTCTCTTCAAGGTATACATGGGGTTTGGATTGTGCTACAGGAGATATTTATGATTTCAGGTAAATTCAGCTACAGAGGGAAATTATGTACAATGAACCATGGGTTTGTATACAAATTTGAGTTATGAATATATAAATGTACAACTGTGCATGCTTGTATCTGCCATAATATTAGCAGTCATATACTACCTGAATTCTGAAGACAGAGGGCCTCCACTTCCCTGTATGACCTCAGTTTAGGGATATAACTCAACTGAGGTCATGTATGCCTAAAATTAATGTATCGGCTAGTCAGCATGCATCATAATAATAATAATAATAATAATAATAATAATAATAATAATAATAATCTGTAATTATTCTGTGATAATATGCTCTGGATTCAATAATAACTTTTCTATTTCTTTCAAGAGTGTATTCATGGGTGGTTTTTTTGCATTAATAAACACCAAGGAAGTTAGGGATCAAATAATAATCACAGGGTCATGAGAAGATAGGTGTTTCTCACAAATCAGTAAATTATACTGGTTTTAAATAGTATCATGGGTAGATTTGCAGCTCACCTACATAGTTCTGTAACAGCTCAGTACAGAGATAATGCAAAGTCTACCTCCAGCCTTTGTCCTAAGGAACATTTCCCAAGACCTTCCCCATGTAAAATTAGCAACAAAAATAGGGCATCCAGAGATGAGGGCATTTAGTAAGTTACACAAAAGGTGGTGGCTCTCATTCAGCCCTAGGCATTGCTGGAGTTTTTTTCCAGTCTTTCTCACACCTCAACGTTGAAATTTCTGGAGTCATCACACAGCTCAAGTCTATTTCACCCAGTTTTAACTTCGCTGTACATCTACAGGTAGCTTAAGCCACAAGCATTAATTAGTTACATTATGATAAGGTTTTTTTATCTGTTTGTCAGTCTGCAGCAGCTGGGGTGTTGGCTAGATAGGCATATAGAGAACATCCAGCTTCTCCAACAGCCATGAGTGGTGATCAGCTCTTCCCTTCCTTCCTCCTGGTATATCCACTCATGATTTTAAAATATGTGGCAGCAACAAGCAGGCACTCTTGGTCTTCCAGGTCATCTCTGGTAATCTGCAAGTCAGTGCAGCACAGCAAGCTTGTCCTGCTGCAGTCCTGCTGGAGGATCTGGGTCAGCTGCTGGCCTCCATGTCCACGGCCTTCATAGCCAGGAGCTGGGAGCAAACTCAACCACTGCTGTCAGACAGTTGCCATCTGCATATTATTGTAACACGGCTCCTGTCACTTTTATCCAACACTGTAGAGGTTAGACACGAGATAAACTGTGTTTGATTTTCACTCAGGGAAACAGACATGTTGGGAATGTTTGGACCAGCCAATAATTCATGTGGACAAAGTCATTTGATGCTTGTGTCAATAAACATGCCAATAACTCAATTAAATTTAGTATTGTTTGTGAGGCAATTTCATCAGGAAAACATCACTGTACTCTTGAGGGTTGACATCACAACTGAAAATAATTCTGAAAAGGTTCATCTATTAGCTCATTGAGTCCTGCAACAGCAGGTGATTTTCATAGCTGTTTCCATGACAGGAAAAAGTAAATATTGTTTTTCCAGGGCCTAGTTTCACCCCTTTAGTATCTTACTTTCATGTAATGAAATCTGAATCAAATTTCTCTAATGAACTTAATGACTCTTGACTCCTTTTCTTAATCTGAAACTCTTTTTTCTTTGAATAATTATTTAAAACATTTTGGTTTAGTGAGATTATACATCAATGTGATTTAGTATGGATATGTTCATTATATGGAATATAATGAAAATAAACTATTAAAAATGCTTGTTTGTGTTTCACACTTATTATACTCCCTTAAATAAAGCACCATAACAAATATATGATTCGTACAAGGATTCCTTATTTTTTATCTCAGTTGTTTTCTCTTTCTTTCCATATAGTCAGCAATTTATCTGGTACCCTATGCTTAGTTGTCTATTCTGGCTTATTTATAAGTTATTTAACTGTATGCCCTTAAACAAACTTGAATAGCATAGAAAATTCACCGTTTTTCAAGCAAACAAACATTTCTTATGACTGAAGTAGAGAAGTCTATCCAAAGATTTACGTTTTTCTCCAGTTCTGCTAGTTGATCTGGCAGTTGGTATTACATTTCTCTCCAAACTTTGCATTACTTGTCTTTTTAAATCATGACATCTATAACACTAATATCTGTCTTCATTAGAATATCCAAAATGGTACTATTTCAGATAACACTATATCCTGGGGGGAAAAAAAGTAAATTAACCACAACAAAAATATTTAAACAGTCTAAAAACTTCAATTAGTTATCATCTAACAACTAGACAGCTGGATTTAGTACTGCATAGTCTTCTGATATGGTTATATCTTACTTTTTAAGAATAGTATTAACTGATTTTTTCATGATAAAATTAAAATTAGTCACCTTATTGAAACTTTTTCTTCAACCTTTGCTTAATTGTCCTTGATTTTTGAACATTTCGTTATAGATTTTTATACAATTCCAGTACTCTTGTCCTTGAGATCACATTACTCTTTCTGTACTATTCACTTCTCTATGCTCATTGACTTTGTGCTGTCAGCACTTTCAATCCTTGGAAGGTGAAAGCCTTCTCCAGACAACTGTGTCATCTGCAGCATGACCAAGTTTGAGACTATAGCTTGGAACAAAACTTCTGAGTCCAGAAAGTTTTCTAGAGAAATTTATTAAGTTTATTTTTCTCAGATGATCTGAAATTTTTATGACAGCTGGACTGCTTGTAGGAGAATTGTCTAAGATATGAAGAAAGGTTAGTCAGTACAAAAGGATTGTGAAGATTGTAAATTTCTAGTTGTTCTTTGATGAAAAAGTGTAGTATGATATGCTTTGTAACTACTTTTTTCTTCCATTTTACATAAGTACAATGTCCCACGCAAGCCAATACCTTAAAACATGTGTTTACATTAATTGGATATTTATTGTATGTATTCTTTCTAAACACAGAAACTCGTATAGAAGATCCAGTACAAGGCCCTTTTCACGATGAAACCTGTCAGGGAGCCACCAGGCAAGGACAAGTTGTACCAGGATGAAAGTGTAGATTACCTTATTTTCCAGATTACCTAATAGTCTCATAGTCCAGGAATATGAAACAATGCTTTATTTTACAGACAGTACGATCAAACCATCTCACAATTAAGAAAGGAACAGAGCAAATATTAGGATGAAATACTTGTCTGAGTCCCTCTGGGAATTTAAAGGGAGTTTGTCTGCTAGCATTAGCATTCTCCATACATCAAAAATCATGGTGTAGTCAGTCCTTTATCTAAAGATAAATCCTACAGGGTGGACCTGAGGTGATAGATGTTTCTGTAGGGCACCTCTTGAAATTGGCTCTCAAGTGATGTGTAACAGGTACACAAGGGCTGGAACTTTCTCAGAAACAGGAGTCACCTGCATAAGAGACATTCCTGATATTAATGTAGTAAGAGGAAATGATTTTTTTTTTCCTTTTTCCCTTTTTTGCTTTTTTTTTTACATTAAACTTCATAAACACCAGCAACTGTGTTGTCTGTCTGGGATGCTATGAATACCGGCAATTTCTACTTGGCTTTGCCTGTTTTGATTTCAGCGTGGTCTAAGACATCTAAATAACAATAAAATTTTCCTTACAGACAAAACTGAATCTATAAACTGGGGAATGGAGCAATTTTTCATGCACCTTAGTCTCCAGAATGCCTTTGAGATGGCACCAAAGTAGATGCTCCACTTAGCTGAATGGCCCAGTAGTAATAAAGAAGCAGCAGTGGAAGAAAGCAGGAGAGAATTCCAGTAAAATTAGAAACACTGAACTTTCTCTGGCCTGCAGGAAATTGTTGGTGTGATACATGAACATTAAGGATCACAGGGAGCATATCACAGGCTCATTCACTGTGTTTTTCACTTGTCTTTCCTACTGTGAAGGCTGTAAATTTCAACTTCCACTGGGCCATTTGCAAAACATTTGTCACAGCATGCTCTGCACTTGATATCCATAGGAATTGTATATGCTGTGTATAGCATCATGACTCTATAATCACTTGGTATTTTGGATACATTTCATTTCTCTTCTCAGCACTTATATTTGCCAGTTTGCTCCCCCATGTTGTAATTACTTTTTCCCCTCAATTTTTACCATTAGTGCATGTATCCACTTGCTTGTTCTGTTACAGCTCTCACTGGCTATGTCTATGGTTTGGCTGTAGATTAAATCCAGACTCCACTGGAATAAGAACACTCCCCCTACATGATGCAGACTGCTGATAAACTTACACTTGAGCCAGCAAAGCAAGTTTATAGGACTTCAAAAATGTTGATGAGATGACTTTGTGCCAGTGAACTTTGTGCTAAGTCAGGACTGTCTGACCATGCCAGATCTCCCGCAGCTAGTGAACCTCCTACAGATAGGCTGCAAGCCTTCTCACAGCCCCTTCTTGCTTTGTTTCTGCCTACTTGCCCATAGTCGTTGTCCTTGGAAGCAGCCTTGCATCTTGTATATGCAGGCACGGGGCCCTTTATATCTCTTTGTCTTTGGTTTCCATCTCTAGTCATGGCCCTCGCTGTGGATCTGCTGTGCATTGCGGATCTCTGCTGGCCCACTGCCTCAGACTTTGCCACTGCCACATGGCTGAATGTTAGCTACAACACTGTGGTTATCATCACAGAGACAGGGGCAGGATTTATGCCAGATCAATGCCATATGTGCCTCATTTACACTAACCCAAATCCCACCATTATGTTGATCCCAATCCAGAATTAAGGTGGGTAGATCTAAAACAGCTGCTAGAACTCTAGAAGGAGACTCTTCTCAGGTCTGCCAGCACATGCAAAGGAGCTGTGTGTTGTGCTATGGGTGTGCATTGTTTACTTGGCCTCCTGCAAGACCATACCGTTCCACTGAGTCCTGCCCTGCTGTTCAACAGTTCACACTCTCCTTGACGTAGATTTGGCCTGAGCCAGCTGAACTTCTTCCACTGGTAAGAATACTGTTGGCCAGAGACTGGTCCAGAATTGCACTTGAGGCCATCCTTTTTTTCCTGTAGAGAAGGGAAAATTTTAGCCATGCAAATCTCCTGTGTTCTGGGCCATGAGAGACGCCCTGGCTTTGTTTTGTTTATTGGTATAGGACTAAACAATGAGCTGTGTTTGATTAAGCCAAAGGTTCTGAAGGACTAATATGGACTGAGGATAATAATGGCTGCATGGATGATGGGAAGACATTCTGCAACTATGAAAATTTTGGCAACTGCAATGTTCTCAGATGCAGAGGTTTGAGATTTCAAGCCTCCTGTGTGTTGCCCTCTTTCAGGAAACAAGGGAGCATCTGAGGACAAACTCTGGATCATTTTTGAAGGACGTTGAGGCCACTTTCTTTTTTCCTATCATTTTCTAAGCATACAGCCAGCTCCTAGGCATTTTGCCAATAGAACGGTCTAGTGCTGCTGACAATTCTGTCCCCACTCTTCTATCAGTGACAGGGAAATGGCTTTATGCTACCTAAACCCTTCCAATCTCAGAAAAAGCTTTCCTACTCCAGGACCTAGTGTCTGTCACATTTGGAGGCTTTGACTACTGTCTATATTTTTTTTCACCCTGGGAAAATGAGAATCATAGCCCCACATCTATTTTTTTTCAACAAAAAGCCCTCACTGATTTATTTTACTAGAGTTGCAGAAGACATATTGCGTTCAAACTGTAAATACATATATCCATACATCCATCCATACATACATGAAAAGCAAGAATGATGATTTTTCCTGCTCATCAAGAGTACCTGGAGAAGGGAAAAGAGATTGGTCAGATGTCACTTCTGGCCATCATCATCATCATTTACGATTCTCCTTGCAGCTAATGTGTCAGCAGTTATAGAGCTATACTTCAGCCTGAGATAGGCAGTAAGCATAGCCAGATGTTTCCTGGGATAAGAGGCTTCTCCATGGACCGCATATTTCCTCCACAGTGCTTTCTGTACTTTGGAGCATTTTGTACTATATAGAAAGATTGCGTGCTGTTGAAAAAATATTTGCATACCCCTGCAGTCACATGGTTGATTACCATAATGAAGCAGGGAGGATTGTCTGCCAGAGGTAACATCTGCATGTGATGGTCCCCACAATCCACCATGGGTCTGGTGAAACCTTTGTCCTCCATGTACTGGACTCAGTCATAGAAGGGTCTGGGGAGAGCATGCCGCAGTTACTAGCTCTTCTCACCTCTATTCTCACTGGGACACCAGCCAGGCACAGGATCACACTGAGAGAACCTATCATTTACCAGGGCTGATGCAGACAGAGAATATGTCAGCTGGGATCCACAGCAGCCTAGGGCAAAGGTTTCTCATATAGCTGATGTATTTACAATGACCATTTCTATTTTCTGTTTGAACAGTTTGGGCATCTGCAGTCAAACTCGACTGCCTGGGCACATGAGCCTGATCTTTGGCCAAATGGATGGGTAATCTATGAAATTAAAAGTATGGGAGCTGTGAAGAGAGTACTCAAGCAGACATGGTTTGGCTCAGAGGGGGTGTACTGCTCTGCTATTGTCTTGGGCCAGAGCCAAGTAACAGCTGCAGCTGTGCTCAGCTATACTTTCATACTAGCTCTGAGCAGCACAAAAGACAGAAGACAGCAGAAGTAGGCTATGAGACCTTAGCACATTGTGTGGAGATCTTGACTGGTACCTGGTTCTTACTAAAACATGTCTGACACACTGAATACTCAGTCAGCTACTTCATGAACACAGCTCCTCCAGTCCATGACTAATATGCTTTCCAAGCACATAGTCCCCTTAACTTCCATTCTCTTCCAGAGACCAAAACCCAGTAGGAAAAAAGAAGGTTGCAAGCAATGCCTGCTGGGATCAAGTCTGGTTCTGTGATCCTGGGAGCTAAATATACTTCAAATTTTGTACGGTTTCCGTTACATTTCTAGGATCTGTTTTCCAAAATTCTTTGTTGTAAATTTTTTCTGCTGTTTCCCTTGACAAACCCTAAACTGTATTATTATTTCTATAGTCAGCATCCCAGAGACTTTTCAGGGCTGGGATGGAGAAGCTATTCATTTGGAATTAAAAAGATGGCAGTGAGAACTATATTGGTAGAATCTGCAGGACAAAGGGGACCATAGGGAAAAACAAAAAAGAAAAAAAAAGGGAATGTGAAGTTATATCATTGTGTCTCATTATTGACCGACAGCTGTTTCCATGGCATGAAACTGAGCTGCTACACAAGAGCATGTAGATACATGAACAAAAATCTTGCAACAATTAGGCTGAAGGGGTGTATAAAGAAGCAAACTTGATATTGTATTTCACACACTGCCTGTTGGGATGAATTTCTGAAGGGATTTTTCCTCAGAGCAAAACCACAGAGGGCCTAGCTAGTTCATCTCAAAAGGCCACCCAGAATGCATTGGTGCATACAAAGGATGGGGAATAATCTCATATCCAATGGAAAGTACATGGAAAGGATCTAAGTCTGCAAGACCAGGACTGAGGCATGTGTTCAGCACCCAAAATTTCAACTGTTTTACCTGTTGCCTTGGAGGATGACTCAGATATTACCCCAGTCATGCAAGGAGAGGTGTAAGGGCAGCCTGATTCAGCAAGACTCTCAAGTAAGACCATCCCAAGAAATGGTGGCCGTTTTTGAAAAAAAAAAAAAATAAGCTGAGTTGCCCCAGAGAACTGCCCATGAATTTAGTACATTGTACTGAGATTCACATTCCACAGCTCAGAAAATCCAGCACGTGGATGCACCACGTGTTGTGATTCCCAGACATAAAACCCTAATCTCTTATTGGTACAAAATCACTGTCATGTCAGCTCCCTAAATGATTGCTGTGCCTTCAACTGGATCACATCTGTGCTCCAAAACATACTGTGGTACAAGCAAACTGTATGCTTTCAGAAAATGCAATAGCCTCTTGGAGTGAAATTCTATTATGTGACCCCACACATACCATGGAAATTTTTTAAAGAAGGGAAAAACTAGTTATACATTTTTGATTTTCAAAATCTATCTACAGGAATATAAACTCTACTCACACTTTTTGTTTTTGTGCTGCTTTTTCAACCTTGTCTTCCTTGCTTTTCCCCTCATCTTTAATACAGATAGGACAATGCTCTTCCCGTGCAAATCACCCTTCATTGCTACTAGTTCTGGCTTCTGGAACATCTACTTTAGTCAACCTTACCCTGTCACAGAGCTTTGGCAGCTAACAGAATATTAACACTGTTGGCAGTGATTAAAAGCAGAAGGGCTTTTTCACCCTTCAAGCTTCAAGATGTTTTTCCTACTCTCAAACACACTCTGCAAACCCAAAACTGTAGCCAAACCACAAATCTGACAAACTGCAATCAAACAAACCATTACTCAACAGATAAGCAAACAAATGAATTTACTCCCAGGGAACAAGGACTTATTCCTTCCACACTAGCAGTCACACAAGAAGCTTAGTCTTTCATACACTCTGCAGTCTGACTTTGCTGAGAAAGAGGAAATGGGGGTTAAGAAAGCCCTGAAGATATGTACATTTTTTTCTGTCCCATCCTGATGAGGACTTAATTACTCCCAGAAAGAGAAATAGCTTCAATAGATATCTTGTCTGCTCACGAATGTCCTGAGCAGTAAAAAGTTGGAAACTGGGATCTTTGGTGAAAAACCTTTTATAATTGTTATCTAGATAGTTGCTTTCAACTTCTGTCAGCTACTGAACCACATGGGCCAAGTGTCGTCGCTGGTGTTTATAAGTCTTGGCAAGGCACGAACAGTCCCTGACCCATCCCACGTCCCTTCTAACTCTAGGACAAAGACTTTCTCCCATGAAGCAGGTGATGTGGGTTTAAATCAATTTAAGGAGAATATGAACATGTAGCCAAGTCTCCTGATGGTAAGTGAATGTTATAATAGAGGCTACATGGAAACAGTCAGCTACAACTGCACTCCTCCTTTGACCTTGATCCTCCACTCATTCCTTAAGCAAAGGGTCTCAATAGCAGGAATGTCCATGAATCATCTATGAAGTGAAATCTCTCACTGTTGCATAGCCAAAATGTCTAAATCTTAGCAGGGGATTTTGTGTAATGTTTCCTGTTGGCTGGCCTAGGTTATTTATTTTCTGTGTACAGTGCTGGCAGTCCTCTCTTTCCATATGCTCCACTGACAGTCTATATCTATTTCATGTCTTGTGATGTCCCAAGAGATGGCAGGAGCCTAAAACCTGTACACTGCAGTGCCAGGGAACATAAACCGTACACCTCACGCTGCAGTGTCACAGATTATCACACACAAGATAGCTGCATTAGTGCCATGTCCCACACAGGCTCATTTGCCCAACTCCTCAGCAGCTGGATTGCTTGTGGCAGCCAAACTGCAATGTGCAGTACAGATGTATCCTGATCACAAGGTAGCAGTGTTCTGTGAATTTGGCCCAAAAGCCTGCAATTTCCATTGAACTGAAATATATGCTGGCAATATCTTTGATAGACAAGTTGCATTTTATACTTTAAAATATGAAAGTATACATGTCTTATGCTAAAATTAATCTGGTGAATTTACTGTTGTTAACTAAAAATCAAATAATCCAGATCATTCTGGAATCCAAGCTTTTTGGTATCTCCTTCTGCTTTACCACTTTTTTGTTTTAGCTGATACCAGCCACCAGTTGCACACAGTCATGGCCATGGTCAAACCTCCCTAATAGCAATTGAACCAAAAGAGCCATCTCTATCTGAAGTCAAAAAGAAAAAAGCAGACTTTGGCATAGTTTCTGTGCCATGAAGGTTGTTGGGTAAAACATTATCCATGAAACAGAAGAACAGAAACAAAGATTTTTTTAATTCAAATTCATATTAAAACAATTCAGCATAATTTGTTTATACAGACATCTGCAGCTGAAAGGTAAAACTTTGCCTCTCAGTATTAAAAAAAGAGTAATGGATGCTGACAACAGAACTGAATGCCATAAGATGTGGCATGGAGAAGATCAGTAGTTTGGTGGGTTTAACATGTTTCAAGAACCTATAAATATCTTTCTTACAGATGTTAATTCAAATATTATTAAACTGACTCTTTTGAAGATGAAAAATATATATAAAACACCAAAAATATCATAAATGTCTTGCATTTTGATATCTGGAACTAAGACAAAATTTCTTTTTATCAGTGTATTTATTAAAATGCTAAAACTTCTCTGTAAATTATTCTTTGTAAGTTTAGGTATTTGATTGAAACGGAACATACATTCTGCAGACATTCTGAAATTCTTGGGTCCATCAGAAGAATTACCATCTTTACACTCTCTTCTTACCACAAAAACCTCAAAACTTTCTTTTTATCATTTATTCTTTAGTCCAGACACTGTATGTTATTTCTTTCTGTACAATTCCTAGCTTTAAGTTTTAGTTGTAGAAATAACTAATAAATAAATAGCAATTAAATTATTAATGGCTGAAGTATTCTACATCCAGTGATGGCTGTTCATATTTAGGACTCCTGAAAAACTTTCTGTGTTTGGTCTGTCAAAAATGATTGCCTACTGTTAAAAATTATATTTTTTTTCTTTACAACATTGCTGTTGCTGCTTCCTGTATTTCTCTCCACATTTCTAAAACTAAGCTTTTACAATGATTGCTTCTTTTACACTGAAAGTGTTACACAGGCATAGCCCTCAGATAAAGGTGCTACTGTCTGGAAAGACAGGCAAGAAATCCAAGCATAGAAAAGACATCTGAACTTAAGTAATTTTACATTGAATATATACAGCCACATATTAAAATGTTGTGAGGGGAGTTAATTAAACTGAGACCAAGCAAAAATCTTGACTCTCCTTGGGTCTTAATCATGCTTTGTGAGCAAATACATTGCCATGTACAACAATTCAATGCTGGCAGGTGCAATGATGCAAACTGAAGGAAAATTACTTTGCAGCATATACTACTGAATTAATGTCAATTCAGGAGATGAATGTAGGCATTCAAGAGATACCTCTCAGTGGAAAAGAAGTTATACAGACAGCTGAGATGATAAAATCTTAAAGAGAGAAGGTTGGAGAGTGCTAAAGAAAAGTTATTCTAATTTTCAGAAGTTGGCTGGTTTCCCTTGCCAGTGAGGTGTGCTGTACTGCTCATACCTTCACCATCAACATATTGCAGAAGTGCACTCTTCTAAGAAAGACTAGGGCCATGAAAAACTGTGAAGGGAGATTGGAAAGTTTGGAGTTGTTTAGAGAAGAGGTAGGTTAGAGGAGATATGATAAAAACATGAAATGGAATTATTGTAATATAATCATTCTCATAACAAAAAGCAAAATACATCTCTGGAAAATGTCAGATTTCTGTCAGAACTTAAAACTCAGCTATCAGCTGAGAAAAAAGAATTGGGGGTTGTCAACAAAGGTTTTGGAGTGGAAGCTTTGGCAAAAGGTCAGGTTTTCCACTGAAAACAGCCAATTGCAGCATGTAAATGTTTCTTATAAAATTCAAATTTCTCCTAAACCCAGATCTGATAGAATATATTTGATCATCCCTGGTTTGGTTACATAAACTCCAAATAGGATGAAGCATGTATTTGACAAAAACTATTCAAGTAAGGTTGGCAATTTCATACAAAGTATAAAGCATTTCAGCAGGACTCAGGAAAAATTCTGCTGCCAGCATTTTGTCTGCAGAGATGCCTCCTTTTTTAGTCTGACTCATTCAAATTGCAGCTAATTCAGTTATCTTGACATGCAAGGAACATCTTCAAGAACTCAATGTTCTTTTAGCAATTATTGAGTGAAAATTTCCAATCAACTCTGATTTTACAAATTACTAAATGTTTTATTCAAATTTCTGTTTGTTCTGTCTTTTGTCAAAAATAGAGCTGCAAGAGCTCTTCTGTTTTGTTTTAAAGGAGGAAAAAGGTTGCAATTTCTAAATTTCAGCATAGAAAATTAAGATATGCAGCCATATCCATGGTTGTTTCTAGTTTAAAAGTTGTAAAAAATGCCTGCAGCAAAGTATGGGTGCCCTTGTTTTTATGTAAACAAAACAACTGATAATGAATTTGCCTTTATTGTGATTTGTAATGCTAAATTTGCAGTCAGCCACCAAAACAGCAATCTGTTCCTCTGCAAGATAAAGCCCTCCAGTTTTCACATGCTCCTTTTTTCTTTTCTTAAATGTGAAAAAACATATTTAGATAATAAAATATGTACTTTGCACTACAGCCACTGTATAATCATTTTCACCAAGAAACAAATACTCCATCATTTTTTGCAGAATCTTGGCAGGCTGGGGGTGTCTGCTACTAGTGTTTCCTTGCTTTCTTGGGCATTGTGAAAAAGATCTTATAGATCAGCTCCGAGTCCAGATGTTTCCTTTCCCTGATGTGTTGACATACTCGGCCTGATTCTCATCTCACATCTGCTGAGTGTAAATCTGGAATATTGCTACAGAAGTCAAAGAAGGAACTGAGTATAATTTTTGCACAGGAACGTTCCAAGAATACAGATAAAATTTTTAATATCAACTAAAAGTTAATTTTTTTTTAAGTGTCTTTACTACATGTTACTGAGAAAACCAGGTCATATCAGACTTGCTCCACCTTTTAGAGCAGTTTAATATGTGATAGAGAAACATTTCAGTGGAAAACTGGGGACTGCTCTATGGAATATGGGAGAGGAAGAAGAAAAAGGAGAAAATATCTGATCAATGTCATGACTGCCTCTCTTATTCTTCGTTGTTACTATCTTCAAAACGTATGCAGTTTTACAGTTCATTGTTAGGCGCAGTTTTGCTATCTTAGTAATATTTCTGTCTGAAATGGAATGAAAGAAGGTAAATGCTTGACTCCTCTTTTTTTTAGCATCCTGAGTAGTTTGACACAGGGAGTGTCTAGGAAAATTCAGAGTGGCTAGGTCAGAATATTTGTTAATCAAAAATATAAAACTCATACAAGTTAGTTTTCCCTGCATTCAGAGAAAAATCTTGCTGTCATTATTTTTTCATCAAAGGTCCTTTCTTTTTCTGACCAACTTTTCAGTCCTATCTAATTATATCCATATCACTCTCTTTTACATTAATGAGCTAGTGCAGATGAAAAAAAATCTGTAATTTATTTCACTCTCACAGTTCCTTGTAGTTGACGCCCAGATGAGGTCTGCTTCATGAGAGATGCAGTTAAATGAGAAACAGTTTTTGAAATTTGCTTTTTAAGCCTGATATATCCCAGGATTCAGCAAATGACCCTATTGTAGAACTGGAATCTAATTTATCATCCTACAAAGCTCTTGTGAAAATGACAGTGCAGTGTCTGTACAAAATAGTTTGTAAATGTTTAAGCCAGATTTAACAACATAAATAAAAAAAGCATCTGCCTTTAGAACTGCTGTCCAATCAATTTGAAATAACTGGCCATTTTGCCTATGGATTCCATAGTTTTGATACTCCTCTTCACTTTTAATTTCCTTTCGGAATTGGTGTCGATCCCTGTAGGGTACAGCCCCGAGCTATAGTTATGGCTCAGAGGGCAAATCCAGCCCACAGGGGGTCACAAGTGACCACTCCCCCACCACGGTGCTGTTCTGCAGAGTGGCTCTGCCAGTGGGAGCCTGACAAGCCAGCTCCCAGGCTGCCAGCCTGGATCTGCACAAGCCAGGTCAGAGAGAGTCAGGAGAGTGAGGACAAACCCCACCCTGGCTTCAGGTCACCACCCTCCCCAAGTTTCCCCCAAAAGCTCCTCTCTTCATCTTCTTTCAAGGATTTACTCTCGTGATTCTAGGTTCTGGATCACAAGTGAAACTAGGTTTTAGCAGAGTTTGGGAACTGTTTAGTATTTCCTGTTGCCTAGCTTTAAGATTTGCTGTTCTTTGCCAGCTGAGTGCCTGAAGCAGATGTTATGAATCTTAAATCCCCCAAGGCATGTTGTGAGTTCTACAGACTCACACAATCCATACTCCACCTTCACCCCTGCACACTGCCTTGGTGTGTAGCAATTCTTCAGCTCATGGAAATGAAATGTAAAGGATCTAGAAGAGCAGGTTAACAGAGAGTTGAAGATGACAAAAATTAAGTCATCTAACTTCATTCTAGTTCTGAAATGTTTTAGTCAAGTCAATTGCTTGAATATCAGCATAATTTTCTTCCCCTCCCTGAGATCATCAATATTTTTATTCAGTTTTATTATGTGAAATGCCCTGAAAAGAATAATCACAAAAAGCAGAGTAAGGGATTCTGTAATTTTTTTCTCCTTCAGAGATGATGTTTCTTATCATGACTGTGAAAGACCTACCTTTTTCACCACAACTGTAATGCACAAATACTGAGGGAAGTTATGGTATAGTTGAGGCAGTGTTTATGTTACTGTGCAATGCCTTATGCATATAAGTAAAAAAAATTTGGAAATTATATCAATTTTATCTGTGTTGCCAGTTATATAATCTACTTCCATGCTCAAAAACCAATCTGACTTTCAGTTGTGACTTGTTTATGGGCCACACTAGTCAGGGATATTGACATGTTTGCTGTATCTGATGCAACATGACAGGAATTCAGCAGGCCTGACAGGTAGATACCATCTTGACAAGCTTCATAATCAGAAGATCAAATAGACAAATGTTTTTTAAAATACTTTTAGCTCTGTGGAGCTCTGACTGCTCCCCAGTGAAGTAAAATTGTCCATGTAGAGATAAACAAAATAGAAAACAAAAAAATTCCCTGAAGTGGAAGTAGGAAGAGGCTGAAAAAAAATTGAGAGGGAAATACTATACAAAAGGCTTGTAGGCATCTTCTTTTTCCCTGATGTCCACTTCTGGGCAGAATGCTGGCCTACATGGAGCTTTAATGAGAACCACTATGGCCATTCTTGTATTCTTAGGCAGTTTTAAAGTCTAGTGAAATGAAAACATAATTCTGCTGACAGCAGATAAGAGATTATCTTTGGTGCTCTTTTTTGAATAAAGAGATTATCTGCAGGTTTAAAAACCTCTTTGGTGCCATGTCTGGTTTTGAAAGCACAAGATATGATTTGATGTACAAAAAAATAAAGGTGGGAATGGAACAAAACAGCAGTGCTCGAGAAACTGCAAACTCTACTCATAAAATCAAGCAAAAATCACACTTTTACATTTCATAATATGGCATTCACGAATAATAAATCAAAGCATTTAAGATAGTCTTATAAAATTATTTATATTATATAAACTGCATTTTAGGATATATAGCACTACTTTTATGAGAGATAAAACTCTTACTGAGTTTTCTACCTTTAATTTTTTCAGTCATAGCTGTATTTCTCTATGTTTTTAATTAGGGACATCATATGTTTTACATTACTTGGCTTGTAAGAATAATAGTTGGTTCCATATTCTCATTAAGCTCTAAAAGATTATCTAACTAGTTTACTTACAGGGTTATTTCATTCTATGCCCCTATAAAGAAGAAGTGTTGTTTATCTATTTCTCTTCTAAAAGGTTCCTTTTTACCATAAAAGGAAAACAAGAAGACATTGCAAGCTGGATATTTAAGATAGTTCCAATTATATCTGCTGGTCACAGTGAAAAATATTACTGTTAAAATATAATAATGTCAAATGATCCCTATCAAATACGAAGTAATGCTTTCCTTTTTAAAACAAACAAATTATAACTGTGGAGATTGCTTTAAAATTATTCTGTCTCTCCTGCAGCCATAATCTTTGCTAGTGTAATTTGGCACATGTTCACCAAACTAAAGGGAGCTTCACACATTCACTCCAGCTGATCATTTGCTGCTATCTGCACACAAAAAAAAGGTTACTTTTCATTTGGAAAAAATCCCAATATAATCCTGAAAGTTTGAGTTTCTCCTTTAACATCTGGAAGTTAACTGCCCTCATATGGATAGCAATTTGATCCTACAATGGCTGTGATATGTGATAAGACATGTCAGACTATTTGCAGTCTTCCATCAAGTTGGCAGTAATTAAAAATTATTCAGTCAATCTGTTCTTGAATGTGAAAAATACCAAACTTTTGCTGCTCTGTTGATGAACTGTCCTGTTTGGACAGCAGAGGAGCATAGCTGGTTGTGTTGGGCTGCAGACAAATAGCCTCCAGGAGGAATGCAAAAAAAACCTTTCTGGTTATATTACTCTGGTTTGTGGTATAAGTGGAGTGCCCAAGTGTGTTCTCAGTGTCAGGGACTGGCATGTTATGAGGGGCCAGTGACCTTCAATAGGAACATCAATGACAGCTCTAAAAAGAATCTTCATGGTAGAGATTTCTCTAATAAACCTAATTTGGATAAAAGCGTTATGAGAGATCCTATGCTAGCAAAAAGATTCAGCTAAGACCCACAGGGCCTAGCATGGCATTTTACATACTTAGAGCCAAACTCTCATACCCCTAAAAACACAGTGGTTGCATCCAAATTTCCCCAAGAAGAGTTTCTGCCCAGTTTCAGGGGTCAAAGTCAAGGGTTTTTAAGAGATTGTTCCCAGGCCCAGGGCCAGTCCGCGCAGTTGCAAATTGCCAACAACTAAACAGCATGAGCAGCCCCAGGCCCCTGCCTAAGCCCAGACACTGGCCACCTTTCTTTTACTGATGGAGAGGTTTCTCACACAGCCAGCACAGAAAGAATTCCTCTACAAAGAGGAACTTTAAAACTCTTAGAATTCTGTATTATCATAATCTTGGCTCCTAGGCTGGGAAGGTCCAAGGCTGCAGCTCATACTCACTGGCACCCAGCAGCCTGTGGCCCCATGGCCAGTGATACCAAGTCTGTCCACTCTGCCTCCAAAACCTTTGCAGAACCCATCTTTGCACTCAATATTTTCCTTATTACAGTGTCCCTAGGCAACATATCACATATTATTACATGGATTCCTGCAGAACTGAGAACCTCAGTGTGTGATTTGCTAACAGTAGCAGATTAATGAGGAAAATTGCATTCTAGGAACATTGGTAGACATAGATTTCAGAGTCTCAAAGAAAAAAGTTGCATAAGACATACAAAATCAATTATTTTTTCTATCAACAGAACATTTCACAAGTATTTGGCTAAAGGACTGTGCAAGGGCTGATTTAAATTTATTTGTGGCATGAGAAACAAGGATTACCTTTTATCTTTTTTTTTTTTCCTTGCTGAATAAACTCTTTTTAAACATTCTTTTGTGCCTCATGCAACGATTAAAGGAAAGAAGCAGCAGTTATGTCTTTTCAAAAATTAGGAGAATATTATTAAGGAACATTTTTGAAAGATTAAAACTTTATCAAAACCAGAATATCAATAAAATCGACCAGCTTCTCTTCAATTAAACTCTTAGTATGTAACTTATAGAACAACAATTATCTAATGGGAAGTCACAGGTTTTAAAGTGGACTTTGGTCAATCAAATTTCTAATAAAACCAGGAATTTGATCATCATGTTTAGGAATTTTAATATCTCAGAATAAATTATCATTTCTGGATCCTAGCAATGGGAGCTTAATGCTCTTCTGAAAACTAATCTTGTTTTTTCTTCCAAGGCTACTGGTGTTTTAAAAAAGGCATCTCTTATATTATATTACAAAAATCTCAGCTGCTCTAGAGACTTCTTCACTTCAACAAATGAAATTTCAAAGAAGGAATATATATATAGAGAAATAGTAAACAACAATGAAAATCCTATTGAAAATGCTGAAGCAAAACTACTGTCAGAATGGTATTTTTGTTCAAGAATAAAAAAAATGCCTAGTGGCCTCATCGACCTTCAAATAAAACTCAATGATGCCTAGATGTGTCTCCAAATGGTGAGGACAGGTACCTCCATTCAAAATGAAATCCTTCAGTGCTCTGGCCTGGCTGATACCAATCTCTAACACTCAAAGGTTTTAATAATAATGTCATATGGTTTGGATACAGTCAGCCCAAAATGAGAAGGATTCACCCAGATGCTGAATTGGATTGCTGATGTGATTTTTAATCTGTCCTGAATCATTGATGAAATTCATGATGTATGGTAAAATTATTAATAACTGGGAATAGGGTAGTGTTACTCCTGTCTTAGGACAGACCAGAGAGTGAATTTGGGATGAATGCATCTGTTCCTGGAGAGATTATAGAATAAGCCCCTAGTAATTCAATGTCAACTTGGGTGACAAAGTGTTTAGGACCAGTTAGTGTCAATCCATCAGAGATAAATCATGTTTGATCAGCTTGATAACCTTCTGTGATGAAGTGACCATATGTGAAAACAGATGGAAAACATCGATTTGTGGTAAGTACACAGATGTATCATAACTTTACTTCAATATGGCCTTTGACACCATCTCCCAGAGCATTCTCATGTGGAAGTTAAATAGTTAAGGGCTGGATGGATACCCTGTTGGAGGTGTTGAAAACTGGCTGAAGCTATTGTGCTCAGAATACAGCAATTTGTCATCCATGGTGTGGCTGGTCAGGAGTGCTGTATCCCAGAAGTCGATGATTCCAAAAGCTGATGTTGTTCAGTATCTTCATCTTTGGGATGAGGAGTCAAAGTACATCCTCAGCAATGATTTTACTGAAATAAGGAGAGAAAACAATATGCCAATCAATATAACTTCAATTCAGACTTTATCGAAAACTTGAGGACCAGGCCAAGAGAAAATACATGAAGTTCAAGTCAGACAAATACAAGGTTTTCATACTGACCTGTCCCAGCTTTCACCTGCCCCTGTTCCCAGAGAGGTGCCTGACTGTCAGGGCTCAGGCTGTCCCAGTGTCCCTGTGTCACCCTGCTTCTACCTGGGGCAGGGACAGTCCCAGGCTGCCAGATCCTGTCCCTCCAGCCCCCCTGCTGCCTCTGGCCCATGCTGCAGCCTGACTTTTGCACCCCAGATGGGGTAAGCCCACACAGCAGCCCAGGGGTGCAAATCATGGAGGGGCAGCTGGAAACCAGCCCTGGCTGAGCTGCTGTTATGTAACCTGCCTGTACAGGATACTGCAACTTGTTCCTCTACTACTGCTATGTTTGTCACAGAATTTCTGATCATGCTCCTCCCAAAATTATGTATCAGAATTGAGTCAAATTAATGACAAACTTGATGTTTTGGTTAAAAAAAAGATTTCAGAAAAAATTTCCAGGAGGCTACAATGGAAAGTCAAGTCATTATTACTTCTTTGTCTGTATTTATTCATCTTTTTTTATCATAACTTGATTTTCATGGACATGACTTCCCTTTCACATTTTATAACTTCTCAGTATTTTTTTTCTGATGATGCCCCAAAGTCTAAGATTGTTTTTGGGGTGATACACAGTCTTGCCTGTCTACATCTGAATCTATTATATAATAAATAATTAGGGTCTCTGTAAGTTCATAACAAGCTCTAAAATTCACAACTCTCATATTCTTCATATATAGCTATATCTGTATCTATCTATATCTATCCACATATGTATATTTAGATTTAGATTTAGATTTATATATCCAGTTATATATAGAAAGGTTGCTGGAATCACCATGCTGGTGAGTGGAACAAAATCATCTTCTGCCTAACAGATCTGTGTGCCAAGGGAAGTCACTCAGCCTCAGACAAAAGGTGATGGGCAAAACTTTACCATGTGCTGCTCAAAAAAGAGCACTTTTTTTTTACCTATTGTGGAAAGCAGCTGAGATTTCCCAGCCAGCAGGAAGTGCAGTTGGCCCAGCCCTGGCAGCAGCTGCTTATCTGCAGGCTGTGGCAGCCCAGATGAGGTTTGGTGTGTGAGCTGCAGCAGGCTGAGCATGGACCTGCTGCTGACTTGCAGGTCAGTGGCACAGTCAGGGTGGGCCACCTGAGAGCCCCCAGTGACAGGGACACTGAGGGCAGATTGCATCACCAAATGGGCAGGAAGAGACAAATATCCTACTTTTATTACTTTAAGATGAAAGTTTTGCCTACCTGCAAGAGGTGAAAGACTCTTGTTTTCACACATGTATTGGTATTACAGGCTGTTAGGGTTTTCTTTCATGATTTATGAGTAGCAGATGTTACTAAATGGAAACACTACAAGACAAGCTAGAAAATTCTTAGAATGCCCCTTTTCTCGTTTCACTTTCATTTCAGTGACTGGTTCTTAAAAGCTAACCACAGCATATGCAGTGGCTTTGCTGTTCTGGGACATGATGAGAAGAAAGGGATGTTGAAAGGAACAATTAAAGCATTTTGAAAGTCATTTACTTCCACAAAATTGTGGGAGAATTTTGATTTTTGGCAACTGACAGAAAGAATTCTCTTACTTTTGTGAATTTCATCTCAGGATTAACCTTTCTCTGATTTTTCACATGCTTCTAAGAGATCTTTACATAGAAACAAGGAGAGGGGCAAGCCCGCCTGTGACTGTGAAACAAATACTTCTTAGTATTAGGAGAAGGGATTGCCAGAGTCAGGAAGTTTTAAACTTTTATCATTCTGCTTATTAAAGACTGCAGACTAGCTAGATTATTAATTGCCAGGTGCTACTCATCTCTAGTCTTGGTTCTCCTGTTATCAAATCTGAGAGCAGAGGATACTTGCAGCTTACAAACCTAAAATAGCTCAAAAGTGTTGGTAAAGATATACTTGCTCTGAAGGTACATAAAGTGCTCTTTGTCAATTTTACTCTACAGTGTTAACTGACATACTGCATGTGCTGCTTGACAGTCCTGTTAAAACTTAGTTTAAAAGTAACTAAAAGACTGAGAATTTGGCTGTGTGTTATATGGGCCACTTCAGCTTTCACAACATAAAAAGAGGAGGCTTCCAGAGGTGCCAGATCAGACCTCTTCACAACAGAGGCAAAGCTGATAAATGCATAGTTCCCAGTTTAATTTAATATTCCTTTACTCTCTTTACTGGTGACAGGCCTGGAATGCTGAGGACTGGAAGAACAAATAAGTTTGGACCAGAGCTGTGGAAATAAAGATGTTCACAGGGTAATATCTGAGCTGCCAATCAGTCCAGTATGAATGGGAATAGCTGTAAACAAGTCTGAATTATTGTATATTTTCTGTACTGCTCTTGAGAGAATTGTTGTTCCTTTATAGTCATTTTGTGCTCTGCAGTTGTCTTTACTGTGAATAAGCTTAAGAAATTTGAACCTATTTTTATATATCTCAGTTACAGCTAAATGCAGGTTTTGTACTGAAATATTGAAATCTTAATCTCATTGACATCAAGGGAGAAATTTCTTCGATCATGGTGGGGCCATGGCTTCACCCAGCTCACTCTGATCTCTTTCTGATCTCTTCTCCCTCATATCCTGTGACAGGAAGCATTGAAATGGTCCAAAACTGCACAAGGAGGGTTTCAGACTGGACATTAGGACACATTTCTTTACCATGAGGGTGCTCAAACACTGGAGCAGGTTTCACAGAGAGGTAGTTGATGCCCAAAGCCTCCCAGTATTTAAGAGGTATTTGGGCAAGGTCTTTACTAACATTGGAGAGCTCTGAATTGTTCAGTCCTGTAAGTCACTTCCAAGTGAAGTAGTCTGCTCTATAATACAGGAAATACCCAAAAAGCTCCCCATGGATTACATAAATTTGGATTGTTCACTTTACCACATTTTGTTTGTCACCAGTCCTCACTGACTCTCAGATACACAGCTGAATGTTTCATGATCTGGGACATACACCATGGGCATATGATTTATTATTAAGAGCAGCAGTACACTATCATAAGCAACAAGTTTACTCAAACCAGCATGTTTCTGGTAATTTATTTTATCTTATCATTTTATCATATAATCAGTTGAGCTCTCTTATGCTAAAGATGAAAGTCAGCACAAAGGTCTCTTGTTGTTTGATCTGCATTACTTCAGGTAACATGTATCAGATACTGCATGATGTGGCCTGAAATGACATAATGCAGCATTCCCAAGCACAGGGAAAGCTGAATGTTTCTGAATATGCTGCCAGGCATATTTTCAGACATTAAGGTTTACAGCCAGTGTTTGTAAGGACAAATAGAAAACAGAAGACAACTGCTTGTGGGCTGTGAAATGTTATCAGTTTCAGAAACAGGCTGTGGATATTTCTGCGGTACTGCAATCTGCAGCACATACACACTCATTTAGAAATACCTGTACTATCTGTGGTTGCTGAAAAGAAAATACTTCCATGTTCAAAAAACCTAAAGACAATTGTATAAGGCCATATGAAAAGACCCCTATGTAAATAGCTAGGAAAAGTAAAGAAGGAGGTGAGAAGCAATAGACCTCATTGTCTGCTAGAAGTGAAAAAGGCAGGAGACTGAGATGACATGATTATTTTGTGTGGTCAGAGAGGTTACCCTTAGACTGAGTTCAGGGAATATCTAGTAGCTATCTGAATATGCTTCCTTAAGCAAGGCCTGTTAAACTGGTAAATACTCCTGAGAAAAGATGGAGATGCCCCTTAATACTCAGGTCATTTAAAACTAGATTGCAAGCTGCAGGGAAAAAAATTAAACTGGCAGGGGAGAGTAACATGCAACCTAATACTCAACTTTTCATCTCTACTTACTCTCATTCTGTGACTTCACATTTCAGGGGACTCGAAACAAAATACCAGTCTCTCACATTGAAGGCACTGGAGAGTTCTGTGTGGCTTGTTTGCCATTGTTCTGACTGTTATTTCATTAGAGGTCTACTGACTCTGTGACCAGATGTGAATTCAGGTTAAAACACCACAAAAATATTGTAAAAAGGTTGGCAAAGGGGAAGCAACATCACCTACATACCTCAGAATGCACTTTTAAATATTAGCTAAAGTTTGGAGCATGGGATGGGGCTGGGGACTTCTCAGATTGATTATGCATTATAGCCCTCTTCCTGTTTCCATTGAAGTCAAAGGCAAAACTCTCATTGATCCCATGGGAACACATACTAGACTTTCCCACTCCATGGCTCTAATATTTTAATGGATTTAAACATTTTTGCTTTAAAAAAATCACACTTACGCTGACAGTTTAGACACCAAATTTCTTGAAGCTTGATGTAATTTGAAATAAGCCAGATGTGAAAACCTCTGCAACCAAGATTTATAATGGAAACAAAATTTTGACCTTAATGTTGACAACTCTTGCGATATCACTAATATCAATAAACAGAAGAAAAGGGATTTTTCTGTCACTCTGTGGGGACAAAACCATACAGCTACTCCCATCTGAAAAATAACTCCCACTAGGACTTCAAAAAATACTGGTCACAACCTCTCATACATGAGGATTCATTATGTTTCTTGTGGTTCTCTCTAAGCTATTTCTATAGAAGTTTGTGTGTTCAGAGGTCACACTGTACATCATGCACAGCATATGGGGGAGCTTTCAGAAGCACAGGTACAGTTTGAAGGATTATGCCCTGTTGCATTATGTGATTCTAACTGTATGTAAGGAAAGCCATGTGAACCGCCCTATAAAGCAGCCTTACAAAGACCTAAGATGTTTGTGTTTCAAGTAACTCACAAAAAGCACAGGTTTTCTTCTAAATTTCATTTCGTGAAATTCCTGGACCAAGACAAACCTCTCTCTGGACAAGAAGAGGTGAATACAGCTCTTTCTTATTCTTAAGAAAGCCACTAGACAGACCAGAGACCAAAGTCAGTCTAGACTTGCCACCCTTGGGATAAGAGTCTCATCCTGTGCTCCTCCTATTTAATGGGCCAAGTCTTTACCACTGGTTTTCAAATGTTATTCTTTACTCTTCCATGGGCAGTCCTAATAAAGTGCAGACCTTTTAGAGACTTTGAGCAAATGTTCCCACACCTCAGAAGTGACCTTTCTTTCCTCTTGTCTTTACTTGATTCAGAAAGTACCTGAGTGAAGGTAAATAGCACCAAAAAAATGTATTGCTCTTGGGAGAAGCATGCTCATTGGATTATTCTTTTATATTTTACTCTCCTTTTCCTCCTGTGATGTCATTAGCCCTCTTGTTTCAAAAAATGCAGCTTTCTGTAATATCTTCTTTTGCAACATAAACCACTTAGGGAAGTGGATTGGGAGGTGCTGATTTCTTCTCCATGGGATTCAGTGACAGCATGCTGGGAATGGTTCAAAACTGCACCAGAGGAGGTTCAAACTGGACATTAGGACACATTTCTTTACAGAAAGGGTGACAAAACACTGGAACAGGCTTCCTAGAGTGGTGGGTGATGCCCCAAGCCTGTCAGTGATTAAAAGCTACTTGAAAAACACCCTTACTAATATATTTTAACTTTTGGTCAACCCTGCATTGGCCAAGCAGTTGGACTAGATGTTCAACTGAAATATTCTACTCTATTCTAGTCTACTTTATGCTGCGCTCTTCTGACATGCTTTGTTCAGTTCTGGTTGGGTCTGTTGCACAGAGCAGATGGTCATAACAGAAAGTATACATAAGAACAAAGAGCAGTACTCATCAGGAGCTGGTAAAATTACATGGCAATCTGAAATCAAGCCTTTCTTTCTCTGGGCACAGCTTTGCCTGCAGAAATTAGGCTCTATCAATTAACTCCTTATGTGCGTAATAATTCAATTATAGCAGTATGATTATGACATGTATATACACAAGATGAACACACAGGCAAATAGCAGGAAATTGCCAGTCAGAGGACACTCTAAAAACTCCATTGATAAAGAAAGGATATCTGACATTATCAAAACTCTGAAAGAGTTAGATAATTAGCTCCCAGAGCATTGTAATGACATTTGAACAATTAAGTTCTTGCATGTCCTAGTAAATGAAAGATAGCCATAGTTGTAGAAGAGGAAAAAGAGACAATATTTAAAGCTGAACAAATGTTTTTGAAGTGAAATTTGGTTGAAGCAAATGTCTTCCAGAAATGCTGTTTCAAAAACTTTTGAACATCCAAGTCCTTCTGAGTATTCCAGGCAGCAAAGAGGAGAAATATTAAGATTAATCCTCACATTGCATTAGTTCAGATGCTGGGATGTCGAAAAAAGAGCTTCAAATTCTTAGTCCAATTAAGACAGTAAAATATCTATCCCAGATCACAGGAGAGAGAAACACATGCATTGTGGAGTCCAAAGAACCTTCTCGTATAACACCATTCTGGCTTTGACTCAAAAACTCATATTTATCCACAATTTTATTTTGAAAGATTTTCCAAAGGTTTGGGGATTTATTTTTTTCCAAAATAGAATCAAAATTTTAAACCTTGAAATTACTGGAAAACTGTGTTTCCTCCAGATATCTTTGCATGCAATATATCTCTGCTATTATTTTTACTATGGTATTATTAATGTCCCACTTTATCCAGTGCAAACTTGGATTGTTTTAATTTTATCCAAGTTTAATTCCAGTCTGGAAGAAGACTGGAGATGTGAAATAGTCATCATTGCAACTTTCAACTAACTCCTACAAAGATATGGTAAGCAGGACTCCCCATGTTTAAAGGTACACAGAGATTTGCAGGCCCTTAAATGGCCATTGTTTCCCATCATTATCTTCACTCATGAAGGCATGTGCTTTTCTCACAGACTGTCTCTGAAATGCTGAACTGATTTGAGGTGGCTGCATTGGCAGTGTTTGCTTGCAGGGATTCATTCATTGTCCCTGCAGTCAGCCTAATGCACTTTACTGTGGCAGCTCTAAGTGGCAGCAACTGGGAATCTGTCACAGCCAATTCCTAGCCCAGGTCTGATTTAAAAAACCTAGAGCAGAAGATTTTCCAATATGTTCCATTCTCTCTTCCCTCCTATCCTTCAGTTTTGGTTTTGTTTTTTTTGTTTTTTTTTTTCTTTTTGTCTTGAAGTATTAAACACTTTCATGAGTGAATACAATGAGATCTTGTGTTTTCAAAATGGGCAGTTCTGCCAAGTGTATCTCAATCTGTTAAAACTTAGGGGACCATTTTAAGATTTTTTCTAGTAGAAACCAGAAATTGATTAAATTAATTGACTAAATTAAAATTAACAACTACGATCCTGAATAATACTATAATTTTCATGTGCTTTCTTTCCTCACTTTCTTGTCTTCAGGCCTTTCTAAATCTTTCTAAATCTTTGCAGAGAACTGCAATGAAAGCAGCATATTTTGGACATACTGACACCATTTAATCAATCATGTTGCAAAGACCCTGAAACATAGACCCAACATCTGTTCTAAGAACACAGGACCTATAGATACCTCAATCTGTCACTACACCATAGCTCAGAGATCATTGATAAAATGATCATTGAGGTCATTGACTTTGGCTGTAGTGCTCTGAAGATGATGTGCATCTGAGCATGGTCTGACTGGAGCAAATGGGATCGTTACAAGCTCATGATCTTGTCTCCATTGCATTATCAGGCACAGCCACTATATCCTTCCCTTCTCCCTCACACCTGCAAGGGGCCCTCTTTTAATAAAGTATTGCTGAGTATGAATCCTAGCTGTAGACAGCTAGGATGCACACAAATCATCTGGAAGTTTATGGCACCTCAAGTCTGCTGAAAAGAAAAACAAACATGACTCACATCTACATTAGAATATTAGGTCTAAATTTATTTCTCTTGGAGAGGGAACAAATAGGGATGAGGTCTAGTACCAGTCCACATACAATTGACAAGTAAGGGCATGGACAGTGAGAAAGGAACTGATAAGGGAGTCAGAAGATGAAATGAAGAATGGATGGTTTAGGCTAAGCAGCTCAAAACTTTCTCACAGAGAAGCATGTTATTCTGAAAAGGAGTCAAAGACATGCCAAATTGAAGGCTTTCAACATGACTGGGTAGAACAGTAAGACTGTGACTTCATGCTTTAACTTAGGCCTCCACATGCATATTTAGCTGAAAAAACACATTTACACATTTTTGTGTCTGTTAAAGGCTGCTTGGGCTTCAGTGCAGCCCTGGAAACCTCACTGCTGTCTCCTACCTACAGCTGCTTCTTCCTTCCCCTCTCCCTGCACCTCTATCCTTAAGGAAAGCACATCAGTATTTCTACACCAGAAAATACTGTTATTGTCCTCTGGTCTCAACTCTTGAACTGCTGTGACTTGTGCAGCAGAATGTGTGTCTGGACAAAATCCTTCCTAGTGATTGCTCCATGCAGCCAAGTCTGCCTTAACGCACACACAGCCACAGCCTCCATCATTCTCCATTCTCTAGATTGTTTTTAATGTTGCACTTATTTGTGCAACATTAAAAACATTTGTGCAACCATTTTTATGTCAGAGGTTTTTTTATGGGTTATAAGTAAATTTTATCAGTTTACTCATCTGCATGGTTTTTCATATAATAAAATGAACTGAATTATTAGCAAGTCCATCATTTCAACAAAGGTTCTCCAAAGTCCCTTATTGGATTGAAGTTAGAAGAGGGGTTTAAAAGCTGAACAAAGTTTGGTGGGTTATCTCTATCAATTGATGTTGGTATCCCATTTACCATATCATTTTATACCCATCACTGATGAAATTATTTCTTCCTTAAGCAACAAACATCAGCCACTGTATTTTCATAAAAAGTTCATGCTTATGTAAAAGCACCAAATATTTCTTTTTAAATATTCAAGTTATTTATTTGGATTAAAATTAAGAATTTTTAAATAAATACATTTCAGGTACTCTTTACTTAAAATTTGTTGATTTCTGACTTGTTTCTTATAGGAAAATATAATCAATCATCCACACTGTGCATAGCCAAAAGTGACTGAGGTTTGCAATGAGATATTGGAAATCTTTACATTTTTTAAAATAATATTTATTTTTAATATCCTGAACTACATGCATTTCAAGTGTTAGAAATAAAGTGCCTGGGATCTATATATACTAGAAAGAATTGAATTTCAGGCAAAGGTTCAGACTGGAACTGATGAGTTAAAATAGTGCAGAGGAATTACGTGCTGAGAGCTGCAGTAACGTGATGCTTCAGGTTTTTCTTCTGTACACATCTTGTAAAGTCTACAAAGCTTGTGCTGGGCTAGAGCAGTCTTGTTTTCAGCCCCTTGCTCTCAGGCCCTTGTTCTAACCCCAGGTAAAGGGGAAGTCAGGACTGGTTTTCTTGGTTCCCACCTGTGCTCAAGAGTGCACATGCATACACAGAAAATGGAGTCAGAGTCAGTATTAAGACGAGATTAAAAAGCAATTAAAATGACTAGTGGATTAGCAGAGAAAGAATTTAAACAGATTTAGCTTTGTTTGTCTCACCAATCACAAAATGCATTAAAGAACCTAAAAGGGAAAAAAATAAAGTTATTTGCCTACCAAAGACTAATATTGCATTCTTTGATTTTTTTGTCAAAAAACACATTTTGGGACCACACTTCATCTGTTGCTTATTTTAGTCTCCTTCCTGCTGAGTTTGAAGAGGCACAGCCTGGCTTTGGAAAGCATTCTGTGTCCTGATTAAGCAGCCTCTGCTTTTCTGTTGCCCTTTCTGGAGGTCCTCTTCACTACTCTCTGACAAGATTTAATCCACCTTGAATATTATTTGTGTCCTCTAAGTGGCTACTGTTATTTCAGTAACCTTTTCCTGAAACAAAGAAGCTCATCTGCTGCTTGAAGTTCACACTAAATGAAGGGCAGTTATTTTGCCACCAGTCTCCTGAGCAGCAGTATTAGCCCCTTGAAGATGGCTTCCCAAAATTTTGATAAAATGTATGTGGCTACTGTCAGAAATTTGCTTTTCCTACTTAATGCTAATAAAGATGCTACAGATTGACAGTGTCCAATTCCAAGCCTTCCCAATATGGATAAATCACTCTGAAATGCAATATGCCTGGGAAATACCTTACTAAAGGAATAGTGTTTACTTCAGAGTAAGTCTAGAAGTATTTGACAAGTGCTAAAAATAATGTGAGCTATGGACTATCGTGGACTCACCTTTGCTATTAAATCCTGCACAGCCTACAGTCAGCAAAATATATCCTGCCTATGTAAGCCCTGCCAGGAGTGAACAACTCTTACTAGAGGAATAATTATAGACAGAAGTGTGAGTATGCCTCAGTTCATGGGCAATGGAAAAATAATCAAAGATCTCCTCTCATAAAAAGCCATGTGCATTGCAAACTACACAAAGCTTCTGAAGTGCTGAAGACATTAAGTGTCACCAGCAGCAGGGTGTGTATGTTAGCCCGATAAAAGCGCACGATTGCCGGCAGCCCAGGGAAGTGAGCAGGGCTGTCAATTTGGCAGGTCCCTCTGTGCTGCTGACAAGGATCACAGCACTGTCTCCCACAGCAGCTCCCACTGAGCAGTGACATCCTGAAGGGGATTTGAGCTGAGCCCACCCAGCTCTGCACAGCTGGAGGCTGAGGGGTTTGCTTACTCATCCAGGTGCCCAAGTGTCCAATAGATCCACGGTCTCTGAGCCACCTCTCAGTAATCTAGCATGGGTCTGACTGTTCTCCAACAACTCTGCTATGAACCATTTATTCCTAAAAACATCCACTTTCAGCCTTAGCCAGAAATCAGGAGTTGGCACCTTAGTTCATTTTCTTCAGTCAGTTTTAGAGAGTTATGTGCTACTTTAAATCATGGTCCTCAAGGAAGCAACTTTCCACCAAATGGCTGAAGAGGCAGTGTCTTCCTTTGCAAGAGGATGCTTGGATCAAGTACAGTAAGAGGAGGAGTAAGACAGTGATCATCTAACACTATGGAAAGAACCCTTAGTAGAAAAAAACACCTTAACCTTCCGGAAATAAATATTATTTTTTAAAAGCTTGTTTATTTTTTTATAAGCTTGCTGAAAACAAAATTTTTGAACAGTGAAATTCTAGAAAAATCAGCACTAAAACCCCCATCAATTTTCCCTGCCAGTAGAAAATAACTGAATTTCACCTATAAAATAATGGATTTAGTGCCCAATTTAACATAAATCTATAATAAGAAGCATATTCTCATATACTCTTTCCCAGTGTCTATGACTTTCACATAGCTCCACTATTTCATGTTTCCATGAAAGTGATAAAAGTAATTGCTCTTTTTCTTCCTTATTAGAGATAAGTCTCAGAGTCTTCAAGCATAGGTCATGTCTATACAGCCCAGCCTTAAAGAATTTAACCTTTTTATTGGAGATAAGAGATGATACAACTTTTTTTTAAAACCTTACTCTTTATTTCCAGTAGGCCTGCAAGGATGCCATATGGCAGCCTAAGATTAGTGATATAATTCCTTACCTTTTTGTGCCTCTACAGCAGACTTGAGTTTTCCTGGTCATCTCTTGAAAGTGACCAAGTATATACAGAAGAGCAATTCCTAAGGAAAAATCTCTGAGGAAAAATTGATGTGGTGTGATCACCTCATATGCAGAAATCTTTTTCCCTGATGGCCCTGAGTGACTAATGTTTACAGGATTTTTATAAGGAGAAGAACTGTTATTCACAAGCACCTCAACACATGGGTTTCAAGAAAGTGGAAAACAGTAGCTTTGTGACTGCTTGCCTTTCTCATGAACAAAATCCAGTCTGTTTTTTTATTATGGATAACTTTTTAATTTCACAGTTGTGGATTTGGAAGATTTGGATATGCAATTTTGAGTATATATTCCTGTAGGGCATTCACTGAAGCATGAGATTCATCTTTGAAGAGAAGTAGAATTTTTTTTTCCTTTGTAGATGGAGAACAGCTTAAAGACCTTTTTTTTTCTTTTTTTTTTACTCAGACAAGCTGTGTACATCTAACAGAGCATTTGTCTCATATCATATATTCCCACAGGAAATAGTTTGTCTTCAAGTACCTTCTACTTATTTTTTCCACCTAAATGGAAACTACCATTTAACATTTTGTTACATTGTCATACTCTGCACAATGACCAAATAACTGAAAAGAGACCTAAGGCATCAGTTGCCTGAAACAATACATATATATCTTCAAACCCAAGCCTCTAAGTACACAGTTCCTTAAAATGTACTTCAGAAAGTAGCAAGACCTTCAGCCTGCAATAAGAGAGGAAATACTTTCCTCATCCCAGAAACACTGAGGTTTCATAAATGATTTTCACTTTCCACTGGGAAGAACCCAAGAAACTTGCAATAGCATCAGGAAGAAAGACAAAAAGCCACTGATCCCAGTGTTCTTTTCATTTGCCTGTGAATGGGTGGTGGCTTCAGACACAGGGTCCAAACTTTGATAGTTTGGTTCAGGGCCAACCTGCACAGGGGAAAACTCCAACCTCACCTTGAGCATTTGCTGCCAGAGCCAGTGTACTTCTTCCCAGAAAGATCCCTGGTATCTCTGCATCAAGATCTTGAAGGAAAAAGAGTTTGCTTCAAAATCCAGCTGTACTCCCACTCCCTCTTCACAAAGTAATCAATATCAAGTAGTCACAGCATTGCTGAGGGTAAGGGTCAGCAAGACAATTCAGATACTGCTGAGCCCTCTGTGGGACCCAGGGACTGCATGAGAAGAGGCAGTGCAGCAGTTTGTACACATCTTTGCACCCTTCAAAGAAAAATAAAGCCCAGCTGACTATTCTGGCTTATATCCATGGCTGCCAATGTTTCAAAAGTGTTTTGCTCAAGGGTTTTTTGAGTTTTCCCACACTGAGAGAAGTGGAGAATATGGATAACTTATTTCATTAAAAAGTACAACTAACAGGCAAATAAAGTAGATATTTGTGTACTTGTGCTATGCCTGTGTGAATGTGCACAAGAGAAAACAAATGGATATTTGGCTCTTGTGAACTGGAATTAGCAAGTCGGGCAGCAGGTAGAATCATTTGCATTTCCTGTGTGCTCAAAGTAACTGCCTAGAGAAAGATAAACTGATGGAATTTTTTTCTCACTAGTTTTATCTTCTGCCCTGCAAGAACTACTTGTTTTAGGGACAGCAATTTATATAAATTAAATACCTGGATTTTTCCAGGTGACTGACACTTCCAGTAGGAGATATTATTCTCAATGGGGAGCATTTTCTGTATTTTTTTCAGTATATCTTTATGTATATTTTCTGCATTAGGCAGAAGATAAAAGTTACAATGTCCCAGGCTCACTAGTCATATTTAAAATGTGACCCCAACATTAAGCTCATCTACTGCATAGCCATGGTCATTTAAGACTTTTTCTCATCCCTTTAAGACAGTTTAAATGATGCCAGCACATTTTTCAGCAAGGAAAATTAACTCAGGAATAATATGAAATAAAATGTGGCAAAGAGACTATTATTCCTACCTTCCTCTCATTCCTGAAATTCTATCCTGTTCCTTAATCTTCACAATCTTTTCCAGCTTATATTAACATACTTACACTTTAAAAAAGTATAATATGACAATGACATTCCTAGAAAAGTTTTCTGGCTTACTACAAAATAGATTATTGTTATAGACTTTTATTTTTAAACCAGGATAACAAAAGAGTACAGTAGTGAAAACCCTCCCTTGGAAAAAAATTTTTAAAAACTAAGCTGATGTTGCTCATGCAGTAAAATTTGCATAAGAGGAATTTTCATGTTTTTAGAGCTCGCAGTGAAGTAAGGGAAGCAAGTAAAGGTTACAGGTAATTATCAACCTTCATACAAACAGCCTGAAATACTTTTAATTTCAGATCTTGAAGAAACTCTCTCGAGAGTAGACTTTAAGATGAGGATGACTCAGCTCTGATGCCAGTTGAAAACTAGAATTTCCAGCTGCTTCCAAAGGCATCTCAAGCTCAGAGCCAAGCAGAAAAGAGGCAAATGTGATCTGGAAATAGAGATAATATTTGATCTGCATGGTTGAGAATCTAGTTTGAGCAAGGTAATTTTGCATAGATTTGGAAGTTGATGCAGAGTCCTTCTTTGAGCAGGGATGACTGATTCCTAGTCTGGCTGCTGGAAAAGTGTTCTTTTTGTATGAAAACATGTCACTTCACAATGCAATGAGGAACCTGCATGCTTACTTGCTTGTAGAGGCACTGCCACTGCAGTCAAGGGAATTTTCTCTCCTGATCCAGAGCTCGGAACACCAGTGAAGAAGGTTGCAATCTGAATATCTTATTGTGGTGGTGTCCAATGTCATCTGAAAATTGTTGCAGAAAATTCCCAAATGTCTGAAAGATCAGAGATTATCAGCCAAAGGCACCACAAGCCCCAGACTGGCACTCTACAGGCTGCAGAGCAAACAGAGAAGGTGACAGGTCTTATCTGAGCAGGAGGGCTGACCTGGTACAGGTAGACTCTGCTAAATCTAAACAGGATCTGATTCATCTTACAATGATCAATTCAGGGTAAACCCAAAACAAAAAAGTTTTTCAGTTGACTTAATGATGTCTTTTCATTTTCAACCACAAACAACATTTTTTTCCCTTTTTTATACAGAGCTGAATATTCTGTGGACACAGCAATTTCGTTAACTCTTAATAAATAGAACTGAGTATTTTCCAAAAAGCTCTAGCCAATGAATTTATGTCTGTTTGATGTAACTTGTTCAAGATGGAATTTATGGAATTTTTTCCTTCCCACTTCATCAACAGCCTCATACTGTCTTTTTTTTTTTTTTTTTTTTTTAAATTAAGCCCTTGCCATCTGCTTTTAATTAACAAAAGCAAATAGTGGTTGATAGACAGATACTATATCTGGTAGTAATACCTACCAAAAAAGTCAGTTTACAGGTGTGGTGAAAAGTGAGAATGCAGAAAAAAGAGTCCCCAGCTGGGAGAAAGTCCTTTATAACATAGTTTGTGTGACTTTAGACCTCCACTGGACCTGTAGGTTTCTTTTTGTTTTTAAAGCTGAAAAACAGGATTCTACTTCTCCCCTTACTTTAGGTAAACAGACTACTTGGAACAAAAATAAATGCAAAACCCCTAAACAAAGATTAAAACTATTAAAAGAAAATGCTGAATGAAGAGAGGGAGCTATGGAAAAGAGCAATGACCTACAATGTAACACATCAAGGAATTTTACAGGAAAAGTAGTAAAATAGCAGAGCAGCATAAGTTTTAAGATTTTCTCAGTGTTGTGAAAAAGTGTTAACTGGAATTTACCGGTCAGTGCAGAATACATGTAGTCTTAAAAAATTTATATACTGCAGTTCACAAAGGAAAAAAGTCCTAATTGGTTAATCAGCACAGAAATTCAAAAAGCTACAGAAAACCCTCCTTGTATATTATGCATAAGAGACGAATTTACCATAGCAGTGTAATTACAGTGCATATCTTAGCACCACATAATTACAGCAGGTATTGTAGAACTGTATCTATGTGTTGGCTGTGCACTTTTTAGGGGAAAAGTAGAGAAAAATATGTCAGTGTTCTTCAGCAATGGAGCAGCTGTGGGTTTTGAACACTCTTTTTCTTCATGTCAGTTTCTGCCCATCTGACAAATTATTCTCTACCAAGAGATACAAGTCTTTAATTTGTTTCTGCATTGCTAATAAAATATTTACTAAAAAGGTAAGGAGTTCCAGTATGTTCAAGGAAAAGGTAAGGAATTTTTGAATTTGGAGACTATCCTCTTTGCAGACACCCATAAAGTTTTCCTTCACAGATGGACAAAATATTAAGCCTTTCATGATGAACTTCAAGGCTGTGAAATATAGTTTTGCTTTGCACTTGCATGAAACAAAGCCTGTAAGACACATTTGCAAACAGTGCCTTCATATACAAATTAGCATTTTAAAACTTGTATCTTTCCAGGAAAAAAAAGTTGGACTTAAAGATCTACCCATGTTGAAATTCTTTTGAACTGATACATTATTCAATGTGTTTTGGATGCAATAGCAGAGCTTTTTTGAATTAAAAAAAAACAATAACAATGTTCTGATAAACTCATCCTTCCCAAGACTTTTCCATCAGTAATTAGGCTAAAGTAAAGAGACACAGCCTCTCCTCTGTACAGAGATTTGGTTTTTGGTTTATTGGAACCAGACATGGTATTTTACTGTAAAACATTTTTGCTTTGATGAACATTTTGTCATGACATGCCAAGAGAAGGGAAAGGGCTGTTTTGAGAGGGGCAAGATAAGAAATCTTACTGTGTAAATTATATGAAAATGTACCTTTGAATAATTGGACTACCTCCATGATTTTCATCTGTAAAGAATAAATTCTGGTCTGTTCCACCTAAAAAATGTTAGTCTAAATACAACCTTAGTAAATTCAATGGCAACATGTAAGTGTAACTGAAAAGCTCTATTAAAAAGTGGTTTGTGGTGACAATTAAAAGTAATTACATAAAACTATTTTAACATTCCTGTCAAAAACCTTCTTCTTTAATCTGCAGCTAATCAATAAGTTGTTTTATACAGCTTTAGGTGGTAAAACATCAAAAGCATTTATAAAACTACCAGAAAATAATTCCCTCAGAATTCAGAAGGATTAAAAAAATCTTCCAAATGATAAAATCTTTAAGATTTCAAAAATTTCTATGAACCCTACCCCATCTCTGCAGAACTTCAGTGTATATGGCTAAATTAAGAAATCAAGATAAAAATGAATCTGCAAATTAAACTGTTGTTAGCTGGCACTCTCCCCACATAATTTTTTTTTCCTTATACCTCTAGTTCACTAAAATTAAGACAAAATGATTCCTGCTAAATATTAGACAAGTGAAAAACAGCCCCAAATTCAGTGGAATGAAATATGTCACTAAAATTCACCATGTGTACAGTTCATAAAAAATTATTGTCTCAGGGACTAATCTTAAAAACTGAAGGAAAATCTTTTGAACATATGCAATAGTTGTGGGTGGTGAAATACAGTGGTCCTGAATTATGCAAATTTGTCTTGAAAAGTCTGGGGGGTAATGTAATAATTCAAGGCATCTGTTCCTTCTGTTCACCTCCAATTAATGACACTTTTTGGTAGCTCTCATCCAAATTGGATCTGTTTCCTGCTGGCAGGCCAAACCCATTTCCTTGCCAACCGTGCAAATAGCCCCAACCACTGTGCTGGGAATGGAAGTGCCATGTGCTCTTCATTTTGTCCTGGGTTGCAATAACCCAAGGGTCATATTAAATCTGGATAATTCTGACTCCTTGAGGACATACATTATTCATCCTGACTCCTACCTAGCATGACTTTAGAGTATCCTTTACTTTTTCATCTCAATACTTCTAGGATGGAAGTCTGTGAGGGTTTAGTACTAAATCAACTGCTGAAACCACAAGGAGGACATTATACCCAGATAAAACTGGATTTTTTTCCACCTCTTTCCAAAGCTGATCAGGATCAGACAACAGAATTCCTGCATTTTGAATCATTTTATGATGATGTGGATCACTGTGACAGTTCCCACTATAAATCTCACAGGCGTTTCCCCTCCTATACCCAGCACAACAAGAAAGAACAGAGTTGAACATATGCTCTGAATAATCCAGTTCCAGTTCTCACACTTCTCCATTATACACCAGTAGCAGTAAGAGCAGCAAAAAGCTGTATTATGCCTGTTCTATTTATGAATACCATGGCATCATGGTAAAGTAACAAAGCAAGCAGGTAGGTTAAAATGAACTCTTCTTTAGTAAGCTTGAGTTCATTCAAAGACTTATTATATTCACAGTAGTAAAAAAGTCTTCTCTGTGGGCATTTATATAGTTGTATTTCAAAAACAGCACATTCCCTAAATTGGCCAGCTACATAGAAAGGCAATGCAGTTTCCTTTAAATCCCAACACGCTTAAATACAATTCATATGATGCCTGTGAAACATCATTGCAACTTGCCAGTTCAGAGCAAATCCCTCTCTTTGAACACCTTGTTGTGATGAGAGCTGCCTGCCAAGAAAGCTCTCAACATATGGATTGAAGCTCTGAAGAATGTCTTTCTTGACTTAGAGATGTCTTTGACACCACTTTCACAGTAAGACTTGTAAATCCTTCTGTAATTTTGGGGAAGGATAAGAGATGTGTCTGCAAATGCACCTGATCAAAATATAAGCCATTCCAGAGGTATTTCCTAATCACCCCTCCACATTTCCCAAAAGATAAAGAAAGTGTATTTCACTGATGCCTTCTTTCTGCCTTAAAGGGTCAGCCACGCTGCCCCAAAGCATGCAACATTAAAAAAGAAGTATCTGCATAAATAGCAGGATGTATCAGGCATTGTACAGACACTTCTGAAAGCAAATTAACAGCTAGGCTTTTGTAATGACTGATTTTGTTTATCTACCATGTAGCAGCAAGCCTTAGCCCCTTTCTCTCCTGTAGGCTCATAGGGTCTTTTGAATGGGTACTTTAATTCTAGGGTAGAGACTGTGTACAGCCATGGTAAAAATGTTATTAGAATTTTTTTATATTTAATCTTTGAGCACTCTAGTTAAGTCTCTGTGTGGGAGATAAGATTGCAGAAGTACAACATGTAACAGAAGTTTTCTCCTGAACTCTTAAGTGACCCAAGGCTGGCTTTGGGCAAACCTTAAATGGTGTATCTAAACAATGAGTTTCCCCCTTGGGCTTGCAAATCAAGCAGGAAATCTTGAGAATTGTCTGTCTCACAATAATTCCAGCACTTCCTGCTCCAAGACTGATATACCACAACAAGGGCCCTCTTTGTAAATCAGCCTATTTATTTCTACATCATTTTAGCTGCAAATGGAAGGGCAGTGCACAGTAAACTGGAAAAGAATCCCAAGCCCTTTGAAAGGATATGATATTTCCAGAAATCATTTTTAAACAGATGTTTTTCACCAGTGAAGTTGGTGGGCGAACATGACAAAATATGTTTTCCTAAAATATGATGTTTTGCCAAAATTGAAATATTCTGTTAAATTGCATCACTTTTGATAGTATTTGATAGAATCTTGTCTGAAGTCCAGAGTACATCATTTTTCCAAGAACAATTAAAGAGATTTAAAAAACTGTACATTTGATGAAAAAGCACATATTCTGTGTAAATTCATATTTTTTCACTAACCATTGAAAGAATTTTAATTCAAGTGTTGAATGGGGAAAAAACTGAAAATACAAATATCCGTGGGGGCAGAAAGTGTTTATCTTCCAATCCATTCTGTTTCAGTTTGTATGCGAGTAGCCAGAATAAAACATTATATTGTATCATCTTGAGATTAATTTTATACAACTTTCTGATACACAAGATAGTCATTAGCACAAAAAGAAACATTTTCTTGGTATGTCCAAGTGCAATTTTGGGTTTGTGGCTTGTTTTTCTTGTAAAATTGAAATATTTTGTAGAACCACTAAAGCTGTATAAAATGCTTCAGGCCACAAAGTTGTAGACTCCAGGTTAAGAGGCAACATTGTACCCAGCAAGTTATGACATTAATTCATTGTGAGTAAGCAAAAATGCATTCATTTAACCACATGTTTAAAACTTTCCTGGTTGCTGTCTGAGAGAGAGTGCTGTGATACCAAGGAGAGAATCTCCCTGTACCAAAATATAAACATCAATTTCATGTAAGTATTTTATGTCTGGCAAAAATGCAACAGAAGATTGCCAAGAGATTCTAGGTTCTCATCTTCCATAATGTAAAGGCCATATGGAGAAGACATTTTTCTGACAGCCTCAAAAATTAACTCTATTCACTTGGGTTCTGTCAATTACCAAAAACTACATTCCATTGTCTCTTGGACAGGTTATTCACTATTGAAATGCAAAAAGAGGTAAAGAGTTTGTATTTGTAAGGCTCATCTTGTTTAAAAGTGACCCTTAAAACACTGATGAAGGCAAGATGGTTTTCCTTTTGAGTTTTCTGGTACCTGCTCAGGATCAGTAAGTAAAATAAAAGAAAATAAAAGAAAAAAACAGCTCTAATTTTAAACAAATATTCAAATTTGCATGGTGGTTCACCCATTCCTAACTCAGATGGAAAATGATGGTATTTCTTTCAAATGAGTTAAAAACTAATAAGGGGACTAACAACAATTATACTAATAGCAATAAGAACAAAAAAAAAAATCATAATCTAAAAAAATATTTGAATCAAGATATTTCTCTAAATAGAATATTTTTCTTGGCATTTAGCCTGTAAATGAAATTTTTAGTTAAGGTACCAGTTCTTGGTCTTAGTGGCTCTAAACTATGTTGCATTATTTTAAAAAATTGTATTTATCATTCATTTGTGATAAAGTAACATTTGCTTTCTATCAGAAATTGTATATTAGAAACTATATGTTATTTTCTCTTTAATGAATATTGACTATTTTCAGTGTTCATCTGTACATGAATAACTACTTTTATGAATCAATTAAAATGTTAAAGAAATATCACCCTGCAGTTCTCATCAAAATAAAACTTTTTATAGGTTTGAACTTTAACCACATATATTTCTTGTTGTGGAGAGGAGTGCAGTCAAAATTTAGGTAATGTGATGTGTGTCAGCAATGTATCTGTCACATAATAAGCTATAATTTAACATAAATGATCAAATTCTTGAGCTATGTAAAAAAAACTATATTCTGCAAATAATCAGGAAAATATTTCAATTTGTCTTTTTAAATATAAAATTTCTACTTCAATAGCACTTTTTCTATATTATTTTCCAATCTGCATGCTATTCCAGCTCACTGAAAGATAATTGCATGAAGCACAAGATGATAAATATAAATAAGCAATAGATTAATTTTCCTTACCTCAGGCTTTCTCTCATCTTCTCTAAAAGACACTATCATTCTCTGGACCAAAATTGTCTCCAGTAATGCAGACATTTAAGGTCAAAATCTAAAAGACCTTGACATTTGAGACCACTTAATACATTCTAGAGGCAATGCACAAAGTCCAAAATAAATGAAAGAAAGAGATGCTACTTTTAAAGAAATGTTACTTTCAGGAACTCGACATCTGTGCAGGTATGATTTACTCCTGCCACAAAGACATTCTGCTTCCCATCTAAGAGCATAAGGGGTGATGAATTTCTTAAAATTACACCATAAAAAATAAAGATTGTTATAATTATATGGATCTGCCTTAGGAATTAGAGTAATATTTGATACCATGAGGTTATAACATCCACAGACAATGTGTATCATTTTTACCTTAATATATCAAATTCAGAGAGTGTTATGAAGCTGTACATTTTTATCCTAAGGCAAATGTAACATATGCAGGAAAAAAGAGACTGTTCCACCTTTTATCACATATCAGTCTTTTCTCTGTGGATGTTGCTCTTTCAAAGCAGTAAAAATTGAAAAAAAATTAATTCTGTTTTCTCTATTCTATCTTCTTTTTAGTGATAGTGCTAACTAACACAGGAAAAATTTTACTACTTTTTATAACTGTTGGCTCCATATCTTTTTCTTCAAGCAGATAACAATACTATAAATAACATCATGTTTGATTAACATGCCTTTAAAAAATAGCATATTCAGATAGCAAAGAGAGAAAATTTGGAATCAAATATCAGACACAAATATTCACCTAAAGAATAGTTGCCCTACCTGAAACTGAGAATGCTTTGAAATGTCTTTCAATTCTCAGATCCTATGTTGAGAAGTAAGTGCTGGAAAATAAATCTATCTAGGGGAAAAAAAATTCAAACAAAAAAAGATCCCAAATTGAATTTCCCCATGCCAGGGAAATGTATAGGCCCCATTAATGTATAGGCCTAATGCACAGGCTTTGTTCCACAGTCAGTGTGGTTTCTGGGGATAAATTAATATTTTGAAATCTGAATTTGAATGCTCTCCTAGATTATGTCTGGTATGTTCTGCATTTCTTAGGGCTGGAGCTCTGAGGAGGCAAAACAAATCCCACAAGATATCTGAAAAATTTTAGCAATTGTCAAATGAGAAAAGCAGAGGATGTGTAAGCTGAGGCAGATTATGTTTCTATATTATTCAATTATTAATGAATTTTCAGTATAGTGACACATTACAGCAAATGTCAGTAACATTTTCTTTCCTTGTTAAGCCAAACATCAGGGAGAGAGGGTCAGTGTGTTCAATTATTTGTCTAATTGTCTACTTTTAATGCTCCACCATATCTGAACAAGCAACAGTTTCAAATATTAAAATACATGAGAGTATTATATGAATTATCAGGAATTTTTTTTTTTAAATTGAAAGTAACTCCATTTTCTGGATCATTTATTCCTGTTTACAATCAGAAGTAATTGCAGTTGAAAATTCCCTGTAATATTGACTCTGGCTCTATCTTGAAAGCAGTTGTATTTCTTGCCTCCACTGCTCCTGAAGAAGAGTTGATACACAATCTTGTTCTGATGCTTAAGGACAAGTTTCTCATTTCTTTCCTATAACAATCCATATGCTAATTTTCACTTCTTCCTGCTTTGTCCTTTAGTTAAATAGCACATTAGATTTGTGGATAGATCTTCTTTCTCAATCTATTATTTTATATCATAGTGAAATGTTCTTCTTTCCTTCTTCATCATACTAGTAATGCCAGTTCTGTGACATGAATAATTTTCCCTACAAAATTTCAATAAATGAAATATTTAAAATTATTCATCTCAAGTTAGTCCTTAAAGAGCTCAACCAAAGTCCATGTTCCATGTTCAGCACGATACCTGAAGTCCACTTTTTGGCAAGACAGAAAGCAAGGTATAAATATTATACTATTTCTCACTTTCCTTGGATTTATTAATGACTTTAGATTATATCTTAAGGTCTATTTTCTGCAATTTTAACTAAGAAATGCTGATTCAATTAGAAAAGGTGACCACTACTGTAAAATACTTTCCCTTCAAATCACTTTTACCAAAACGAATAAAAAGAATGTACTAATCAAAAAAAACCCTATTTACGGTCTATACTCAGCTCTGACCAGAAGCAGAAGAGCTGGAAATCTTGAAAGTAATCACCCCCCTGAAAGCCTTTGCAGCCCAACTCTGTAGGCTCCAGAGGATCAGATAAACATCTGAACTTTCAGACACTTGTCCACAGCTTACCCAAATTCCAAGTCTTTTGGGCTCACCCATCATTATGAATTTCCTTATTTTTATGTTTGCCAGACCCTTTTAACCCTAAATTTTCAGAGCTTCATCGAATTTAAGTGCTCAACTCCCAAAAAATCTAAAGGTTGTGTGATTAAATTCCACTTAACTCTGAAAAGATAGAGTTCACTATTGCTTAATGTATAACCCTGTCTAAAAAATGTCATTAACATATACAATTCACACAACTGTGGAAACTCTAGTATCCCCTTAAGGTGAAGCTGCTCTAGTCTTGCTCTGTGTATGTATGTGTCAGTTTTTCCTCCCTTTATGACTGCATATTAAAAAAACTACCAAACAAACCAGAAAACCCCACACAAAATAAACCTTCAGTGTGACAAAACTCTTGAACTTCATGAAGCACAGGTTTTGTAAAATGCCAAAATTTGCCAAGTTGTTCTATTTGTGTTAAGGTGTTATTTAAAAACATAATTTTTAAAAGAAAACAGGATATACCTGCATGTATTTTAATGTGTTTTTTTGTTTTAATGTCTTAGACAGTAATAAATGGATCTACCAATTATGTCATACTTAGCAGCATTTTTCATGTTTGAAACAAATTTTTGATCACTTTTGATGTAAAACCAGGTGTGTCTACACACACTCACAGACTGGGTAAATGAGGCACCCATTTAAGATATTTTTGCATCTGAATGCCTGAAATTAGGAACATAAAATCCTCACAAAGGGCCTAACTTACTTCCTTTGCTGTACCCAATTTCTATCATCTTGTTCAACACTAATCACCAAGTAAAACAAATCTTCACAGCACAGTCTATTGTTTGATATTTAAACACTGTGTCTGTCTTTCCAACTGAGAGCTGAGATGATCACTCCTCAGGTCTCTTCTACAGATATTTCAGAAAAGAGCAAGAGGAATTCAGAGCTGCTCAGTGAATATTCCTATTTATTGCACTATTCTTTCTTGTGTGGACACATCTATTTCTCTCTTCTATTTCTTTGCCTTTGACCAGAAATACTTTTGGAAGATGGGGTTGCATGTAACAGTTTACATTTTCTCAATAATCAACGCTGGTATGAATTTCTCATAAACAAATAAAAGCTGTTTCTAGGTGTGTCTCTTAGAAGGCTCAACTTATTCATCTCCAGAAGTGCTATCAAGAGCGGTGTATGTGTCAAAATGAAAATACTGAGCTCTGATGAATAGAAAATCACTATGGAAGGCTGCTGTGGCCACAGTCCTGCAGAGACTTGCACTTGTTTTGAGCTTTGTGTGTTGGGATTAGTGCCTTCAAAATCGATGTGATTAATAAATGCAGTGCCTCACGGGGTGTGTGTTTGAGCAGGAATGTAAGTTATTGCAGGCTTGCCTCAATGAAACAGAAACTTTCTGAAAGTTTCAGGTTTCTCTAGGGAGAACTTCAGAAAATGCAAACTGACTAAACTGAAGAAATAAAATAAATCTGAAGCGCTTTTCCAGTAACTGCAGGAATGGGGAGGGTGTCAATTTTAAAAGGTAGAATTTAATAAAAAGAACAGGATTAGCTGAAAAAGTTCCTAAAATGCCTTTGCATTAAAAAATAATTGCAAGAAGTTCTGTGAAGTCTGATTTTTGGGTACATGGAGAATTCAATTTATGGAATTAAATCTAAAATTGTGTCATCTAGACCTGAGGTCAGAATGCCAAGATTCCTAAATTAATCCTAAAACTGTCTTTCATATTTTTTCAAATTACTTTCCTGATCATTTATTCAGCATATCAAATGGCAAGAAATTAACCACTAAAGTCCAAACCCCACCATTCCCCTAAAAAACCGGAGAGAAACAAGAAGTTCTAAACTGGTACAAAAGCCACTTTTATACTGAATATCTTTAGAGTAGTTACCATTTATTTCAGAATAAAACACATCCTTTCAAGAGTGTTATAAGTTTGAAAGACACAGCATACTTAATTGTCATTCAAGCTCTATTCCTGCAATAATCTAAGTATGTCCATGCCAATATTTCATTTTCCTCTATGAGAACAACATATTACTTTGACATCAAAGCTTAGTTACACCAAATGACAAAATGTTAGTTTTATATTTAAGGGCAGCATTATTTTTAATTGAATGGCAAAACAACATTGGTTAGAATTGCAATGCAAAAATTTGTTCAAATATGACTTCTTCTCATTTTATAATACATTTGTTTGCCAAATTTTATTCCTATTGGCAAATTAAAATGACAAACTAATGCACAGCCTTTCATTATTTTTGAATTCCCAAAACTGCATTAAAAGGCAATATTTGCATCCTTATCTCATTATGATAAAACTTTGTGTCATGGCAACAAAAAGCAGTAAATTTGTGTTCAAAATTTACTGCAACCATTTCTGCAACGATATCTAGTTACATTTTTGTCTCCTGTTGAAAATGCTTTCTTAACTTCAGCCATCTTACTGGAGTTCATCACAGTCTCTGTGCTGATGTTAGCAAGGAACAAAAATTAGATTGCTTCAAAATGGATGTTTGAATTGGATAATGTGCAAAATCTCTGTCTGTGTGAGACAGCAGAATGATAAATGAGCATTCTTTAAAGTGGGAAGCCCTCCAGGTCATATGGCTCCTCAAATCCCCCTGAAGACTGGGAGTGCATCATAGACATTCTGTAGTGATAGGTACCAATAGTAATCAATTTCCAGCAAAAAGATGAAGGATATAAATATTCAGATGGAAGGATACAACATTAAATAGTTCTGATATAGCTAGAGTGTTTACCACTTTATTCAGAATTTAATTTGAAAGGAAGGAAAATCAATTTTCTAAGATGCTGATGTAGAGGGGAATTGAAATTATGTGATTGATTGATTGATTTTTTTATTTGTAAAAACTTTCATAAAGGTTCAATATATGTCTGTGGAAGTGCTTAAGATTTTGATCCCACCAAGTTTTATGTTTCTGTTTAAGTGGTGGAATGTCTTCCACTGAAATAAATAGAAGCCACTCTGTGCTGGGGGTAGTAGAAGGGCAGTATCAGGAAGATAAAAATTACCTTTGCTGTTGTTGTGCTGTACTTATAGTACTTGTTCAATACACTGCAGTTGTGGTTGTACTGAGACCACTATCAATTCCAAAGAAATAAAAGCAAACAAAAGATTTTGTAGAAGTAATAATTACCTTCAGTATTTTTCAGCATAAAAAACCCACGAGGTCAGCCCCAACTGCCTTTCCTCATGTCAAGTCACACCTAATCACAGCGAGAGGAACCCCATCGATCTCAGTGAGAGTGTTTCTACTGAGGAACTGCTGGGCTGAAACACACAGGAATCTGCTCATGATGTGTGAATGGTCTGTATCACAGAGCTTCCATAATCTCTGTATAAACACACTGTAAATAGTTTATACACGCTAAGGTGAAACATCCATGGCGCACTGAGCAGGTCCAACTTGCAGTGCTTGCTCTCTTGGTGAAGAGCGCTGGGATTGTCCTGCAGCAAACACTGGGAGTTGAAAAAAAGGTCAACAACAGTTATAAAATAAAGTTCTACCATATGGTAAGTTATCGTTTTCATATGCTGTGAAGCATAGACAGGCCATAGAGTGAGTTTCAGAGTAAAACTGAACCTTCTAAATCTAAGCTGAGCCCAAATGATGTCAGTCATTAAAAGCTAAGTGAACTACAATCAAAATCTTTTTTTTCTCTTTCTAGGTATCTATCTTGTACTTTTCAGACAGGAATTTTAACAAACTGAGTAAAGAGAAGGTTTTTATCATATTATTGGTTCAAATATAATTTCACAAGGTATCTAGTCTCATATATATATATTTATATAAACTGAATTGGCAATAGTCAAGATAGTCAAAACAGTAATTTCTCCTTCTCTGCATGAAGCTTTGCACCATGGGCTATGTGAAACTTCATAACTCCTTTGCAAGTGGAGTTATTTTATGTCTTCCTATTTAGGCTATATATATTTCTAATATATATAGCAGATCAACAGAATGGATGGGGTGGGAAGAAAACTGGAGGTCATCTAGTGTAACACCCTTTATTGCCAAGCCTGTACACCTAGATATAGTTGCCTGGGATCATATCCAGACAGCTTTTGAATATCTCCAAGGAGGGAGACTCCACTGGTCTCTCAGCAGTCTTTATCAGTGCTCAGTCACCTTCACAGTGGAAAGTGTTTTCTGATTTTCATAGGGAACCTCTTCTGCCTCAGTTTGTGCCTCTGGTCCTGTCACTGTGCACCTCTGAAAAGAGCCTGGTTCCATCCTCTTTACACCTTTCCCCCCAGGTTACCACACATTAATGGGATCTTTCCTGAACTTTCTCTTCTCCAGACATAGCAGTCACAGCTCTCTCTGCCTTTTTTCATTGAAGTTTCAGGCCCTTACCATCTTTGTGGCACTTCACTGGGCTCTCTCCAGGGGCTTCATGTCTCCTGTACTGGGGATTGCAGAATTAGACACAGGACTCCAGATGTGGCCTCAGTGTTGCTGAAGGAAAGGCTGACTTTTCTTTCTAAAATGTTAGAAACATTTCTCCTTAAGGTTAAGGGTTAAGGATACCCTTAACCTTCGCTGCAATGTTCAATGTGTTGTCCACCATGACCCTCAGATCCTTTTCTGCTGAGGTTATTTACAGCCAGCTGGCCCTCAAAGTTGCAGTTACTAAAAATTATTTTTCTTTCCTCTCTACTTGAAGAATTCAGAAATGCAAAAATGTTTGTCTCATAAACATTATAGTCTTTCCTTTCAGAAAATCTAAGAGGAACAAATGTCTGAGACTCCAGCTATACACCACAATAATTTGGAACTAATGGACAAATGAGAGTCATTGGAAGAATTTGCCTAATTACCTACTGATCAGTGTACAAGTACATTTGAATGATATCTCAATGAGTTATTTTAGCAATTCACCTTAAAACTCTCAGGACAGCTTAGTAATGGTGTGCAGAAGTCACTAATGTTTGCATATTTGTCTGGAATCAAAACATATCTTTTCATAAATCCACAAAGATTTTGCAGGGCAGCCAGATAGAGATGATTCAGCTCTTTGGTAGTGAGAGCAGCAAGGGCAAGCTAGCCAGACTGCAGGGCAAAAGCTGGGAATTAAAGGACATGGAAAAACTTGTGTCTCACAAGAGCTCCTTTGTGCAGTTCAGCTTAGTCCACTTTGGGAAGCAGCCTGTTTAGGTTTGTCCTCATGGAGACTTCACATTGTTTTGCAACAGCTTTCCTTGGCAACAGCTCAGATTGATTCAGCCAGCCTTTATTGATATGACAGACAATGCAAGCACTGTCAAAAGGGAGAGAGAAAGAGATCCTGATTGGGACCTGTCTGAAATAGCAACAGTCCATTGCCTTTTAAAGAGTTTTCTTTTACCCACTTCAGTGGCCATAAGCTTACCACAAAAGAAATCCTTTTTGTCTCAGGAAGGTCAAAACAGATGTGCAGCAAATGAAGACAAAGTAAGGACAGACCTGACTCTAATGTCCTCACACAGCTGAACTGAAAAAGACTTGTGTAGCTTTTCAATCCATTTCTTCCCTTCACTTCTCTCTGGCATTAGAAGCTGAAGAGCCAGAGAAACAAAGACAGACTGTTTTAATCAAGAGTCCCAGGAGAATACCTGCCACTGCAAGATTACCATTGTGATTTCTCCAAATGAAGCAGGCCAAACAAGTTTCCAACAAACATACAAACATTTGGCACTTTATTTAAATTATTTTCCCAAACAATTTAGGGTTCCTCCAATCTCAAATCCATGAAGGAATTTTAAATTCATACTGGAAATGGAGCAGAAGTATTAACTAAATAATATATTACTGCTTTTCACAGTGCTGGTCTATCCAGGGATCACTGCTAGCTAACTAAAAATTTCCTGTGCTGGTATGATTACTGTTCCATTTCTACTAAAATGTCCATAGTTTGGCAGATAATTTCCCTGTGAAAACCTTGATTTTAATGCTGAAATTGACTCAGAGAAGTTGTGTTATCTTGAAAATTAGCAGGTGAAGACAAAGTAAAAATAAATTAACAAATAAAAACAAAACAATTAAAAATATGTAAACTGTCACTGACCAAAAAAAAAAAAAAAAAAAAAAAAAAAAAAAAAAAAAACCAGATCCTCCCTTTTGGTCCTGTACACAGAGCTTCATTGTTACTCTGCTTTCTATGGTGCAGAACTACAAGGAAATGTAGAAACTTATAGAGATTTTTCATGCTATGGAGAAAGAACTTCATTAGCACTGAATGTGATGTTTTGCATGGTGGGACAGCATCAGTTCTGGGAGCTGAGCTTTAGCTTCATATTTTAGCATTTCCCCTGGTATTCCTGGTCACTGATAGGTATGAAAGCATTTTCCTAATGCAAATATTCTCTAATTGAGCTCTTGCTGCATGAATGATTGTGGTTTTCCTTTGGGAGCTCATTACACAGCCTTGCTCCCTTCCCCAAATATTCTGTAGCTTTCATACAGTCCCTCTCATTTTGCAGTTGAATTATGCAAGGAGACTACAAACATCTTCCTGAGCTGCATGTGAATTTTCAAACCCTGTTTTAAAAAGGGTCTTAGTTTTGAAAAAGTAAAGCCACTAAAATTTCAATGCAGTGCTGGGTGTGAGTCAGTGAGAGATTCTGCTGTGGAGTCACCATCTCTTGCATTCTCAAGTCTGCACTGCCTCTGTGCTCCCCACCTGAGAGCAGTGATTTATGAGACCTTGTTTTCTTCCACATTCATAGGAGGAACTTTCAGCTGCAAAGCTCAGTTTCCTCTGACAATGCAGTTTTATTCCTCTGACAGCAATTAATTTCTCCTTCAGCAGAGATGCATTAGTTTTTTAGGAAATGCAAAATTTACTATGGTCAGCTAGCAGCTACACAATAACAAACAGATTGAGTATTTCAAAGTATGAAGAAACAGTTTTATCACAATATAAAAAACCTGAGTATGGGTCAAAATTAAAATTATCTTTCATAAGTATCTTCTAAATATCCTCAAGTACAAATGCCTATATGCCTATATTAAATTAAAATTAATCCCACAAAACAAATGTGCATTCTCAAGGAAAATGAATTGAAAAAAAATAATTTTTTACCGTGAAATGAAAAATCTCTTTTTAAAATTATTAATTAAAATACAACATTATAACACTGAATTTAAGATAAGAAATTTGATATAAAACACTGAGATTTCTACCAAAGGTAATAGATCAGATTGCAGTTCTCAGTATTTCATGTCTTCCTATTTAGGCAATAAGCATTCATTTTCAGCAGAACATTACATCTCCTTTAAACTTCCATTCAGAAATATAAATACTAAAAAGATTCACTATATCATGCAGAAGATTCTAGGAGGGCAAGATTAATGTAGAATATATCATCAGCTCACACAACTGGACAGACCTTTAGGATGTTTGGGACATAACAGCCTATAAGACTTATGGATGATGAAAAATACTTATAAAATATTTACAGTAAGTGAACTCAACAAACATAAGATCAGAAAATTACTAGATGATCTTTAAGATCCCTTGCAATCCAAACCATTCCATGATCATACACTTAATCAAACAGCTTTTTTTACCATTTCTAAATGATTTCTGTCTTAGACAAGGTTATATATATTCTCTAAGGAAACTGAAAGTGTTGTAGGCTTGACCTTAATATAGAACTATGAAAATTAATCTTTTGAAGAGCTTTGGATACATTTATCACGTAATATAGTTTTCATTCCTCTAAGTAAGGTTGAAACCAAATATTCAAAAATACACTTAAAGAAATGGTGAAAAACATGAACTCAAAAAGACCATACCTATTTGAAATACTAGTTGAAAGAAAAAATAATTTTCATTGAAGTAACACAAATCAGTAGGCAGGTGGTTAAATTTTTCCACTTAAATGTTTATGTAAGATAGAATTTAACAAGACCCCTGACATTTCCTGCAGAAATGTACGGGTGCTTGAGTTTTTAAAATTTCAATTTTCAGCAGGTTCTTGCATACAACATAGTGTTAATAGGACTGTTGGTTACATGGTACTATTGTAAATTACAAAATAAAAAGGTGTTAAAAAGTATATGCTCACCCTGTTACTTGGAAAAATTCATAAATACTGTTCTCAGTAGGTGTTTGCATGAGCTGATCCTGAAAAGCTCCAATACAATATTCCACAGCATTTAATTTGAAATTTCCTTTATTAGAATCAAATATCTGTTTGTCTTTGTCCAATTCCTGTGATCAAGGAGAATAAATTGATGGCTGTTCTTTTTACCACCTCTTGTTTACTGGGAGTTGCTTATGTCTCCTCCCTAAATGCTTATTTGCGTGGATTAAAAAAACTCTAATCTTTTGACCATTTCTTTCAGTTAATTGTTTCAAAACCTCTTTTCATGTTTTTTTTTTCTTTCTCAATTCCTTCATGTTGATCTATATACATTCCTAGGAGTATAGCAAGCAGCTGGGCAAAGCCATCCAGGTGAACCCTTACATTTCCTGAAAAAAAGCAACTTGCTAGGTATTTCCTGGATAAAGACACAGCCCTCATCCTGGAATGAGGTTTATTCAGTTCTCTTTGTAGCCTCCTAATCTCATGTTCTGTTTGTCATCCATTTCAATAGGCTAATTTCTGCCATAAGAAATAAGGTGTTATGTATAGTGCTTTTACTTTACAAACACTTAACACATTTTGGTGTGTTCTACTTTGTTGACTGTCTCTTCAACTCTTAAGAACCATTTTGAATGGCCTTCAGCAATTACATTGTGTTTAGGTCTTGTCAGTAGTTTGACTTTAGTGTTATCCTTCCATAAAAAAGATTAATTGACCTATGAAAAGTCATTAGTGTCTCCTACAATAAATAATGCCTTTTATTTCTGCCCATGGGAGTTTAAAACAGCTATGGTCTCTTTCTTCTTCAAAGTAATAACTGACCACATCATTGAGGTAATAAAGACAACAAATCCCAGCTACCTTACCTACACTGTTAGTTCAAATTACTTCAAAAAAGTTAATGGCCAGAGCAATTGGAATGGAATTTGGCCCCAATGACATAATGGTCCTTTTTATAACCATTAGGTAGAAATATGGTTTTGTGTGAATATTAAATTTTGTCAGTTCACTTACAACCAAATTACAGCAGAATCTTGGGAAACTTTGTTGTATATACTATCATCATCTGGTGTATTCTAGGGCACAGGCTCTTTTCCTGTGGTAACAGGATGAATATTGAAGCAAATTCTTACATGCCAACACTAAGTGATGCCTTTTAGGTTTCTCCAAAATAATATTTCATAGCTATAGATGGCTTTTTTAGTTTTCTACTTTTTTTCTTTCTGACTCTGGAACAAACACCACCTACCCCCGAAAATTTTTAGAAGAGATTTTCTTTCTTCCTGACCAGGAAAGGTTAGGAACTTCTCCTCACTGCCTTTCTAGGATAGCTATCCTTGGATACCTATCTTATTTAGCTGGCTTCTTTAAAGGAGGTAATCTCACAGGGCTTGGAGGGAGGAGGGCATTATCAAGTTATTACCACTGAATGTTTTGTTTGTCTGGCCTCTTGATCAAATTCCCTTAATTGCATTACACAATCCCATTGTGCCTTAAATGCTACACATCTGGAATGGAGCATGAATGGTTTATTGGACTGATGTCCCTTATTTCTTTAAAATAAAGTACTGTAGGAAATCTCATTTTTCATATGAACTGGTCTGAAAAGATCTCAGTGCAGAAAGGGATGAGGGAATTTGCTGTTACAAAAATGTTATGCGTAGTAATTAAAATGCTCCATTTGTTTCACTGAGTGACTGACAAGAATATAGCATCTCTTTGATTATTTACAGACCCACTATTTCAAGATCATTTACTTAAGTAAGAAGATTTGGCAGCCTTGTATCCCCTGGAAACCTACACGAGGAGATTTGGATCACAGTTTTATTAAGCAGTGAAAAATAGTTTTGAGGTATTTTCTTCTTGCCCTCTCAATGGGATCTGCAGATATGGCTAAGGGACCTAGGGAAATTCCTTATCTGATCATAGCATTCGTAATACATAAAGTTCAGGTTTGCTTTTGACACGCAATAACATGAGACAAAGTCAATATTATTATTCAGATATGCTCAGTTCTTCAAGTAGAACTAAAGTAATTCACTATGCTTGTTTATATTTTGACAATCAAGACCAATTATTGTTCTACGTGTAGTATGAAGACATCCCACTGTATCTATCGTCTCAATTAGGGTGAGATATAATTGATGTGTAAAATACAAAATAAGGGGTCCTTATTCAGAATATATTGCCAAATAATCAAATTAAAGTATTACGTCAAATTTTTCTTCTTTTTTTTAGCTATCCACTGCATGCCAGTCATTAAGGTGCATCTAACAGATGGATTTGTATTCAAGAAGATTTCATCCATCATCAACGTCAAAGCAAGTTCTAATCTTTTTTTTTGCCATCTGTACCAATAATTATGTGCTGGTATCAATGATATACAAGACAGATATTTCAAAATTATAGCAGATATATTTCCAATAATTACTTATGCCCAATACTTCTCATTAAAATTAAAAGAGAACATATGAGTAAACAGAAGTGAGTCTAGTAGAAACCACCGTAACCACTGAAGGACAATATTTATTACTTACTCTGAAACTGTTTTTCAAATCCAATTAATCCTTCCAGTTCAAATATCCTATTTTCTTCTCTCATCTTTTCCTTTCCTTTTCCTTTGAGGATGCTAAGGGCATCCTATGTCAAAAGAGGTATGCAATGCACTGTGTAAAACAGTATTACCTTTCATGAATTTTAGATTCCTTAGATTGAAGTTTCTTTACATGTTTCACATTTTTAAGAGCTAGGAGAACAGAAGCTGCAAACAGTTTCTGTTTAATTCTTTATATTCTTTTATCTAGTGTCATAACAGGCTGTCTTCTATGATAAGCAAAAAAGCCTTTGAATTTCTCTTGATATAAACAGCCTTTACAGCCATATGTTTGAAAGTTTCATCATGCAGTTCTGGTTCCCTTTTTGTTCTGCATTATTCTTTTTTGTCTTCAAGATGGGGTGGCCAATTTCACATAAAGTATCCCAGACAAACCTATAAATGAGTTATATAATAGCAATAATCAATATAACAATGAATTGTGTAATGGCAATAACTTTTTTAATAAAATTTCCCAGTTATTATAATCTCTAGTGACTTAGGTTATCCTTCGTCTGATTCCTGTCTTACTGTCTTGAACCAAGCTCCTCACTAACATATTTGCAATTACATCAGAGTCTCAAAACATTCCTGGTGCTGTTCATTTTAGACTCTTCTAAAGAGCTTCAGTTTTCCCCTAGGGTATTGTTATATATTTATCAGTATTGACATCCAACTGCAATAGCTCTGACTTCATTTAGGCAGTACTTTATCAATCTCTGATTTTTTATGGTCCTCTGCCCGACTTAACAAAATCCTTGTCATCTATAGTTGTATTTCCTTCTACCAAATATTTTCTACTTCATGTCAGCATCTCTTCACCTTTCCCATAAAACCAATGACAGTAATGCAGAAATTAGTGAACTTTTAAAGACTCTAATACTTCCTTCTTTGAAAAGACACAGCCTCTTGAAATAAGATTTCCTTTGGGAATTACTAGAAAAGAGAAAACCATGATAAGAAGCTTGGGGAAAATATTATTTTGTGAGGTTACAAATATTGGAGAATGTGTCTAAAAAAGGAGAGTTGTTGACCAGAACAGACAAATTTTACACCCCCTTCTCCCCTTACTTTGGCATTGTCTTCTTTGATAAACAACTCTTGTCCCCAGCTTTAACTTTTCATTTTCTGTGTGGTTATAGAATTTGCCAGCTCAAATCCTGTTCTGTTTGGTAATTGTCTTCAAGAACTTCGAGATCAAAAAGAAGACCTTAAACTCAAAGAGGAAGTCACTTACCATGATGGACTTCTATACAAAGTTCTTTTTTCTTCAGTGACTGGAACCAGAAGGAAGGTAGAAAGGCATATTTCATCTCAGCTGGAACGTGCTTATGACAGTCACATTCAGTTTCTAACCATGCAGTTAAAGTAGTCTTTAGGGGAGTCAGGAAGAACTGTGGACTATCTCAGTAAAATTCTCATTAGAGAGAAAGGAATTAATTTTCTGAGTCAGCTGGAGAGGCAAAAAAGATATTTCTGGAAACTGATGTTACCTGCTCATCCAGTGTCAGTGAGGAGTCAAACTGAGAGCTCAGAGGCTTTGGACTGTTTTTTATCAATGGCATCTGTATTTCTTCATTAAAAGGTGGAAACAATTTTTTTGACCAGGTATTCAAAGATTTTTATCCTTTTCTGGTCAGTATTATTCCACTGTTTCCTAGGTTCAGCTTGACCAGTGGGAAATGACTTTTGGTATTCAGAGAGTCCAAAAGCAAGGCAGGCAGAGTCCATCAACTGACATAACCTCCTAATTCCCTTCCCTCTATTGGTTGCTAGTACAGGCAGTCAGCAATCTCAGTCATTATGTACTTCTCAGCTGTGTGCATCAGTGTAAATTGCCAGCTGGTACTCAGTCTTCACAGAGCTTTTGACACATCCCACTATCAGAAGCAGTGGCTTCTGAAAAGAAAGAAGACATTCATGACAATATCTTTACAACTCCAACCTTATAAGAAGATAGCCATGGTTAAAAATCAAATCAATATAATGAAAACCCTACCTGATACCACTCTTTTATTGGCAGCCTCTCTTTTTTAGGAAAACATGCCAAAATATCTCCAAATAGCTAAAATAATTTCCCTTCCCATCTTTGAAAGATGTCAACTCCATTAGGCATCTGTTGAATGGTTCATCTCTATGAATTTGTTTTCAGATTTGGGGCCAAGTGGCACAGACCTCCTACATTCACATCTCCTAGCACATGGCCCTATGTCTGTCCTTAATCCTGTGCTGTTTCTGAGTAGCAAATGATGTTATGTTTAATGTGTTGGTTTTTTTTTGTTTGTTTGTTTTTTGTTTTTTGTTTTTTAATTCAAGTGCAGTGTTGAAACCCACTACAGTGGTTTGGGGTTTTTTAACAGCATAATATTGGAATGTGTATTACATGGCAAGGAGTAAGCTGGGAAGGTGTATGAGTGCATTTGAGATAGAAAATCTTTTGGAATAAACAAGGAAATGTGGATAGAAGTTCAATACCTGCTGCAGTCTTGAAAATGTTGACTATTGGGGATGGTCCTGGGCTCATGCTTTATCCACAAATCATGCCAAGACCATGTCTCAGAGAAAATTAGTCACCATTAGTGACTAGACAATATGTAGAAGCATGACAACAAGGAATATAGATAGCTGACAGTTTATTTGTCTGTCTCAGTGTTTTCTATTTAGCAACATAAATACAGGTTTTGCGAGGAATGTAGGACTTGGGAGGAATGCAGACACTCTGTCTGGGCATGTAGGAATGAGATGAGCCAAAGCCCAAATGGAATTCAATTTGGCCAGGATTGTCAAAGGCAGCCAAAAGGGCTTCTCAAAGTATGTAGGTGACAAAAGGAAGACCAGGAAAAGTGTGGGTATTGCTGAAGAAAAGGCTAAGGAGCCGAATGCTTTCTTCACTCCAGTCTTTGCTAGTAAGACCAGTCTTTAGGAATCCCAGGTCCAAGAAACATAGGGGAAAGCCTGGAGTAAGGAATATTTACCCTTGGTGGAAGAGGATCAGGACAGGGAATACTTAAGCAAATGGACTCTGATGGAATACTCACAGGCAATGAAGGAGCTGGCACATGTCACTGCAAGGCCACTCTCAATAATCTTCAAACAATCTTGATTAGAGGTGCCTGAGGACTGGCAGAAAACAAACACCACTCTTATCATCAAGAAGGATAAGAAAGAAGATCTGGGAAACTACAGGATCATAAAGAAGAATGGACAGGATGGGGAGAGGGTGAGGTGGACTGAAAACCAGCCAGGCTCACATAATGAGGATCAGTGGCACAAAGTCTAGTTTGCAGTAGTAATTTTTGTACCCCAGGGGTGAATACTGGGTCCAGTCCTGTTTAACACCTTGGTTAATCATCAGCATTCTGGGGCAGAGTGTATCCTCAGCAAGTTTACTGATGACACAAAATTAGCAAGAGTGGCTGATATGCCAGAGGGTCCTGCTCCTGTCCAGAGTGACCTCAGCTGGATGGAGACATGGGATGACAAGAATCTCATGAAGTCCAAAAAGGGCCACAGAGGTGATTAAGAGACAGAAACATCTCTTCTGAGAGAGAAGGCTGAGAGAGCCAGGACTGTTTGGCCTGGAGGAGGCTCAGGGGGATCCATGTGTCTGAAGGGAGGGTACAGAGGACAGAACCAGGCTCTTTCTGTGGGTGCCCATGACAGGACCAGAGGCAGTGGGCACACACTGAAGCACAAAAGGCTCCCTCTGAACAGGAAACACTTTTTTACTGTGACAGTGACTAAGCACTGGCACAGGCTGCTCAGAAGCTTGTGGAGTCTCCCTCCTTGGGGATATTTAAAAGCTGTCTGGGTTTAATCCTGGGCAGCTGTGTCTAAATGCCTCTGCCAGGGCCAGTGTGTTGGACCAGATGCCCTCCAGAGTTCTCTTCCTCAATCTCAACTGTTCTGTGAATCTTTGGCTCTAGATTGGATCCCCCATTTGTAGCCCAAGACAGCTACCTCAATGTCAGCCTTGCAAACAAGCTAAATTTAAAAAGATCACATCGATAGAATTCGTTCATAGGAAAAAACCCTCATCTTAATTCATAAGTTTAGATTTGTTTAGTTTTTTTAGCACACTGTAGAGTACTAACTGTAAGTAGAGCATAGGGTAGTAGTTCAACACTGGCATGAAAATTGTTTATGGTAGCAGTAAGTTATCTGAAATAAACCAGCAGTGCTGTTAGCTCTCTCTGACTGAAAAGAGGCAGATCTTCAAATACAGAAGGTTTGGAAAAGTATTTAGATAGGGCACAGGATGTCACAATGTTTTGGTCCAGTGCCCAGTACAAGGTGGTCCCCCCCCAGACAAGTTGAGGTCACTTCACAGTACCAGTGTAACACGCTATAAATAATGTGCACAGAGGTTTGGGCTATTCCTACATACATGCATGACATTTTAAAGAGCATCTTTATTTATAGGGACCTAACCTGACTCATTCACTACATTTAAATGAAATCATATTACTGTCCTCTTGTCATAGCTGAGTTCTGTTGCATTATGTATGACTGCCTGGAGAATTGGCTGACTGCTGGGAAGAAAGTATGTTATACATTTCCCTGAAGTGTCACAACAATGAAGAGTAGATATTCTTTTGTGATTTCACTGCTCTTTCAACCTCTCATTAAAGGTAATTTAGAAGTAAAACTTATTTTTATAGGCAGTCATTCTCTCCAATTAAGTCACTTTCTCCTCCTCCTCCTCCAGATTTTTAGAGGCTGCCATTTATTCTCTCCTAAAAATGTCATGTTTTGGGAAACTGTCATCCTAGTCACATCTTAAAGAATTTTCTTACTTTGAAGAATCAAGGCACCAAGAAATCAGCTATGTGAGGTTTTTGGTCAATTTATTAGTTTTGTTTACCATGCTGATAATTGGTAGTTTGTTATTTGCAAATGTAGTGATAAAACCAGAAGTGCCTTTTGCCTAAAAAAACCTAGACTTTTGGCTACATATTGATACTGTCTTTTAATAAAATGCCAGTTTTTATAAGAGCTAGAAGCCACAATAGCTACGTTTAAGAATTGTTAACACTAAGACTTACCAATAAAAGAATTGAAACTGAAGTTTTGATGAATATTTGTGTGACAATTGATTTGTCAGTTGACACCAAGAACCGAATGTGATCTCCAGATTTATAGTGGTGTATTCCTGACCTAAAGAACTGAACACTGAAAGCCAGAGCTTTAATTGATCTGCATCTGAAACAGAACAGTTGAACTCATTGCAGTTTGAGAGCAAGGTATTGAAGCTTGTCATGAAATTTCAGTTGAAATGTAGATATTCTACATTGCATAAAAGACATAATTTCTTAGTGAGCACCACAGAGCTATTGTGGTTTCTGCAAGCCAAAAATTTAGACTAAGCCCCACAGCAAATATTCTAATTTTTATGGAGGAATGACAGTATGACTTTACTCTGGAGAAAATATTTTAGAAACTTGTTTTAAACAAGGAATGGGTGGGTTTTTTTAAATTTTAGAATCAGTCTTGCTGTGATATGGGATAGCCAATGGTGTGGCCTTCAGTCTTAGTAATGGTCCACACTAATGAGCTCTAAACATTAAATCACAGCATGAGCATTTAGTAGTTACAGGTGAGCTTTACACCACAGTGAGTAGAGAAGCAAGTTTGCTGTGTGTTACAGAGAGATTATACAGCAAGGTCCCTGCAAGACCTGGTTAGGAACACAATGTTTTCCCACGAAAAGATACTGAATTGCTAGAAAAATGGCATATGCTGTAGGAATGCAGCAGTTTCATTATCTCCCCCTTGGAAAAGAGAGAAAACCTGGCTTGTGACAGCTTATAGACCTTCTCTGCAATTGCCCCAGCTCCTGAAGCAGCTGAACTGCTTGACATTCAGGAGTCATAAGCCACCTTCTTGGAAAGCTGGGTGCCACAGAAATCCCAGCCCCCCAACACAGCTGGGCTTTCATGGTTCATAGCCCTTAAAATACTTCACACTGCTCCAAGAATGAGGTCCTCTGGGTTTTGATAGTTTCTAAATCATAGTTCTTGTATATTTTATTTTTCTGCATTTAAAAAAGTGTCTTGAAAAGTCTGAATGGAATCTCTTACCAACATTTTAATTTCTACTTTGATGTATCTCCTCTGTTGTAATAGATGTTGACATCTTGAGTCAATGTACAAAACTGCTCCATTTTAAAAACAAATAAGAGAAGAAATGCTTGGAACAAGAAAGGAAGGTGATCATTCACTACAGGTTACAGTAACAGCTGTTTCATTACTGCAGAAAAGTGCAAGCAAACTGCTATAATAAAAACAGATGTCTATATAAAGTGTGATGAGGACTCATCTAATTTTCTGGTTCAAAGTTTTAAAGCTTTCTATGAAACTTCTACAGAAAAGGCAGTCTGAAGAAAAAAATAACATAAACTTTATGTCAGAACAATTTTTCTTAATTAAGATTCCAAAAGTCAAAAAAGTGAGAGCAATTGTTGAGTACATAAGAATAATAAAATAAGAATAAAATCAGGTTTTTAGATATTTAATTATTTCTTAATATAAAAATTTGCATTTTAGAGGGCTTTCAAATAAAATTCGCAATTTTTGAAATAAATATTTTAGTTAGTCTGAAATTTAATTCATCATGAAATCATTTTGACACAGAGACCTTTGTAATTTTTAGATTTCCTTTCAATAGAAGCCAATGTCAAACCCCCAGCAATGGATTTTTCTGCCTTAGCCCATTTCTGTTTGCAAGCACCAAAAGATTTTTTAAACTGTGAGTATGTATTTTTTTTGGCAGTATCAAAACCAAGGAGATCTCTTTGCAGATATCAATTTAGATGCCTTCTATTTCAGTCTACAATGTATTTCAAACATATGTCTGCTACCAAGATGCCAGTTCAGTATTTACCATTCCTTTGGGATTTATTGGTACTATTTGCAAAGTACCTTTAGAAAGAAGCACGTAAGAAGCAGAGCAGATTGAATAATAGTGAAATGAACTAACTCTGAAACAGCAGATAGATTAGACAATCATCAAGAACTAACTGTAAAATAAAAATAATGTTTTATAAACTGAAGGTCTTTGCAGGAACATTATGCATGTTAATTAAAAATTTTTCTTGTGTTTAATTACAAAGATTTTTTTTTCCCTATGAGCATTAAGCATCTGTCATGACATTTCTGTACAGATGTACAGGTACAACTGTAGCCAGAAAGTGTAAACTGTAAATGTCTGACAGCCCATCTGCCCTCAAAAACATTGACTATCTCTACCCTGATTGGAAAAGTACAAGTCCCATTCTTCAGCATATGTGAAAATTTAATTGTATATCTTTAAAACCCAGATATCTGGAGATGCAGTTATGGATTTGAAGCACATAAGAGTGATTTTGTCCAAGACTTTTTATGACTAGACTGATTTCTTGGGTTTTTGTTAAAAAAATGGGAAAAAAGTAGGGAGAAAATTCTGATTAGTGAGTGGTTTATTTTAAAAAATAAAAAAAATCTGAATTTAATTTTAAACTGTTACATTTTCAAAAGAAAATCCTTTCATTATTCGGAAATTACATTTATAGGAGTTAAGGGTTTGTTAGCACGTAGATAACTGTTCCAATATTTTTATGAAATATATTATAGTAGTGTGAAACCTTCAATGGAAATAATTATGAGAGTGACTTTTTAAAAAAGTAAATTAGTCTTTCATTTGAAACAATTAACCAAGGTTTGATTTTTGCACATATCTGGAAAAATACTTTATCTCTTTTCCACCTGCAGACCTCATGAGGTAAAGTTAAAATACACTAAAGGTCCTGAGCAGAGTGCTCTAGTTTTTTGCTTTTTTTTTTTTTTTTTTTTAACTATCACTGAAATGCTGGGATGTATAATTTACCTTAGGGCATGAGAATTTTTGGGAAAGGTATTGTCAGAGGTGACTGCATGCTCAGCTGTAGCAGAAACACTGAACTCTGCTAGTTTTAAACCTGTGGTCACTAAAGTAATGATCATGACTTTGAAGGGCTGTTGAGCTGCAGCACCTTCCAACACCTTTTTTGCCTTTAGGCCAATAAAGTTGGAGTGCTGTTAAGTTCTTCCTCTTTTTTTCTTTCTTGTGCTCATAAAGATGCACATTTGTCATTTATTTACCACATCAAAGTCCTGAGAAGAATCATTTAAACCTGGTGTCCTGGTTTGAATGAAGCTTTCCTTGCCTCTCTGGTGCCATAAACCCTGCTGCAAACTGTGCCAATGCTGAGTGCAGCAGTCTAGATACAATATCCTGTTTTCCAGAGCCCCTTACAAAGCCTGAGAAAGAGTGATGATGCATTTACAGGCTAGTGACACTCTCTTTCCCCTGAAGCATTTCTTTCCTCCTTAGAAGATTTTTTCAAGCTCTAAAGCATGCCTTGCCATAATTTTCTGGAAGCCAGCCACATCCAACAGGTTAAAACCTTTCAAGATTGTCCAGTCTGCAAGATTTTTTAAAGAACAGGAATAACTCAAGTATGGTATGGGCCAAATGCAGAGTTTAAAGCACTAAAGATATCTAAAAATAGTGCTTAAGAGCAGTGGAGAAATCTTTCTGTGCCTCCTTTACCTCCAGATTCACCATAGTGTAGAAGCTGATTCCAAAGAAACCATATCCTGGTGATTTGTACATGCTACAGTTGAACAGATATTTCAGGTCTTCATGAGAAGAAAATACAGATTTGAGGAATACTTTGAAAAAGCCAGTAAAACTACAGCTATTGGACTGCAGCACACCCTGATCCACAGGGAGAGAGATCAGTATAGCCCACCTCACAAATCAGGGAGTGCAGAATTATTAAAATATCCTTGTGGCTTCTTTTAGTGTGTTTGTAGAAGACTTTCATGCCATGTTTGGGTTATTATTTACAGCAGGAGGGTCCACTGCCATGACAGAACTGGGCTGTGTGGAGGTGACATCCTGTACTATGTCATGTTTTATACCTGCACCTTTTTTTTTTGCTAGGCAAAAAGCATCTCTTGTTGTTAACCATTGCTCTCAAAGCTCCCCTTTTCCCCTCCTGCACTTGCTGCCCTGCAGGCCTGGTCCCTTCAGTTCAGCACTGTTTCTATAAAGCAGTCTTCTTGGAAGGATTTCAGTCTGCCATAATTTCTAAATCAGAGTAATATGGTCATACAAATCTTTCTGTCATCAGTGAGGGTTAAAGAGGTTCCACTGCTCCAGTAAAAGAGGAAGAGAGAGAAGCCAGCTCCCAAGTTTGGTGCATGAGTTATGCAGCCCCCGCTCCTCCCCATCAAAACATTCGGCCACCTCAGTGTTAATTTTATCTAAACATCAATCTAATTAGAAAATCATACACTCTTGAGACCTCTCAAAACTTAGTTTTCATAAGCTGTTGTTCATAACTTGATTTGATGGAAAGAAATGAGCCAGATTTTCACTAAACCATCTCTTGGATAATAATGATGGGATGCCATGACTCATAGCCATTCGATGCATACATTTCCAAAATTTAGGGCTATGTAATGACAAATAAACCCTTGACATTAAAAAGTATTCTTTTAAAGAGGTCCTGGGAAACACTCTGGGCCCAGACAGATTCACAGATGGAGTGTCACAGTCTATCATATATTTATTTCAGTAAGACAGCTTTTAGAAATAAAATGCAAAAACCATTTGAAAAAGCATTTGCTAAATTCCAGTAATCTTATTGCTCTCTATCTGAAAACAGGTTAACCAGTCCATATATTTCACCTAACCATTACTTATCTCTATTACAGGAGAGAAGCAGTAGATGGAATAAATAAACACTGCTAATTGCAGGTTTTTGCCATATATCTTCCTCACTCCGTGTCAGGTTCCAAGTCCCATTCATTCATTCATACCTCCAAGTGCATATGTACAAACACAAGCTGCAAGTAAGTAATATGTATCTCACAAAAGAAAAGGAACCAATACTTTTGTTCTTGTTCAAATATTACAAACAGAGCAAAATTAAAACACATTGATGATTACATCTTATTAGATAAGAGGCATCTCAGCATTTAGCACTTAAATCCTCATCTCCAGCTTTAAATATTTCAGAAGAAAAAATTCTTTATGCATCTCATATCTTTGTCAGATAACTAAAAATCTGCAAAGAGTACCACTGAATCCTTCAAAAGCTGTGCAATAATGTGCAATTCATCTATGTTTGTAAAGCAAAAGAAAATCAATCAGCCTCATATTTCAGAGGACACTTCCGCATTTATTTTCATATGGTCTTCGGTAACAACTAAAACCTCTTTCTTATCCTACTGAGTACTGCTGAGGCAGCTACAGAGAGACAGTGAAAGGCTGTTTGTAGAAATAGCAGATTATTTTTCTTTCTCTGGGTAAGTTAACATTTTAATTCTTTTACTCCTCCAAGTTATTTTTGGCTGAGCTGACAGAACTGGCCATTGTGATGAAGTCCGATCCCATGGCCCTCTATTGTTGTAAGTGATGGCCCCAGCTTCCATTTTCTGTGAAAAAAAGACTTAAACAAAAAATTTCCCATAGAAAGCCTCATCCCCACTCACCTGTGCCCATTGTTATTCAGATGTTAAATTTTCCATGCACCTCAAAGCCATTCTTTGCATCATTAATATCTAGGAAATGTTAATCACCATAAAATAATGCATGCAGGGTACTGATTTCTCATCATCCACTGATTAATCACATGCATATGTCTCTCCAGCTCATGGCCATACTTCGGGGGTCTAGGGAGAAGCATATGTCTAAGCTCATTGAAAATGAGAAAAAAGCCATTGGAGAGGACATACCATAATCACAGTAAATCAAAATAGATTATGTGCAGTTTGCTACCAGAACATTAGTCATCAGAAGTAAATTGCTGTATTTTGGGTGACAGGCAGAGTCTGTAATTTTTTGGTCTAATAATTGTGAAGTTCACAGCACAGTTCCTTGTGTCTGACAAAACCTGCTCAGGCCAGCCCTCTGGAGATGCTCAGGGAGAGGCACGCAGCCATGTCCACCTCCACCAGCTTCTAACGAGATTGCAAAGTGCTTCTCTGGGAGAAGGTTTGTGACTTCATGTGTGGAGACTCGTGTGTGGTGATGAACTGGAAATGTTTAAATCTGCCTGTTCTAAAACACACAGGTTGGTGTGCTGCTTCCAGACAAGCACAGTTAGCAGTGATGGATATCTTTAACGCTGCCAAGATCCAGCTGGGACAGGTTCTCAAGAGTACAGAGGGAAGATAGATTATGTTTTCTTCTACTGAAATTGAGTCTTTCACCTACAACGCCACAAATCTCAGATCTCTGGCATTTCAAACTGTAACAAGACTTGATTTTAAGGTGGAATGTGCTTTGAAAGATTTAAGAGAAATGAAGAGCACCATACAGTCCTTCTTCTTAACTTAATACCCCACTAATGCTGAGGACCAGAGAAAAAACGAAAATATTGCAAAACTTACATAAAATCTTCGAGGTATAAATTTAGTTTTACTATATCTTTATGAAGGATATTTTAAATCAAGAGGCTTTTGTTTGAGTAATATAAATATATTGCAGTTTTTATTTACTATATTTCTTGATAAATTTGTGTGCAAGATAAAAGAAGTTTTCTCTGGGCAAGTGGAGCTTGTAGTTGACAAGAGTACTACAGCCATAAGGAATCACTAGATCACACATTTAAAAACAGCAGTCTAATCTCTGAGGTATGTTTTAACCTCTCCTCTTACTAATGTAAGTATGTTTTTACATTTTAACTAAATAAATTATTGAATCCCCTTTTTTTTTGTTTTCTTCTTTTCCCCTTTAGGAATAAGTCAATTCTGTGTTGCATGCAACAGGAGTGGAGTGTATCACCACCTCTGATGTGATAAGAGTGTTAAACCACAGCATGCTAATGCAATAACAACAAGAGTAAAAGCAGGAGAGGAAAACAGCAAAATAAGAAAACCCAGAGTAAGAAAATATGTATTTCTAGATGTCTGTTATATTATGAGAACTCTCTTGGAACAGAGAGATAGGTATCCAAATATTTATCCCATGTGAAATGTAGGCAAAACTTTTACTTTATTCTTTCTCCAGCACTCAACCCATGCCTTTGTTCTAGTGATTTCCATAACCTCAGCTTTAGCAGTATAATTATTCAACTAAAAGATTAGCAGGAGCAAAAATGGTAATACAGAAATGATGAAGTTTCCTTTAACCAGTAAAATACCTGCATAAACCAGTGGATGATCTAATTTTTGAGGAGAGTAATTTGAGAAGTATTTCACTTACATCAAAGAAGATCCCAAAGGCTTAAAATCTTAGCACCAGCCAAAGTGCAGAGACCTAAGTGACAGAAACAAAGATGCTTAAATGTCACACACTGATTGTGTAATGAACCATACGCAAACCTTACTCTCCCTAGAAAAATATTTGCACTTCAATTACTACTTGAAGTAAGTAAAATAATTTCATAGTAGTGTCAATTAAAAGTGTAGATTTCTTGGATGTACCTTCTGTGTTACACTTCTGCACAGTGTTCAAGCCAAAATACTGTGAATATTGTAGTGTGGCAAAACAGCTGCCAACGCAGCCAACAATTCCATTGGTCTTTGCCACCACTGTGTGAAAATCTTAGGTGTTGGAATACAGAAATCAGCCCTTTGGATTGAACTGGTGCTATCTTCTCTAAAATCTTCTTTTGACAAAAAGCAGGATCTGATCATTCCAGTGAACTAGATATGAACCACAGTAACATTCAAGCTTTGCCTCTCACACTGTATCTAGTATCTCAGCTAAAGGAAATACATTGCAACCCTCTAAGGCTTTTATTGATTGAAATAAATTGGTATAATTACTTAAATACAGTAATGACCTTTTGAATTTACAATTGTAATGCTAATTTTCCCTCTTTAGAGTGGCAAAATACTTCATAAACACAATAAGAGAAAAAATGAAACCTCAGTCTAACTTACTAATGAAAGGTGCAGGAAAAACACAGGGAGGTTTAATGTCTGGCCAAGCACTCCATATCAACACTCAAGAATAGAACCAAGAAAAGAACACCAAGCTACTAGTTTTAAATTTTCTGTTTTAACATTTAACTACTTTCTAAGAAGTCTTCCTCACACACACCTCTAGCTATATCACAGCTCTTGGGTATAAAGTCAATATGATTCATTCTGCTTTAAGCAGTTTGTGGTCTTGCTAATGTGATTATATTCAGGTCATTGAGCGATGCCTTCACGGAAAGTGAAACTACCATAACATACTGAATCAATATCTTGTTGAATTGCTGTCAGATATATGCTGGAGGATAAGTTTTCAACTCTTGCTCATATGAGACCACATATTTAGCTGGGTCATACTGGTGTCTGTTACATACACACACACACACACACACACACACACAAACAAACACACACACACACACACAAGGTTTTCTTCCTGTGCAAATACGTTATCAAGTGTGCTTTGCTCCACAGAATTTTAAAAATTCCTGGGTGAAGAAAGATGTCACAATAGGGATTCCCTTTGCAGGATCAGACATCAGTGAGTTACCAGCCTGACAGCACACATGTTATTATAAAGCCATAGCAGCAGATAATTACACTTTTTTTTTTTTTTTGGCTGAGGAGTTGAAAGATTTTAGCAGTGATATTCCTGAAATCATATTTCCATAAAGACTCAAGTGCTTTACTGCACTCAGACCTAAAATACAAAGTAAAAATTTGTCCAAATGTTGAAAAAACAGCAATTTTCATGTAAGCTTTTAAAATTAAATGCAGACAAATTTTAATCAAAACACGATTTTCTTGTACATTTACAAAGAGTGCTAACAGCTAGGGAGACAGCATAATCTTTATGGAACTTTGTGTTCTCTCAACAGCAATCTCTTGTAAATGGTCAAACCCTGTTTGCTTAAATATATATCTCAGCAGGCAGTTTCTTTAAGGTTTTATTTTGCATGCTACAAAAGCAGAAAGACACACCCTGCAATACAGAGTGTAAAACATCAAATGACACTGTTACACATCAGTCTAGAATGCTGAATACCCTTATACTCTCCCACAAGTGCCTATTTGGCTGCTGTTAAATAGAACAAGAAAATAATTTAACTTCTTTTTACCTCTACTACTGTTTTCATAGTTTCTCTAGTTCTGGGGATCAGTCTGACCAGCTATCACAAGCTGCAGAAAGCAATTTTTTCCTTGGCTGGTCCAAATAATTGTTATTAAACTAGTTTCTTTCTGCAGGTATTCAGCTGCCTCTTAGCCAAATACTAAAAGACCAAAGGAAAGTATTCATTTTTCTGCACACAGAGTTACCACACTACAACTAGTTTGCTTTCGTGAGCAACATGGATCTTAAATGGCTAGATCTATTTGACCATATTTTAACTGGTTTTTAATATGCAATGTGAGAATCTGTACTCTATTTACACAGAATTATTGTCAGGTTGGGATTAATTTTTGCAACTTAATAGCAAAACTTTTCCTTGTGCATCAGGTTTCTTGAGTGTGCATCTGCCTTAATGACTAAATTTAATGCTTTGAAATGAGGGGTATTTAATTGTTAATATTCTCTCCTAATGTTGCAAGATTATTTTTTATTTTGCTGCCAGTCAGGATTGAAGAAAAAGAAGCAGCAATATTTTCAATTCAGCCTGAGGTAGGCCTCTAAGAATAATTACAAACTTTTAGGAAATTTAATTTTTTTTATTTAAAAAAAAAAAAAAAAGTTTTAAAAGCCCCACAACACCAAAACTAGAGCAAACCTTAACCCAGTATTATAAGTCAAAAATTTTCCTATGTATGTAAGCCAAGTGTTTGCTCCTGACATTATTTATTACAAGGATGAACTCTCCCCAGTTCTAACATTCAGGGGAACTGTACATCACAGTCAGCAACTCCATCCTTATAGCTCTCAGTGACAAGGCTTTGGGAATGATGAGTTTGAGGGGCACTAATGGCTTCTGGGAAAACAAGGTGTTAGGGAAGCTGTTCTGCAACTATTTCAACCTATCACAGTTAATTTCAACTGAAACAGATCGTAATTATAAGCATTTGTTGAAATTAGCCAAATTGTCACCTCAATTCCCTTCCTCCTTCTTTCCATAAAATCTTTTCACAAACTCAGAGAAATAGTCCACATTAAAACCTATTAAGAAACCTTGCAAAATACGCTTTGCAACAAAACTATGTTTGGACTTGAAAGGACTCCAAACAAGAGCTCAGCAGCAGTGCACTGCTCATGCTGATGCTATTTATCCTAACATTATTGAACCTGTCTTATAAGGAGTAATTTTATTTTTGGAAATTTTACTTTTCACATACAGCACATTGTAGAGCACAAAATTAATTTTTGAATATAGGTAAAAAAATTCCAAGAAATCACAGAAGTTGGAGTTGAATTATTTTTGTTTCTGGGAAAGAATTTCTACCCAGAAGCATTACTTTACATATAATTATTTGATAGGTAATGACAAGTGACCTAATGATTAGAGAGTTGTCATCGCCATCCATTTGCCAGCAATAGGAAACATCTGTATCCCTACATGGAAATGAGTGCCACGAAACCAGATTTCAAAATGAAATGTGCAAACCTTGCTTACCTCATTGTATAAATTCTTGTTGCACTTCTGGAATAATCACACATTTATGTTTTAGAAGATAGGGAAGTAATATAACTCAAGAGCTACCATCCTAAAAAATGACCGTACAACAGAGTGTGAGAACTTTAACAAGCAATGATAAGTCACTTATAGAAAGTTCTCAAAATAATATCACTCACAAGTGTATTGAAAAAAGTGGTAATAATACATGAAAGCCAGGAATGTACTTTGTAATTTCAGAACAACTTTATATGTCAGACTGCCAGATAAATATTTACAACACACTCCAACTTAGCTGAACTTATATGACTTCAATCAAGGGAAACTGCTTCCAGACACGAAGGTTGTGAAACATGTTATCAACTTTCCAGAGCCTGCCTTCAAAATCACATTGAAAGTGGAGAGCCACACGGCTGTCTAGTGTTATACAGACTTAGAAACACTGATAGGAAGCTTATGAAATCCTCCCCAGAGGAAAAAAAAAAGAAGCAGGATTGTGCTGCTATCATATAATTTAATAAAAACTAGGGAAGGTTGTTCTTTATGTATGATTCTTAGAACCATGCCTGGGAACACCGACCTGTGACATGGGAGGCCATGTAGATTGCAGAGGCTTTGAATGTGGATGGTAAAAATCACCCTGACAAGTGAGAACAAATGCAGAGAAGGTTTGTGCAGCAGGCCTCGAGCCAGATCTGCAGTGTCAAGTTGTCTTCTTTTAAAAGAAACATAACTACTGCTACACTAAAGTGGAAAGGGAAAACACACCAGTTAGAAAAGGCCAAATGAAAGCAAAGACCAACAAAAATTGTCACAGCCACAATCAGAACCAGCCACATATTAAAAATAATGATATTAAAATCTTACAAATGTTAATGAGGAAAAATTGAAGAATGAACAGGTTTTGTAGGAAATGTCACATTTTTTTACATAATTATTATTCTCTTATTAACAGATTAAGTCTACACATTGTATGAAATTATCATGCAAAGGATCTTTTACCCTGCTTAACTGAAGAAAGAAGAAGTAAACTATTCCAGGTATCACAAAACCTTGCAATTAAGGCATTAGGTCATGTACAATAAATTCTTCAAATTGCAGTTAAAAGTAGTGTTTTGGTGTTAATTACTAGTTTGGAGAATCACTGGAAATGTTGAGAATTCAAAAAATTCGAAATTGGAAATCCTTTCTCTAATTAAAATGTCTGGTTTATTTTTAATTGCTTTTTGTTCTCTGAACCTTAGGCATAACAAAAATACTAGTGATAAAAACGAGACATTGTTTCTGCTTCATTTGTTTGGACTTTGGGGTTTTTTAAAGAAAAGCAGAAAGAGATCATGCAATACTGATTTTCTAACCTTTCTTCATTGTGGTTTTCTGCTCATCTGGAAAAAAGCAGAAAGGAAACAAGTAGCCTCTTAATCATTTTTCTTGGAACACTGGTGGATTTATTACTTCTTTCATACCCAATATTAGCTATTACTACTCCTACTTTATGCTACAGGTCAAGGTGGTTACTTCTGGTACTACTGAATAACAATGTTTCTACTGTAATAAAGACTATAAAACATAGTAAAAGTAGCAATATGCACAGTAAATAAAAAATATAATTGGCACCACTGTATGTGTAAATACATATACAAAGCAGTGGGTTGAGGAATATTACTGCCAAATGATCTGAAACTTGCTCATTGTGTCCTACAATGACAAGGTGCTCTATTACTACCAGCACAGTGAATACATCAGTTCTCAACCAACCTTGACCTGTTCTCTGCACCTAAGTTGATGTATGCAGGACAAGTGATGGAAAAAGCTAGAAAAGGCAGACCCACAGAGTATTCCCTCCCTTAGTACTTTCTGTCATGAAATTCTTTTAAGTAAACCTGAAGGGTAGTGTATGTTGCTCACAGCAGCCTTGTGAAACCCTTGCCACTGTCCAGCCTATTGTTTTGGGAAACAAAGTTAAGATGACTGTAATTTAAATCCCCAGCTGAGACTTAGTTGGAATTTTGGAACACTGGTCATGATGCATAGCAAGAAAAGTAGGTAGAATCACACCCTTGACCTAATAAAAGGATTGGCAAGTTGTATTAGTTCTCCCACCCATCTAAGCTCTTTTTCAACATTCCTGCTTGGCTCTTAAGTAAATTAAACTGATTGCTTTAACATACAAAATTCCAAAGAAAAGGACTAGGAGAAGTGCTTCTAACCCACTGCAAAAGAGAAGAGGTGTTTTCCTTTTTCCAAAACTAGTCGTGGGAATATTAAACAAACTCATGTGTAGCCCAAATCTCCTCCAAAACAATTCAGTGGTTTTCCTTACTATTGAAGTAGAAGCCCATCACCAAAGCTAAATGCATTTGCCATGTCATTAGCCAGTCATACAAACAGTTCCTTTTGAGTTTGCTATGGTCACACGTATAACTCTGGTTTTTCGTACAAGAGCCACACAGATTTGACTGGTTTTTTTTACATTTGAACCTCTTTGTCCTTCAATCTGGTTTATTTTAACACAAACTGTCAGAACAAGATACTCTGAAACCCCAGTGCTGTCTCTTGCGGGTGAGATAATCGATGTTACAGGCCTGCTGCTCTTATCTTTGGGGAGTGCTTAACAGCACGATGGGAGTTCCATTCTGATTTGTGACTGCTTCATCTGGGTGGCCCAAGCAGCCCATGGAAGGTGTGAACAGACAGCTGCTGCATTTATAAAGCAAAGAGTTTGTTCTGAATCTTAGGTTTTAATTTTTGAGGCAAGTGTAAACTTGGGATTACAGTAAGTCAGATCTTGGGATCAAGCCTGTGTGTGTGCCTGCACATCCCATATCTGATACTATTTGTTTAAAGGGGATTCAATCACCTAAAACCAAGTCTGTCTGGAATAGTTCATCCAAGGAATAGTACCAAAAAGGGTGCACTAGAAGATGCACTTCCTCTAGTAGCATAAGCAACAGAGCATTGCTAGGGAGCTGGGAATATTCAGATGGTAACTCACAGTTTTACACAAACCACAAAAAAGGCATTTTCTGTTGTTTGGTATCTCTCAAATCCCCTTTTAAAAAGATTTTCCTTTCAATCATGGCATCTGCCACTGTTGCTTGTAATGTGATGTGAACAATGAAATGAAAAGTATAGCATTTTACACAAGAGGCCTTAGGTTTCTGATATATTTCAGGCACAATGTTATATTTAACTCTGTCCAGACATATTGAAGAAATGGGCAAGAAAACTACTGTTAAAAAGCTCTGGACCTCAGAGAGTATAATCTCTACTGGTCATTTCAAAAAGTATGTCCAAGCCTGACATCATTTATTGTTTTCCACTGAAAAGAGAAACACATTAACAGATTGTACCTGGTTTTGGTTGTTAGGGCCATTGTTCAATTAAGTGGATTTCAGCTGAAGGTTTAAGTTGCAAGACAGTTAGGAAAGTTGATGACCTACAGGAATATGTAGAGTATGCATGGTGCTGAAAGGCAAGAGAGTGAAGTTTGACTCTATTAAGATGGATGTGGAGTGATTGATAACATGTGTGAGAATGTAGATAGGACTGTTGAACACGGAAGCAGAGGAGACAGGGAGTGTATTTTTACTCATTTCTAAATTCTAAAGGCAGCAGGAGGGGTATTGTGCAGGTTATTTGTACTCTCCTCTAGTTTGCTGGAGAAACATGTTTTTTTTTAAATCTATGTCATCACAACTAAACCTAGAACACCTGAAAGACCACAACAGGAAGAAATGTTGACTGAATCCACTACAAGGTCTTCTAATTTTTTAAGTGAATCCTGTTCCTATTGCACAGAACCACAAAAGAAAAGTTGTCATCATCCATTACAGACATTTTGAAACATAGAAGCTCATGAATGATCTTTTGTCTTTTTACAGAGTTATCTTTTCATTTTCTCTGTAGAAGATCCACCTTGAGAACTGAGAAAATGAGCTGAGAGGACTTTGACATAAGCCAACAAATAAAGAGACTCTCTGCCTTCTAAACCAGGTTCTTAGAAATAATTCTGCACCTACTCCTTAAGTGTGAATTAAGCCATTTTAAAATGTTGTGTCTGTCTTCTACCCATAAATAGACATGTGCTGCTATTCATTTGTTCATACATGCATGTGTAGGTTGCATACATGTAGGAACATCTGAAAATGTTGCATATGTGTATGTATATGTTCATACATATGTTTTTCCTAAAACCAGTGGATTTAATTTACTGCAATTGGTAGACTCTCAACCACTGAACAATGACAAACCATTAAACTTTTCTTAGCCTCAAGTGAACATTAAAAGTCTGATAAAAAAATATAAACAGAATTCAAATCAGTCAAACATTCTCAAACTTCTAGTTCTTACAGGAACCCATTTTTGAACCTAATCTTCCAATGCACTTCTAAAAGCTTTCATGTAAGTTACTTTCTCTGTTCTTGAGAATCATAGAATAGTTTGGATTGGAAAGGACCTTAAAAATCACTTAGCTCCAAATCCCCTGCTATGTGCAGTGACATTTTTCATTACACCAGGCTGCTCAAGCTCCATCCAATCTGTCCTTGATCACTTCCAGGAATGGGGCATCCACAACTTCTCTGGGCAACATGTTCCTGTGCCTTACCACCCTCACAGTAAGGAATTTCTCCTAATATCCAAGTTAAATCTATCCCTTTCAGTTTAAGCTGGTGCCTTTGCCCAATCACTATTCTTCATTATCATTATTTTGTCAGTAAAATATCTTCACCTCTGAGCTTTTTCAAAATTCTCCATTCTATCTTGAAGTAGCAGCCTGGTATCCAGGATGGCCTTAAGCAGGGGTGACTCTACCATATTTCAGCACACAGCTGTGTACCCCACATCAGCTACCTTTCTTTTTCTCTCTGCACTGTGACAGCAAGCCCATGAGCTGGCTGTCCTTACTACAAGAGGTAAAAAAGATGCAGAAAGATCCCTCTGCATCCTGTGGAGAGCTCAAGAGTGGATCTTGATATTCAAAAGGCAAGAGAAGGAGCTGATCTAAAGACAGTCTTTCCTCCTTAAGTACCATAATCTTCCTCTCACTCTTGTCTCTAAAGAAACTTTATAGTTTTTAGTACTGTTAAAATTTTCCTCCAGGTCATATACTCTTCAATAAAATAAATAGATTAATAAACAGAATTCAGCAACTTGTTGCGCTTCACACCAAGAGAAAGCATGTCTGGAAAATAGTTCTAGAACTATTTTCTCTTGCTTTTTTCAGATTATTTGACATAAAGTGTTCAGCATTTCACCCAGTATTTTCTGGATTATATCTTCCTGCTTCACTGGAAATGTACTTTGATCTGTTTTCCACATATTAGAAGCTTTTCTCTGAATGTTGATGAAATTATCTGTTTTAAGTTGAACAAATGCAAAGAAGGAAAGAACAAGCTATGAGCTATCTTTGCATGTCATGATTCAGACATAGTATGCAAGTAATTTGACATTGAATAACATAAATTTTGGAATTACTTTGAATGTAAGCATCCAGATGTTTTCTGTATTATCTTTGAGGAGTGTAAATGTAACTTTAGCTGTAAGGAGGTTCTTCCACTTGATTTATTGTCAGACTTGAGGAAATCAGTTCTTTAAACTTCTATATTTCTCCCATTGAAGGTTTAAAGTACTTGTCTATCATGACCCCTGCTTTGAGGTGAATGTTTTTGGTAATGCAGGAAAGGGTGGCTTGTTATGCTCTCACTTGGCATCTCCCTGCTGCAGCTCTTCATCTGCCTCTGCTCACTGCAGAGCCTTGAGGAGCTCTTCCTGTTCCAGCTTCCTCCAGCCGATGGAAGCAAGCCCTGCCCCCCCCATGCCAGAGAGTGTGCATTATTCCAGGGCTGTTTCTGGCCCACTGTGATTGCATTCACCATCTCTGGGACGTTCATTATTTGCACTGTTTACTTCTCCCCCTTAATATCATAATTTAATCATGAAGCTATGCCATGTTTACATGTGCAAAATACTGCCTTCTTACACTTGAACAGACCTTTAATTTTTTTGTCTTCATCTTAACACATGTAAGCAGATTTATGAAAGCACTTCTTGTTCGGTCCTCATGAATTCTCTCCCAGCTGAACATTCTTTTTATGCTTTTTCATGTTTGGCTTAAGTCACATCATATTATGTTAAAAACTTTTGGCTCAAATTCATAACACTGAAGCAGAAAAGCTCATAAAAAGTTGATTTACGATCTGTACAAAGATCTTACAGAATTTAGAAGCCCTGGCCCTCATTGCAGTGTGCATATATATGAGAATGTATGCATGCATATGCATAGGCATATGTGTGAGTTTGTGTGTACATGCATGTTGTACATATGTGTATATTTTGTTACTGCAATGTGTTGAGTGTTCAGGATTTGAATGTTTCCAGCTATGGCAGACCATTAGCCAAAATACACTGACAGCAAATATATGACTAGCACAATCAGTAGAAGAACATGTCACAGTAACTGCCTCTCACTTCTGCTAATACAGAGAAGTTTCTTAGTGAAACTTGTCTGCAGTTTTACTGCAAGCCTTTTTAAAAGAAAGCAGGAGAGAGAAATTGGGGACGGGAGAAGAAAGTAAAAGATCCCTGCAGTATTTAATCCAAGCAAGTTTCTACACACCTCTACTGATTCTAACTTAAAGATTTTATTAGTCTTTTTGAAGGATACAACAGTTGGCACATATTTGTCAGCATGAAATAAACACTGCTATTTCAAGCAAAGAATACATACATGTTTTTAAAACCTCTTGGCATGTTGAAGAGTGAGACACCAGGGAAATAGAAGTGTCTGGTTTTTGTAAAATTCCTCTGGTTTCTACAAAGATCCTCTCTGACCACAAAGGTTTACAAGAGAAAAGAAAGTATAATGAATTCTCTCGTAACTGCTTATGCTTCATAGACCTGAATTTTTTTGCCAATATGTCCTGAAAATTAGTAGAAGGTGTACTTGTTTCTCTGTGTATCTAGCAACAGCACTTACTTCACAAAAACTCAGAAACTTGGCTAAAAATAAGTAGGAATTGTTAATACCCAGACGTTTTACTTTTCCCCTTATACAGTGGCCAAGTTGATTAGTCGAGTTCCTTAATGCTGTTTAATGTTTACCTGAAATTAATGCTGCACTGGGGTTATAAAATACTGAAAATCTGGTTGATAACTTTGGTTTTTACATTGCTTTTCTGATGTACATTTCTTTGTACCTTTTACTTAAGTTATTTCAATCTTTTTCCTTGCCTTCCCAGACCTTTTTCATCTTCAATTTTACTACTCTCCAAAACCTTTTAGCAGATGACTGACTTTGTGCTCAGTTTTACGTGTGAGAATGCAAAAAGTTCTAGCTGTTTTGGTACCTGCTCATTTCTTAGAAGAAGCAGAGAATGGTCAGCTGGCTGTTCCAAGATACATTTTAAATTATATTAATGAGTCAAACCTGATACACTCCAACAGTTACCACAGATATACCTCAGTGATGGCTTTGGTCTCCAAATCTAAGTATTTTTTTATACTGTAATGTTCAGAACAAAATACAGAAAGATAAAAAATTTTTGGGTTGGTCTAAACACCTTGAGGCTCTAGGATTTTGACCCCAAGTTTCAGAATGAAACTTGGGTTCAAAACTTGGCACCATTTAGAGGTGCCATTGTCATTTGGACTTGATCAGCACTAGTTGTTTACCAAATCTTTTCCCTTTCTGAATTAGGCCTTCCCATATGCTTATTTTTGGCAGAAATAGGTCTATGAGCCCTGGAGGTGTAGGTCATTTTAGTGCCAAACCTGTTGGCAGATTGTCTGTGTTTGATGCCACTCTCAGGAAGTGTTGGCAATCTAAAAATGCAGAACAGGATAATGGGGACTAGGCAGAGCTTACTTTCATTACCAAAGCCAGGGCTGAATTCACAGGCCTGTCAATCAGCTAAGCAGGGGTTCACTGCTCCCCCAAGAAAGTTGTTGGTGGCCATCAAAATGGGAAACAGTGAGTGTGCAAATTAATTCTGCCCTCTTTCATATAGGTACACACACAACCTGTACATGTGACTGTCAGAGGGCAACCACCCTGACTAATGGATGAGTGCATGTCCACTAGGTAACTTAAAAACATGTGAACCCAGAAAAATTATTTTTGAATATTGCTATCTTTAAAATATTTTTTATTCCATTACTCTGGCTCTTAACATTTCTTTCACAGATAAGGAGGGATTTTTTTTTCTCAAAGCTAGTGTATATTTGTGACAAGGAACTATGACCTGGCCTGATGATGAGGACAGTCTAAAACACTAGTAAAATGTAGTCTGTCAGAGATAGGTCTGCTGGGTATTAAATTTGAATGAGACTACACTCTGGCAACATAAATGTTCTAATAACAGCCTTGGCACAGCCACACACTTGCATCTTAATCTAACTTGTCAGGCTCATCATGAAGTGAACCATGTGCATTTTATGTCAAGACATTATATAGCATGTATAAAACAAGACCAATTCCACACAAGAAGCTAACAAAAAAACAGAGTAAAGCACCAACTCAGTCTCACCATCTCTTGGACTGAACTTCAGCCTACAAATTTTGCCACCCACTGCTTGTAACAACAGGCAATAAAAAAATTCCATCTTATGATGACAAAAAAGCAGGTAGGATTCTCCTTAAACAATCACATTCACTTAGGGTTAATGCTCAAGCAACAAATACTATTAAAATGTGGATGTTCTATAAAGTTCTTTCTGACATCTGTGAGCTACATCTTTGCAGTCCACAGAGATTACTTCAGTGGGTATATGCCACTAGATTTTGTTCACTACCCTTTTTCTAAAAGTAAAGTCATGATACTAACCTCTAGGAGCTTTTCCACCACAAAAAAGCAGTTTTTGTGTGCCACAACACTAGCATGTATTTAATACACATTATAGTGTGACCTCTACAATCTGCCATTACAGTCCACAGAGAAAAATAAGCACATCTAGTACATCATTTCACCTTGAGATGGGTGTGCCCAAAACATCTTTCCCTGTCAGCCTACTCTGGAAGGTCTTCATTCCTCCAATGTCTCTGAGAAGAATGGAAGTGCATTCAGCAGTGGAACACAAATATGCTGGAGGCAATGTTCACAAAGGTATTTAGACAACTGCTCCTAATTAGGTACCTAATTTCTTGTAGAATTTGCAGACAGACTGTGTTTGCCTAAGGTTAAGCTGTAAACCATAATCTCCTTGTAATACCTGGCTTCAGCAGTTTGCATATGGTCACACAGGAAATTTTTGACAGAGCAGGGAAGTGACTTTTGCAAATTTATATCAACACTAAAGCTACCAGGTCATCTGTCCTCTACATTATCTCTCAGTTTTGTCTAGCTAGTGCTCCTTCCTTAATATTTATTTGGCTAGTTCCTATATTTCCATGTCTCAGTGGACTCACTGCTTATGAGAAAATGCCTTATATATTATCTTTAACAAAATCACTCTTACCACAAACAAGTTTTTTGAAAAGCAGCATAGATATCCCCAAAGAGGATTAGCAGAGTCTCCTTCCAGCAGGCTGACAGGTTCTCCTTTGTTTCCTACTCTTTTCTTCCCTGGCACCATAATCCTCCTTGCTGAATTCAGACAGTCTGTAAGGATCAACACTCATCAGCATGTTGGGATGTCAACACCACAGCTAAAAACCCTGAGACAAGAGCCATTCAGGTAAATTTCAAAGTAGGCAAAAATCACAAATTAAAAAAAAAAAAAAAAAGGAAAAAAAAAGGAAAAAAGGGGGGAAAATGAAAAGCTTGTTCAATGTTTTCAGAGATGCAACCAATAAATAAATTGATTGTTCCCAAACCTCACACTCGTGTACAATTGCCAGCCTGTTATCTGTTCTGAGGACTAACCATAGACCTTAGCTCCCACCCTGTTCCAAGATTGATACAAATGGTCCATCAGATGAGACAGATCTTGTTTAGAAGCTGAACAGATCTGATAGTTCAACAAACAAATATGCCCATCTTCTGATGAGAGTCTGTTAGCCCAAGATAATGATATGATGCCGGCACAGCTTCACACATCCTGAAACAGCCTGTTCGTGTATGATTTGGCATGACAGATAAAACTTTCCTGCATTTACCCATGCCCACCAGCACCACCTTACATCTGTCCATGGGCTAGTCTTCCCTTTGTGGTAGTACAGCCACTTGATGTCCTGCAGAACTGAAGGGATAAGAGGGTTCAAGTCCATCAGATCCCAAAGATTCAGGGTAAAAGAAGGCACAGCCATTCTTCCTGGGGCTCAAATTGGGATTCACAAAAGCAATAGCCCACAAGAGAGTCAAAGGATCTATTAAACCTTCTCACACTCATCTACATGCACAAGTGAAGCTTTAGTTTCTCAGGAAGAAACAAATACCAAGATCCAGATACTCTGTTTCAACCACAGAGTGTAAAGACTTCAGGCATGCCTACAGAGCAAAGGTGAGAAAGGTTTGAACCTATTTGAAGTAGAAGCACTTATTTGGAGTCCAAGGTATTGGACATTTCCTGTCCTAGATATTCAGAGAAAGATATTATGTTTCTAAAATATGCTGAACAGCTGATTAACCTTTAAACCTGGATAGATGCCTTCCCAGTTCTACAACAATAGCTCCTTGAAATTGGTTTTAATGATATTATAAAAGCATGGAATTGTTTATAATTAACTGCTAATAGGTAGCTACATGATTTGGAAAGGTTTAATAGATTTAATTAAATTACCTAAATATTTACATTGCTCTAAACATGCGTTATGAACTTAGCATGATACTTGGTTTTATGAATAATTTTTAAAACCCTTTTATTAGTATAAATAGCCTCTTGGTTTAAAGCTGTGTATACATTAGCAAGTGTGAAAGGTGAACTTTTGCACAACTTTTTCCTTAGGAAATGAATGTGGTTTCCTCAGCAGATGTTTATAATGAATAGAAAAGTTCCTGCCTGGAAATTTTACAGAAACTGTTATTGACAGAGTTAAGCCCTCAGATTTTTATCTGTGTTTGACCTGCTGCTTGTGTATTAAAGATGAAGGGATGAGGCATGGCTGTTTATTTTCCTGCCTTCTGGCAGGTTGCTGCTTTACTATGTGCGAACAAATAATTTTTTAACTACAAGTGACAAACAGACTGCTCCAAATACTACAGGTTTGGGTTAAAATTTATTATCATAAATTAAACTGCTGAATTTCATTTGCATTTCAACTGGCCATGGGAGGAGCAGCTGTAGGGCCTAGAGAGATAGAAAAATTAGGTGCTCCACTAGAAGAAAACCTCATGCCACAAATCTCAAGTAACATGAGGAATGGATGAGTTTGGAAGAATCCTTGGAAGTTCTTTTGTGAAGAACTATATGGCTACAAAAGTAAGAGAAGAAGCCCCCAGTGAGAATGGGAGAAAAAGGTATCAGACACCAATGTGATGATATCATGGCCCTGAGAAAGATCCCATTCCTGGGATCTGCTTCCTGATCTTGTGAGGTTAGCAAAACACCGATTCCCTGCTCCTGGAATCCTGCTGCGTCCATAACAGAAAAAGTATCATCAAAGTTGTGAAAAGCAGTATTTTCTGCTCCAAAGGGTCTGAGTCAACACCATGATGCTGTGAGCCAGGAGTTCAGGCAGACCACAAGAAGGGTCTTTAAGTAGCCATCAACACAGCCAAGATAGCCAACATGGCCAACACAACCTCCAGCTCAAGAAGTCTCCAGCTGCTGGTTGCCTGAACATATTCACCTTATCCTTTAGTCCCTATTCTTTAACCAGTGTAAGCAAGTATTAATAGACATCTATTAAAAATAAGAAAATGGGAAAAATTAACTTCAAGGCTTTTTTCTGGAAGTTCCTCAGTTGTAACCACTTTCTCAGTTTATTAAAAAAAACAGATAAAATAGTATGACAAGAAACAGATAAAATAGCATGACAAGTATATTGGAGGAGACACAGTTTGAAGTTGTGGTTAATGACTTAGTTTCACAACACATTGTGAAATATTCTACATTTTTTGAACAATACAAAGGATTACAAAGGCAACAGTGACACACAGATTTTATTTCATTAGAGGGAAGTCATACACAAATTGGAGTTAAATTGGATTTTGGCCTGTTAAACAATAAATAAGGTCTTCATTTTTGCTTCTTTACTTTCATTTTTCGTCAATTCCTATGAAGCACAGCAAATAGCAAAATGAACTCTGAAATATGCACACACAAAATTCCTCCCCATATTTAAGTTTCTGTATTGGCAAGCAAGCTCTACAATGAGAATCTCAAGGCATTGCAAATTTTACCTGTGCTATATTGCCCTTACATATTTAATTTGTGGTGTGTGTTTGTTTGTTTGTTTGTTTTATGTACTGCCATAGCTCCTAAATACAGGGTCAAATTATACCAGGTGCTTTTACACAGATGAGCAATAAAACAAGATTCCCAATTCCTAAATCTAGGGATTGCTTGGATATATACCAGGTCTTCAGTGACCAGCTGAAGAATAAATAGGTTCAGAGACTGTGACAGAGGAGGATGTTTTAAGAATTGATTGAAAAAAATAAGGTAAAAGCAAAGAAAAAATAATGACTGAATATTCAGAATTAATCTTGTTTCACTGTGTGTGTCTTTAGGTAGAACTATGGAATATGTGTGGTCCTGGCAAGCTTCGAGGGGTTTACCAAAGGGCTACTGTTAGAGTGATCATATGATGGAGAGATTTTAACAACCTCATGTCAAGTGAAGAGAAGGTCTTTTAAATGATATAGTGTAATAAAATATTTTAAATGGATGAACTAAGATGTTCATCTGCAAGCTGCTTTGGCAATACATTATTTTATATTAACAATGCAAATGTATTTAGTACTGTGGTGCTAAATATAAACCAGGCATCACACAAGCAGTTATGCAAGCACCTCCATTCAGCTTTGCCAGCAAATTTCAGCACTGACCCCACAACACCCCATCTCTAGGGCCTCTCTTATACAGAGAATGCCAATTGTGCTGAACTGTGGGAGCACTTACACTGTAGAGAAGAGGCTAAAATGGGACTCACCAAACTTATTTTCACTTGAGATCAAAGGCAGAATGTGAGTTCCACTCTCCAGACATCAAAGACCAGAGCAGAGCCCACTGTGCCACTTCAACCTGAAATTATGTCCGTATTGTGTACAGTGGGAAGTTTACAGCTTTTATCTCAAAGCTCAATGCAAGAAATGCAGCTAGCTAAAAGTAACTCATGATAACAGTAGTAGTACATGTCATACTCATTATCACCATCATCTGGATTTGATCAGCAAGAACAATGCTAATTAAAAGAAATTATTTTTTTCTTCCAAGATTTTCTGTTACATAGACTAGGAAAATGATTGAGTAGAAAGACTTTATTCACAGACCATTAAATCAGTATAAGTGTCTTCCTAATAGAATTTCATCACACTCTGACTTAAGTGTCACATGGTTTTACTAAGTTTCATAGTTTCAGACTTCTAGTTAAACCTATTTCACTAAATTGAAGATTATAAGCCGCTGCAGTTCTGTTTTCACATCCTTTGAAATTATCAGAAAGTCTCCTCACAGTTTCAGGCTAGTGGGGAAGTGGAAGATCTTTCCATTGATGTGGTTAAGGCTTCCTCTTATTCAACATCCACATTTTCCTGCAAGTGGATTCATTGATGCCAAAGTGAAGACTTCACCGGTGTGACCAAGGCAGGCAAGTTAGACCTGCAGTGTTTTGCTCTCCAGAGATGAGACAATTCAGACAGGTGTTTTCATAAGCTGGAGGAATGACAATAACATGCATGGAACCAAATGAGGCACATGCACAAGTCAGGCACTTGCCCAACTTTGACACAATTTTGACAGTACACAGCAACATGTTGATGTTACTCTGTTATGTGGCAGTAAGAGTGCAGAACACACCTTTGTATCTAGCCCAATGGCATTTCGACTTTTTATTTTATTTTATTTGGGACACCGTGTGAAAAAATTTTAGTAGAGATGTGTAGACTTAACTAGAGAATCATCCTACTGTAAATTTGTTCAGCAAAGCCCCCAGAAGTAATGAAGCCCATAGAAGCCCTAGGACCTGAATAAAAGAAAAGTTAAGCAATGCACTGATCTAATAAATTTTTCAGTTCCAAACACATCCCATGAAATATACCTAAAGATTCTGGGATTATCATAAACAGTCAGTCATGCATGCAGAATAGATGTGCTGCATTGGAGTATTTTCTGCTGATGGACTCCTACTCCTACCATGAATATGAGTTCTTGGGGAAGGTCTGAAATTTTTGATGAATACTGTGGTGAGGGGAGCACCCCTGACTCTCCAGCAGGTAGTAAATGTAGGTTGTTATCTGCAGGTGGACTGTGCCTAGGTAAAGCTACAAAAGGTATGCCTAGACTAGACAACAGGCACAGAAGTTTTGTGGATTTCTAAACCTCTGTGCCAATGATCTGGACAGAGAAAATTGCCTCTCCTTTCCAATAATCAACCTGAGTTTTCTGCTGCAGAACCAAGAGTGTGTGGGGCAGACAAGGTGTACAGCACACACCTGGGTACAACAAGCTTGGTAAATGAAAGTGTTCCAATACCCTGAGGCTTAGGTTCAGTGATATGATTGCCTCTCTCATCTGCAGGAGCTTTTCACTTGTTAACTGTACTAGAAAGTGTTGTGAGGCATCGGGCAAAATAAAACTTTATCAACCCAAAGTCCAGAGCCAATACACAAAATGAAATCTTTAACTCTGGAAAAGCTACAAAACAGAGTAACACACAGTAAGCACAAAACATAGTAAGCACAAACAAATGTACCTAAAAACTTACTTTTTATCACCATAATGTGTGCTACAACATGCCAGCCTCTCTTCTGACACTGTAAGCTGATGGTGCAAGGGATTACTTTATGGTTCACTTCCACTCTTTTTGCCTTGTAATCATCTGGCTGGTTGGTATGGATTTCTCTACACTGACCATTCACCCCTCTGTCTGCAGCCAGGTTTGACCCAAGGCCATAAACCAATGCTGTTAGATCAGCTTTTATTGAAAAAGTGGATGCACAACACATGGTGATAAACAGTTCTAGTTAATAAAAGATAAAGGATAAATAAGCATAAAAACTGATTTGAGTCAATAGTCATCCAGCCTCCCAAGCTGTGAGCAAGGCACATTTTCAAGTAGCAAGCAATAAGCTAGTGATCACATTGTGCCCACCCACACTGTATCTGGCCCTTGAATATATATAAATACAAAGAACTATTTGAGCATTTTAGTATATGAATGTAGAAATATAGAAGGAAACAGTATTTTTAATATATCCTAAACTACTAGAATTTCAGAAAGAAGTTATTCAACCCAAGTTTTTGGCATTAGTCTGTTTCTCTTATTATATTTTTATTAAATTTTTATATTGTAATATTCCTAGAAAACTAAATATTTACAAGAAGGTGCCAGTGAATTAAGACTACACACAGATTTTCATTAAAATTTTCTGTGTTTTTCCTGTCCTGTAAAAATAAATAAGCTTTTCTGCAACTGACCAAAATGTGGTCATTCTGAATAAGAGTACAATGCATCATCCATCCAAGTCTGTCTTTGACAGTGCCCTTTATCTCTCTGACATTAGGCTACAGTCATTGATTTTTGAAAATTTCCACTCTCAAATACTTGTACTGAAAATGTACTGAAAATACTTTGGTTCTTTCAAAACAGATCTTAAAGAATAACGACACTTAATTTCAAAATTGATTTTAATAATGACAGGGTTACAAATCCTAAGCCCGAAACTGAAGCTGTTTTGGATAAGGACATAACTCCAGTGCAGCCCAAAGTGCGCGGCACGAGAAGCGCCAGGCTCCAGCTTGGATTGCAGACCAGCCAAGCACTGTCACCATCAGTCACAGCTCTCAGGGCTACAGCCAGAGTAGCCCCCATGGACATTCAAGGCAAGAGAGATGGAGCAGCTGGGGCAAAGGACAGTCAGATCCCTGCTGACACTGGGGGTTGGGTTAGGAGTAAGGAGCAGAAACTGATTGTGTAAAAAGTTATCACATAGCATGGTGCCTTTTCACCTCACAATTTAAGGCAGTCACCAGTAAGATATATGGCTCAGAAACTGGAAAAAAAAAAGGTTTATATGCATAGAAACAAGACCTGCATCCACAGCTTACAGAAGACAAGGCAATCTGAACTTAGTTGTGCCAAAGTCAGGCAGACACAGCAACTTGTACTTTCCCATCAGAAAACTGATGACAGTAATACACAATATAGGCAAGACTGCCAGAGTCTCAGCTAGAATAAACAAAGTGGCACAACAACAGATTAGCTATGGTCAGACCAGCTTTGCTGGCTTACAGCAATTCAAAATCCATGTTTTGTAGCTCTATGCCAAAAAGATTGGGAATAGCTCATTTTAAATACAGTTTTAAAGTGGGTGGAAAAATTCTTGGTGGTCCTAATGAATGCACCTTCCAGAAATGAAAACAAAAAGTTATTTTAATCTCTCATGTTAATCCCTCACTAAGTTTTGCTTTCTTTCTAGGTAAGCTTGTTTTAACACTTGTGCCAATGGAAGCCTTGCCAACATTTTCACAAAATATTGATAGGTTTTGCCAATATTATATTAAGAAGGACATCTAAGAAATGCAAACATTTAGTAGAATTTTATGAAAAGTGATGTCTGTCCAATATTTCATACCACTGGATAAAGAAAGAAAACAAACCAAGAACTAGACCTCTGGGGTACATTCAGATTTCATATGACAAAGAGGCTCACTTTTTGTCCTGTAAAATAATGAACACAAAATACCATTATTTGCTTTCAGTCACCCAAATACCCTCACATAATCTCTTCACAATGTCCTTATCATGAAGCCCTAGCAGTCTACAAGACAGCACTAAAGAGACATGAACATACAGAAAAGTAGTAAAGGAAGAAAAAAAAAAAGGGGTGATGATACCGAATTCTGTGAGACTAGCCAGGTCAGTAAACATATCTAGTGAGTTCATCACTTTTTCCTTCCTTTACTCTCTTGTTTGTTGCACGACTGCGTTCTAATTTAGAAGTGGTATGTTCTGAAATGTTTTTGTAGAGAAACAGAGACTGTTACACATAAACAGTTATGATGTTCTCAGAAATATGATGAGAGAGGCAATTCAAGTCAGCAAAGAACTAAAATATAGGGCAATTCTGATGCAGAGTGAATCCCTGAATTTCAATTCCTCCATGAAGATAAAAAGGGGCTTGGTATGCAAGACAAGGTAAATGGCAGAGCTTGGGAGGTACAGATCCCTTGAAACTGCAGAGGTTCAGCCTCAAAACCAAGGCAAAGGAATGGAAGAGCTTCATCCAACTCTTGCCCATGTTCTACTGACTCCTCACTCAGGACAGAGTACCTGGGCATAATGACCTTATTTTTATGATGAAGCCAATTCTGATGAAAATTGATCATGCTTTGAAAAAGAATGGAATAAAACAGGGTTAAAATGTGAAGTCTTAGGTTTAATACCTCCTCCAAAACTTTTATGAGCATTAACAACCACAAATGATTCTAAGTGGAGAATTAACTTTAATATTTAGAGCAAATGGCATAAAATTTCCTTGGCTTAAAAACATGTAGCAATGGGTTGATCAGGGGAGACACTGGCAGAAAAGACATGAGTTCAGAAGCTCAGCATTACTGAAGAGATGGTAAGGGTTGGAAAATGTTCCCTGCAATGGAAGACAAACAGTTTGTCTTTTGTTGCTGGGAAAGAAGGAAACTCTACAATATGAAGGTGTGGAATGTATTAGGGAACAAGTTCTGCAACCATCAACACCATCTTAAATGGATATAAACCAAATGTTTCAAAGCTGTTAAAACAGTTTGGGTTAAAACTCAAGATTTGTTTTCACATGGATGGAAACAGAAGATTCTGCACTGAAATGGAACCTGGAGGTCTAGAAAGAGGGTTGAGGTAACACAATCTCCATCTTGCTGGCATCAGGCCCAGAAAGGACAGTGATGACATGCAAATGTAACAAAGAAAATCGAAGGGGAATGGTTAAGGATTGTTTCAGGCATTCTGAGCTTGCTCTGGTATTGAGTACCACTGAGAAGGCTGGAAAATAATTTGAATTTAACTTTGAGTGAAGAACTGTACCTGTGAGTCATTGACATCATCTCCTAGCTGGAGTTATTTTGCAAAGAAGATCTGCAGGAGGGGAAAGTAGGATTAAGGGATGAGTCCTGTGACGAGCTTGGGAGGAAGGCATGCAAGGTCCCAAGGGAAACAATACCAGCAAATGTTCTTTGCACATATTGTTGTAACATGTTTGAAAATTCAAAGCTTTCCTTAAGGAAATGCACTGAAACACAGCTGACTATAAATAAGCTGTAATATAGTCGTAAGAAGATGATTGCCAAGATCTAAAGGATGGCTTTTAAATAAATTTGCTGCAGTATTTGGGCCAGGCTATGAATAACAAGGCAACCACTGCTGTCAAGCACTCATGATATTTAGTATTACATGGGTTCTTTTCTCTTAGGCTCCTTTTTCATGTCTTCTGGTGTCTCACTGTCTCTTAATTATGTTCTTACTTCTTCCACTTAATTTAATCTTGCCTAATAACACTTTCAAGTAAGTTTAGACAAAGGTTATACAAGTCCCTTAAACCAAGTATGGTATTTCAGGAGCTTTAATTAGAAAGAAATGCAGAATTTTTACTCAGGTCTGTAGAAGTAAACATAGTATTATAAGTCAGTAAATGTCTACTAAAATCTATAATAGCTTTATAAATTACACTGGTTTATTCTTTTTTAACTTAAGAATATTTCAGTAAGTTTTTTTGTTTGTTTCCACGGTGGCATTTCCCCATCTCTTTTACACAGTTCTTCCACCTACTTAAAAATTTATTCTGCAAATGACAGACTATGCTGAGCATGATCGTGAGACCACATAGTCAGTTGATGTAGAATGAAATGTCAGTCTGCTCTGAAAAATACAACAAATTTGGCCTATTCACAAGAATATACTGGATCCTGTAGTTATTTGACATACATTTAACATACCATTAAGTGGTAACAACCTTTAAACTGCCTTATTTCCAGCACTTTAGGCTGTAGGAACAGTTGGAATAGTCATTCTCAGGTTGCCCTCTGCCGTTTAAGGTTAAAAAGACAAGGCATGTTTTACAGAGCTGTAAAAAGCAGCTTAGTGGAGGGAGGTAGACCTGGGACTAGAACCAGAAAGAAATTAAATTTGCACAGAGGATTTGTATCTTTTATAGAAGTCCATCCATTATGAAAAGAATTCTGGACACCTTCTGAAGGGTTCATAAAGGAGAAAATGTAGAAAGTTAAGAAATGTAACTTTACTTCTGTGATTGAAAACTTTTTACTTTCCCTGGAGAATCATCAGCTATAGGAACAAATCCTGCAGTTGTAAAATAATTTCCCATCAAAGTCAATGCCACAAATTTAATTCTTGGCAGTTTGAACACTCAGATGAAATTCCTGGCTAGAAGTATTTGACCTGAGAATGTGGCAAGAAACAATGACTTCTGACGTCTCTTCTTTTACATCTACTTTATAGGTGTAATATTATTTGGTACAATATGTATCATTTTGTAAAATCCGAGGGCTGCACTACCTAAATAAATGAACTCAAGTGAGACAGAGAGCTTCTCGAGCCTCAGCAAATTCCGTGTTGTATTCAGGGAGGTTTTAGATTTGCCCAAAGAATCAACTGATCTTTAACATTGTAACCAAGGGGAAATCAAATTCATTTGGTCCAGAAGGAAGCAGAGAGGCTGGATGTGCCCTGTTTAACTGGAACAGAAGGGTAGGGAGGTCCATGGGCAGGCAGTGGCTTCCAGATGTGGGATAGAGCCATTTGCTGGCCCAGCACAGTGACTGTGGACATTGAGCACATGCTACAGTATCTTCCTTCCGGGGAGAAGAAGGTCCCAAATGAAGGAGTTTTTATATTCAGTAGTGCTCACAGGAGAATGCCATGCTGGTTTTTTCAAGTGTTTTATCTGGACATGCTGATTTTCTGATTGTATTGTTTGTTTCTTTCTTCAGTGAAAATATAAACATGCCAAAGGTTGTCTTTTATTCAGGGAGAAAGTAACAAGAAAAGGCTTAGTGCTCATTGACAATGGAGCACTAGTGGGAAAAAACTTTGGATGGTTTTAGGTGATTCAGGTCTGCTGGATGAAATAACTAAAGGAAAAATATTTCTTTAAAAGTGTTTAATTATATTTGGGCTGCTATGAAAAAGTCAAATTATTGCCACATGGCATCACTACAAAAAATAGGGGGCAGGAAGAGGCTTGAATGTCTCTCTTGTGCATTTTCTTCATCAAACTTATTTAGGTTTCTTACACAGCTCTCTTTCTTGTATTTGTTCTGCATGCCCTTTGGATATCTTTATTACTTCAAATTATAGCTACATCTTGTGACCTTAGCTTGAGCTTAGCATAGTTTTTGTCTAAGACTGCGTATGTTAAGGTCACTACCAATTAACTTCAATATAACATTGAATTCACACCATAAATTCAAGAGAATGTAGTATGTAAAAAGCTCTCATTGCCTCTAAAAAAACATTCTGAACTGACCCAGATGTGCAAGAACAATACTGACTGACAACATAGAACAGGTTCTGGGATCCTTTGATCTTTGCCTCCCCCTTTCTTTTCTAAACATCTTCAAAAGCCTGCCTTTCTGAAATGAGAAGTTCACCCATCCTTATTTGCTGACAGACTGAACAGGAAGGGCACATGGAAGCTCTTATTATTTTATTGTGTGATTTATTTAAAAAGCAAAGGCAAAAGGTCTGACACGTGTAACACTGGGATCCAGGACTCTTCAACATACAGCTCAGTTCTGTCTCATGGCAAACTCAGAGGAGTGAGTGGCTACAGCTATACACAACAATTATTTAAGAGAGGTACAGTGCAAAAGTGAATGTTTTTCTCATTTATGCACTAGTAGTTGAACAAAATAAAATTCCAAACTGGTTAAATCTTGTCTGAATTGTCCTTGTCACTTACCAAAACAGGATATACAGAAAGATCTTGGAATATGGAGAAGCTCTTGTTTATTGTAGTAACAATATCTCCAGGTTTTATTCAGGCTATTGGAAAATCTGAAGGAAAAAGTGTAAGTAATTGACTTCTTTAGTATTAGTCAAAAAATAGCTGATACAGACCTCTTGAGCAACACTGAAAATATTCCTTCAGTCTATCAAGAAAGTTAGAAAACAATTACTTTAGACAATTTCTTCAAAACTGACAGAGTAAAAATCTGTAGCAAGACTAAAACGTGATGTAGGACCTGACCCTTCACAATGACTCCATGTACTTTTTTATAACAGTTCAAAGTGGGTATGGTCAAAGTCTTACACTGTAAGGTGGTTCAGAGACTCCTTCATGGATACTTTAAAGTGTATTTATTTCTGCCACACCAGCATCCTTGAAATGTTAATTATTTCAACAGATGTCCTTTGTTTTCAATCATTTTACAAATGAGAAGACAGCCACTTTTCCCTGTTCCAAGATGAGGACAGAGGCAATCAGGCAACTTCTAAGCATGCCTTGGAGATATTAAAAGACTGATTAAAGCAATTTAACAATGTTACTCTTCTGACTCTCAGAAAATAAACCAGATATCATAATAATGGTAGCTTTCAGATATAATTTTGTGAGAAATTATTCTTTATAGAAGAGAAAATACATTGATTTATGAAGTTTCAAAAAAGTTTGTGATTTCTGAAATGGAACCTTTACACCTAACCACAGACTCAGGTACATGTCCTTACCAATTCCAAGAGCTGTGAGACCACACCTGGGGTACTGTGTCTGCTGGGAGGCTCCTCAGCACGAGAAGGACAGTGGCACTCAGGAGCAAGTCCAGTGAGGGCACTGAGCCAGTAGGGCAGACAACAGGGCCAGGAGCAGAAGCTGAGAACGTGGGTCTGCTCAGCCTTTAAAGAAGGTTAAGGGAAGGCCTTATTGCTGTCTGCAAGTTCCTGAGTAGAGGATAGGGCTACCATGAAGACAAGCTCTTGCAAATGCACAGTGAAAGTGAGTCAAGAGACACAAGTTAGGGACATAGAAACATCTGCTTAGACATTAGAAAACTTGTTTTTCTATTAAATGTTGGGAAAGGTCATCCATAAAGATTGTGGAATCTCCGACTTGGAGATGTTCTGAATACAGCCATGAGAAATTTGGTCTAGATAGAAATGCTTTGAGAAAAGAATCAGACTGGATGACCTCCAGAGGTCCCTAACACCACAAATTGTGTGATTCAGTGGGTGATGTTCTTCACCCACTATCATTGCCATAGTCTGAGAACCCGGGTATATTTCTGTGGATTTGAATCCTAGCAGGCTGGAAAAGTATATTGATTTTAAGAATCCCACATTCCAGCAAGAGCTCCAACTGCTTCAGTATTACAGTCAGGAAGCACAGCCTCTACTGCTGTAGTTAATAAAGGATTAGTTTATTCTGATGTGCAGTCCCAGGAGACACCTTTGCTTTGTGCTAACTACATGGGCAAAATACCTGTCCACGGTCTTTATAAAAGTCTGTGCAAGTTCTAAAAATCAATGGTTACTCAAGATTTCTTGACTATCCTTTAGATCTTTTAAATTCTCCAGTGCCTTACATGAGGATGCAGGTTGGTTCCAAATTCCATTTACCATTCTTGGGATTGACCTGCGCAGAGCCTGGATTTGGACTCGATGACCCTTTTGTGCTCCTTCCAACTCAGGATATTCTATGAATGAATTTACCTTCTTTGTTTGAGAGCTGTTATTATGGACCAAACATACAACTCTTCACATTGCTTATTTACCAGAAATTCTCCTGGCAGGTTTTTTCATGCAAAAAACACTCTCTCAAACATCTGAGAACGGTTTGAGAGCAGCATAGGGTATAGAAAAAGGAACATTTAGCTATCTGGATATAAATTGTGGCCTGACATGCCCCCTAATGTCCTTTTTGAATTGTCTCTTAACTCTCAGTTCCTTTCATGGATATAGTTTGTCATCATACAAACTGTTTACTCACACAAAAAGGAGGAAAACCTGATTGAGTACCTTTAAGCTCTACTTATGCTTTATCCATGCCTGTCCTTACAACTTAGAAGAAACTAGTCAAACACTCTGAGGATGATACTACACCAATGGAAAATGCCATGGCAGACTAGTTATACCATATGAACTTTGGTGCCAGTGCAGTGCCCACTGCAGCCAACAGAAAGCTTCATACTGACATTGCCAGACACTCTGAAACAATTTTGAAAAAAATGGGAGGTACAAACTTACTAAACATATGAATGGAAGTCAAGAAATAAACTGCAGGAATACAGAAAGGAGTGATAATACTGAAACCATGCAGATAGCTAGAGAAAATGTCAAAGGCACAGGAGTTGAAATTCCTCAACAAAACTTTAGTTAAGAGCCAAAGAATGTGTATTTATTTCACTCATGATGACAAGTTCAAGGCATCTACACAAAAATGAGTGTGGAAAGATGAACTGACACAGACCTTGCCAGTTGAGGAGTGTGGATGCTGCTCTTACAGGAGAGAATCATTCAGAGCACAGAGTTATTACAGACAGAACAATCACTGCTGTAATGAAATGATGTACAACTGGTCAGAGGCATACAGAAGCTGTTTCTTTTAGGAAGGTAATGAAAGGCTTTTTCTGTTTTAGAGCTGATAATAAAATTGTCCATGTTGAGAAACAGCTGAGAATCCCCAAGCATATTATTGTTGGGTACTTTATCAGTTCCTTCCCTCTGAAAGAGGGAAATGGTACAAATAGATACAAGTAGTTCCCATTGCACAAGTTTATTTTCAACATGACTTAATACTCAACATCGTCTTCCTCACTGTACATAGCTAGTGGCAATCTTTCTGTATTTACAAACTGGATTAGTTCAGTTCACTAGGGGACTGAAGTGTTTGAATTGGAGGCATAGGAAATTCCAGGAATTCAAGATAAAAGTAAGCACTATTATACACTAAATGTTCATGTATAAACTGCTGGATGGCCTCAGCATTTCATCTGGCCCTCCAAACCAGGGCCTGCTATGGGACACTTGGACACAGAGACTAGAAAAATTTATGTTATGATGGGAATAGGTAAGAGTTCTACTTGTCAACAAGAACTTTGGCTTTCGTTTTGCAGATAAAAATGAAACTGTATCTGGAAAAGTCATAGAGATTTAAAAGTACATAAGAAGTTATAAGGAATTACAATTATCAAAGAACCCTCTAAACTAAAACTACCAGGGAGTACATGGACTTAATAAAGGCCTAGTTCTTACAGGCAAATTGCACTGGTTTATTAAAACGGGATGTTAAAAGACAACTTTAGCACTATCAATCATTTTTATTGTGATAATAATTCCTTTTTCTTTAAATTCAGATTATTCTTAAACTTTAAACTAATTTCTCATTGAGGTAGGCTTTTGTGCTATAAACTCATAAGAAATTTTTAAATGTATATTATTTCAGTTTTTATGCAATATTGCCACAAAGCATGACTTATTTTACAATTTCCACTCAGCTCTGTCACCCAGCAACATCTATTTACAAACACTCACTAAAGATTTTGATATCGAAACCACAGATATAAAAGGTATAAAAAGGAATATTCAACCAGTATCTTTCTTATTCTATATTTGAATACTGAACTACAAAAAATGGTATCTTGTCACGTTGAAGAATATTCTAGTCCTTCACTGATGAGGCTGGGTACGGATCAAGGGTGAAAGACTTCCAATATTCAGCTCACCAATTCTATGAAATCTTATCATATGTCAGACCTTTAATGTCACTTTTCATATTTTTCAATGCATTCACATACTGTGAAGGAATATAAGAAAGACTTCAGATAGATACACAGGGAAAAAAAAAAAAGAAAAAAAAAAGACAATATTCCAGTGTAGTTTATCTATCTACCTATCTTATGAACCATCTGAGAGTTTGTCTAGATTTCATCTCAAATGACTAAATTTAAACCCAGAGAGGGTCAGTCACAAACTCAGCCTATGTTGAATATTATAGACAGGAGCCTATGCATTGAAGGCCTTTTGCACATAGGATTTAAATCCAAGCCTAAGTTTAGAGTTATATCTATGGTTTAATTATTTTTTCCCTTCATAATAAAAGAAAGCCCATTTAGCTGAAAGAGCCATAACAGCATCCCACTTCAGGGAAGTGTATTCCTGTAATTAGTAGGAGGAAAATCGGGTACTTAAGGGTAATTTGCAAGATAAAGTTCATGTGAAGGGAATCTCTCTTTCTTTTCTATTTACTGAACAGACTTGCCCATTCTGTTGAGAGACAATAAAGTTATTTTGGAATTTTATATTCATGTAATAAGAAATACATGGAAAACATGCATTAAAAATGTTTTATTTCCTGATCAGGAACAAGTTGTGAGACTAAGAGAAGAACACACATGTTAAATCAACCTAGAAAAATGTCATTTAAAAAGTATTCAGTAAATGCATAAGTATTGAGATACAAATAATGAAATCAGTAAAATTTATAGACTTAAATCTCATGTGCTCTACTCCTTAACAACAAAAAACCTTCTTGTTTTTTAACAAATGAAAGCTGAGGCTCTGAAATCATCCCATACCGAGCAAAACAAAGCTGATTTTTTTTTTTTTAAATACCATGAAACTTTAAAATAATTACAAAGACAGAAAGAAAATCTAGGCAATATACACTCATGAACTACTTCGGCAGCTATTTGCAAAGCATGTTTAGGTCTTTGGAGGAACTACTGGCAAAATATGCAAAGCATTACTACTAGAAGATGTTAAAACAGATGTTCCCCAACAATTTGTCACAAAAATTTAAAATATTTTATTAAGTTCATTTATTTTTTCAACAGTCTTTGAAGTATAGAACAATATTTTTTAAGAGCTGTGATTAATAGGCATACTGTTTTATTTGGATTGTTTTGTAAATCATGTGGGGCTTTTTTCTGTTCCTGCAATGTGACAGCTTAATTCCTCTCTTATGTCAGAACAAACTGAAAAAAAAATTCATAAAAAAAGAAAACTCTCTTTGGACTTGTAAATCACAAAGGATATGTTGGCATGATGCACATCAGAAAAAAACTGTAGGTTATTTCCCATTTGCTTTCTGTTCCAAAGCCTGGTGACTGGAATTATATTACTTCATTGGAAGTAAGGTTCTTACACCCAGTTTACACAAAACCTGTATTTTAAATATTGCAATGTGATTGTGCTGGACATATCTAACCAAATGTGATGCATGTACAATGCAGGGTGAATTCTTCACCACCTTGTCCTTTGCTGGCCACAGGCATTTCCTGAGCAATTAACCAACTTTCAGTGGTTTATTAAGTTTGGGGAGCCAGTCCTCCTGACATGTCTGAGTTCAGAGGCAGTAGGAGTTTCCTGAACCAGCCATCTGCTGGTATCTTGGTGCACCATCCACTCTGGACATGTTTCTAATTCCTGAAACAAATTCCTTCCTCTTGATCATTTCCCCTGTTGGTGAATACCAATATGGAATTGCCATTAGCACTAGAGCTAGATGAGTTTTTATTTCATAGATTTCCTGATGCCAATAAGAAAAGTTATTTGTCTCATACAGGAACTGAAGGGAAAGTGCTTCGAAAAATTCATTTATCATTAACTTCTTTTAACAAATGCCTTGATTTTCCTTTTCTTTTTTTTAACCATCCAAAATGGCTTTAACTGTTAAAAAACATCACAATTTTTTTCCAAAATACTGAGTTTTCAAATTAAATTTTTATATCAATTTACAGTTGAACTCATAATGTCCCACAATTGTCATATATCATCCCCAAACATGACATAAGCGTGACATTTATTCCCAGAGGTCTAGCTACCAAGGATTTAAACAGATACAATGAATTATATATATCAATTACACTAATTACCAGTATTAATAAATCCTGTGGTAAATCTAGTGATTTTTCCATCCCCAGTTGCCTTAATTTGTAAAAGAGCAAATATTTATTTTCATCAGTAAAATAAAACAGCTTAGCCATATTGTGACAGGATTACTTGAGAGTTTTCTTATTCTTTTGTGAGCCCTCTTTACAATACTTACCCTAAAGTGTCTGAAGAGCATACTGACTCTTCTATTGAAAGGTCCCTGTGAAAGTGGAGCAGCAAGTTTGGCTGAAAAACTGCCAAAGTATTTTTGCATTTGCATTTTTTTTTTGTCAGCAGAAGTCCTGGGTCCTGAAAAGTTATAGTAAATCAAAATCTTTGTCTGCTGTTCTGCAAACAGAAGAAAGAGAACACTTTTAATGGCTTACTGGTAAGTCAGTTGAGGTCACCGTATTAATTAACAAAATAGCTAACACCTATGAGTGGCTAATGCAATTACCAGGAATACAGAAAAGCCTGAAAATCTTTATTTCCAGAAATATTCATATCGCCCTACAAATCTAATTTATTTAGGCAGGCACTTATGAAACTGTTAATTATTCAAAATTTGGAAAGTTGTGAGAGGGAAAAAGTCTCCAAGTGCTCATGCACAGTTATGAAATCAGAATACACTAATCTGGCAAACATGCCCACAAACCCAAAGGGGTGGCTACATTCATGTGTATCTGCCTCTCTGTGAATGTTCACTGATATTATGGAGGAACACAAGAAGACCCAGAATATCCTTAGATGCTGTATTGTTCCACATCCAGTGTAAGTTTTGAGGGTGCCCCTACACAGGCATAAAAATGTTTGACTTTACTCTTTCAACTGCCTGTTATAAAGTACTTGCACTGGGGCTCCCAAGCCAACTGCTGACAGATTATACTCTGGAAACTGAGATGCTTAAACAATGAAACCATTTAGGTCATTTTATGAGTAATGATAAAACTGTTGCTGTGTTTTGCTTCTTTAATTCTACATTTATTTTTATTATTATTCCATAAAGGATATTTAAAGAATATACATGGGTGAAAAGCACCACTAATAAAGATCTTCCCCTGTGTCAATACAAAATGTATTCTAAATTTTATTCTCCTTCGGGTAGGACTAGTTTCCTTCTAAAATACACTTTTCTAAAAATTCTGTAAATGTTTTAAATTAGTATTTGCATGCTCCAGTTTATTCCGTACATCTGGGATCCCTTTAATCAGTCATTTTTTTATGAGACCATGTGGAGAAATGATAGTCTTGTTCACACAACATTGCATTAGAAAGAATGTGTATGGTTGCTTCATGAAAGGAATTAAAAGAGCCTAGGGATGCTGCAGTTGACTGCATGGTCTGGTTACTTGAGGTTCAACAATTCTTGTTATTCACAGCTGTCAGTGTTGCATGGAAGTGTCATATTCCCTATTGTTTCCCAACTCTTTGTACCTTTTGTAAAATTAATGCTTTTTAAAGGATTTTGTAAGACATACAGCTGGCAATCAACTATCTGTGATTAAAGAAGTTTTAAAAGGCACTGGATATTCTAATGCTTTTAATTCTTCATTTGCATAAATATTTGTTTTTATATTTTCCCTAGGAAGTTTAAAACTGTAATGTAAGAAAAGGGGAAAATTTTCATTTCCTAATTTAAAATTTCCATTCACTTCAATAGTAAATCTGAGCCTGGAACAAGAATTAGCTGCTGCTTAGGGGGTGAGGAAACTGCCCAAACAACTCCAACAACCATAGCTTCAAAATGCGGTGCAATCTGGAAAAAGTTTTGCTGTTTCCTAATCCTGAACATTATCATCACCACTTTATTTCCAAAGACTCAACAGGAAAGGGGAAGATAGAGGAACATGTATGAGGAGAGACCAGAGCTTAACAGAAACTTCAGCATTTTTTCTCTCAGTATCTTTTTAAGGGTAAAAGGGAATTAACAGAAATTTCAGCCACCATTCACCAGCAGACTTCCTCCTCCAAATTGTTAAATCCCATCTTGGGATGGATGAAACGATAGATGAATGAGTGGATGGATAAATAGATAATTATTTTTTTCCAACAGAAATCACCGATAGAAATATTGAAAATCTAGTTAAGCTTCACCTCCATGGCAAGTTGAGAAGTGACAACAGCTTTATTTAATTTCCTCTGTTTTCTGGTATGAAATTCTGACAATGGATTTGAATTGTAGGGTAACAAGATTTGGAACTGTGGACTCCAGTCTAGTGTTCCATATTATGCTTGAGAAGAACAATGGTTTTGCTTTAAAAAAAATAAATTTTTATTCATGTAATGGGGAAGATCATCGCATTTTCACATCAGATTTGTGTTTCGAATGCTGTAACTGCCAATGTTTGTGGAGCCTGAACCATGTGCTTTTTCCCATCTGAGTATTAAGTCATTCACAGAACTCAGCAAAGAAACCCTTTGTAGCAAAATAATGGTATATTTTTATATTTTCTCCTCAAACTAGCAAGAAGAAGTAGGAGGGAAAATTGTGAAACTGTTCCTTTAACCAATGTGAAGAAATTAAAATGCTTTCCATTTAACATGTGATAATTCCAGTTTTTTCCACTGTTGAACAAATTACCTAAGAAAAAAAGACTTCCTATGAGTAACATCTCATTAAAATGAGATGTCCTTAAAAAGTTATGCTGGCTTTTGCAAATGAGAAAAAATGAAAAAAAAAAGAGTCAGAAAATTACCAGAGCTGAAGAAAAATCCCAAATCAAAAGAGCCAGACCCCAGCAGACCAGCAAGAGATTTGAGTTCTGAAAGTCATCACACCAGCTAAGACTCACAAATATTCTCACATGGAGCAGTCAGAGTACACTGTTGGAAACGAATCTTACATTACTCATGCAAGAGCTGTATTAAATCAACAGCATTTGCACTGAGGCTGGAACATGAGAATTGTCACTTTATGCTTTTGTTCATTTGGTGTCTGCTCCAACATCACCAATTCTCCACTTACACTGTGAGTACAATACTGTTTATGTAAGAATCAGTTTCTCTAACAAGTAGTCTGATGTAGATCCACGGAACAGTCTGACTTGGAAGGGACCCACAAGAATCATCAAATCCAACTCTTGAATGACTCATGCAGGGAACCAACCCACAGCCTTGGTGTTATTAGCACCATGCTCTAAACAACTGAGCTAATTTCAGGATGTGACTAGAGTAGCACTTATCACGAATGGCTATTGAAGAGCATATTGTGCGTTTTTTCATTTACTCCTATAAACACAAAAATTAGAGCCAGCTGCCAAATTAGTTGAAATTAAAAGGATGCATATCACTTTTATGTTACAAATGAAACCATATTATTTTTTAAAAGAAAGAAAGAAGCAGCAAGTTATTCCTTAAGGACTTTGTGGAAGATTTATTGAAAATGTACAAACCAAATTCATTTAATGCAACCACAGCTAAGATGCAGTATATATTGTTTCATTTCTCATACAGCTAATTCTGGCAGATACTAATTATCCACCCCAAACCTACAAGTGTCTTTAATTATCTCTTTGTCTCTAAAGCTGATATGATTGCCAGTAATTAAACTCAAACTAAAACATTTCAAATATATTTCATTACTATTAGTAGGCACAACATCTTGTGTTTAAAATACAATTCTACTATTCTTGCAAATTATTCTGAGATTTTTCTTTCTTATCTTGATTTTTCTCTTAAGAAAAGCCCAGCTTGGTAATGTTTTGGGAGACCAGATGCACTTTTAACACTAAAACAATGGCTTGCAAAGCTGAATGAAATCATTGAAGACAAAATTAAACAAAACAAGTGCAGATGGATTCAGCTGGGATGCTGTCACCTCTGCATGTAGCTGCCTCATTGAGAAAATATTTGCCAGTATAATGTGGTAATAGCAGCCGAGTACACACCAGCCCTGGCTGTGCTCTAGCAATGAGGTAATTCCTTCAAAGCGCTGATCTTCAAGCCTTCAACGAGGCTATGCCTGCAGCAGAGCCTCCCTTCCCTGCCTCTGTGAAGGCTCTCCAGACATCTGCACTCCGGAGTTTTCTCATGTTCCTCCTTCAACCGCCTTAAAGAATCCTACTCTCAGCACACGACTTGTTTTTCTCCTGGTGCCTTCCAGCAGTGTGTTCTTTGTCCCCAGCAGGTGTTTGTCCCCTTGCACAGCTCCGTGGGGGGCTCTGGTACAGGAAAGCAGCAGGGCTGCTCCCCGCAGCAGGAAAGGCTCCCTGGAGTGATCCTGCAGCGCGTCCTGGGAAGCCTGAGAGAACCCTCCGTGCGAGGGAGGGTGAAACAGGATCCCTAATGGCCCACGAACCTGTCTGTGGTTTTATGACCAGTTTGCAAGAAAGAGTTGGCTCACTTCCCAAACTGTGAGGATCATACCATAATTCTGGTGAGTAACAGGAGCTTCGGATTTTTGATTCCTTTCTCTGATGACTCGGACAAAAGTTTAGCCTTTAGTACAAAGAGTTTGCAGGACACTTACCTTCTATCCACCTCCACCAGTTACAGTAAGATTGTATTTCCCACGGCTATCTCATGAAGTTTGTCCCTTGTATTTCCAACAGTGTCATAGGAAAAAAAGACCCTGTCTGATTCCTGCAATGCATGTCCTCCTGCAGGCTCAGTGCTCTGAGACTCTCACCTGCCACTAACTAATGGAAAACTATTACTTCAGAGTCCAACCTATCCCTCATCTGCCCAGGCACAATTCCAGCTGAGACAAGAAACATTTCTCTTATCAATGTATAGGAAATAATAAAAAGTGTGAAGAGATGGTCACAGCTGTACTTCCTAATGGGGAGATGGGTTAAGGGCATTTTCCTGACTTAGTCCAGTACCTTGAGATGATGCTGGCCAGTATAGCTACTGATTTTTTCTTGATATGAGATGTGGAAGAAAATATGCAGAAAACAGACCTTCCGTTTTTCAGAATGCTTTCTGTTGTGTTGAAAAGAGGGATAACTAATGTCCTTTGATTTTACATCTTGGTGCTATCCATCCACCAATTGTCTCTGGAAACATTACTATCCATGAACTGTAGCTGTAAGGATTTCAAATTTCGAACAGTATCCTCTCACTAGATTATATCTAAGCTTGTCCCTGAAGTAGACAGAGTATTTTGAATATTTGATTTATCCTGGCTTCAGTCATAACATTTAAGTTTGTCCTCCTTCTCTTGATGCCTGCCAAAGCTTTTCTCTTGCTTAGAACCAGGTTTTCTGTTTCTTCTCTCATTGTTACTGGCGTGCTGCTTCCCATCTCTTTTGCTCTTTCACACCTCTGTAGGAAATTTCTATAACTCTGGAAAACTTCTTGATTCTCTGTGACTCTCTTAACAATTTCCTTGGCAAGCTGCTCTGAAACTCCTGATCTTCCTGGGTTCTGGCTTTTGATTATTTCTGGCATGGGATGGGAGGAATGACATTCTCTCCTCAGTTTTGCCTAGTGTTTTTGAGAGGGAAAATACAAAGGAAGCATCCTTAAACATTTTTTCATTGTTTGATGCTAGACTTTTTTTCCCCCTGTTGACTTTCATATGTCCTTGACATTGAAAAATAGAGAGGAAATACAGGAATTTAACTTTCCTCAGGCTCCTTCCTATTTCCTCAAGTACATTTCTACATGAAAATTTCATTTTTCCTGTTATCTTCTGTTGTATCCTTAATGGCACAATTATTGTTAAATACTTAGAGCAGCTAATGTCCCTGCTCTGAAGACAAGTTCTTCTGACATATATATGTGTCACCTGTGCACTCAGCCTGTGCTACCAGAATGAACAAAGTTGTGGCAAAAATTAAGAGGACAGAAAGTGAAGAAAAAGCATCAGCTTCATCTTTCTGTAGACAGTTCTCAGTGTCAGGCTGCCAAAAACACACTCAGCACTTTAAGGAGAAAGGCAATCTTTTATTGATTTATACCTGTGTTTAGGTTATGAGTTTTGAAATAGAATTGAGATTTTAAGTAAGAGGAATGTAAAAATTATGTAAAAGGCTTTTCCTTCACCCATCATTTATCATGGATGTAATTTTTTTTCTTAATTAAAGCAGTATCAAAGTCTCATTAACTAGTACTAATGTAGATGGATCGTAGATGAATCAAAGGTCTTAAAATAGACAAATCTAAAACAGGGAAAAAAAGGAAATATTATTATTTTGATACCATATATGTGCACAGTAACCAGCATGAGATACATTTACACTCTGTTCCAAGTATATTTGTTTCCATAGGAGAAAGACCAAGAGAGAGAGAAGGATTACACAATGTAATATAGTATGATCACAGCCCTCAACTTCAGGAGAGCAGATTTGGCCTCTTCAGGGATCTGCTTGGAGAAGCAACATGTGATACTGCCCTGGAGAGAAGAGCAGTCCAGGAGAGTTGGTTGGTTTTTGAGGATCACCTCTTCCAGGCTCAAGGATGGTTCATCCTCATGTGCAGGAAATCAAGCAAAGGCAGTTTGCAGGAGTCCTGCATGGATGAGCAAGAACATCCTGACAAAATGCAAGTATGAAAGGAAATCATAGAGGAGGTGGAAGCAAGAACAGATGAAACAGAAGGAATATAAAAACAGTCTGAGCATGCAGAGATGGGCAAGACAAACACTTCTAGAGTTAAATCTGGAGAGCTCTGTAAAGAGCAGGGAGAAAGGCTTCTACCAATTTACTGGTAGCAAAATGAAGATATGATGAGGAGAAACACAGATCCACTTCAGAATGGAATAGGGGTCCTTGGTGACCAAGGGCATGGGATCAAGGTGCCTAATTCCTTATTTGCCTTGGACTATGCTGGTAAGGCCCCTGAAGCATATGGGAAAGTCTGGAGCAAGGAAAAGTTACCCATGGAGGAGAACGAGGTTAAGCAACATTTGATCAAATGGTATATGCAAGTCCATGGGATGCACCAATAGATGAAACTGGGGGAGGTTCTGGAGGACCAGAAGAAAGTACATGTCAGCCCTGGAAGAGAGCAAATGTCACTCCTCTCTTAAAGAACAGTGAGAAGGTGTATCTGGGGACTTACAGTTTATCCAGACTTAGCTCAGTTACTGAGAAGGTGATGGAGCAAATAAACCCTACAACTGCTGTCAAACATTCTAAGGACATGAAGGGAAGAAGTTAACTTGGGTTTATGAAGTGAAAATCACACTTTCCCAACCTGACACCTTTCCACAATGAGTGATTCTATGGGCAAGAGGATAGCAATGGATGTTTTTGTCTTGACTTTATTTAGGGTGGTAAACTTGTTGAACATGAGTCAGCAACGTGCTTTGCACCAAAGGATGCCAACAGCATCATGTTCTACCTCAGGAAAAGAATCAACAACTGATTGCCAGAGGTGACTCTGCCTCTCTACCCAGCACTCATGAGGCATGTCCTGAGCACTGGCCTTCTCTGCAAAGGAGCAAATGAGCATCAAGGTGTGAGTCCAGTGAAAGGACATTTATGGGAATAAAATTATGGGATTTTGAGGGTTGTCCCATTTAGACCAGGGGTTGGTCTTGATATCCTTTTGTGTCCCTTCTAGCTCAGGCTATTCTGTGATCCCATGACTAAGGGACTGAAATATCTGTTCTACAAGGAGAGGCTGAGAGAGCCTGTACTGTTTGGCCTGTAGAACAGAAGGCTCAGAAGGATGTTGTAAATATAACTAAATATCTGATAAGAGGGAATAAAAATTGCATAGCCAGAATCTTGAGTGGTGTGTAGTGAAAGGACAAGAAGCAGCAGGAACAAAGAGAAATAAAGAAATTCCATTTAGACTTAGAAAAAGAGTAGGGGTTTTTGGGGTTCTTTTTAATTGTAAATGTTCTTGAACGCTTTTAAGAACCTGTTCCAATAGAGATATTGTAGATTCTTAATGTTTGGAAATACTCAAATCCTGGCCTACACAGTCTTGGGCACTCTGGTCTAGCTGACCATGCTTTAAGCAGGTGGCTGTATTAGAGGATCTCCAGACATCCCTTCCAACCTCAACTATTCCTTGGTTCTTTGGTTCTGTTCATAAGCCTATGTCCCTACTTTTGCAAATGGAAATTTAAAATTTTTCAGTCCATCTTAATCTTGAAAAAGTAAAAGATTTCTAGTACTCTCCCAAAACTAAAAATTCATGGCCAGCTGAGTAACTAGAGATAAAAAAGGTAGAACTGTAAAATAAATGTTCTCACCAGTATTTCTTACTGGGATATTATGCTTCTCTTCTTTAAATACATATCTGGCAAATGTGAGATCCCAGATACCCTGGAGGCAGTATAAGCAATATTTCTTTAGGAACACACAATAGCAGCTGATGTTAAACCCTCATAACTGAACGAAAAGCAGTTAAAGAAAGGAAAATATGCTATATTTAATTTATATTTGACTTTTGCAACCATATTGGTTTTAGTTGTAGGGCTTTCTTTCCCACAATGTAGACCAAGCAATAAAATATTAAGTGGCAAAAATAAAAAAGAAATCAAGGTTAGAATTTATTCAGGATCTCCTTAAATTTAATCTTAACTGAAATTTTAAAAAAGCATATTAAGTACCATATTCCTTAACATTAAACCAGTTTATCTTGCAAAGAGTATTCAGCTCAGTAAGAATAGAATAGAATAGAATAGAATAGAATAGAATAGAATAGAATAGAATAGAATAGAATAGAATATGCCATTTCAGCTGGAAGAGACCTACAACAACGTTCAAGTCTAAATGTCTATATTTTTTGAAAAATAATCAAATCTATGTACTGATCTGATGACTTTTTTCCATGAAAAGATCACACAGTCTCTACAAAATAGGTATTATAATGTAGGAGGATATATGCCCCCATTCAGACATAGAAAACAAAAAATGCTTCAATAGAGAAATGCTGTTTAATGAAGATTTCCTAGGTTTTTCTGCAGGGGTATAAAAATATTAATTACACAGAGTAGGAAAAATTTCCTCATGTGAAATATAACATCCTTTCAGGATTATATTCTTCCTTTGTAAAGAACACATGCAGATGCAACTTTTAGGGACATGGCTTAGTTTAGATGAAACACTTAGAGACATGGTGGACTTGGCAGTGTCAGGTATATGGTTGGGCTCAATGTTCTTAAAGGTATTTCCCAGCTTAAATAGTTTTATGATTTAGATTTTCTTATAGCTGTGTATTGTCAGCTATTTATCATCAGTTTTGTAGAAATATTTGCACACATATTTTACATTATTCAGCTAAGAAAGGAAATATAATTTAAAAACAAGGTTCAACATCTAACATATCAAATTTTGGTTAACTTAGGTGGGGTGAAGAGATACACTTGTAAATGTGGGTTGTGAGGAACTTGATGTTTTGTCACTTTGATGTTTCTGTTGTGCTGCTAAGTTTGGAAAGCAAGAGTTTGAAAATCAAGGAGTCAGAGTTTCTGGAAGATAATTATTTTTCTTCTGATGTGAAGTATTTCACATTTCATTTAAAAATTACGTACCTGCATATGGTGCCTTAAACTACTTTAAAGGCCCTTTACCCCAGCCTGCAGAAGCACAAAATTGCAGGACTGTTTTCCTCTGTGCCTGATAAGATGGAGAGACAGGAAAAGTTTAAAACCCACAACCTTTTTGCATCACCCACACAAACCAAACGCAAAGGTCCTAAGGGGTGGAAAGGCCTCCATAAACCTGTGCTCCTCTTGGGAGATGTGTGCAACAGAATAGCCCAGTGTATGCAGGAGTGCTCCTGTGGTGGGGTGGCAGGACCAGGACCAGCAGCAGCAGAAGGTCCAGGAGCAGCAGAACCAGCAGCAGCAGCTTTAGAACCAGGAGCAGCAGCAGCAGGAGCAGATCTAGGCACAGGAGTAGGAGCAGAACTGGGAGGAGCCGCAGCAGCAGCAGAACCAGCAGCAGCAGAAGCAGAAGCAGAAGCAGCAGCATCAGCAGAAGCAGCAGCAGCAGCAGCAGCAGCAGAAGCAGAAGCAGAAGCAGCAGCAGAAGCAGAAGCAGAAGCATCAGAACCAGCAGCATCAGCAGCATCAGCAGCACCCCGCTCTCCCGCAGCCTCAGGGCGGCACTCACGCTCCGCCGCCGGGCGCTCCCGAGATTGGCGTCTCTGTTATTCCCACCCTGCAGGGCCATTTCCCATCAGACACTAATCTTGTTTTCAAATCAGAGTGTTTCTTAGAACTATCCCCGAAAAATTAATGGAAAACAAAAGAGCTGCGCAATATCTATGCAGTAACTCTTATGCTTGGCTCTGGCCGAGATGGAAGTGCCAAGAGAACAGCTTCCCATAGTAACTCAGAATTTCTAATTCTGCACAAGAATAATAAAATACATGCCTATACACATGTTACTGTTATGATTTTGTTCAGAGATAAATCTGAAGGGTCAGCCTCCTTTTTCTTAAAAATGTTCTTACTCTAATCCACGGGGGTGGGAGTGGAAATTAGCACATTATTATGCATTTTAGTTTCTTGGAAAAAATTCCTCAGAGAGCGTTTCCTAGATTTTTTTTGCATTTTATATTTGTGTGTGTATGTATGTATGCATGTACATATATATTCTATTCATGCAAAACCCCCAAATCTGGTAAGCTTTCTTAGAGAATTTTTCTGGATTTAATAGATCTGACTCTTTCTTCTGTGTCAGAGTGGTTTTGTAAACAAGGCACTGGTTTTTTACCAAAAGCTATGACAAGAAAAATCGCTCATCTCTATTTAAGATGAAGACAATTTTTCTTCAGTCAAATAATGCTTGATTTGCCAGGTAACATTTAATAAGAGGGAAGTAGAAATTGTGTTTTATTTTGTGCATAAACTGAATCTAAATTCATAAAAATTCTGAAGTCCAAACCACCTTTGGCATGTGCAACTGCTGTCTTTACTATATTTTTATAATGTGATGTACAAGGAATAAAGTGTTCTTTCCTCATTATTACTTGCCCAGGAAGGGCTTTTTTATAATACAAATTTAGGCAGAATGAATTCAAATTCTTTATCAATAGATCGATTTTCATTTAAAATATCAAGCAACCCTACTGCCTCCAGAGGATGCCTTTTACCCACAAATTTTCATTTGATTACTCTCAAAAGAAGCAGTGATCAATTTTGATGAACTGCCTCAATTTCGAAAAATGTTTATTTTGATCTTGTGCCTTTGAGAAGATCTTTTGAAGGTTTGTGTGATGTGGGTTCTTAGTGAAAATTAATCTGTTAAACTTCTAATGTAAAACTGTTGAACTGTTAGCAAAAAGTCAAACCTGAACATAGCACCTGTTAGAAAATAATGTTCTATTATACCCTGCTGAAGAGTGACAGGCTGTTGAGAGATTACAGATGGGATGAAGATGAAGACTTCTTTTGACTAAGCATGAAAGACAAGCAGTAATCTTCCTCCAGAGTGCTGAGAGTCCTGATGTCTTCCTGTGGAAAATAACAGCAAATCAGTGTAGTGAAGCAGGACAGCAGCTCATCCAGAAAAGTGTATGATGATTAGAAAGTGTATGATGATTAGAAAAGCAGGTCTGGTAACTGAAAATTAACTGGATGGGACTGGATCTAATAGTGGGACATCTCAAGAGCAACTCAGAGCTGGCATTAGAGCCCAAAGGTTTCACAAACCACAGACCAGAAGCCTTAGGCAACCTTGATGATATTCCAGGATAAGAAAGGTTGGTAAGCTGTGTCCCTCAGCAAGCTCCCACAAGGGCATCAATCACAGTGTGCAGAAGAGAGTTAATCATTGTATCTTCATTAATGTGTAGTTGATAACATCATTAAAATTTAATACATTTCTAATTAAGAGCATTGTATGATACATGAATGCAGTAGTCTTTTTTCACAAGACTTGAGACTAAGGTAGAAGAAATCCCAGGCAATCAAAAAAAAAGAGTTCTAAGGATTTTTTTCCGACCTGAACAAAAATGGCTGTGAGTAAGGAACATGCTGAATGGGAATCTGCTTGTTCAAACTGAAAAATAACATTAAAATATTGATCTTTTCAAACAACTCCTTCAGAAATCTATTGAATTAATGAAAAATTGGCATATTATTCTTGTAAACAAGAGTGACAATTAAACAAATGCTAAAAATTCAAATCAGGAGAACAGACAAAGGGGTATTTGGGAAATCTTAGGAGGTGATGTGCTTGAAATAGTCCCTGTCTCTGTCTCTTGAAGGCAATAAGAGAGAATGTCGTGGGAAAGACTGTTATTGAAAAGGAATAATTTCCACATTTCCTAAAGGCAATATTTGACATCTGTAACAGAAGAGGCTCCAACACAGCTCTTTGCTGCTGCTCTACCTGCATCATGCCCCTCTCCAATAACATGCTCCACAGGAACAGTCTGTGGCCTTCTGCAGGGGTGGAGATGAAGCCTGGATTCCCTTCTCAGTTTTCTTTGAGGACTTGCCAGGCCTTCTCTGGCTAAGAGGTCTCTTCTTCATATGGGCTGTAGTTCTGCAGTTCTTAAGGGAAATGATGATAATAAGCTGAAGAACATGCTGGGCATAGTTTTCATGTTAACAAAGATGAAAATGTTCCTGCTCAGAGTTTTGGAATGTTGTTGCCCTCCTTCTCCTCTAGGGTGGCTTTTTTTCATAAGTGTCTTATCCAGAAGGGTCTGGACAGACTAGAAAGAAATGAAGTGCTGCTTTTCTCTTGGCAACACTTGTTACAAGCATGGAGGGCAAACAAGAGTCAGTCAAGCCCTCTGAGTGCTGTGTTGTCTTCCAGTTTACATAACAAAGTAAAACATCTTTTTTTTAATTTCTATTTAGCTTTACGATACAGAGAAATCTGCATAAAATTTAATGCAAATTTTGCCATTCCCATTGCAGAACTCTGTTCAACAAAACACTCCATACTTCCTCAAAGCTTTATACAATTTGAGCCATCTCTGGCTTGATTTAAATATTTACCTCTTTAAGGTTCAGCTTTATTTAATATTGCATTTATTAATACATCTTTCAGCTAATTCATCTTTCCTATTGTTTTAAAGTTAAAGTTTGGTATCTTCCACTATTATAAACATTTTTGTTGTGCAATGTCTGAATATTTCCACTTATTTTGTGCAGAGAGCCTGAATTAAAGGACAGAAATAGGAGAATTTTATGAACACATAGCAAGTCAGGGAAAATGCAGGAAAGCAAGCACCATGGGCCATGACGGAGGATTTCATGCAGGAACTGAAGATTTTGAAAATGTTAAGTTCTTCAAATTTGACAGCTGCTTGAACATGTAGTATTATTCTTAAGTAAAGACCACAACTTTTCTAAGTATTGCAGTAGACAATCAATTGCAGCTGATAACCAGAAGAGCACAATTTTGTGTCTCATGCAAAAGTGAAGAGAACAGGGCACTTTCAGGGTGGCCAAACTCCTCCCTCCCAGCATGTGCAGCAGTGATGCTCAAGCTGCAGTCTGCTTAAACAGGCCTGGTTGTTTTGGTAAGCCTTGACCTTCCCAGATCTACAGATCTCATGGATGAGAGAGTTAGAGATTCAGTTATGAAAAGTATACTGTCTGTGACACTTCAGTGGCCACCCACGTGCTCTTCCCAGACATGGACAGATGAACTCCCATCTATTGTAGTCTGGGCAGACAGCAGCATGACCAGAGATTTTGGCTTTTTCTCATGAAGGTATTTCTGCCACTGATCATTTAATTTGTTTTTGCTTTGGGGACAAATTCCTTCCTCTTTTTAAGGTCATGACAAAAACGTGTTATGTAGATATGGCATTCTCTGACAATTCTCCAGCTGGAGCTGAACACGTGTCTCTCCCTCAAAGGCTCAGGATCTCCAGAGTGCTCCCTAAAGAAGTAGCAGAAAGCACTAGAAAGGCTGCACCACTAGTTGTGTGGTGTTACAATTTCTTAACATCAAGAAGAGAAATTCTTCTCTTATCACTATTTTTTATCAGAACAATCTCATCTAGTCAAAGTCTATACACAGATGTCTAGTGAGCAAGAAGAGTGCTAGAGAACAGAGCTTGGGACACGGACACATGAATGTTTTGGCCCTTTTGTTTTTGTTTTTTTTTTTTTTTTTGGTCTTTTTTGCAGAATCTGACTCAGAAATTTGAGCAAGAAACGAAAACATGAAAATCTTCTTGATGGGAAAACCACTTTCCCTCCTACACTTCCCTCTACCAACACACCTCTCTCTGACTGCTTTCCAACACAGACTGATGGGTTGAACTGCAGCTCTGTGCAAACATGTTTCCTTTCAGAGCAGTGTGAGCTCAGCACCCACCTGAGTGACTGATTCTGGAGAAGAGGATCAGCCCTGCAATACCACACAGCTGGGACAAGTTACAGTAATTCCTATTTGCTGAGCCAGCAAACCTGCAGCAGCACCTCATGTCTTCCAGCACTGCCTTGAGGACTGTGGGAGCCATGGTTTGCACTGGCTCTGCTCAGGCATGTGCCTCAAGGACAGCATGTTCAGCCAAGGCACCCTCAAAAACAGGCTTATAGTTGAATGGATTTGAATTGAATCTTACCAAAGAGACAGAAGGGTATCATCAGAGATCCTGTGACACAGAAACATTTAAGAGCTTCAATTTTTGTGAAATGAAGCATCTGCTTCTGTTCTAGGTTGCCATTAAACTCTGCAAAAAAATGTCACTATCTACCAGTTGACACAAATTTTGAGATAGAGAAAAGGAAACACCAAATAAGTTCCTTATTAGAAGTAGTTTCATTGTTTTCTTTTTAAATGCTGTTCTTCCAGTTCTAATCAAAGATTGGAACTCACTGGTTTCTGCAACACTCTTGCCAAATGCATCCTTTTAGACAAAAAATGACCTGGAAATATTTACACACAACCTCAGAAAAATTTCAAGGAAGTAAAGAACCAAAATAAATGTTAAGCTGCCAACAAAACCAACACAGTTCATTTCCTTTACTGCCTCCTTGTAAAGGTAGCTTTATGGGTTTTTTCAGATTGTAAAAAAAAAATAAATTGTTGTCTAAAGTCCTAATCTGTTCAGGACCTTTTTATTACTTCCTTAATCTGAGTTTTGTCAGCAGTTCCCTCATCTTGGCACTATTTGTCATGTCAAACATCTGAGGGTATGGAGAGTTTTGAAATTAAAACTGCAGCTGTGCTCATTTAAATATGACTAAAACAGGCTGCCACTATTCTCTATAGCATCATAAGTTAGCTCAACATGCATTTTTTCTACTGCTACAAACTTTTTGATATATACTTCTGTTTCTTTGATTCTAAGTAAGAGACCATGGACATCAGGACCAATCCTGAAAACTCTCCCAGGCTGGCACAACTCCACGAGCCTGAGGTTTATGAATAACTTCTCATCTGATGGGTACTAATTTTGCTTTGTAGGCTGCCTTCAGCATTTCCCACGAGAACCCAACAAATTTGAAAACTAATTTTCAGGAATATTTCAAAAGAAACCCACACAGAAAAAAGAATTTTGCTTGTAAAATTGGGACCTCAGGACTATCAATTCTACCAGTCTATTTCAACCTGCATGCTTGTGGGCAAAGTACAGGTTTGGGGACTTTGGCTGGAGTGCCAATGAACACAATTCTCTGCTTACCAAGTCTGGTGTTGAGAAAAAGGACACGCACACACACAAAAAATCCTTCATTAAAACCCCTACCCCACTCTGTTCTCAGTCTGTATTTTTCTTCCTTCTGCTCTGGATTATATTAAATCTATCAAGATCCATCCAGAGAGATGATGAGCCACAGCTCCTCACAGGTACCTGTACCTGCTCACAGGATCAGCAGTGTCTGTACCCCCTTCAGCACAGAGTATCTCCTGCTCCAAGAGTGCATCTCTGATCCCCAGGAGTTGCAGCTGTCCTTCTAAAACTTTAGTTTAACCCAGAAGCACCTGAGGCCTTCTGGGTTAAACTAAAGTTTTGATCACAGATGGGTTTTACCACTGTTGACAGCACTTCTTTCAGAGTCAGCTGGAAGAAGCTGTGAACATCACCATGTAGTTCATGGTCTCCTCACACAGGTCACTACATCCCTCTGAAGCCTAAAACCTGCAACTTAGGTCCACTAACATGCCAACAGTAAATTCAGATTAAATTAGTATGTGCTGAAAAATAAAATGTTAACTTTTGACAAAATATTGTGAAAACAGCACTGCATTGTTACCAGCTCTGATATTTATGTCATACTCTTATGCTTCACACTGCCAAATATTTCTCATCAAAAGAATCCTTTTAACTTGTTATTTATATCAACTAGGCATGTAAGTTCGGAGGGTTTATTTAAAAACTACTTTTGCCAATTAACAGATATCAATCTTACCTCAATTCTGGTTAGCAATTTGCAATCCTGTATCTTTGAATCATTAACTGAAATAAAGAACTCAGGGTAGAAATAGTATTTTTTTTTTTTTTCAAATAAAAAAGCAAAAAAACTAAAAACCTGGCATTTTCTTGAAAAAGCTAAGTAACCATTATGAAGCTCTCAGCCTTCTAAGCAGTAATTTGCATAATTGGCATTGAAATGGCTCTGAATATGTAAGGCATTGAGTCCAAGCTGATGTCTTCCAATGCTGCTGAGAAGTTCTTGTTTGCACATATGCTTTCTATCTCTCCCATGATCCTGAAATCCAGGATTGGTTAAAATAATACTCTTGGAAAAAATGTGGAGATTTTCTGAAAGTAAAGGGCTTATTAAGCTTATACTAGTTTTTGAGTTGTTGGTGTCACCCACTAATGAAAAACTGCCCTTCCAATTATTCTTTTTCATGAAGTCAGGAAAAAGGACTTATTCCCCAAGAAGGCAACAGGTTGACCTCCACACACCAAATGGGAAGTAAAGGAGAGCTCATCTATAAGGCCTGGTTTTAAAAATAAAATAGTGTCTTTGTGATCACATTTACAAGGAAAATACTGCTCAGATTCATCCAGGTGTCTAATCTTCAACTAATTATCCAAATGTGTCATATGCTTCCCTGTATGGGGTGTAACTGAGCAACTCTAGGGAGACAGCTGGGCATAGCCTGTGAGACATCCTCCTTTCCTCCTAAGATCCTTGTCTTGTGCAACTGCCATTTTTAGTTCAATGCATTCATCATATCATGTCTTACTGCTGCTGTTAAACACTTGTTAAAGATATAAATAAAACACACATTTTAGATGGGCTTCATTCTGAGGGTCTAAAGTCAAATAGTTTCTACCTATGGAGAGACTTCACTAACAGTGCTTGTGAGCCTGTGCTTCTGAGCCTGTGCTTCTGACTACATCTGATAACATCCAAGAGGGGTAAGGGAAGGATTCTTGCTACTTTAAGATCATACTGTTCTTCACCTTGGGATGGAAATTTTGGAAAATGTCTGGTTTTATCTTTATCTGCATCCAGTATGAATTTTCTCAAAAAATGTGATAATATTTTAGGACACTGGACAAGACTGCATTTTTACAGATTTTTACCTGCTCAAATTCATGGTAATTCACTAAAGTTTCTATGTGCCTTCTTGGATCTCACCAGCAAGGTGAGACAGTGGTGTCTGATAGCTTCACCTCAGCAAGATCTACAAATTGAGCAGCAAAATCTAACGAAGTGCCTGCACAGAGATGTCAGTCTCAGTTCCAGGGTGAAGATTAATACAGTGTAGCAGTACACCACATGGTATGCATTTGTTTCTGAGGTGCTGTCATTTATAAACTGCTGAACACAGATGCCTTTCCATCCATTTCCTTTCAGTGACTACAGATGGATCTCAGAGGGCACAGCTGAGGACAAGCCTGGTGACAACCAAGGAGCCCGTGGGGGGCGGTGGCTCAGGGGGCAGTCAGTGCCAGCTCAGGTCCAGCTCTGTGCGGTGACAGCCCCAGGCAAGGGGCCAAGAACTGCTGACCCTTTACACAAAAAATGCCGTGGGACTGCAGCCTGGCCAGGTCACCAGACACTCAGAGACCCAGCAGGCTCCAGTGACCCCCAGGCTTTTGTGGACTTGGACTGGGAGGGTATAAAAGCCCAGCGGTGCCTTTGTTCAAGGTCACTTTAGGGAGGCACCAGCTCAGGCTGTTATTTTGTTCTTTAATTGTTCCACTATGATTAAATCATTTAAAGGATCCCATCTTATGTTCTGCTCTGGGGAGCACAGGGCCAGCTGGTCAGGAAGCCTGTTCTGACTGTGAGAGTGTGGGGTCTGTGGCCATGAAGTCCCAGCTCAAGCAGTGTGGTGTCACAGTGATTGCCAGGGTGAGTCCTGGATGGTTAGAGGGGGAAGTTTCCTTAATAGTGATGATCCCTGGAATCTGTGGAGGAGATGGGGGGGAGCTCCAAAGCATTTGGTTACCACAGCTATGTCAAAGAATGCTTGTGACTCAGGCCTCAGCCATGCTTTCTCAACTATGAAGACACATATAGACGCAAGAATTAAAAATCGCTGTGCACTGCCCTTCTTTCTGGCATCTGCTCACCTAGTCCTTCCAGATGTTACAGAACAAGCTGTATTTCTTTAAAAAGGCATCTATGCAGCAGTGGGGGAAGACCTTGGAAAATTCTTTTAACCTTAACACAATAGTGTTTCATCCCTTCCTGTGATTAATGCTTAATTTTGTACTGTACTGTGGGCAGTAACTGATATAACATTTCTAATAACTTTTATAATTAATCTTTTTGATTAATTTTCTAATTAATTGATTTAAATAATAATAAGCAGTGCAATTATCCACTCTGTCACATACCATTGTAGCCAGCATTTAGCAAGGTTTGTGATAAGCTGCTATTGTAGGAACACAGTTTGGGAAAATTAATGAAACCCTAAGCTTTACTAAAGCAGTTGTAATCAACCTTGATATGCTTCAGGACCAGGAAGAAGGTTAACAAAGCCTTGGGAGAGAGCTATATTGCTAAAATGGGGCACAAGAAATGCAGAATTCATGGACCACAAGGATATTTTTCAGAGACCTGAGATAAAAAAGAAACTAACAACTCAACAATTGTCCTGAAACCCAGTCTGGGAGGACTAATTAGAATGAGAAGTGAGAAACAAATAACCAATAGAAGACAGAATACTAATTAATGAAGCAAATTACATCATTTATGAACATTAATGAGACAATGAACATTAATTTTTTTGCTAAAATGTATAAATAATGAAAAGTTTTGAAAGTGTTTGTGTATGTTAGGTGGGGTTATGCCCATGCACGCACAACACTGAATAAAATAATGCTGACTTTCTAACCTATCAAACTAGTTGGAGAGTTTATTTCTAAAAATCTAGATTATCTTTAAGGTTCCTTCCAACCCAAACCATTTTATGATTCCATGATATTGCACTAAAGAAATTAAAATTGGCCTGCTTTGTGTTTCAAATCCTATTCCAGATCTTAAAAAATTGATCCTAGGATTCAAAACTTGAATAATGCCTTGGTGGTACAGTAGTCCAGGCAGAAATGCACACATTTTCTTCATTGTTAACAAAGAGTCCATGAACCTTAAATTATCTTTATTTGCTCAAGAAGGCTTCATCTTTATTTTTATCAGTTATTTGTCATTTTAATAGGGGAAAGGTAATTTTATGACCAGGTTATTTGTGGCATGAAGTTCTGTTATGGAGCTGAGTTCTCCATCTCCTCTGTCTATTGAGCACAACAATAGTAGCATTCTCTTGAAACTACACCAATATCAGTATTTTTCAATGCTAGTATGATAAAAAATCTTTACTTTTCTAAGAAGTGAGTTTGGAGGCTTCCCAGAAAATATATCTGCTCTTTCTTCTTGCATCACACCTAAAAGCTTGAAGCTGACCAGGGAAAGAATAAGAATTAATGTACTTATCTAGAATGCATTTGCTACCTACTTTCTCTCTCAGAATTACATCTGGACTTTCTTCAGAGTGCCTGGCTGTGTCACTTGAAAATACATGCCAAAACACATCCAAGTTGGCTGCATATTGCAAAGCATCTGCAGCCTTGGGCTTGTAGGAATCCCTTGAATTATGGCAGACAGAAAACCAGGGAGCAGGAGGGGAGGGGAAGAAAGAGTAGGCAAAACCCCCAAATCCTTGTGCTGCACTGTTAGCATGAAAGAAAAAATTAAACCCCAAATTAGGGTAAAAATGAAGATATATTGCCTCATTCAAATAACCAGCATTGCAGAACTGTAGTTACTTACATACAGAAGAAACAAAATTTTTTTATCTCATTCCAGATCTTTAAAATGCCATCATTCTGCATTCACACATATTTATCATTACTGCAAATAAAATTAAGACTGAAAAATATTCCTTCCACTTATTTCTTCCTGTTGCTGAGTTTCTACAAGCTGTCACCTTGTCATTAACTGTCACAGTTTTAGTTCAAAGTCAAATATACCTTTAGGGTATGAAGTCCTTTTGCCTTCCCTGCTAAGATCACTGCCTTCATCAAAAGTCCCGAGAGGACTGATGGAAGACTTTGATTTTAAACAATCCCATTGAGCTGGGATCAAACTGATTTGAATTTATAAATTCATTATGAACCAAAAAAAAAAAAGGTCAAAATACCCGTTATCTAAACTATCTCAGTAGAGCAGCAAACACAACATACTTTTCCATAAAAGCCTAAAAGAGAAGCTCTAACAAGTCAAACCAATAGTTTAATATTCTCTCTCCAACCATGGCCAATACTGTGTAATATCTGAGCCATTATCTGCTGTCCATTCATCTCACATTCCCTCAGCATCTGCAATCACTGGATCAGGGGTGGTTGCTGTATTTACCTATACACTTACCTAGTCATGTATTAGATTATAGCTGTGAGAGGTTACATACAAGCCTCTCATCATCTGTTTATAGACCCTAAGTCCTTGAATTTCTCTTTAACTCTCTCTAGAGAGAAAATGTCTGACCACAAAATAAATTACTAGGATCAGCCTTAGAACTAGAAATCACATGCCCTAGCCAAGAGAATATGCAGGCTAGAAGAGATTTATGGTAGAAAACTGTTCACTGCTCCTGCTGAAGCCAGGCTACAGCATAACAAGGAACATGAGGCCAAAAGGAGAGCACCAGGCCATGACAGAGAAATCCTGTGGTGGCACTCCATGTCCCTGAGACTTTTCATGTACCTACCACAAGACAATTAAATAAAAGACTGAAATAATTCTGGAGCAAATATCAGGAGCCCCTTTGCAGTTGTGGTCCTTAACTTCTGTAGATGGCAACCAAGTTCACTCAGAAACAGAAAGCAAAGAGTCTCACTGCAGTTTCTGACCAAAAAAAAAAAAAAAAAAAAAAAAAAAAAAGAGGATATCAGGGAAAAAAATAAAACCAAACAACCCCAACTAAACCCCCAAAACTCTTATCTTTCTCATAAAGCCACGTTAAAGTCTGAAGGGAAGTTAAGAAACAGTTGAAAGACATGTTTGCTTTCTTGAGCTGAATTTCTATTTTGAAAATAGAAACTCACAGGGGTAGAGGAAACCAGCCTCAATTTTACTGTTTATTCATTTGTGGTCTATGCACTGTTAGTTAGCTTCATCAGTACTGCCTAATTAAAATCAAGTGTGACAAGAGTGTCACTGAAGACACAATTTGAAAACAAGGAGGCTGGAAGTGTTTTTGCAGCTGGCACAACCACAGATATATTTCTGGCCCTTTAAGTAAATATACAGCTTCACCGGGGTTGAAGACATATGTTTATTAGACATAAAAAGAACTGATTTTTTAAAAAATCAGTTGAAGTCTGGAAGAGTTTGGCAATGGACTAAAGGCTGGGCTCACTTCGGACGCTCTCTCTAGTCACACTTTTCTTAAAGTTTTTCTCTTCTGAGAGGAACTGCACTTCAAATACTGGTCTGCTCATCTCCCAGATGTCCTGCAGATCAGGCTGCTCTAAGACTTCCTCAAGTTAATGTCCTTTCCTCAGTCCTGAGGCTTCTCATAGTTTCAAAAGAAACGATGCCAGGTTCAGCACAGAGCTTTCGGTAAAGAACTAAACAAAAAGCTGACAGTGGTTTCTGGGTTACACTTTCAGAAGGGTACATTTTGTTCTTCTTGGTGTCAGTCCAAAATAACTTCAGTCTAGAGCTTACTGGAATTCATGCTGGCTTACACCACTGGACGTGAAAGTGGACTGGTGTCCAAAGACAAATACATTTCATTGGTGAAGAGAGAGAGTTTGAATTCAAAACTCTCATATCCTCTGGTAAGTGGTAGCATCAGCCTTCAGTAGCATCACCCACTTTAAAAAGCATGAAACTCGTGCCAGAAATATCTGGATATTTTTATTCTATATTCTGTTTCATCAGCATAAAAAAGCTGAAGCACTGAATTTGATTTTAATCTGTCTGGAAAAGATCTGTCTTCTCATTTTATGAGGCTTCAATCAGGATTTTAGCAATATATTTGTTTAAAAAAGTTGACATGGCACTTAATTGATCTTTGGTTTGTTTCTAGCTAACATGAATGAAAATCTACTTTTTTTTCTGCTCTGCAGTTTTCTGTAATTCCCACTGATAAATGAAGACACATCATGTAAGCTCTATAACTATTCACTATTCTTTTGCTAACATCTTCATATTGAGCATACAGGTGTAAGAGAACAATTGCCTTATACTGACATTCGTAACATGGAAGGTTTGCATTAGCATAATGTGGAATGCAACACTGGTTTTTTTTCCCCCCAGGAATAAACAAAGAGACATAACAATAATTTCTCACTAACAAGAGTAGCTGAGATGCTATAAAGACGAGTCAGCCACAAAATAATTGCTTTAAAGATACACCTGGAGTATGTTTTTTTCTAATTTGTTTCGTTTGGTTTTGTTTTGTTTTAATTTAGAGACAGTTGTTAGGAGGCCAGGATAAGCTAAGGCAAACTGAGAATAGAGAGATCCTAAGTACACAGTGCATTATGCAATTGTCTTTTCTGGGACATGTGAATAAGATATAAAATAGTGTATGGTTTTGAAAAAGCACTTTTTACTCATCACAGCAATGTAACAACATTTTAAAACCAGTGACTACAGCATATTAAGTTCTTTGTCCTCCTAATTTGAATCTTTTGTAGTTTAAAATAAATTTCCAATAGTTAATCGTCAAACCAGGGCATAAAAGCCTTGTGAACACAAAAGTTACACTGCTCTGAAACCTTCTGCTGTTTGAGAGAAACAGATTCAAACAGCAGTAACAGCTATGAAAGGGGGGAAAAGGTAGAATTTGTACCTGGTCAGTTGCTTACCAGAACAGAACTACGATCTTTGTAAGTCCACTTCTGATCAAATTTAAAGGAAATAAGAGCCACAGTGGGCACAGGCTGCTTTTATGCTGCTCAGCCTTGGAAACCTGATCTTCTTCACTTTTCCAAGAAACAGTATCTGAAGATAACTTCAAGGTAGCCCTGTTTCAAGAAAATATTTCAACTAGCTGATCTGTCAAGGTCATAGATTCATCAAATCATAGAATATCTCAAGATGGAAAAGACCCATATGGATGACTGAGCCCAATCCCTGCTCCTCACAGGAGTACCTGATATGAAACCATATTACTAAGAGCACTGTCCAGACACTCCTTGAACTCTGACAGGCTTGGTGCCATGACCACTTCCCTGAGGAGTCTGTGACCAAACACCTTCTTAATGCAAAGCCTTTTCCTAATGTCCTTTCCGACCTCCAAAGTCTGATCCTACAAAACCCAGGGCTATGAACACACTGACAGGGTCCACCATGCAAAGGCAGGATGCCCAGGACAAAGGAGGAGCTACAGAGGGCTACTTAGGGATATTTTATTTTCACTCCACACTCCCAAGAAAACTCTTGGTGTGAAGGTGATTGGGACAGGAGAAATCAATGTACAGCTAATGCTCAGGGTCTTTTCAAACAAAATAGTTGTATGGAAAACCCTCACATTTTTTACTCCAGTGGAAGAAAATCTGCATCTCCCCATCTTCTGCAATTTTTCTACATGTATGAAATTCCAAAAGAATATGCTATTTGAATTTAAAAGGACCAAAAATATTTTACTCAGGAGCTTGTGACACCATTTTATTGTATTTTGTAGCATTCTTTCCATGACATGCCTAATACAATATTTGTAACCACTACTGAAAGGCTTGTATGAGGGCATTAACTGAACTTACAGCCTAATTTGATAACCAATAAGCAAACAGACAGTTACAGTTCTCATTTTCTTTTTTTGCTTTTGAAGTGAGCATTTTATGTCCAAACTAGCATCCCAGGACTACAGCAATCTTACTGTCTGTAACTTTATTATGTTCTAGGTAAATATGAACATACAGTGAAAACCTCATGGCTGAGTGGAAGTCCACAAGCAGTTTGATGGAACATTCATATGTGTCTAACATATGTAATTTTGGTAGTAACACTTGTCATAACTAAATGTAGATATATTTGTGCTTACAGATGCTTTATTTCCCTAGTTTATTTGAAAAGCATATAACCCATAAAACTAAAACTGGAATTTGTGGGATTTTTCTAAAGTATATGTCAAAAAGAGGTTTGTGGAGATCTGGGGTCTGTTTTGCTGCTTCATTTTTTGGTGTAGGTCGTATGCAAGCTTTAGGTCCAAAAGTGAAATAATTTCTCTTAAGTGACAGGCATACCTGTCAGGTATCCAAAAATACCCTTGAATGCTAGCCCAATAATGCTAGATTACCAAATTACATATCCTGTGCCATTTTAATGGCCTACACAGAAAATTGTCTCTACCTCTCCCCCCAAAAAATGTCCCAAAGCAAACAACAGCTGCAGAATAAATTTGTTAAGCTTCTACAAATAATCAGCAATACTGAGGAATTGGTGTTTTCTATGCTTTTGAATGGTTGACCTTACATGACCTTTATTTTGTTTCTCTCTTGTTCAGGGAGAAAAATTATTTGTTTTCTTATCTGACTGCATCAGGACTAACTGAAATTAAACACTGCATTACACTGGGAGGGGGGGAAAAAAAAAAGCAAACAAAAATATCTCAAACTACACATACAGTCTTTGATACCAAGAACTTTACAAGTAATTTCTCTCCTGACACTCAAAATTTCTACCATCATCATGCCTCATCTTAAAAAACACTAAACTTCTTTTTCTGAGACAAAATACATGGGGCCTGAAACAGAAGTACCTAATTGCAGAAAGAATTTGTGGATTACTAGTCTGGCAATTATACTTCAGAGCTGACACTCCATTGTGAGGGTCTGTGCAAGGTAGTTCTGCAAATGAGTGTGCCTTGCCAATGAGAAAAAAAATCCAGTTTGTAACTATTAAGGAACATGAGAAGATAGTTAAAACACAGCAAAAAGTAAACATTTACTGGATTATTTAAAGTACATTACTAGAACCAACAGAACATACCTTTAAACATGTATAAAGTATTATACATAAAAATGCATAGATGTACAGTAAATATGTTCATTTATATGTAGACAGAGTAATATGTACACACAGTCTGTTGTGCTTGGGTGAGTCTGAGCAGTGAATCCTGCAGCATGTTGTCTTAAAGCAGTTTTATTACACAACTGTGTCAATGTAGCAGGTGTGAGAACAACGTACATTACCACTCAGGAGGTAAGTCATATCCATTTACTCTTGAAATGTACAAATACAGGAAACAAAGGCCATAAATCCAATTGTACCTACACCTTCAAGATTTCCTTTCCCCCCTGTTTATTCAAATATGCACAAGTCCACCTACTGGTGCTGTGTAGGTTTCTTTCCTTGTCAACATGTTGACCAGGCACTCAGAACAATGTCGCTGATGCACTTCAGGACCACTTCCACTGATCCAACTCAGTGCACTCCTGACCTTGAAGTTTTCAGGTCAAAAATGAGAGGAAAATATAAAATAAAAAATATATAAATAAAACAAACAAGCTTGTGGGCTTTATTTTCACAAGTTATTTGCCACCAATACTGTCAAAGCAGCTGAATTGTAGTGCATCCATGGGCAGGAGCATATAGCAGCTTTTGTGCACTTCGCAAAAAAAAATACATTAAGGAAAATCAAGTCTTTACTGGCTTGTTTTATCTGTTGCTAAAAAGATGCTGTGCTGCTTCTGAGCCCTTTCCATCAAATTCTTTTTCTTCTTTTTTTTGTCCTTCGTTTTTGCTGGCCTTCTCCCTAAAAAAAAAAAAAAGGAAAAACAAATAATGAGTCAAGTAAAGAATCCAGAAGTGACAAAAAAAACCAATAAAAACAACTCAGTGGTACAGAAATTATCAATAGGGACTGCAATGGTAATTCTGGCTAAAGAGCTTCAATCATCAGTGAAAACAGAAGTTTTCAGTGTGTTACAAAAGGAAGCAGGATCCCTGACTGTCATCACTTGTCCACAGGCACAATTTTTCTGGTATGAGTAACCATGTTGATGCAGGTTTCACTTTGGCAGGGTAAGTTACACAAGCAACGTTATGCAAGTGCCCGAGGCCCAGAGCCAAATGAGAATGCAGGCTCCTTACCCACTGCAAGCTGGATATACGCCTTAGACCCTTGTGTAAATTTGCTGGAGTGAGTAATCCTGTTTAAGTCATGTCCAACACATCTGTGATTTCAATGAGAAATTTGACATTACAGCCCAAGAACTTGGTTGGATGCCATCCTACCTGCTTTGGCAGAGACAGTACCAGAACTGTTGGTATTGCTTATTAGTACATTGTGCCTAATTCTCACAGTATATAACTGTGCAGAAACAAAAATTTAAATACATGCTTCTACTATTGAGAGTTCACTGAAAAATAAACAAATTGGGAAATCACCATCAATTCAGAAAAAAAAAGTTTACAAGCTTTTTGAATGAGAAAGTTTTTCCTGTTTAGCTCTAATGATAAATCAGTGCCCTTTGGTTATCTCAGCAAAGATAGCATGGACAGAAAACATGTCAGATACAAAGGCCCTCATTGAGCAGTGCATTACCTTTTAAGTATATGCTTAAATCCTATCAAGTCTAGTAGGATTTAAGGAGATGACCAAATGTTGTCGGATGTGAGAATGGTCTGGATTTTCTTGGCAGTATCATATACTAAAATATGTGATCAATGGTAAAAAAATAAGGTTATTAAACTCTAGAAGCGCCAACTTTATAAACTTTCAGGAGCAGCTAATGAACTTAAGAAGACAGTAAAAAGAAATTTGTTTAGCAGATTACACAAAAATGTGAAAATGCATTTTTAATCTACATGGTCAGTACATTATTTACTGGGAAAAATGTTTGCCAGTCTGGTTTTGACTTATTTCCTTATTGTTTCTTAATTAAAAAGAACCAAACCAGTGCAAAGAGTTTTTCTCTATTTGATAATAATAGTGAATAAATCTGATTATAAAATTATCAAAATTTATGATTAATTAAAAATATGTACAAACTTCAGGTTGCACATTTGTAATACACTTTCTAGGCTACTGTTCTTCAGGAATTATTGGAGTACTTGTATATGAAATAGGACAGGACATTAGGGTAATGAGCACATGAGTTTAGTCCATATTGAAAATCATATGGGTCCTTGGAGTTTACTTCTGCTTCTCATTAAAGTCTGGCATTAAAGTTACTGTGGCATTTTGCCATTTTTAAATCTAGTTAATCCTGCACAATAAATCCTCAGTCCAACCAAGCATTAATCAAAGCAGCTTTTAAGTTAAAACTCTTTACTAACAGTGTATCTAATGACGAGGCATTCCTAATGAGGTCAGAGGGAAGGAACACTGGACACAAAATGCTATTACAATAAGGTGGTTTGAATTACAGAAATTTCAATATAATTTTTTTAATGGAATTCTACTGGTTGCTATATTTTAAGGCATCAGAACTTGCATGAATGTCGTGTTCAACACTGTATTCTAACTTGCACTTTCAATATGGTTTTTTTTTTAAATCCAAATCTTTGAAATGCTTGTTCAGGAGGAGTAGATGAGGGGAAATAATATGAGAAAAGTGACCAATTCTGCTGGTCAATTGATTCTCACGAGACCAGCAGAACCAACAGGAGTTTTAATGGAAATTTGCTTCCCAGTTTGCTCAGTGATCTTACCTTCTGGGTTTTTTTCACTAAATAGACCAATCAGTAAAAGAAATACAAACTTCAGTCAGTGTCTCATCTAGTTTCTCTATGACCTCCTCCAGAGAGCTAGATTAATTGCTTACTATAAGTTTAAGGTAATGAAAGATCATATTATTTTTCCACTAAAAAATTGTGAGTTGAGCTGATAAAATAACACAGAACACAGCTGTTATCTCTGTCTAAGCCTTAGAAAGTAGCTCCTGCAATACAAACCAAATTGCCAGCACACTGCCCATATGATATCCTTAAAACAGAAATGAATGGGACTGGAGCTCAATGATTTGATGTCACTGTGCAACAAGCACGTTGCAATGCTTCTACTGCTCTGCAGCAATTGTCTCCCTCCCTGCTTTTTTATTCCAAGGGACCCCAAAGGTAAATTAACTTCTACCTGTTCTGTGGGCTAGCTACCCATGCAGAGGCAGCATCCCTGAGCCACTCATAAAGGATAGTTTAGGAGCTCTTTTGCTGCTCAGTGTATCTCAAATTTCCCTGTTGTACAGAATAAGCTTCATTATTTTCAGGACAATATTAAACCACACAGAGAAAATCCAGATAATTTGGTGATGCTGAGTCCCAAATTCCACATGACATTTTAACCAGAAAACTGAATATAAAAGGTATTTTTTTGGGTAACCATCAGTTCCCACACTGTTAGTAGAATGTAAGAGAGATTAGAGACTAGCAAGAAAAAACTGATTATGAAGACTAGAGTTCAAACAAAGTATGCTGCTGAAGTCCCCAGGCATAACAACTTTTATTAAATGCAGATTTCAATTACAGTGTTTATTTTATCAGCAGAAGCACAGTGAACAGAAGTATCTCCTGAATATCTTGCTACAGACATCTTTTGAAGAACGTGATGTTTATCCTCTGAGAGGATCTGTGAGCCAAGCTATCCCATTTCCCTTACTGGAGGGCAGTGGGAGGAGGACAGGCGATGGAAGAGACTGTCCCCTGGGGCTAGGATGGCAGCAGCCACCTCTGCACTGTGTCATGGCTCAGGTTGTGTGCAGGTTGTGTGCACAACCTTCCCCACACCTTGCCACACTCTCTTCCTGCTCCTTAGAGCAAGAGCCCTGACCCCAGGTTTGTCTCCCCATAGGAAGCAGCAGGGCTCTGCCATGCTTGGCTCTGTTGTGCAGTTGAAAAGGAGTGGAATTTTTTAGCAGCACTGTATTACAGTCCAGAACCTGCTGTGGCACAAAAAAGGTAATTCCTGACTGAAACAAATGAGGAGAGTGAGCGAAAGGACTCTGCCTCTTTAGAGTCCTTTTATCATCATCAAAACCAGGCTGCAATATTATTGTACAGAACAGAAAGTGACAATACAAGAGAACTGGAGAGGGACTTCATACAAGGAAGGGCATGTGGTGATAGGGCAGGAAAAAACAGCTTCAAACTGAAGGAGGGTTGGTTAAGATTAGATATCAGGAAGGAATTTCTTGAGGGTAGTGAGGAACAGGTTGCCCAGAGAAGTTGTGTCTGCCCCACCCCTGGAAGTGTTCACGGCCAAGGATGGATGAATCTTTGAGCAACCCAGTCTAGTGGAAGGTGTCCCTGCCCATGGCAGGGAGTCTGGAAGTAAATGATCTGTACGGTCCAACCCAGATCATTCTATGGTTATATGAATATCTGAGATATTAAGTCTGGTCCAATTACCCTATAAACCACTCCTGATCAGTAGCAGTATCCAAGCAAGCAAACAATCCATTGCAACTGCCCAGAATCCACAGTCAGCACTGGTCTTTTCAATGACATTACATCCTTCCTAGTGGAAGGATGCTCATCTGCTTGTCACCTGGCAGATGGCAGTGCACGTTGTTTCTGCTTTCCAGGTTTTAGGTCTCCAGATCAGGCCTCATCTTCAATCTTTTTTTTATGACTGCTGTTTTTTCTTTTTAAGACTTTGATGCTAGCAGCAAGGGGAGCAAATACAAATAATTCATGCTAAAAGCAGGATATCTGAGCACTGTTCAGATATACAGCATACTGTATTCTTATATTTATTTTGACTGCGTTTTCCCTTGCATACAAACTAGGTAACTAGCTTTTTGTTGGAAAGCATCTTTTATTTCTGACTGTCTAAAAACAGGCTCCTCAATTTCTGTTATCAAAGTCAGCTCTGAACATGATTTACATAATTTGTTTAATTCTCTGTAAAGCCACATGTATACACTGAAATCTATAGGGCCAAGAAAGATGTGAAATGTAGCTGAATTCAGTGTTCAACTTCCTACTAAAAACGGAGCCTTGAAAGCCCAATGTTTCATTCTACATCTCGCATTTCTGCACAGATGATTTCTGCAGAAGCAATACTGTAATATAAACTCTTTATTCCAATTTTTAAAAATTCAGTTTTGCAATTTTCTCTATGAATTACCAATTAGTAAGTCTTTATTTTTTAAGTAACTTATCCCAATAGGTGGTGTCTTGACAGTGTTATTCATTAAACTTTTGTTTGGACCACTTAGTTCTGGTAGGTATCTGGGCAACTAATATGGTATGCAATGAAATATTATCATGTATTTTAATGGCAACATTAAATGGTAATGGTCCAATATAGGTTATCATGCAATTATAACATGCATTCCTGAAAAAACATTTTTTAGGCTAATATACTCAGCAATTGTCCATACACCAAAGAGTAACAGCTACAAAAAAAAAAAAAAAAACAATAACAACCTTAAACTGGACCTTGCTGGGTTATTTTTCTTCATCCTATGTTGCTTTTGTACTATTTTATCAGTGTTCTTACTACAATCCATGCACTTGTGCTCAGTTTTCTGGGTTGTCTCATACCTCAAGCTGAAAGATGCTTGGAAATATACTGTGTATTCCTTCTGCATGGACCCACCTGGCCAACTGGGGATACACATTACCTGGTTCAGAAGGAGCCTTTATCACCTTCTGACAGCTGCAAAGGCAGCTTTCTCCAGACAGAATTTGGGCATCCATTCCTAACACCTAGGGTGGTCCTGGCCCTGCAGAGTTAAAAGGCACCAAATGTATTCACAGGGACTCCCAGCCACATTTCTTGACATTCTTGACTCAGCCAGACAGCACCAGTTCAGTGTCTGAACTGTCCTTCATCTGGTGTGTAAACACTGCTGCAGGTACTGCTGTCCTAAGGAATCCTGTCCTGTGGGAGTTCCAGCAGAGAAAGTATAGAATACAGCCACATGAGGGCAGCAAATTTAAAACATTTAATAAAAGGGATGAGCAAAACAACCATCTGCAGTTTTATTTCACAGTGTAATTTCAGCAGTCTTACACACAAATCATCATATTAGAGCTACCAGAATGCTTAATACTCCCCTCCTTATTTAAAACACTTTTCTCTTCTATTGGTGATTACTGAATGATGGGATTTACATGTCTGGGCTTTTCCCTTCCATGGATATTCAAGCACAGAACTTTCACCACTAATAGCAAGGCACAGGGGAATCCTAAGATAAGAGCAGATCCTGCTAAATACTCCTTTTAGTCTTTCCTCCCCTTTCACTTGTCCTTTAAGGAGATAAAAGCTGCATGTTTGTACATGATGCTCCTACAGCTGCAGTTCTACCACAGACCTCAAGTGTGGCAGCATTTCATCCATGAGAAAAGCTAGAAAAGTTATTATCAAGACATATCACTGAAGAATGGCAACATAGGGAACTAATGACAGCAGTGGAAAGATGGTAGATACTCAATGATTAACCAGTCAACAAGATCAACTCAAGAGAAAGATGGCAGATCATGGAATCATAGACTAGAATCATGAAGGCTGGAAAGGTCATCTAAGATCATCAAGTCCAACTACCAGCAAAGCACCACCACCATGTTTGCCACTAAACCATGTCACAATCACAGAATCACAGAACCATTTAGGTTCTGGAAAAGACCTCTAAGATTGAATACAATCAATCACCAGCTTGCCAAGTAGATCACGGCGCTAAGTGCCATGTCCAGTGTTTTCTTGAACACTTACAGGAATGGTGACTCCACTACCTCCTTATTTAACAACCTTTCCTGTGAATAAATTCTTTCTGATGTCCAGCCTGAACCTCCCCTGGCACAGCTTGAGTGATGTCTTCTAATCCTGTCTCTTGCTGCCGGGGAGAAGAGCCCGACATCCACGTGGCTCCAGCCTCCTTCCAGGTAGTTGCAGAGAGCAATAAGGTCTCTCTTGATCCTCCCCTTCTCCAAGGGAAACACTCCCAGCTGCCTCAGCCATTCCTCATGTCAGGCAGAACACTGGTCATGCACAGACCCACCAATGCCTCAGCACTTACTTTGCATGTGCACCACACATCAAGCTACGCAGAAACACTGACTGCAAAAATCCAAAAACCAAGCAGGCAAAGAATTCAGACCAGAAATTATTCCCAGAAATAATTTATTTCCCAGGGCTTTCAGTTAAAAATTCTGGATACTGAAACTGCCAGAGAAATGCACAAATTGTTAAGAAATCTTGTAAACACACACTCAATGGAAAAAAAAATTCCTCACTGCTACAGAGTCACCCTCTTCCTAAAGCATGATTTACAAACTGACACTGACAAGTGGCCCAGAAGAAGAGGATATACAGAGCTTTAATAACTTTGCAAACCACAGCCCATGGGCATCTCTACCAATCTCACCTGCTACTGAATTCATGACAGCTTTCCTAAACTAGTCTGCAGTTGTGATTTTTTTAATGCCATAACATTTGGGCTGAAATTGGCTGTTCTCAATATGTGCTGTAGGAGGAATATGATTTGGAGGAAATCAGCCAAAGTAAATTATCTTTTTGGACAAGGAGTGAAAGACATTTTGTCTTGGATGGTGACACAGGAAAAGAAATGAGGTTTAGGAGATGCAACAGAAAGGGTCAAGTGTCAGAAACCACTTCCTCATTCTCCTGGGTGAATTTCTGATGTCATTTGACAAAGTCTTGTGAACAGGTATTTGCCTCTGAAGACACCAGGGAAGGAAGGGATGGAATGATCACACAGGGTACATCAGCTGCCCACAATACCATTTCAAATCCCCAAGGACCAGAATGTGTAAAGGTGGGTTAATAAACATTTGCAAAGCAATGAAACATGGTAACAATGGACATCACAAAAAGTAAGGAATTCTTGAATCATTCTTTCTTCATTTGCAAGAGTTATATAATGTTCAGCAAATGAGGTCTTAGAGGTCTTAGAACAATTACTGAATAAGAATACAAAAAACCCCTAATGTAATTATAGCCATCATCAAAACAGATAAAAATATGAAGCAAATGAAGGTACTTCTTCAGCTTTGCAATCCCTGAGTTTGCAAGCTCACTGGTCTTCTTTTATTCTTTTTGGTGTAATACTGGTATCTAATGGTATAAATATATATTCCCAGTCTACTGAAATTAATAATAGACTAAGAATTGGAATTCACTTATGCAAACACAGAGTTTTGCATGCATTCTTGTCTATTTGATGCCAGCTTTCCTGATGAAATCAGAAAAATTTCTGTCTTAAGTAAACTTTGCAATTTCTACACAAACCATTACAAAAGTACTCAGTGCAAAGCTGATCTGAAAGATATCTTACTCAGTTCCTGACACCCAGAATCCTGATTTATTTATTTATTTACAACTTAATAATGTCACAACTTTAGGTAAATTATTATATCTATCCCAACCAGCACGTAGTGTTGTATATACTTGATGTTTGCACACATTAGACATCAGCTACTGAGATGAAAGCTAATTTAAAAGATTCAAAGACTAATTCTTCAACTAAAATGAATATTCAAATATCTCAAGCTCCTGCATCTAAATCCTGCTAGGTTTTTGTTTTGGCATTTCCATTAAGAAATTAAAGGTATTACTACTTAGGACAAGAATAAGCAAAGTGAGGTATTCCTTTCCTCCCAAACTGCCCATCTATTTTCATCTGGCCTGAATACAAACTAACTAAGCAATACTATATAATCTGATGTTCTTTCCTTCTGGACAATATGGTGTAATCAGACATTGTCATCTGTTTAAGAAATACTGATTCCTACATAAGGAATGAATTCACATGTCACAGCCTATTGAAAGCTCAGTAGTTTTTTCCTTCAACTTTAGGGCAAATTAACTGAGAAAAGAGTCATCTTACACTGCTGAAATGCAATGCATTTCCCACAGTGCAGTTTTCCAGCATATACAGTAGATGGCAGTGAGATATGAACTGAAAACTGCTTGCTCTCACAACATTGCCAGGAATATTATTTTTTATTTGTAGAGGTACATATTCATAAAAGAATATGGAAAGTGAAAGTCTAAAAATTCGCAGACATACTCAGAGAAGAAAGCAGGAGTAAGCACTCTTGAGGTAGAGAAAAACCAGTAAACTCAAGGGGACATGGAAACCGTAAAACTCTCGTAGAAGACCCCCTGTTTAACTGAATACACAGATGCTCAAATGTTGGGTCCCACTGTCCTCTCAGTCACAGTTCCATGCAAACAGGTGAGTCTCCATGCAGCCAAAATGTTTGTCTAATGTAAATTTAGCTCAGAATTCAAACAGTACGAATATCAGTTGCATGCAGGGCACTCACTACTCTTATCTTAGTCAACACCATGTCAGATCAGATACTTTGCAAGCAGAGCCAAGGAAAATATTTACAATGGAAGGTTTGGGATTATTTATTTTCCCTCTTTTTACAGAGAAATATAAAGCAAATTTCAAAATAATAAAAAAAATTATACACTGTCAAGAGCATGCACACCCATGTAAATGCATTCTAACTCTACAGGCAACATTTATAGCTAAAAACTAATTGGCTTGAACTTCTCTAGGCTTGACTGGATATTAATCTGACTTTAAACTCCTGCTCACTATTTCAAAATGGATTCTTTATTTTTCTTCTTGTTTCCAAGTGAATTTAATTAATTTTATTTAATGCATCATATTAAAAATAAAAAATGAATTTTATTGAAGCAACATTTATTTTTGGTGCCCCCGAGGTTTAATTTCATACTGGAAATTGCATTTAATTCAATTAAGGGTTTCTTAGAGAGAGGAAGATTATACTGAGAAACTAATTTTTTTTAGAGCTATATTTTCTTCTGTGGATTGCTATTTAGTTATGAAGAGTTAGTCCTTTTTAAATTCACTTCAAGAATTCAGGTCAAGAACTGAGGAATAAATTTGTTTCAGGATTATTTTATTTTATCTTATTTTATTCCTTTTTTATAATTGAAAGAGCTCAGAAATTACTTCTATTATCCCTCATGCCCCTCCTTAAGTATTGCACAGTAAATCTTATAGATGTTCAGGAAGAGGCTTAATTAAACACCTGACAACAAATTAAAGTATTGTCCAGCAGGAAGGCTCCTTCTGAATAATAACTGAAAGTGCATATGAATGTGTTCTTTCTAATATGGTGTAAAATTATTGCCTCATTTCTCTCATGTAGTGAAAAGTGTACCAGGTGAGCTGTGCACCTGCACTGCTGCTTGCCACTCGCTGGATTTATGTTTTCAGGGTGCTCAGGATGTCCCAGTGCCTGCCTGAATTTGGTCAGGCAGTCTCTCTTTAACCATAACTCCACCAATGAATACAGTGCACAGCTTTCCCTTCTCCACAGACATTGGATCAGACCAGTGATCCAAATTTAGCTTTGATTTCCCTTTAATTTCCCTTTACCTGTACATCCCACACACTATGACCACAGACTTCTCTGTAGTCATGCTAGGCCTGCATTATTAAATTCAGCAGTGCTAGAGAACACCTCCAGACCCCACCTCCATGGTCTGAACTTTGGTCTGGGGCAGCCCTTTCCTTCCCAGAGAGGCAGCACAGGCCAGGCTGCTCCTGCAGGCATCTCCCTGGTTTGGGAGCTCTGAGCCAACCAATGAGGGTGTGGCCCAAGCTGCGCCAGGTAACAGCCCAGACCCTTCAGTGAGCTCCTGCAGAGACAGTGACTGTCCTGAGCTGTGGCCAGGCAGGAGGTACAGGATGTTCTGAGGCACATGGCTTTATCCCAAAATGTGTTACAGTTGCTTTCTTGCTTGCTCAGTGAGAAGCACTTTCCCAGACTGTGGGGCCCTAATAATTCATACCTGCATAGCTTTTCACAGTCTGTAGATTAAATAATAAATGCATAGGCAAATTAGATAATATTTGTCTCTTTCAGGATGCCTACACTTTACATTAATATAATTGAAAACATGTTTCATTGCTTAAAACTTAAGATGATGCAGTGATTACAAATGAGACTTGGGGCCAAGAGAACCTTTAGTGGGATTTCTTACATAAACACGAGAAATGAAACATTAGTTTCATATGCTGTTGAGGCTACTAACTTGTTGGAGAAATTTGTCCTGTCTAAATCCAAAGACAAGAGGAGATGGAGGGTCCAATACTTTGGCAATTATTCCAGCAGTTAATCATTCCACCACCAGAATTTCTGTCCAATTCCTAACTTCAATTTTATTATGCAGGTGTTATTTCTTATTATTCCCTTCTGTCCTAGATCAGACTGTAGATAAATATTTGTTCATCATCTGAGAAGTTAAACATGTGGCAGATTTTCTGCACCTTTCTTTAAAGCTTATTTTTTAGTCGTCACATAATTACTTTTTACTTGTACCTGCAGTTTCCAACTGAACTGTTTTTCCAATATCTTCTATAAAATACAGGTCTCAATCTGGATGTCAGAATTCTGAGATTGATTTTGCTCCTTCCTTATTACCAAAGTTATACAGAAAGGAATTGCATTTGAAATTTTCCCTATATATCGTAGTGGACTCAAATGATTTCTTTTGAGGAACACCATTTTTGGATGCCATACCTCATCCTGCAGCTATGTTTTCCTAGTTCTATAAATCTTTGATTCTGCAGAATAGCTTTACATTTAACTATATGAAGAGAAATTGTGATTGTTTTACTAAGTAACCTACATTTTTCTTTGGGTCTACCCTATGATATAGTTTACCATTATCCTCTGATTATTTCTTTTTCTAGAAGGTGTTTATATAACTGACTAAAACAGTAAGTAATGCTTACAGATACATCTAGAAGCCATCACTGCTTTTTCCTAGCCATCCAGCCAGCAAACGTTTTAATTTTATTTTGTGGTAACGAGGATTAAAATTCAATAGGTCTATTCATGTCCTGAATCTGAACACATTCAAGCATGGTAGGTAGAACTGGACATGACTCCTGTAATGCTTCTGTTAGCTTCATTTCTACAGCTGCAAATATTAATCCAAAAGGAAGAAACTTTGCAGAAGCTTTCCATATATGAATGTACAGGCTTAGTCTCACAAAAAGAAATTCTACTTTTAAAGTAATTATTCTTGGTTAAACTCTTCTGATGGCATGACAACACCAAACAAAGAAAGCCAAAACAACCTGGGCTGGACTGAACCGTATGCCTTTAACACCTTTCACATCAGAAGCTGCAATAAGCAAAATGTGATCTCTCAGAGTGGTGCCACAGAGCCCAAGCCTGTTATTTATCTTCACTACTGAAATGTATGTCTAGGAAAAGCCATTAGAAACAGAACTCATGTGTATTTTCAGAATGAAATCAGTATTACAACAATTACAGGGAATGCCCCTTTTCTGAATCCAGCTGCAGCTGCTGAGGACACTTTTGTCCAAGCTCTTCCTGAGTGCCCACCAATCCAGCAACTACTTCTCACAGCTTTGCAGGCAGAAGAGGATGCACCAAAATGGTCAGCCCATGGAAGCAAAGCATGCCTGCAGGAAAGCTCAGCTCCACCCATGCTGCTGGAGGCTGGACAGACAGCTGTGCACTTGTGTGTCCCTTTTCCAGACAGCTGTGCACTTGTGTGTCCCTTCTCTGGACAGCTGCAGGAACACCTTCAGCAGGGCAATGCTGGCCTCTTGTACAGCAACTACCCCAAACTGAACAAAGGCTGATCTGAACATTTTTTTCACTAAACTGAAATAATTCCATGACAATAAATTCATCCACATCTATGCACATGCTTAAATATGCTAAATAATGAGTATGTATTTCAACCCAAGTGCATCAGTGTTTAGACACATCATACTTAAAAGCATGTGTTTTTTACATTCAGCACTTTACATTACATTTTACATTATTGTGTTCCTGAAGAACACAACCAAAAAATGTCTTTTTTCCCCTTCCAGAGCTAAGAGACTGATTTGCTATGGGAATCAATAAATGGTCTGCAGCATCTCTGTTGCAGCAGCCCAGCACTGTAGATGCTCTCAGCACCACAGCAGGCTGTGTTTCCCCTCAGATCCCCCTGACATACACAGCAGCTGGAGACACACTTGGCATCACATCATATAAGAAGCAATATAATATGTTGTCCAATAATACATGTGGAGTGGACAAATAGGTTCACTTCTTATTCAGAGATATATCTGCAAGAAAGATAGTGCTATAACCTCTACCATCATTTCAACAACTTGTCAAAGCTAAATTGAAAAACTGAAGTTTTTCTTGCATAAAACATTTAAAGGTATATATTCACTGAAAATTCAACTGAAATTGAATTGAAGGAAAAGTTGTGGATACTTTCTTAAGAAGAAAAGGAAAAAGAATATATGAAATAAACACAGCATGTAGCTTAAAGACTACTTGCCATAAAAGGCTTTTCCTGACTGGAAGTTAGAGTACAGATGTGCTTAAAAAACAGATGTACATCAAAGACTGTTGATTAGAAGCACAGAGAGAAGTAATTATCAGTTTCATTTTTTTAAAAAAAGAAATTCTTTATTCTAATACCAATAAAACCCTAGTATGTACAGAATGACTCTATGGGTTTAATTAACCATATGAAAAATATAAATGCATGTGCTATTCCAGCTCCACATCATCAGATTCTCATAGCTACTTTGGACAGCTTCTAGTTTATGTGGGATCTTGGATATCTTGTCTTTATTATTTTGTGACAGTATTAGCTGAAATATTGAAACTGTTCAAGTTTTTTTTTTTTTTTGTTTGTTTTTTTTTTTTTTTTTTTGCTTAGAAATGCCTGGTGCTTATAATTCTTTAATTCTTTGTGCACTAGAGGTACTTCCACCAGTAGTTATTGAGGCTGGCAGTCAGAGACTGGAATACAGTACAGCAGCACAAACCACAATCCCTGCTGAACTGGTGGCCAGCTGCAAGTGCTACACTTTATGAATAAAATAAGTAACCTGATGTCCTGGGGGGCATCCCTGGCCACGGCAGGAGGGTTAGAACTAGAGGGTCATTAAGGTCCTTGCCAATCCAAACCATTCTATGTTTATATGAAATATAAACAGTTGGCACAAGAAACATGCCAGGAAACCTGCTAGTGTTTCACTGTCCTGAAAATGTAGCAGATTTCCTGGCATGTTTCTTATGCCAGCTGTCTTCCAAGAATGCTACCTTCCTGTTTGTCTGTTCTTTGCAAAAGATTAAGAGATGATGAAACATTTACGTGAACCCTTGAGACATCATTAACTTCAAATTTATAACAGTTTTTCAAGCTGAGCAATTTTTGCCAATTGGATGCCAGAGTGATAAATGCCTGGACTGGAGTACCTGGTCCTGAAAGCCAGGCATGCAAGTTGTGGCTCAACCCAACAGGCAGCTAAACTCTGCACTGCCATTTGCTCACTCCTCTTCAACGGGATGGGGGAGGAGAACTGGGAAAGAGGTGACATTCGTGGGTCGTCATAAAGACAATTTCTTAGGACAGAAAAGGAAGGGAAAATAACAATAACAACATCAACACCCATGATGGTGATAGAATATGGAAAACAAGTGATGCACAGTGCAATTTCCCAGCCAGTCCTCCAATCTCCCAGTCCGTGAGACGTAGCTGCTAGCCCTCAGCCAATTCATCCCGGTCTTGCTGTTCAGCAAGATGCTGGGTCTGGAATAAACTTTGTTCAAGTGGGGTCAGCTGTCCTGGCTGTGTCCCTTCCCAGCTTTTTGTGCCCTCTCCTACTCCTTGCTGTCAGGGCAGCATGAGAAGCTTATTTGTCCTCGCCTTAGTGTAAGCACTGTTCAGCAACATCCAGCACATAAGTATGTTATCAACATTATTCTCATCCTAAATCCAAGCACTGTACCCGCTACTAGGAAGAAAAACACAAGTGTATGACTTTGGCTGCATACTTGGACTGGCTGATATCAATTTAAGTGCTGGAAGGAACTATTAATTTGGACCAAGCTCAGTTAAGTGATTATCAGCTCCTCACATTGAGGTATGACTGATCTCTACCCAATGCTAATTATTTCATCATGTCAGCAAATACTCATTTCTTGGCCAGCACATTCATCACAATCTATTCCATATGTTGATTTAAACTGTCCTGTAAGATTAATTGTGGATGACAACTGGATCATTTAGGGTGTGACATACTTATCAAATTAGTTACAAGCATCCTCTCAATTGTTTATTTTCCCTACTGAGACAATTAAACCACTATTACAGCCAGTTTCCTTCTCTCTGCGACTGGAAGCATTTTCTTCTCCTCATTTACCAACTTCACAAAAATCCTTTCAAAATCCTGTCTGAATTTATTATCTTTCCAGTTATGGGTAATATCTTCCAGTTTCCTTCTGTGTAGCCAAATAATTACTTACTCCCTAATGCTAACTAGTTATTCTTCTTTAAACTTCTTTCCACATACACAGGCTTTGAACATGTGATTTCTGTTGCTGCACATTCTGTGTAAATAAACTTTAGGTAATAGCTCTTTCCTCAAACCTGATTTCAACAGGAAACGTCAAGCACTAACACACAGTTGAAAAGAAATGTTTGTACTACAGAACAAGCATTTCTCACTAGTCTGTCTGTCAATTATAGGCAATTTAAATCTGAACAATCATTTGGATTATTAGTTAGAAATTGACAACATTAAAGCTTGTCTCTATCAGAACTATAGAAACATTGCAGATAAGAATAACAACACAGATTAGCTCTCATATCTCCATGATCAACATTCACAACTTGCATTAATCATTATTCATGTGTAATTAACTAAACCAAACAATTCTGCCACCAGCACTATAGGCATGACATCTAGAAAAAAAAAAGTTTTAAAATGCACATTAGTATATAATAGCAACATCATACCACAAGTTTCAGAGTTATTTATATATTTAGATTTTCATTGATACACAGTGAGCTTTTCAAAGGAAAATATCTTAGACATTTAAATATTTCTAGAATACTGAAAAAAAATTGCCATTTTAAACTATGGATTTGCACAACAGACAATATACACAGAAACATTGAAAGTGATTAGTAAGGTAAGAGCAAGAAATCAATTATTCATTGTCAGGAAACGTGTCTATTTGGATTAAGTGATCATAATATTATTTGCTTCCAACAAATACAATTCTCTAATCTTTAAACAATACATTATTTTTAAATACCTCTGGTTTTATAAATTAGATGACTGATTTATTTTTTTAATATCTGGATAAACACACAAGTGAAATTTTTGTGAATCAAGACTTTCCAAGCCAAGTCTCAACTGTGAGGGATTTTTTTATGATTAAGTATGAATTCCTGGAAAACATGGTTTATCATAGAAAAATTGGCAAAACTTTCATGGTATTTGCCCTAACAGGCGCCACTGTAATGGGCTGCAGATCTATGGATAGGCCAAGTACAGAAGCTAAAACTAACACTGAACAATACAAGATGTTACTAAATGAGAAGATAGGGTTTTCTTTTTTTTTTAAATTATAATAGATGGGATTGATTTCATCCATAATTTACATAATGAACAACTTAACTAGCCTGATCTCATCATTTCTCAAAAACATTGTTTTGATAAATGATTCTCTTCTGAAATTTCATCTGGCAATGAAATTTTGGTCATCTTTGAAGAACGGATTTATTCTCTTCTTATGCGCAAGAATTACTACTTGGAAACAAAATTGAGCTTTCAAACAACAGACCAGATATAAGTTACTATTACTAGCAGAATTTTGCTCATTCCATGCTGGCCATAAGTCTTGAACAATCACTGAAACTCAAATTTCACAAATCCTTAAAAGCCTATGTGCATAACGTTATGGTCTGCAAGAGTCAGTTGGTGGCATCAGAATACAAAAACATGAAAGTGGCTGCTCTGGGTGAACCAAGGATCCACCAAAACCACTACTGCAGCAGTAGTCCAAAACTAACATGTCAGTAACAGTAGAAAGTAGACAAAGACATGTACTCCTCTCACAAGAAGCTTCCCTAACACACATGAGGCCTGGCATGTCCATGGCCATATGGAGGCACTCACTGCAGAAGGGCTTGGGAACAGGTTTCTGCTGGAGAACATTTGTCCTGTCCTGAAAGCCTCAGCCTGACTTTTGCCACTCAGGAACTTCTCTGCCACTTCATGATGCTAATCCTGCATGTCTGGTTAGGGCCATGTAACCATGACATTCTGACTTACGATTTTCCAGCCGATAATAGATCAGGACAAACTTTTTTGCACAAAAGGGACAGCTGACTTTGCCTGAAACTGTATAAAATCAAGGCTTAATAAAAGAGCACGAGATATTTATTGTACCTGCAAGTCTCACATGTCCTGCCTGAGACATGAGAGATGAGAAACAATAAGGGAAAATGTGAAATCTGTATGAGATTACACTAATAGAGAGTAAAAGAAAGAGTGGAGGTACAGCTCACCATAACAGTGTTTCCATGCTAAAATCAGGATATTTATTACCTACTGCCCTGAACATCAGGTCCATTCATGACACGATAGGTCATGAATCTACTTCTTTTGCAATGCCAACCTAGAGCATCATGTAGCCATCAAGATGCTGCCACTTCAAACTTGTAGCTCCATAGTGTCATACAGAAATGTGTGCATGACTCCACTGCATTTTTTGCATGTGGCTTTCAAGTACCACAGTTTGGAAAGACTGGCCCAGGATGGTAGTTACAAAACATGAAAGCACATGGAGACAATAATTTCTGATAAAATGTATTGTTAAGACTTCTGTTATAAGCTGACTACATCAGACAACACACTGAAGTAAGACTTCTATCACCTTTGGGAAATAAAACAAAAAATTATTTTCACTGTGATTAAATGGGGTCAGAAAAGAGAAAGGCATCTGTTAATATTCTGTTGTGAAGCAAGCCTATTCAGCCAACTATTGTGCTGATGCAAATGGTAACAGTTTGTTGCAGATGTGCAGTGGAACATAATACAGCCAGATCCTCTGGGCTTTTTGAAGTAAGAAACTATACACAGAAGATGTTGGTGTGTTTAATAACCATTATAAAAGAGAATTTTAAGCCCAATGCCCTTTGTTTCAACCACCAACGCTGCAAATGTTCAGTTGTAAAGGTTATTTTGAGGAAATTAAAATGTAGGTCGATTCAGAAATCAAAGTCCAAGTGGCTAAGGGATTTCAGGCTTCTGTATTGACATTTCAAGGCAGACAGAATCTTTTTAGGTTCTAGTCACTTATTATATTGATTTTAATTATTATTGTAGCAGAGAGACAGAGATAGAGTGCCTCTAAAACAGGGCTGTTATTTTAGGATAGTAAGAAAGAGACACAAATGGTGCCAATGTCTCAGTTGTAAGAAAAAAAGCATCCACAGCACAGCAAAGAACTACATTCTGCTTTCAGCTACATGAAGTAAACTGCAGATATTTTGCTGGCATTATATATATATCACACATAAGTTCTCACTATTTTTTTTCCATAGTGCTTTGCTAGTTTCAGAAATTTTCTCTACAAGCACCCTCAGTGTTCCAGTGAGGTGTACAGCTTCCAGTCAGTCATCTAGTCATAGAAATTGCCCTTCCCTGATAAAGCAACAGACTGAGAATGTCAGGAGGACTAAAATGTCAGGTTCTCTAAATTACATAGCATGTGACATCATGTTTTGGGGTTTTTTTATGAATAATGGAGAACCATGGCTTTCATAAAACAGCCATGAACTTTTTACCTTTGGCAATTAGCTTGCTTTTAAGATAGCTAGTATAAAAATTTTGATTAATTTACCACCACTTCAAATTTGAAATCAAGCTATGCATGGAAGAGAATGGTTGAAGTTGGGAGGGACTTTGAGCTTAAAAAAAGATATTATCTGATCCAACATCTCCTGCTCAAGCAGGAGCCATTTGCCCCAGCATATGTTCAAATGGCTTTGGAACACCTCCAAGGTGAAAGACTCCCCAATTTCTTTGAGCAATCTGTGCTAGTTCTTGTTTTCCTCACAGTGAAAAAGTGTTTCCTGACATTCAGAAGGAACCTCCTGGGTCTCAGTTCATGCCCATTGCCTTTTTCCACTCTTTCTTCAGGTATTTAAACACATTAGTAAGATCCCCCTGAGCCCCCTCTCTGGGCTGAACAGCTTTGCCTCTCTCTCTCAGCTTTTCCTCACAGCAGAGACAATCCCTTCAGTCATCTTCACTGAACCCTTCACTGAACCCTCTCCAGTATGTCTGTGTCTTTCTTGTACTGGGGAGCCCAGAGTGGACACACTGCTCCAGCTATGGCCTCACCACTGCTGGGTAGAGGGGAAGGATCTCCCTCACCCCATTGGCAGCACTTCTCCTGATGCAGCAAAGGACACCATGAACCTTCTAGGCTATAAAGGCTCCCATGGCACATTGCTGGCTCAAATACAGAAATAAATTGAGATTTCTTATTTATGGGTTAGATAAATATATCCCACTCACTTAGATTACCTATTAAATACAAAGTGGTATCACAATTATTGAGCGGGCTGATAAAAATTATCACTCTAGATTAGTTACATCAATTAATTTATTTTACACAGATTGAAAGAGCTTGCAAAATTGAATGAGTGAGTTATAGCATTCATGAATAAATAGAAAAGACATACAGAGTAAAACCCCTTGTTTATTGAAGAAAAATAAAGTACAAGCACAGGAAGCAGAAGTAAACCAGGGAAGTGGGGAGGAATATAGCTAAACTGTGAGAAATGTGTCAAAAACTGAAGGGAGAAGAAAACACACAGGGGCCCAGAAATAGTTTTGGAAGGTGCAAAAGTGCTAGAAAGCATGACACAAACAACACTATGGCAGAAGAAATGTTGACATATTGACATTTTTGTGAATTTATGTTAAGTGATGCTTTTTGTAATTACCCACCAATTAATAAAGTACTTAATATTTTAATATAATGTTTTTAAAATTAAATATTGCAATCATTTTATGGAGGGCAGAAAACTCATGTCACTATGCATGTCTGCTAAGCTTAGCAACTTCAAAGATGGAGGTTTTGGTGAAGGTACAACAATTTCATGAATACTTGATATTGTGCTTTTCAAAATACCCTGTGCCAGCACCTGTGCAAGAGTGGATCTATCTCTGTACCAGCATCCTGAGTGGAGAGTTGCTCCATCAAACAGGAATATCAAATCTTGCCTCAGTATAGGACTGAAAAAATACACATTATTTGAATGGAATATTATGAAATACTATGAATTTTCTTTTTTCTTCAAGGGGCTTAAGAAAACATATCAAATTTTTTTGTGGTTTATGTTAGAGAGCTAAATTTAAAAAAAAAAAAATACCCAGAAGTAGAAATGCCCCAACAAAAATGCACAGTGTGAGCAACAGCTATGTCTCCTCTCCAAACTGCATTATTCCATTGAAAATCATTTATTTTAGTAACCAAGAATTGGAGTTCTAGGGTTATTTAGTAGCCACATCTTGACATTTAGAAAAATAGCTGTATATCAAGTATCACAATTATACACAGTACAATAGCAATATAATCATACAAAACAAAACACCATCCATTAACCACAATTTGAATATTTTCATATACTTCTGCAATTCCTACTTTTAGCCAGTACTGGAAGCTCCAAAATCCTGCAAGAGAGTCTGTTCTTATGGCCTGATTTTGAGAATTTTTCATTTTTTTATAATGGTAAGATAAATTAAATCATGATCAAGACTTTTTGCAATGATGTAGAAAGCTAAATATTTTTGAGGTCATGGTTAGGATTCCAGGGCTGTGGGTTAATATCCAGATTGTATTCAAAGACATACTGTTCAACCATTATTCCAAACTAATATGCAATTCACAGGTAGATACACCAAAAAAAATCTCTATCCTTCTATTCCATCCCTTGATTTAAGCCTTGCAAAAACAGGGTCTTAAATACATGAAAATAAATTGGGTATATTTTCACTAATATCAAGCAATTCTAAGAATTGTGCAATAACATTTTTATTGACAAACTGTCTACAACTCCAATTTCTAAACCAGTCAGGGAGGGCTCCTTGTGGAATGTTCAGCAGGTCTGACACTGTTATTTGTCTCGTTTGGGCTGACATGTGTGACTGTAACATAGTCAGAAATATTTCATAAATTGGGACACTGCTTCTGAGGAAAACAAGAGAATATGATTTTATGGCACTATTTGCAATTTAGCATTTTATAATCTTGAAGTTTAGTGTGAACAAGTATAAGACTACAAAAATCTCCCAGTGTGCCCTGCAATACCATTGCTCTGGGCAGAAAAGACCAACTTTACAATGAACATTTTCACAAGCCCCCGGGGGATTTAGAGCAGCAAGTCCATCTAGAAATCAGTAAAGCATTTTTATAAAAGCTGAAGGAAACTGAACACACTCATCTCTCAGAAAGAATACTCTTCAGCAGCAAATGTTCAAAAGTGCTCAGCACTCCTTAGGGCAGGATAATAACAAAACTGTTATGGAACAAATTTTTGAAAGCCTGAACAACAGCAGCTGTGTATTAAAAGAAACACCAGTAGTGAAAGATTAAAATTATTCTAGCTGCAAGCATCTTTTGGAGTTAAGAAATCCTAGCAAGCCTGGGAGCACAAAAACACTTTTAGTTCTGTGTTTGTACACATACATTTTAGTATTAATTCTATATCTAAACAGATGACTATTGTCCCAATCTCTCTAATGTGGGGGTGTTAGCATTTGGGGATAACACAGTAAGTTTGAGGTATAAATGAAAAACATTATATATACCAAACTTTATCAAGAACACACAAAATTTATGTTCCCATATCTTAACTAAACATGTTGAGTGGTAGAAAAATAAAAACAGAATAATAAATTTTGGCTCTTGAGGTACAGTTACTCAGTCAAAAAATTTCCTACATTTTATTATTATATAGACAATTAGATACTCAATTTCCTGATATTTTCCCATCAAAATAAAGCTAGCCTGTAATAAACACTGTATGAAGGAAGGAAGATCCAGATCTGATTTTTTTATCATTATCTTTATAAATTTGGTAGAAAAACACTCCAAAACTTCCAAACTAGGCAAAGTACCTCTTGCATTTATCTTCAAAGATGTAAGATCACCATAAGTACAATTTAGCTCCTTTTTAATGGGAAAATATGTTTGCTAGCTAAAATGAGATTATGGAGCTTGCTTAGTATTAACTTCTGGCAAGCATAAGCAATGTTTCTGTGAGTTACTACTGACTCATATGGCTAATGGCAGTAACCATTATCACTTCATTTTCTGTAAAATGGCTTAGGCTGGAAACCTCCCACGCTTGACCTCTGTGATAACTCATAACTGTTAAACAATCAGCAAGTGCTTGCTTTCCAAATCTCATACCTGAGGAAACGTTGTGACAACTCTACCCTTCAACAGCCCTTTAAAATGAGTTTTTTGATTTTAACTTATGCTCAGCTGAACACCATTTTCACATGGACACTGCTGTAATAGGACAACTTCAATCAACTCAGCTTTGCAGAAATGTTTCTTTTTCACATTTTAAAAGAAAGCCATGTTTTACTAGCAGAACATAAATATAACTGAAGACTGAAGTATTTTTATCTGAAGCAGGAAATTGCTGTGCTTAATACAGGATTTGGAAAGTCTGACTATATCAAAACTGGGTTTAGAGCAATCTCTTTTTGGACACACAATTATACCTATTCAAGACAAATGAAACTGCTGACAGGAACCAAGGAAGTAAATTACCAGCTATTATTTTGCTCAGTCACAATGCATTGCATTAGCTCATTTTTTAGAGCTTAATAGAGAATATGAATTTCTAATCTTTTCAAATTAGCATGCCAGATAGTGCATTGAAGTGTTCCTTCACTAATAACACTTGATACTCTGCTGCTGACTAGGTTTTACGTAAATATGTAAAATGAAATACGTAAATGAAAACCAAATGTTTTCACACAGAAATATGTCAGTTTTCACACGAATACCTAAGTGAGACAGTGCTTTAGCAAACATTGAAAACCACCACCTCTAAACATGTTCCCTTTGGGGTGGATGTCAGGTAAAAGTTTAACAACCACTTTGAGTCAAAAATCATAAGCCAGTTGCAAGCAAAATTTAAAACCACTGGCTTTTAATGGAATAATTAATTTCCAGTGCTTTTCATTTAATTTATGGTGTTGAAACATTCAAAGTGTCCATTTTCTCCAACTTTTGCCTGCAGCTATAAAGACTGGAAAAACAGCTAAAACATTAAAAGTATTATGTGGTGGTTCCAGCAGCTGAGCATTAAGAAATGAGGAAACTGGTGACAAAAATTACACAAGAAAGCAATACAGGGAACTACCATTAATGTCCTCACTACTACTTTATTCTCTAAATTGCTTTAGGAAGTAATAAGGTAAAATCTTTTTATAACAACTCCTGCAAGCCATACATGGTCACCTTCACAGTTCAAGGAGTTCTGCTGAAGGAAGTACCTGAGCTTCCTCAAAGTGTCCACAAGGAACAAATGCTCTTACAGATTTCAGGGCATTTGTACCTTTCCTTTGGCAGCTGAAGCATTGCCACACTGACAGCATTGGAGTTTCAATCCCTAAAAAAGGTGTCTTTTCATTTTTGGTCGAGGGAGAAGAAAAAATTTTGTGCATGACACTGTTCTCAGAAGGCATCCACTACTCTGCTGTCTGTTACTGTCTTAGAACAAGACAATTAGAAAAATTACTGTAAGTGGTACAAAAGGTGAACACACCAATTCAATTGCTATTGGACTGACAGGAAATCTCTACCAATTCTAGAGAATTTACACAGCTAATTGTCCAACTCGATAAAACTTTGGTTCACATAGAAAAATGAAACTCTTATCAATAGATCCACACCCTTCTTTAATAGCCCTGAAAGATGATGCAGAGATGCTGACTTGAACAACTGTCTAAAAAGGAATAATCATTTTTAAGTGGTTGTTTTGAAGCATGCTGCTCCCAGCTTTAAAGTGCATGCACTGATGCAGACAGTTATAAATCCAAGTCCAGCAATGCTGTTTAAACTCTTATTCTATACTCAGCTGAGGAAGGTGTATCACTTTTTGGGGGTTTTTTATTATTTCTTCTAGGACAACCTTCACTGAAATAGAAAGCGGTTCTAAAATTTCTGAATGAAGTGAGAAAGACTCTAGTTATGTTTTGGCTCCTATTTTACATTCACTTTTAAGTTCTGAGATCCCATTACTTCATGGAACAAGTAATAATTACAAACCAGATAGATTTGCTTCTCATTTAAATGAAGCAAGCATTAAACTTTGCTGGCTTTGATGGGACTTCTGAATTTTGGCAATAACCATCAAGAAGCTCACGCTCATCAATGCTATGAGAGATTTATAACAACTCCTCTATAAAACACCACCAACCTATTCCAGACAAGCATCTCACCCAAAGAACTGGGAGGTGAATGCTTTATAACTTGTGCCACAGCTTAAGATACTGTAAACCTATGACACTGAAATGAAAGGGGGGAAAAGTTCCACTCCAAAGAAATTTAATTTCTTTTATCTCTCTAAAAAATTTTTTCAGCTGTTTGGAAGACAACTAAGAGAAAAGTAAAATATTATTATTTCACAACATTCTCCACCCAAAAAAACATTATTCTGGAAAAGACATATGAATCAACTCTTTTTTTTAGAGCTTGAAATTTGAAGAACAATTACTTATATAATTAAAAAACTCCACTTGAAAGAACTGTTCAGCATGTTATAAAACTTCTCTCAAAACACCGTGCTGTTTTTTGGGTCATCTCTATTTCTGAGTTCTGCAGAAATAATAAATCCTCTTCTCTTTTTCCTTGCCACAGCTGCAAGGAAAAAAAAATGAACTTTATCTCCCAGGATTTTTCCATTTATGTGTCTAAGGCTCATCATGCACTGGCGTCCCCTGTTCTCAAAAGAGGAATTATTGCAGCGTATGTTCAAGCTGGCACTGGATTGCAGACACGATTAACAAAGGCTGGTGGCAGAATAATCATGTGCTGAGTGCTGGGAATTACAGTTGATAGCATCTATTCATGCCACAGAGAACACACATAGAATCACCTTCAGTGACTATGAAAACCTGATTCTGACCTCACATCAGAATGTCAGTAATTTGTATTATTATACTGACACAACCTGGAATGATCTTGAAACAACTTCCTTTTTCTTCAGACTCACCTCCCTTTATTTTGCCACAGAACTTTCTTTTAGCTAAAACCTCCCACCAGTTACTCCAGTTGCCTAACCAGAGCAATGACCTGAAGGCTGACACAGGACTTGCTCAGTAGATATTTTTCATCTGTCAAGTTTTTATGGCCCAGAAATTTCTTCAACCATCAGTTATCAAATACAAATTCTTTTTTCCTGTTGTAAATACACTCAGAGACCTACTCATATATCACTCTTAGTGCCATATGGCAGAGTTGCAAACTGATTTTTAGTGCATATCCCCTGAATAATGTTTTGCAGTGCTTAAGATTATCCTCTATATTTGACCAAACTGTGGGGTGTTTTTGCAAACCCTAACAGAAGTTTTTTCCTTCTTGTTTAGAAGTCACAAGGAACAGAAGGCAAATGAGGAGGTAATAAAATAATCTGGTCCATAAATTCAGAGCAAAAATAAAAAGCCAGAATTTAACCATCTTTTTGGTAGCTTATAACTAGCTTTGTTTTAGAAACCCTTTAAACATTTGTCATGTCAAGTAGCAGATAAATGTAGCAACTTTGTCAGTATTGAAGAAACTATAGTATAGATGCAATCTAGCTTCAGGGCAGCTATGCTAGATCTGATCAAAGCTGCTTGGCACTTGCCTCTAGTCAACAGCTAAGGTTTCATTGTGCAACATTAAAAGCAATGAATTAAAAGAGTGTGACAGCTTTTATAGTACTCTTTCTACTGTGCTGAACTTTTTGTTTAAGTACAGTTGGCAACCCATTCAAAATGTTCACGTTTGTGTCTGACAGAGAAGCAGAGGAATTTAAGAGCTGGCTGCCATTTTCATCAGGAGTTCCTCTGGCAAGTGCCATGGTGTTAACATGGGATATTGATGTCATTGGAAATACCTGTGATCTTTATGTTCCTTGATAGCTCAAGCAGCTATGTTGGAGTTGCAATTCATGTCCCTTGTTTGAACTTCTTGCAGTTTTTAATAAATCTGACATGATGTAGAGCACCTGCTTTGGTGTCCTACTGCTGCTGCTGCACTTTGCAGCTAGATACCTCTGACTTGGCACCAGGTTTGCAAAAGTCATCACACTTATATGTATGTAGGTAAGAACACCAAGGAATGCTCACAGGAAACCGATAAAAGGCTTAAAATAGAAAAAGCAGCATGGCTGAGTCAAGATCTACTGGTCAAACTAAAGGACAAGAAGGAAATCCACAAGCAAAGGAAGCAGGGCCAGGTATTCTGGGAAAAATATGGGCTCTCTGCCTGTTTGCATGGAGATGCAGTCAGGAAGGCCAAGGTACAGCTGGACTTAAACTTGGCAAGGGACACAATGAATAACAGGAAGGGCTTCTATAGGTGCATCAGCCAGAAAAAGAAGGTCAAAAAAAGTGTACCCCCTGATGAGCAAGACTGACAAAACTGGTAACAGCAGATGAGGAGAACACTGAGGAACTCAACAACTTTTTTGCCTCAGTCTTCACCAGCAATCTCTCTTCCCACACCACTTGAGAGAACAGACTGGAAGACGGGGGGAGCAAAATCCATCCTACAAGAGAAGTTCAGGCTCATGACTGCCTGGAGAACCTGAAGTACATAAGCCTACAGAGCCTGATGAGATGCATCCCAGAGTCCTGAGGGAACTGGCTGATGTAGTCGCCAAGTCCCTCTCCATGATGTTTGAAAATTCATGGCAATCAGGTGAAATACCAGGTGTCTGAAGAAAGAGAAACACTATACCCACTTTTTTAAAAGTGCAGGAGGCAGAGCCCTGGGAAATACAGACCTGTCAGCTTTACCTTTGGGCCTGAGGATACCAAAGTCAGGATGTGGCCCTTGTACCAATGCTGTGAATACAAATACGCTCTGTATACCCCAATAGGTTTTTTACTTAAGAAGATACTTCTGTGCAAAGAAAGCCTTATTGAACCTTTAAAAACTGAGAAGGGCTGGTTGCTCTCTAGTCATGCCACACCTGAGGCAGATGGCTCTCCAGACCTGCCACACCCAGGCTGGTGGTTTGGCAGAGGATATGCACAGCACTGTTCAAAACTGACTGATCCTAAGGGAGGAACATATAATCTCAGGCAGGTGAGCATTTGCTGGTTTCTCTGCTGTGACTGAAATGGCTGACACCATAATGTACAAAAATAGCTCTTTGGTCAAGAATTCGAAATGAGCATGTATATGACTCTTCCTCCTACAAGTGGATTGTGGTTTCAGAATGAGCAAGAGACAAAACCCAACAGGAGTTACTTCACAAGGGTATGCATAATAAAATCCATCAAGTGCCTTTTATGGACAAATTCAATCTGTGCACTTGGATCAGCCACAGCTCTTTTCAGAATTTGTATTTCCATGTGGATTAGCAGCTGGCTCTCCTTCAGTATTTTTAAACAACCCTGAATTGTATAATTGCCATGGGACCATTCTAACTCATACTCTGGTCATTTATGAGGATTTACACTCTGGTACACTCAGTTATTCATTAAAAACAGATAACTCCCACAGGAGACACTGCATCACTCAGTACTCATGCTACTTCTGAAATATGGTGTACTTAAAGAAACACACATGTTAAGAATACTTATCTGGTCTAAGATATAATGGTAATAAATTAATAAATTGAGCATATTACCTTTTAATGATTGGGAAAACTATGTTAATGTCTTCCCAAGAAAATAGTTCCTATTACTTAAATTAAAGAAGATTGAAGGATAATTTATATTCAGAAGGAAGGGGGAAATTCACTTGAGTTGGCTTTTCTGCACTGCCAGTAATTCCCTCAAAAGCCTTTAAAAATAAGCTGAAAATGTAGCTTGCCAATATGATGAAACAATACATAAATTTCCACAGTGTGTATCATCCTGAAAAAGTAGATGCAGAGTTCAAACCTCGTGCTCAGTATATACAGTCCATTACAACCTATGCTTTGGGCAGTGGTACTGAAGAGGAAAACTAAAACAGAAATCAAATTGCAACAATGCTTTTCTGCAAAAGTGTTTTGCTGCTGTCATGAAAGGCACCCTCTACAGTTCATTTTAGACAGATTTAACTTCTGGTTTATGCATTTTTAAATTCTGCTTCATTCAAAGAGACTGAAGTCACTTAAAAGCTTTAAAATGTAATCTATCAGTTAAAAAAGAAAACCAAAACCACACTTCACTCAAACAACACTCCAAGGAAGTTTAGGTTATCTATGTCTATCAAAGTTACAGGTTTCAATATAAGTAATGCATTATTGCACCACATTCACAAAAACCCACAAATTTTAGTAATTGTAATTGTAACCCATAGTAGTATTTATCCAGACAAAAAGAGCAAAAATTTTTGTAGGAGCACAGTGACATAGTGACAAGCTTCCTCAAGTCCCGTGCAAAAACCACCATCCCATTTTCAAGGAAAATGCAAACCCAAACACTGAACAGTTACCTACCTGACCTAAATCTCAGAAGGGCTCCTTTCAATAAGTGTTGATATTGTTTCAGAGCACTTAATTGTTTAACTGCTTACTTTAACTGACCTGATTCCAAAGATGTAGGAAAAGGAGGGTCAGTCAAAGGCTGTATCTTGTTCACAGAGCTTTAAGAGCTACCTCAACCTTCAAGCAATGTGATGTCATCTAGTAGCAGCAAAGGGGAGGCATTCCTGCAAAATCTGCCTGCTGGTCCTTGATGGATGGTACTTGGTTTCAGAATTGAACATGACTGCTACTCAAACTGATGTTCAAGTTTATGTGGCTTATAAAAACTATTTCTAACTACTTTTCAAATATGAATCCAATTGGATTGTATTTTCTCTTTGGAAAATAACTCAGGAATGGATTGTTCCCAACAGTACAAAATAAAAATAACAGCAATTGTTTAAAAGTCACAGTAAGTTTATTTGTGAACTCATTTTAATGAATATTAATCAAATGCATGCATAATAGAGAGAGAGTTATTTGCTCTCTCAGCCCCCCTCAAAAAAAAAACAGAAAAACATCTGTGCATTTGAGTTACTTTATAGTATGCTATCACCTGAGAGGCACACTGCCTAACTTTTACCTGCAAATCTAAGAAGCATCAGACATAGAAGTGCTCCAATACAGGCACATGCATGCATGTACATTTGTCAATGGATGCAAATGTCATGAAAATAAACCTACAAATTAGCTGTGCATTTCTGTATTTTCCACTTCAAAACAAATAGAAACAACAAGTTGTAAATCATCATCTCTGAAATAAGTATATGAAGAGGAACATAGCTAAGACCAAAAAGTGGAGACTAGTCCATGTCTGAGGGTTGTGAGTAATGGCTAATCCTGGTTTTCCCACAACAGACCTGATTTAAGCAGGAGGCTGGACTAGATGACTTTCTATGTTCTTTTCCAGCCTGAAGCTACTTATGATTTGATTTTCACTTTTTTTATTGTTACCAAATTTCTGCTCTTCTTAGAAGCTGGTATAAACTTAATTGAGTATTTATGATATAACTATAGCTCCTGCCTAGGTGCCTTAATTAAAATACATAGTCTAGTTGCAGGCACTCCCACTGAAATCAGCAGTATTATGTGTTTCACTTCCTTCAGGATCTAGATTTGCTTTATAATTAATTTTCACTAGCTGCAGCCCCTTCTGAATGTGATCCTCTGAAGGGTAGAAAAAGACCCTCATTTTAATACTTGCAGCACAACATTCTCTGTACAAAGTAGATGCTGACAATCCAGACAAGCAGAATCTGCAGCTGGTAAAGTTCTGTTTCCTGAACAAATGTACTAGCAAGCATGCCAGGCTCTGAGGGTTAAGCCACACTGTAAAATAGTTCTTGTTTCCTGGAAAGCCTCCCAAATATGTCGGACTACTATTTTATCCTTTCTTGCTCCCTTTATTTGGTCCTTCACAGAATGGCCATCAACTAAAATACTCACAAAAATATTTCCTCATTACCACTGCTTTCCCACCCTGCACTGTGCAATTAGGTGTTTTTGGTGGAGTATGCATCTTGTAAACTGATGGTGAAGCAGGTTTCCCTTCTCTCCTTCAAAAGCTTTGAGTCGTGATTTGTAAATGAAAATGATGGGTTCTATTTTCAGACAAGCTAAGGACAAATCTTCTAGTCCAGAGTGACATGCAAAAAACTCATAGAGGAGGGAAGCCTGCTTGGTGGCACCAGGATTCTAGCAGAGCCAGCACTCAGTGGAGCTACACTTAATGCAGCTTCTACCTCTCTGGTGAGTGCAAACAAGGTCAGATTTGGTCCAATGGGACTGCAAAATTAACAGAGAGCTGCAGCAGGCAATGACAGTATAATTGTGGTATATTCTATGTACTACAGTCTTGCTTAAAATACCAATAAATCTTGTAAATCCTAATTTTAGTCTTAAAGTGATAAATAATATTCCAATACCCTAAAGAGCCATGCAATACTAACAAAGTACAATCTGTTTGTAAATCTCATCAGCTTTCCCTAAACCACAATGGTTTCTGGTTGCTACCATCCCTGGTCAGATCATGCCTCAACCTATAAGGTAATCTTTTCCAAGTGGAATCATTTTCTTTTAGGTCTAACTTGACACAGACATTTATGTCATGACATAAATAGCAATGGAATGAAATCCTCAATTTACTAAAAAATGTCAAAAAAATCAGACATTTCTTTAGGATGTGAAAAGTCACAGCAACTCCAAAGCAGAGTCTTATAGCTGCACTTCTATAGTTCTGCTGGTCTTCCAATGTTTTCTTAGACTGCCATAGTGCATTAACTTCAAATAGAAATACATTGTACAGCAGATCTTTTAGAACCTATGCATGATTTTGAATTTAGAAGTGTGCAGCATTCAGCCAAAGACAACAAAGTGAACAGGTCAAATAATAACAAATAAATCAAGAAATCAGCACTTTGAACTAAGCTCTTATCCTGGTTAAGGCAAAACTTGGAAATGCATGAAACAAAGGTTAGCATTATATTCAAAACATGACACATACTTTGTATATAATTTCAAATAGAATAAAATAGGCCAAATGAAGATATTTCAGCACTATAGCAGCCACAACAAAGATTTGGTTTGCTCCTATTCCCTACAACCAGTCATTCTAGCTTTTCTCTAATTCAGAGCAGAAATTATCAGAAATTTTGTAAAACTCAAACAGGAAGAACAGTGTTCTTTCAGCACATACCCACAGGAGGTTCTGCCATTCAGAGAGAATCATTCAGACTGGACCCCTGTCCAAAGATCAGCAGGATTGAGATCCCCAGTCTAACATCCTCAGTAGGATTGAGACCATTCAGACTAGATTGTCCAAGAGTTTGCCAAGTCAGATCTTAGAAACTTCCAAGGATGGTGCCTGCACAGTCTACTGGACCAATCCAGCCAAATGCTAGACAGTCCTCATGGAGGAGGCAACACCTCTTGCTGTTCCTGGGCCAGCCTTTGCCACTGAGCTCTCTGTTCTTGTGGCAACATTGCACCACCAGAAGGAGACAGAGAATATGGTGGTTATGTTTCCTGAGACCCAGCTGGAGAATGCCCTAGCCTTGACTCAAAGGACAGATGGTGCTTGTAGGTATTTGGCTCTGAGACAGACTATAAGTGCAATACATAAATTAAGGTCTCAAAAGAGTCCCAGCTTACAAGCTTTTCAACATTGAGTACTACAATGTAGATGTATCAAAAAGCTCAAAAGAATGTGATCAACTGCCTGATCATTCACTGAGTTCTGGTGTTAGATTTATTTTGACTGGTTTTTATTTCACTTATGAGGAAAAGATTCATTGTAGCTGAAAGGAACTTCATGAAATTCAACAAAGTGCAAAGTCCTGCATCTGGGAGGGAATTACTCCCTGAAAAAATAGGGGCTGGATATGGACTGTCTGGGGAACAGCTCTCCTGGGAAGGTCCTGGTGAAACTTGAGCTAAATGTGAGACAACTTTGTGCCATAGCAGCAGCGATCACTTCCTTCAATCTGCTGACCTGCTAATACAGTGTGGCAGCAGATTGAGGGACATGATCATCTCCCTTTATTTGGCATTCATCAGACCACATCTGGAATACCATATCCAGCTTTGGGCCCCTCAGCTCAAGAAAAGAAAAATATTGATAGAGTTTGGCACAGCATCACCAACATGGTGAGGAGCTGAAGTGCTTACCCTGTGAAGAGAGACTGAAGGAACTGGGTTTGTTGAGTCTGGAAAACAGGCTTTGGTGACCAAGGACTTGTGGGTGCTAGTGGGTGAGAGGCTGGACATGGGCCAGCAATGTGCACTTGCAGAAGTATTACTTTGGCACAGAGTGATATTCAAGTTTCAGACAGCTTGGAGAACTGCAGTCTGATGAACACTAAAATAGCAGAGAGCTGCTTTGCTTGCTTAGGTAACACTTAGTATGAACAATTAAACCAATCTGCAGGTTCCTGGAGTGTACGAACAAAAGAGGAACAATTACTGAGGTAAACATGGGCAACATACAAATAAGAGGTGCAAATAAAATATTTATAGTAAATATATGGGAAAACATGAACAGAGCAAGATTTATCAGTCTATTGTACATTTCTGACTGCTGATTTCCCCACTGTTTTTTTTTTTTTAAGATTCTGGTTTTTTCTCTTTTTGAACTAAAGAGAAGAAAATTCCTTATCAGGAAGAGACCAGCATGGGTAGAAGGTGGCCTGAGCTAGCCAAGTCTCCTTTGTCTAAGTATAACCTCTCAAAGTAGAATTCACTTTACAGTCAAAGCCACAGGGTAACTCACATAACATTAACAGATACACAGATGTGACATTTCCATACAGTAATAGTTAAATCAATAACTACTGACTACTAAGGAAATATCTCTAAGTAACAAATATGAAATCAGTGTTATTCTAATGTTGCTGGCTTCAGTAGGACAGAAGTTAAATGATCTATCACTTGTATTCCAGTTTGTATCTCTACAGCTCTGCAGATACTGGAGAAAGTGATAAATCATTCATCAAAAACTGAATACCACTGCCATATGGCCAGCTGGGTAGCACCTTAAAAATATGAAACTGAAATAGTTAGTAGAAAAACAGAATTTAACTCTCCTTCGTTAACTTTCCTTCTACTGCAAATACATAAAAATCTGTTTTGGATATTTGGTAGTGTGGACCATAAATAGTAACTTTAAAATATACAGAAGTAGAAAGCACATGACAAAAGCACTTTATTTGACCCTATTCTACCAAAAATATCCTTACTTCCTGTGCTCAGCTTAATCCATCACAATCTTCAATCATCTTAGCTGTATAATCCAATACTTATTCTCCACATTTGTGAGAGTTTATTTACTGAGAACATTAAGATGAAAGGATTTATTAACAGCTTCTCAACTGACATTTATAGGGGATTATGGTTCTTCAGTCTCCCAGAAGTGCTAACCTTACAGTTTTTTCCTATTATTTCTTCAGTTTAAAAGTTCAGTCACAAAACTCCTAACATTAGGAAAGCACCACATTTTTAAAGGTTCAGAATCTCTTCCTCAGCAGCCAGAACCTGTAAGCTGTGTCTGAGCCTCCCACTATGTCAGACTGATCAAATAGGCAATAAAACATTTTGAGTGTCTAATGTGGTAGCCTGTTACTAAAATTTGATAAAGGAACAGGGTCTTAGACCAGCCCTGCATATAGCATAAATTAAAATATTCTACAAAGCAGGAGTTGTATACAGGGCAGCCTCTGTGGCTTCCTCACCTGCAGAGATAACCAGGCCTGGGGAAGACTTACCCTAGGCACATAAAACACCACTAACACTCTCCCAGGGTTTTTTTAGGAGAGAGAAAGGAGCTTATACTCTGGGGGGTGTTCTCTATGATAGCACAGAAGCAGTATCAAACACTGCATTCAGTGTGGAGAGTTCAAACCTGCAGTTTTGCACACATTTATTTTTATCTCTGAAAACAGATGCAGGGAATTCCACACCATGGGAGGAGAGGACTGTTATCTTTAGGATTTACTGAAGCCCATGAAAGAGTACTACAAGTGCTACACTGAATTTGTATTTGCAGCAACAACTTTCCTGATAAGTGGTGTAAAAAAAGCAAAGATGTGATCATGGATCTTAACACAGAGACAATATGGACACTAGACAACAAATATCCTCACTCTTAGGAAAGCCACTGTGCCTTTGAAAAGGTAAATTTGACAAATTGCTAGACAAGAAAATTTGAAACAACCTAAGAGAATATGACATAAAAAGGTATGAATGTCCAAATTAACATAGCTCTATGAGCATGCTACAGCATTCTAGAATATTATGGTTCACTTAAGCACATTTCCCAAACTATTTACAACAATTTGAATAATTTGTATACTAACTAAATTATCAAGACTAAACCCATATTTCTACTTGCCAGGAGTTTTAATAGAAGATGGATGATGCATCCATAAAATACCTGCCTTTATACACACTGAGAACAGAAATCACTAAATCTGTACCACATTACGTTGAATTGAAAAAATTCTTCAATTTTCTCAAATTTTCCACTGCAAGCTAAACTGCCCGCCTTTGAAGGCGCATGAAAAGAAAGGAAACACTGATTGGAGATGTAGTAGAACTTGTCATGGGCCCTTTTTATTTCCTTTCGTTTCAGCAGTAAAACATTTCCTCAGTTGATCTGATTACTAACCCCATTTGGGCTTCAAAGTCTTACAAGTAACTGGATCACTCAGCAGGCTGCAAGCACTGGTAAGTTTCACTACCTTGATGCAGAGGCAGCTGACTAATATTCAAAGATACCATGACACACATACCATGGCAGCCCTAATCAGCCTCCATTTTTCCTTTTCTTCTTCTTCCTCTGAAAGGAATGGCATCTTTATCACCTGTTGATCACCCACCTCTCCTTCAAATTTTGAAACCTGCTTAAGTTGTCAGAATCCACAGCTGAGAGGTTAAACTTTTCAACTTAAAAGATAACAAAAATTCTCCAGCAGTGATGTGCCTTCAGTTTGGGGTCTACAAAAACCAAGCCCAAGTTTGAAACTTGATATCCTTTCTCACATCAGCAACACTACTTAAGTCTTGCAACACCATGAAAAAGAAATTTGATTTTATTTACTTGGGGCAGTTGCCACAGGCTGGTCTCAAGCTGAAAATCTTGATATCTTTCACTGTTCTGCTTGTATCACATCTATCACAGTTTGGCCTCGCTCCAGAATATTCAAAACAAATAACATGCTCCAGCTAATGGTTCCAGCTAACAATGCCATGTGTAACTAACTTCTTTTAATTTAAATACCCAGCACACCAACACTGCGTGTGCCACTTGCAGAGAGGTTTAGAGTCATAATCTTTCCTGCCATGTGTGGAACAAGTAGTTCTTCCACCATCAGCATGATTTCCATGCTGAAGATCAAAACTGCAACCTGTTACAGTTCTTCCATAAGGCTCCTCCTTGAAAAACCCTCAGTACCACACCAGGAAAAAGAGTTTCACAGTCTTTTGAAGGACTGATTGCTCCCAAGCTAAACATTTCCCTGGAGTCTCTCTACACAGACTAGGACAGATGTGCTATTGCTGCTTTTCAGCCTTGGCTGGCAGAAGAGAGACAGAATTTGGCCTTCAGCTCGTAAAGATTTTTCTGGCATGGGCTACACTTACCTCCTAGACAATGCCTCATGGCCATTTTACACCGTCTGGATTCTGCGATGGTTGGACATGGTATTGTGTCTTTTGCTGGCTTCTTCACTATTTGTCTTGTTCTTGTTTCCAGGCCCCACTTAAATCCACATGTTTTGTTATTTCTGCTGCAAGTTCCCCACTCACTCCATTGACCCACTTCACAGCCTTCTGATAAAGCAAAAGAAAACACAACTGAGCAATTCTTCTGGGTTTTCTTGGTTTTTCTTTTTTCTTTTTTTATTAGAATACAATGTGCATTGTGAGAAAGCAACACTTGACAGTTTTACCATTAGCAGGTAAAAAGCAAGAAACAAAATTAAAATCTCTTACAGAGATTGAATCTTTTTAGCCAGCATCAACCCAACCAAAAAAATCCGAATATTGAACTTTTTGTTTGATATGTTATGACAGTCTCAAATATTCAAAAACTCTCCTAAGCTAACGAGATTGACTTCTTTTTACTATCAAATATATAGATCCAGCTTGGTTGTCACCTGGGTTTGAAAACTTCAGAAGTTCACATTTCCAAGTCCTCTCCATCATGAAATGTAAGAAATACTCTTGAAAGAAGGAGTTTGCTCTGACACAAATCCTGAAATCTTACAGATTCTGACTTACAAATCTTCATAAGGTGATTTTACAGTTAAGAGGACAGAACGTTCTGATGCACAAGTAAGTGGTATTCCCAGTGAAACGTATTTTAAAGTTTGGAAAAATGTACTAGTATTATCAGTAAAGAAATCAATAATAATTCCTTACTGAATATTCCCTGATAAGAAATACTAAACATCATCATAAAGTAGTGCCATCCTTGAATATGGCCACCTGGCAAAAGAGCTACTTGACTCACCCACACATTCCATAAGCTCTTCCAAGGCTGCAAACCCAGCGGGACACCCTCGAAAGCAGCGGCCTCTGTGCGAGTAAAAGCCAGTTTTGCATTTGGTACAAAAGTCTCTGCTAAAGCAGGAGTCACAGTTTTCTATTCTGCATCCTAAATCAAAAGGATCATAAGGAACAATGAGACAGCAAAGTTAGGGTAAGACTGAAAATGAAGGGACTTATAAAGCAATGAAATAGCAAAGCCAGAAATGCTATAATTCTGTCATCCTGAAATCCACCTGGTACATAGACAAAATTAGAGGTAGCTGTATTTGCCACATTTTCCTCTATGTTCTTCCAATCCCGCTTGTTTAAAATCAAACTGTAGATAAATCCCCTAGTTTAATTATATTTGAATTACTGTCATCTCTTTGGAGGAAAACTGTTCAGTATAAATTATTTTCATGTGTAAGTAATTCTGACGAAACTGAGATGCAACAAATCATTTTGGTAAGTATGCATGTATTATATGTATTCTCTTCAGTTTATAATTTATCACTGAAAGCAGGATACATTTTTCTATGAGCTGACCCTATGAATAGCTGAGTGGGTGCTTTCATGTAGTGTATCTGATGTCTGTATCTACACATATGCATGTGCAAGCAGCCTCAATTTGTCTGGATTTAACTCCTCTCTATTATTGAGACACTTAATCCACAAAAAATAACCATTCTTAAATTACTAGCAGGCATACACCATACTGAATAGATTAAAAATAAAAGAAAAAAACCAAACAAACTAAACAACTATTATCTTTATGAAATATTGTATTTCTCAGAAAATTTAAGAGGAATATGACCTGCAATAGATGACAGACTCAGGTGTAGGCTTTTCAGAAATATCTTCCTCCATAATAAAACATGTCAACTTGGAAATGAGTTAGTTGTTAATGATCATTTGTATATCATACATAACTACAAAAAATACCAGGGAAAAAATATTCCAAAGATTAAAAAGGATAAGCCATTACATTTGGAAAAGTAATGATCATTTTAGAAATAATTTCTTAAAAATCTAATCCTTCAGCTAAAAAAATTAAGTAAGCTACAATAGCTGAATCCTCTTTTCAGCTATCAGAAGCCACAACAAGAAGCATTTTTTATTCGTGTTATGCAACAATATAATAATAATTTTGGTAATTCTGTCACTTATTCTTCATTCTTTTATAATGGAAAAAAAAAGCACAAACCATAAGGTCATTATTCTGAAATAGCAATTACTAAATATCTCCAATCAACACTTCAAAATTTAGCCAATATTTATGAAACAGATTTTAATATTTATTCTTGAACTTCAGCAGGCTAAAACAGGGCATCCCACAATACTTAAACAGTGTGTGTGTGAGTGTGGTTGTGTAAAATTCTTTGTTAGCAATTATGGAAATATGAGGCCTTTTAGATCAGATGTCTTGTGGCATTGGGCAAAAAATTAGACAGACTGAATGAAAAGAAAAATGTATATTTCTAGTGGTGCTGACCTTTGCATCAGTTTGAAGCCTTGCCCTGACAAAGACAACCTCTGCTGGCTCTGTTTAGACACAACCACACATCACCTGAATGTACCAACTCCTCCATCCAGCATTCTCCAAAGGGGCTTTTAAAACTCAAGTTCATATAAGCAGCACAACTTGGGCTTCTTTTCCACACTTAGGGTTATAGGAAATTCCTTAGAATAATAATTTCTTTTCACAAGGGTTGAACGAGTCCCTAAAGAACAGGATCCTGGTAAATGTCTACACAGTGATTCTGCAAAATCACTTTCCTAGATGAATGAACTGCAAGGCAAAACCAACTAGATGGGCTGCTCTGGAGATGTGCCACAATAGCTAATTGCTAATCTGGTTTGTTACACTCAAGGTGTACTGCAGGTATTTTATTAAATGCAATTCTTTAGTTAAGCATCCTGTGTATTTAAATACTCAGAAAAAACATTTGCCTCTTGCCCACCCATCTGAGACACTTGAAAAGAAATCAGGGTTTTACAGATCATGTAGTCCCAATGATAAGATGCAGACCAGAACAGTGAAAGAAAAATCAGCATCTTGCAACCCTCCCTCACACCCAAGTGGCACAACAATTTTTAAACAACATTTTGACTATTGCTTTCAAAAAACCTGTTGGGAGTAACATGCTAAAAGCTTTTCTGTGTGTGTGGAAAAGAGACTAAAGGAAAAACCTTCAACAGAAGTTAACATTTGACACGATGCAGACACACTTGGTGGGTGGAAGCCGGCCTCACTTTGCACTGGGGATTCCCTCCATAAAACTACCATTCATTAAATGAATGAATGAATCCTATTTCAGTTTTGATCATACTTCAAAACTCCCGTCTTGTTTGTATTTTCTGCTTTACCTGCAATGCCAGTTTCCTTTTGCCAGCAGAGTCCTTGAGATAACTATCTTTTAGAAGTTTTAGTCCGTGAAGGTTGGGTGAAGGTTGGATGAAGGTTGGGTGGAGATTTCCACCAAGACAGTTTATTTTCATTTTTTTCCTATGAAAATAAACTACTCCAAACATGAAAGACCTATTATCTAATCTGTATCAGATGCAAGTTAGGGGAAAATACTGAAAGAGTATTAGGAATACTGTCAGAATTCTTTCTTCTTACTGAAATTAAAATATTAATTCATCAGAGTGATATTCATCATAATGCTTAGGGTTACTGAGTGCTAATCATAATGATAATTTAACTGTAGCTGAAGACAAACTAAGAGTGACAACAACCTGACTCTTCTGCAATGTCACCAATGCCCAGACTGTCCCCATGACCATGACATTCACTCCTTTCCACTCCTCCCACCCCTCTGCTGCTCACTAGAGCAGCTTTGGGACTACAGATCCAACCTCACACTGCCATCCTGAAGTGTCCACTGGCACTCTGCACCAATCTGTCATTGGCCAGCAACACCTCCTGTGCTATTTTTTTGGTAATTGAACCCCCTGACTGCTACATCTGCAATTACAACAGTCTGAAAGGGTCATATGCTTTATTGTACTACATAAGTATAGTTCAAGCAACTGCATATTCATGAAGTCTTGCTATTTTGTCACACTGTTAAAAAAATTCATTACCTTTCTTAATGCATTGAATTAACTACCTGTGTTTAATAAATGCTCAATTTGTCTCAAAGTTTCTCTTTATCTTGTTTTTACTGAAGGTGAATGGAAGGGGAAATTACAATGTTGGGCCCACCTAGGAGAAAGAGGGATAACTTAAACAAATAAGTAGCAACCAAAGCTGAAGGGAGCTGTAATTTCTAATCTCTGAGTGGTTTCTCCTCCTAAAATTATATAGGTTACTCTGGCCACAGACTAAGTTGAAAGGTTCAAGACAGGCTTGATCCATTAATCAGTGCAACCACAAAACTGAGAGGTTTCATCCTACTCTTTAAATTCAGTTCTGTTTTTTCTCATGAGATTATGTCTTGTTGGAGAAGTTCAGTTCAAAGTCATTAATTATTAAAAAATTATTGGAAAATTAACAAAGTGTAGCTCGTCTCTTGGGCATTCTTCTACAGGAGAGATTCAACACTTTCCAAGTTCATGCCCAGAAGGACTGCAGTCTCATACTGCAGTGTTCAAGGTGGAAATCATATCCAGCAGGAATCTACATTGATTTCTAGAGACAAGCAGTCTCAAATTTCATGATTCACTGTTATTAAAAAATGGTCTAGAACCACTTAGCAAATTCTAGGAACACATACTGTTTACATGTAGAAAAGAAAATTTGTCTTGAAATCCAAAATTTCCATCATTTTAGAGCTGCTGCATTTGGCTGTGGTATTATTGTGTTACATTTGGCACAGACAACCAAGACAACATTTTCCATAAAAAATATTTTTTATAGCTTCTCTAACAAAAATTGGAAAGTGTTCCAGTCAAAAATGTTTAAAAGCTTTTGTGCCTATGAAGACATTATTAGGGCAGAAATTATTTCAGTTTATGTAATTCAAGCCCTGGAACTCCCATAAGGATTTTAACATAGCCAAGATTTTTATTATTTTTAGCTGAGATAATACTATCTGAGCAATGGAATCTGTAACCATACCTAAGAAGAGCAAGTAGGAAGAAACATTTTTAAGGATGTTTACTTCAACTCAATTCCAATCAACAAAATGTCTGTATGTCCACAATGCTTCATATGTGCAAACCAAGATCACCAAACCAAGGAAAAAAAAGAGAAGTGATGCGTAAATATTTAGCAGTTACACTAATATAAAAATATACAATACAAAAATCATAAGAGAGGAACCACTACTGGTCCATAAATGCAAGTGCATCATTATTCTCACAGGGGGAGACTGTGAAAGGCATGAGGATGAGATAAACATCAAGTGCTCAACACATGCCACTATGGGTTAGACAGTACTTGCATTTATGCTTTTCAAAATCAATCCTGTAATTCAGGGGGAAAAGCCACGTTCCATGAGTGCTAAAACCAAAAAAAAAAAAAAAAAATATCACTTTGAATTCACCCTCTACTTTGCAAATTAACTTTGCAGAAGGTTAAGGGTGAATTGCACATTTTTACTTTTTTTTCTTTTCAAGAAATTGAAGAATTCTGCCAAAAAGACTACTTTGCGTTTCTCACAAGCACAGTACAGGCTAATGGAGATAAATCAATCTATTTCCTAAACCTACAAATATATTCAAAAACATTTTTACATGGGGAAGTACTTACAGCCAAGATTTGAAAGATTTCAAGTGCAGAAGTTGAATTCAAAAATGTGTTAGGAAAATTACGGGCAAGATTCTAAATTACATTACAGAATGGATGCATAAACCATATACTGTCTCATTTAATTTTTTATCAAAACTTAACCACCTGGTAAAGATTAGGCAGCACTCTGCAATATTACACAGCAGTTGGGAATACTATATCCATGGAGCCCACGCAGGGAATGGGGAGAAAGAGGTGGGATAGCTTGGGACAGGTCCAAGCATGGCCATAAGTGCTCCTCACCCAGCCAGACTGCCACTGAGTGACCTCATGTGAGTCTCAAGATGATGTGTGATGTGAAAACCAGCACAGGCTTTCTCACAGCTCTGTGCTCCCAGTGACATGGCACAGCACGAGGGGAAAGGTGCCACACATTTAACAGACACTTGACTATTGCAAGAGAAAAAGAAAAGCGATTTCTCACTTCAGGTTCTTATGTCAGGTGACCTGATTCTGGCTAGACTATGGTAAAAACATTCTCCCCCTAAATAGGAATAAGAGGTAACAGCAGTGATTAATAATCCATGTGGGTAATACTCCACATATGAGCATATGGAAAAATCGATGCAGATCAGCACAACTGCCAGACAGAGGTGAAACGATGTGAGATACCAGAGCACTCGTGGATTTTAACAGTTGTGCTTCTAGGCATAAACATGCAAACAGGGAATCTTGTTGCACGTTAGCAGGTTGTAAATTTCCAAATAAAATGTTTCACTAAAAGTGAAAGGTTGTTTGTTTGTTTTTAATAGTACATCTGTTTTATTAAATTAGCAACACTTACAAAATAAAGCGTGTCTGGTGTGAGGTGTCTGGTCACCTGAAATTTGTGTGGGAACAAAAAATATGAAAAAAAGCCCACCCATATATTAGTGTTTATACTGACTTGTGCCTATATGTTAAATTTATTCTGAATCCTTTTTATTTTCATGTAGCAGGAATTTGTTTCTTAAAACTAGGAGTATGTGCATGAATCATATTTTCTTCCCTAAATTACCCTTCTAATTAAACTAATAATAATAATAATAACAATAAAAAATAGGTCGATTCATCAACTAGTTAATTTGCTGAATGGTATATATCTCAGAATTAGCTGGGACCTTCTTTAGCAAAGAAGTTTTAAGATGATCTTGAGACATCTGTGAAAATACAACTGTGTTTTCACAGCATATCATCTTAAAAACCTACCACGAATTATGGCCTTCTGACAAAAGTGAGTGCAAGGGTTGAAGAAATAACTCACTTGAGCATCTGTTCATGTCTGGCGTTCTCAGTCCGTAGTAGCCCGACGGGCAGGAGTGCAGGCACTCACCGTACTGCCTCATCCCTTCTCTTCGCAGGAAGAAGAATAACTTGTGCTGGCATCTGATGCACCCATTATCCTTTGAACAAGATAAGCAACCTTTGCAAATTGGATTTGGTCCATAGTTAGCTGCAAAATAAGATAAATCACACTGTAAGGTCATTTGGAAAGTATTTTGGCTGGAGGTCCTCCATCCTCTAAAGTGTTACTCATCTTTTGCGTGACTACAAACAGTTTTGAAAAGAGGGTTCTGAGAGTGCACTCACTTTCAGACATCTGCAGGGGCACTGAATAAAAAGAAATGCAATCTCTACATTTTTAATTGTATGTAGGGCAGTTTAATGATTTTACACACATTTGAAATACAGGCACAGGCAAGCAGAGACCAAGCTTTATAAAGCTCACAGTATAAAGTTGGATGAAAAAGCATACTTTGAAGCTGAGAATATAAGCACAAAACAGCAACAAAATATAAGAACTTCAGGACCCTGATATATACACATGGAATGATATGCCCCTGGAAACTGAGCAACACCACTATTGCAATTTCTGATTCAGAGTACAGAAGCCTCTGCAGAGCAGGTACAGCACTAGCAATGTGTGCTGCCCCCTCGCTCTCAGGGTCCTAGAACAGCTGTCTTCTTACAGACTCTTCTTGACCTGAGTATCAAGATAAATTTTTCAAAAAAAGAGAAGCAGTTTTAAGAGCCTTCTGCTCTGGGCTGAAAAGCATATGCCGCTACCAAAGGAGCACAATTAGTGCAGGTTACCATTTTAAGTCACCAGTTGCTGTGCATTCAAGTCTATGCTCTGATTTTGTTGGATTATTTTCTTTTTTTCTTTTAAATTGCTTGGCTGATAACTGCAACACAAACTTCAGCCACATCCCTCCTTGTTCTTACAAAGAGTAATTTTATTATCCTGCCTTTCTGCGAGTTGCAGAACACTCCTTTGTCCCCATGGGCTGTCAAGTCCTTCTCAGGTGCTGGGTCTGCACAGTAGGTCACCAGAGGGAGGATGACTCAAGACATTCCTGAAACCAGCACAACATCACAGGTCTGTTTTAAATATTAAATTGGCTACAGAACTTCACAGAAATTTGCCAGTTCAAACCCGGTTTACCAAAAACAAAAGAAAAATATTATGCAACAAAGGAAAGTGTCTTTGGGATCTCAAGAGGTTTTTAATAGAGGCCACCCAGGGAGCAGCTCACCAAAAAGGCCTATGTTTAATTGTTATATTTTAAAATATTTAAAATTATTCACACCCTTATGTAGTGATCTGGTACTTTTACCTGGTATGGCTGGATAATTGAGGTTGTTCAACTGATGACTTCACCAGCAGAGTCAGGGAAAAAAACAAGGAAAATCCCACCACCCTCTGGAACCAGTAGCTGATAAGCTTTACTCTCACCTTCAGACATCTGCACACCACATTCCAATTCCCTCTCTGCTCCCATCCCCCATGCAGAACACACTAAGTTCAGCATGACACCATTCAACTCCAATCTTGTACAAATAATCCTAGTGGGTGGCAGGCAGGACAAGAAGTGAAGCAATCTGGTGTGAAACAGCTCAGTCAGTGGGACACTTTCTGAGTGTTGGAATCCCCTGGTACCAGTCTCAGTAGGTGAGATCCTCTGGAAGGGAAAAGAATCCTTACCCTTCATGGTATATGTATGATTCTTCAGCACTCTGTTAGCCCTTTTGTAGGGAGACACCCTGACAGACCAACAGCCTCACACTCCTAAAACAGTTCCCACCTCCTGTTGCCTAAAAGACTTGAGATATAACTTTTCCTACACTTCATCTTGTAACTATTTTCATTCCCAACCCACTTCTTCAAAGACAAACAAATTATGAACTAGGCATGGATGCATCCCTCCTGTCACTGTGGGCAGGGATTGCCTTACTGTAACCACATCAAATAATATGTGACCATGTACACAAAAGCAATTGTTGCTTAACACACAGTGGGCAATCCTGTAGACTTCTGACTTCTCTTTTAGTCTCCTTGGATGTCACTCTCAGTAAATCTTTACCTCCAGCTTATTCAAGGTTCCCTAGAGAAGCCTGTATTATAACAAAAGAGTTAAAAGGAATAAAGCAAAAGCAAGGATGCAAGATGCCTGAACTTACTCCCTACTCAGAGTGTTTTTTGGAGTTCAAAACAGTTGAAATCATGTCTTTGATTTTGATTTAGGGCCAGGCCGACTGCTGAACAGCATGAATACAGCTAAAGACATATAGATGTACATATTTGTGTATATACATGGACATATACATATGGATACAGATAAATGTTATATATATGGATATAGCTAAAGGGAACAAAACCACAGGCCTGCTGGCAACAAACAGGGCAAAACTGTCTCAAAGGGAGAAAAATATCTTTCCACGGGAGTTAGTAGGGCTCACCGAAAGAGCTTTGAAGAGAGAAAAGGATAAAACAAAGCTCACTGAAGTCTGAGAGCAGCATGCCAAGACCTGAGAGACAGGATACTAGCAGGGTCTGTCAGTCTGCTGTCTCAGTGGAGGTAGGGGTGTTTTGGCTCTCTAGAGCTTAGTGATGGTGAAGATAGGGTCGAGTGGTTTTGAGTAAGAACTGGGGGAAGGCCAACAAGGCAGGTATCATGGTGGGAGTCTGCAACAGACCCCCCAGCCAGGAGAAAGAGGCAGATAAAATATTCTCTAAGTAGCTGGGAGAAGTCTAACAATGTTAGGGAGAAGTCTAACCCTTGTATTCATGGAGAGCTTCAACTTACCAGATGTCTGTTCGAAGCACAGCAAAGAGGGAAGAGCCTAGGACATTTCTGGAGCATGGGGGCACTTAACTTCCTGACAAGGCTGGTGAGGGAGAAAACTAGGGAAGGTAACTGCTGGACCTGTTTGGGAACGGAGAAAGACTTGTGGAGGATGTGATGGTTGGAAGTCACTGTGCCCATCCTGGGCATAAGGATCACCAAATGGTAAGTTTTTTGTTCTTAGTGAAGTAAGGAAAGGGGTCACCAAAACCTTTTCCTTGGGGCTACAGAGTCCAAGAAGGCTAGAAATTCTTCAAGAAGGAAATCCTAAAGACACAGGAGCAGGCAGGTGCCACATGCCGAAAGATGATCCAGGGGGAAAGAAGACTAGCTGAACAGAGAGTTTTGGCAGGAACTCAGGAAAAAAGCAGAGTTAACCTCTGGAAGAAGGGGCAGACAATTCAGGATTGCAAGGATTATGGGGCAGACTCCAAGGATTGCATGAGGCTATGAAGGGAAAAAAATTCAAGGGCCAAAGCCCAATACGAACTGCATCTGCTACTTCCATAAACAGTAACATTTCTATAAATGAATTAGCAACAGCAGTAGAGCTAAGGAAAATCTCCATTCCTTATTGAATGTGGGGGCAAACACAGTGACAAAGGATAAGGAAAAGGCTGAGGTACACAATGTTTTCTTTTCTTCAGTCTGTAACAGTAATAAGACTAGTCTTTTTCTGGTACCCAACACCCGGAGCTGAATGACAGGGACAGAGAGCAGAATAAGGTCTTCGTAATCCATGGGGAATGGTCAGCAATACCACTTAGATCCATCCAAATTTATGTGGATGAAATCCATACAAGGATACTGGGGGAGCTGGTGGAGGATCATTTACTGGTCAGCCAGGGAGGTCCCAGCTGACTGGAGGTTGGCCAGTGTGACACCCATCTAGAAGATATTCAGAAAAAGGATAAGGGAACTCCAGGCCCATCAGACTGACCTCAGTGCCACAGAAGGTCATGGAGCAAATCATCTTAAGTGCCATCATGCAGCACACACAAGACAAGAATGTTGGTGGGAGGAGATGATGGAGTGGCTTTTGGCTGGACTTTTCTTGGATAGCTATGGACAGAACCCTTGAGTTCCTGTGACACAGAGACTGCATTCTAGGGGGAGGCAATGGCTCAGAGCCAGGAGAGTGCGGTGATGTGAAGGTGTGTGAACAGAGACGACGGGTGAGGAGGGTGGTGGTGGTGCCCTCTGTCTTCAAAGAAGAAGAAGAGGAAGATGATCTCTGTTCGAGAGACCCCTCAGCCCCAGGGGGTGAAACATGGGGGGGACAGGTGCCCAAAAGGAGAGGGACTGTGCTCTTTTTTGGAACTGGACAAAGCATCCTTAAAGAGAAAAACCCTAGAAGCAGCTCTGGTCCATGTGCAGTGGTGAGAGCACTGGACATGGAAGGAAGAGGTCAGGATGGCAAAATGTTCTCCAGGCGGTGCCACACGTGACACGAAAACACGAGAAGTTTCGACTGTTTCCTGGGTGAAGTCTGTGGTGCAAAAGGGACTCCTCTCTTCTCGAAGAATTGAGAATTGATTATCCAAAGGGTGGTAACAGAATTAGGAAATTTGGTGGGGGGAGGAGGAGGAAATTTGGAAGGTTTTCATCCTGTGTTCTGTGTGTTTTTCCCTGTAGCTTTAGGTTAATAAGGTTTTTTTTCCTTTCAATCATAAGTTGGAGCCTGCTCTGCTCTGTCTCTGATCACATCTCACAGTAGATACCAGGAAAAGAGGTATTCTCATGGAAGCACTGGCATTTTGCCAGGCTGAGACCATGACAATCAGATCCAGCCAGCAGGACATGAAAGGCGGGTCCTGTCTGACTGACCTCATCTTCCTCTGTGACAAGATGATCAACATTATAGATGAAGGAAAGGCTGTGGGTGTTTCTACATGTACTTTAGTAAAGCCTTAGACAGCAATTCCCACAGCATTGTCCTGGAGAAACTGGCTGCTCATGGCTGGGATGGCTGTGCTCTTCATTCAATAGAAAACCAGGCTGGATGACCAGGTTTAGAGAGTGGTGATCAACAGAGCTGGCAACTGGTCACTAGTGGTGCTCCCCAGGGCTGAGTACTGGGGCCAGTCGTGTTTAATGTCTTTATCAGTGATCTGGATGAGGGGATTGAAAATACCCTCTGTCGGACTGAAGATGACATAAGCTGGGCAGGAGTGTTGATCTGCTGGAGAGTAGGAAGGCTCTGCAGAGGGATCTGGACAGGCTGGATCTATAGACCAAGGCTGAGAGTACAAATTTCAGTGAGGTCAGGTGCTGGGTCCTGCACTTGGGTCACAGGTGCAACCCCGTGCAATGCTAAAGGCTGGGGAAAGAGTGGCTGGAAAGCTGCCCAGTGGCTGAACATGAGCCAGCTTGTGCCCAGGGGGCCAAGAAGGCCAATGGCATCCTGGCCTGTGTCACAAATAGTGTGGCCAACAGGACCAGGACAGTGATTGTACCTCAGTACTGGGCACTGGTGAGGCCACACCTCAAAACCCATGCTGGGTTTTAGGACCCTTATTGCAAGAAGGACACTGAGGAGCTGGAGCATGTCCAGAGAAGGGCTGTGTTGCTATGGAAGGGTCTGGAGCACAAGTTCTATGAGGAGCTGCCGAGGGAACCTGGGTTGTTTAGCCTGGAGAAAGGGAGGGTCAGGGAGCACATAATTCTCTACAAATACGTGAAAGAAAGGTCTAGCAAGGTGGAGTTCAGTCTTTTCTCCCAAATAACAAGCAATAGGATAAGAGAAAATGACCTCAAGTTGTGCCAGGGAGGTTTAGATTGGATATTAGGAAAATGTTTTTCCATGGAAAGCGTTGTCAAGCCTTGGAAAGAGCTCCCCAGGGAAGTGGTTGAATCAGCATCTCTGGAGTTATTAAAAAAAAATGTGTAAATGTGATTAGGGACATGGTTTAATGGTAGGCTTGGCAGTGCTGGGTTAATGGCTGTATTCAATGATCTTAAAGGTCTTTTCCAACTTAAACAATTCTATGATCTTGTGGAGCAGGAATTAAGCTCTGGAGCAGATACATCAGTGCTCCATGTAGGTTTCCTTGCCATCTTCTCTCATGGATCTCCATGACAGTTCTGACTTCTTTGCCACAAAATGTGTCTGAGTTTGACTCTGCTGCCCAACATTCCTTTATTACTGCCACATGTTACTCTTCCCAAGCACACTTTCTGTGCTCGTGGTAAGATATCTTTAGCAATAACCCTTTCTTTCTTCAGGCAAATTTAGTTATGCTGACTCCTCTTGGCGTCAGATCCATAGAAAAGGAGATAACAGCATAAAATGATCCTCCATTATCCTATGCTATTATTTGTTCAGGAAATGCATGGCACATCTTTCACAGCTTAAGGTCAACTCAAGATATATTAAAGACTTCAGTAATACATCAATTCTGTAAATTGTATAGGTTTCCCAAACTGTGACATCTGAATCCTCCTTCTTCTTCTTCTCCTGAGCAGCCTTGAAAAATTATATTTTCTATAGCTGTATGTTTTTATCTTCTTATAGAAATGCTCTGAGATTAAAAATTTGTAAACTGCTCTGAAATCCTCAGATATATCGTATTTATTGTTATTTAAACAAACAATTATTTAATTCACACATTGAATTTGGACAGTGTTCAAAATTATCACTTAATTAATGGTCACATATTGATGAATTTCCCTGCTGGTTTCCTAGCTTTTTTCTTTCTTTAGTACATTAAGAAATTAAAAATCACTGAAGAATTATAATGGTAAGGGGAAGATAATATGACTTGTATGTTGCATTACAAAGAGCAAACATTGTGAAAGAATCTGAAAACTTTCCACTGTGATGCTTAGGAATTAGACTGAATAATTTCCAGGTAATTTGCATATAGTAAATAACTGTAAAATGTGTACCACTGAGTCGATCCTCTTCCACATTGTTCTTGCATGTTTTCTTTTCAGAACTTCATGGGAAGGTCTGAATTCTGCAACCTTTCCATTATTTCAATTTCTCCCAGAGCCAGGGAAAGTTGTGATATGATCTACTAACAAATTACTTGGACAATGAACATACACATTCACAAACCAAATACCATAGCACTGGTTTTGGGGTCACATAAGGATGCCACTTTGAAGATACTCACTTAACTGTGCCTCTTTTGGCCCCATATACATTGGCCATAATTAAATCCTATGACATCCTCCTTGCCTCAAATTCTTCCGTTCCCATCTCAGTTTCTTAGCACAGCAAACTGGATGTACTGTTATCACATACAGCTTTTCCAGTTCACTTATAATTGCTCTTTGAAGAGGAAGCAAATGTCTCCACCTTCAACAGAAACATCTATGCACTTCCTTTTTAATTTCTTCATAACTTCTCTTTTTTTCCCTCTATATTTGTTTGCAATAAAAAAAAAAAAAGCTTATAAAACGTGGTCTATCACCTTCCAGATTACTGAGTGCATCACATGCAATGTAAAACATCATGCTACTCATCCTTATTTCAACCCTGCCAGGAACACCCTCCTCATCTCTGTGTGCCAGGCAGGCAGGTCTCCTCCAGCCAAATCCCTCATGGAGACTTGCTCCTTCCACACAGCCCACAAATGTTAACCAGTGCCAGAGTGCTGCTGTCATCACATCACAAAACTGAAAATGCACACATGCTGTAAGTTAGCACCATCCTCTGGCTCTCAAAGCACATGATTGCCCTTGTTCTCTGTTAAGACTGCAAGCTCCCTGCAGCAGGAGTAATGTTTTGGGCAGCCACCTAAGTATGTACACAGGTGTGAATACTGCATAGAAACACAAGCACACACCTCAATACATGTAATGCATTTTCTATTCCTTCTGCTTCTACAACTATAGTCCAGAGCATCTCCATAGTTAAAGAAAAAACATTTACAGACTTGATTCCCCATGTAGTGCCTTTATTTTAAATCTGGTATTAAATTTGCCAAGTTTCAAAAGGTTACTTGAGAACGCAGACTAGTACCCAAACACTGAATGAAATATTTCTGAACCCTAAGGGTGTTCAAAGTTTCATGGTTTGGATCCATATCAAGTAAAATCAAATATCAGCTAATTACTTTAACTCTTGTCTAGATTAAATGTATTTAAGCCACATTGCTGAAGCAGTTTTGAGTGAGTTGTTATGACTATTTGAATTCACAAGAGAATCTAAATGAGTCTAGCCTGTTCCCCACAAGAATACAAGTTGTTCTGTAAGCAAGAGAACTTAGAGCATTTGATTTTCTGTGATCTTACTGTCCTGTAGCCCATACTACAACTGCTTCTAATTTGTGTCTTTCTTGTATACCCATTTGTTGGGTGTTACAAAGCTCTTTTGAACCTGGTGCTTCAGCTCACCACAAGAACCTGGTATTTTTATACTTCTGAAAAAAACAGGCTGAAATAGACAAATGAATCCAAAACCAGTTGGAGAAAGAGGATATCCTGGCAGAGAAACAAGCACTAAAGTCATTCCCTAAACATTGCTTTAGGGAGCCAGGCTAACATGCTCACCATGTCCCTAATATCACTCACTATCTGGTCACTGTGTCTCTCTTTGGCAGTCTTTGGTCTTTTGAACTCTCTGAAGTCAGAAACTGAGCTTGCTATACAATGGCCAGCTTAATGACACTCTCACCCTAACTGGGATTGCAGCCACAGGAATGCTGGTGACTGGATTTTAGTACAGATCTTGCAGAAATGTCTCCAAGACACTTACCACTGTAAACACAAGATGTGCAGATGGGACTCAGAGGAGGTGAGGAACTAAAAGACACTACAAGCTGCACTTATTGCAAAATAGTAGATTTCATAATCCCGAATTTAATTAATGCTTTGAAGACATCCCATACATATCTCAGGAAAGTACATTTGTGCTTGGCTTATGTCTTCAGGGGCGCCAAGGAATAGAACAAAAACCACAGCCTTATAGATAAACCAATACTACATCATTTATCAAGGCACAGAGACTGTAACACTGCAAGTCCACTACAGCTGAACAGAAGCTGGCCATGAAAAATACCTATTTTTCATTAGAACTTTGTAAAAGCCAAAATAAGTTTTAGGCAGAAAACTTCAATTAAAAAAAAATACTAATTTGTTTCTAGTAATTATTCTATTAAGTTCTCTTTAAAAGAATTTAAAAATTCAAGGTCAGAAGGGATTTTTATGAACAATTAGTCCAATGACCTGTACCAAGAAGCCACAGAACTTTTGCTTTACTGAAACGTATCATTTAAGAAACCATTCAATCTTAATTTTTAAATTGTTAGTGGTAAGGAAGCCACCACAATCTTTTTTAAGATATCATAGGGGCTAATCACTCACACTGTTGAAAATGTACAGTGGAATTTGGAACTCCAAGGACCAACCACTGGACCTTTGTATATCTTCGCCTGCCAGTTTGTTAACAGTTTTTCAAGGTTTTTTTTCCCAATGCAGATCCTCTGATCAGGTCAAGTCCAAGCTTTCTCATGGGTAAGATAAACAGAGCAAGATTCCAGAATGTCTTACTGCAAGGCAAAGTATCCAGTCCTTTGATAAATCCCTTACAATTTTATCAACAGGCTTATGGATACTCAAAAAAAAGCTCAGCATTGGAAAAGCAACTGTACTGATGCTAAATAAAGAAGTGATATAACTTCTCAACTTTTCCTAGATTTTACTCTCCTGAAACATTCATGTGTTATGTAATTTTTTTTTACTGGGAAGATACCATTTCCCAAGTACCATGTTGCTCTGGGTAGGTTGCAGCCATTTTTTTTTTTGTTATACAGGAGATCACCCAGTGCTCCTTCTCAGGCCACCAGGCCCTCACCACTCAGGATTATTTTCTCTAAAGTTTTCTATAGCTGAGAAAATGCACATTCCCCACTCTTCCTCTGAAGACAGATTAGGTGTAGGGAAGCATTTCACTTCAATAAGTTTGGTAGAAATCTCATCAAATGTTGCTTTTAAGCAAGCAATTTTGCCTGGTTACTATTCCTTCAGTTCCTTCAGAGGTTGTAATTTTATTTTCAATATCACAAATTTTATGCTTAAACTACTCTCACTTATCAGCTCATTTCATTATCTCATTTTTGGTATAATGTCTTTCTGGTTATTCTAGTGTAAGCTTCCAAGAGACTTGTCTTCATTCCATCCATACTCAAAAGAGAGTGGCATTTTATTCCACTTCCAAATCAAAACATTTTACTATTGCTACACATCTAGCCCGCTGAATACTTACAGAATTGTCTGTATGGTTTTCCCTACCACATGGAAAATCACTATGAGGATCAGTTTGACATTATTCTCCTGCAGCACCCTGGCAAGTCTCAAGAAATCACCTACATATTAAGATATTTTGCAATGTTTAGTGACCCTAGGCATTAGCACCATTGCACACTGACTACCAAGTTCAGAAATCTCTACTTTAGCAATAAAATGACATGTATGTTGGTTTCAGGATGCTTGGTTACTAAGATGTTTTGAGAACATTACCGATTTTCTTTCTAGCTGGGATGAACTGCTACTAACAGGTATCTAAGCCATCTTTCTTCATTTGAACATCTGGAGCTTTTGAAGGTGTCTTTCATAGTTCACTTTCTGGATACCTATTATCATCTGGAAACATTTAACTCTTCTTGTCCTCTTCTGTTCACTGTTCATCCTACAAATCCTCACTTGCCTTAACTCTACTGAATGCTGTTTCCTTCTTCTACTTGGGATGTGAATTTTCCTCCACAATTTCTCTGTTTAGTTCCTAGACATTTCCTCCTCCCCTGAAAATGGAGCAGTCTGGTTGATCAGGCCTCTTGCATTTCCCCAGTGTTTCCCCACTAATGGAACTTGTCTTTCCCGTACAGAAATCCAGAGCTGTCACCAATTTATATTTTTTCCATGGGAAGTTCATTCTGTCTACAGGATGGAAAAAAAAATACAGAACATCTGTTGCAGGTTACAAACACCACCCCATCACCTGCCTTCCTAAAAACAAGTACAGAAATAGACAGAAAAAGTGTCATAATAAGTGTTGCAATGTCCTGGGAAATGTTAGCTTTTACTGATATTTTCTGTTCACAGATTCACCAGTTTTATTCTAGGTCTTCCTGTTACAACTGAGACTAATTCAACATACACACTTGAAGCACATAAAAGGTCCAAGTATCACAACCACAGAGTATACTCAGAGACAAAAAAAAAAAAAGATAAAATAAGCTAAAAAGCTCTGCTCCATTGTGTTCATGCAAACAAGACAGACAAAGTGTCTGTCCAGAAAAAAAAGAGTGACACAATAACCGAGCCTTACCAACCAACTGATTCACAAATACCACTCATGCGTCATTTCTTTCAAAGCCTAGCTCACCACCCATTCCCCACCAAGTACTCATTTTGGTATTTAAAAGTCTTACACAATGCAGACTCATGTGTATGTTCCCAATCCCATTTCTGAGTTTTAATTTATAGGCCAATCCATTGCAGATACAGTAAGAAATTACATTACTCCAACAAATGAACCAGCCACTTCTTTTAATCAACTGAAGTTGCTGATTTGTAAAGCGGCTGCTTCAGTTTTGATCACACTGAGAAGAGTCCTTCCAAGATGAATCTGTTTCATCTCCTTATGAGTTGATAGATTGATGCTATTTTAGAAACCCTATAAGTATAACAGTACTGAAGCACAGACAATATCTGCCAATTACATGCTATTTGCACAGCTCTGGGCAGTTTTGTCTACTCCAAATCTCAAAAGTCTTTTTCTTATATGGCATCTTCAGTCTCCCCAAAAATGTTCATTATATAAGCTTTCCATAAACTTCCACTGAGTTTTAGGATACTTTATAAGTCCCAGATAATGTGATGAAATGTCAGTAGTTTCATATACAGTAACCTCAAGAAATTTCAATCATAAAACTCAAGAGGACTTTTAACATGCAGTACTTTTGAAAGATAACTTGTCTCTCAAATGCTGTTATTTAGATTTTACATTAATTACACTTCCTCCTTTTTCCATGTCTATAGAGTAAAATGTAGAAATCCCACAAAACAGCTCCTTAAAGAGAAGATGCTGTTCTTCCTCAAACCCCAGAAATTCAGACAGGGAGGAAGAGCACCACAATCACTGACTTTGGCCACAGCACAGATTATTTATATCTGATGAAGACTGCATAAATCAAGCAATGGGATAGAGCCCAGACAGCCAGTCTGCCCTACCCCTCAGATCTACCCCAATGTTCAGCTCTCTCTGAAATGCACCTCATGCAATGACAGGGCTCTTCTGTCTTAGTGGAAAAAGGGCTGGGGGTAAAATAAGTGGAAACTGAGAAGCTACATTCACACCCTAACATAAATTGTAACGCTGTGGAAATTACAGGGTAAAATACAGCTGCTGCTCCCTGGCTGGAATGCTCCACAATGACTCCCCATACACATGATCTGCAACCAAGAGGGATGGAATGGATGGTGTAGAGGAGTGGAGACACCACAGCCAGGCTCTGCAGAAATCCTGGGAGGAAGGGGAACTCAGTGGTACTTGCAGCTGATAAACTACACAGCACCTGCCAGCCAGGGAGATGGGAGAAGGTGCCCAGCTGCTGAGACAGCAAGTGTGATGAAATTGTTCTCCTTGGATGAACTCATTTTACTGTAGCCTAATTATAATATTAATCTCCATCCATTGTTACCCAACTCCAAGATATGATCACCCCTCACTAAACATGTGTTCTGTATTTTTTTGACAGTATTTTTAAGAGCAAAGAAAGATAATTTTACATTGCTCAGCAACAAAAGTATATATAGAGCCACTCAAGCTCCACCTAAACATAAAGAAATAGTAAGTAAGTGAGAATGGGGAAGTGCTAGGGAAGACTCCATCATGACTTCTGGGAGCAGCCAAGGGGCTGAACCTGTTTTCCCCCCCACAGGGACAGCTTTTGGGCAAGAACCATACTCTATGCACACTGATACTTTCTTTTATTGGGGACTAGCAATATTGCTTTGAATTCATTTTTGCAGTCAGATACTATCACTGGCAATTCTTGAACCTTTATCTGTCACAATGCTATACTAATAAAGAGTGTTATTCTGTAAATACTGTTAGTGTTGAATCTTTCACAGGCACAAGCAGTCACTGGCAGCAGGTAACACACTCAAAGTGGGAAGACCCACTGAGAGCTCTCCTTTATGCTGCTGGTGTGTGTCCCTGTCTCAGTCAGTCAAACCACCCTCTGACCCAGGAGTGCTCAGTGAAGGGTCCCTGTAGTGCTGACAGACTGGCTGGGCACAAGGGTCTCAGCTTTCCTGGGGCACTGACAGACAAATGAAATACTAAGGGTTGAGGAAATCTCCCCGCACTAAGGGCTGAGGAAATCTCCTCTTTTCACGGGACAATGGGCCAGCAGGCTGGTTTCAGGGAAGGCACAGCTAGAGCTCCCTTCCATCAGGCCACCACGCAGTAACTCAGCAGTCTCAGCTCTGCTGCAGACAGTGGGTCTCACCAGGAGCATGTCCACTGAAGAGCCTGCTCAGACAGGGAGCCTACACAGAGCTGACTTTAAACCATCTACAGCAGAAGTTGTGGGGTTTCAAAACCAATTGCTGGGTTCTCCCAAACAGGTTTTTGAAAAATCACATTCCTTAGCTAAGGTTTTATCTCTTTTTCACTTACATCTAATCGACTATGTCTTACCCATATATGAGGCACAGGAGCTCCTACCAGACTTTGTATGTGGGAAGAAATATGCAGGGAAGACAGTACATGAAAACCCCCATCTTCCCCAGCTTATTTCAAGTGGGTGTTTTATTTGCCTTCCATTGAAAATAAATTTCATTTGGAAGCATGAGCAGATGCTCAAACCAAGGCTGATAGTTACATTTTTATACGGAAAAATAGTCATGCTTCTTCTGGAAGCTAGAAGAAGTCTAGAAGCTAGACTTACTATACCTTGGACCAACTCTTTATATATAGTGCTGCTGTGAAAGCTGTAAAGGGAAGCAAAACTTAAACAACAAACCCTCCTTTACTCTTTCCTCATAATACCATGCCAGTGGAGAGGCCCGGCCAGTGGAGTCCACAAGGCAGTATTTTTTCACCTCTCAGATGGTTAAAAGTCACTTGGACACCATTCTCAGACTTTTCCATTTCAGATTCCCATGCTATAGTCACTCAGAAATGCAGAGGCTGTCACAGTCTATTCCTTGATTACAAAACTGCACAGAAATCCATTTTTCCCGTGTACACATTCTGTGCCACTATCTGATAGCACATTCAACACAAATTTCATCCAGCATATTGCTGCAAATCAACATCTGGAACACAAATCCTATTGAAACAAAGTCCCAGGCATTTAAAAAAATTCACTTTTTTCCAAGTCTTTTAATATCTAGAATATTTCAGCTAGCTGCTGTCAATAAGATTCATCTTAGCATGCAGGTGAATAAACAGAGATTTAATTTTTCCCCTTTGATGGTGGGTTTACTTTGTCTTTTATTGTAAGTTATAACTTTTCCAAGCACTGAAAACTGCAGGGATCCAATGTAGAGGCATTCCAACAAAAACACAGTTCCAAATCCAGATCCACCCAAACCACAGAAGACAAAACATTATTGGCAGCACTGAAGCTATAGACGAGAAGATCCAGAACACTGTTTAAGAAACAAAGTACAATGACATACAAGAAACCTTTATGCATTATGGGTGATATTTCATTTTACCTTTCCACACTTTTACTGAAAAATTCCTAAGAAGGTAAAAAATACTGAGGAACAGAAGAAAAAATGTAATTAGAGGAGGAGTTTAGGCAAAGTCTTTTTCACTTCCCAGAAGATGAAATGAAACATATTTTAAAAGTCATAGATACCAAATCTGGACTCATACAGAAATTCCAGCAGAAATAAACAGAAGCAAAGACTAAGCAGTTATTTGCAGTTATATTAGGTACTAGTAAACTAATAACCACACCTTAACTATTGATACTGTCACATTATTGTTCAACAGAACTAGCATATAAAAGAAATGACAAAGGAAACAAAAAAAAATGCTTGATTGCAATTGTAAATCTGTAACAGTGAAGAACTTGCCTTAGTTCTCCAGATTATACAGCAGTTAACACTCTAGGAATGAAGAAATTCAAAGTTTAGATAGCTGTGAATAGTCTGGAAGATTTAATGTCCCTAGATATAAGTAACTAAGTAGGAAACTTTATGTAAGGTTAATTTCACAGCATCAGAAGTTTTGCAGAAGGAGTGTTGCACAGCTCCTAACACTGAGCAAAGCTAGCTCTGACCTAAGCTTCAGTGAGGGCCTGTGCAAGTAGATTTGCCAGATGTCCAAGTCTGATGTAGGGCACCAGGGTTTCAAGTTAGGCACCATTCTCACCTCAGGTTGAGAATGAGGCTTTGACCACAAAGCAGGAAATTGCTCCTCAGAGTATTGTGGAAGACTAAGCCAGTAATTTCCTGGTAGATTTGTCTGAAGAGAAACTGAGTTGGGTTCTGTGTAGATGCAACACTGCATTTCCTCAGTATGGCAGCTGGCTGAGAGTAGACAATGTTTATGTTTGCACTAGAAAACTGATAGACTCTAAGGTTCCATGTTGTCTTCTTGGGCTGAATCCATTACAATTCAAGTTGAATTTTTTTGTCAAAATCTTCCTGAAGCACTAGGCAAACAGGAAATACTGTCTTATCCTTGCCCAGGAAGGAAATTCAAAGTAACATGGAGGTTGTGGGCACTCCAAGAGTTACTCAGTTTGGGTAAGTCCAAGACTCCAAGTGGTGTCACAACAGCTTAACAAAGGCACAGCCATTACAAACCCCAAACAGATAAAGCCCAATTAACCTGGTCTGCCATCACACGTGACCCTGCTTTGAGGAGGAGACTGCTGAAGGAAGTCTAAAATCCTGCCAGAAAAGTCACTTCCACAGGACTCACCCCGTCATCCGACAACCTGCATGTGAAGTATCAGATTTCACTTCTTGCCCAAAGAAGGAGGCAGCTTGAGCTACATGATGGAGGAGGAATAGATAACAAAGCTCATGAGGATACGCTAAATTTTCTGTGTGTCCAGGTATATTTCTTTACACAGGACTTCCCATGGAGGGAGACAACAATTATCAATGAATGAAATAGAAAAAAAGCATTTTAGAAATGTGTTGTAACTGCAGATAAGGCAACAAAAATGGTGTCTTCACAGCTGGAAGTACCCTTCCCCACACAAAGTGAATCATAAGAACATTTTCATCTCTACCACCAGAGGTATATTTTTAGGAAGTCATAACACATTTTTTGCTTCTGCAAAAACAACATTAAACACATTTGTATTCAAATGTCTATTTGAACGCTTTATTTAAAAATGAAACCTCAAGATACACAATCTCTGCAGTATAGGGGTTTTTTTGCTTGCTTTTATTATTTTTCTGACATTGTGAAGCATATAGAAAACAAGCTATCCTAACCTCAAGTGTGTTTTTTAAAAATTGAATAAATTATGCAGTTAGAATATTCTTCAAAGTACAGTTCCTCTCCAAAACATGACTGCTAAACCAACAAAGTGGTGTTCCACAGCTGAGTCTCAAGGACTTGCCAGAATAATTTGCTCAAGTTATGAGCATGTGTGTGCATCTATGTACATGCCCACATATACAGATGCATTTATACTCCCTGCCAAAACCAGCCCTACAAAACAACTAATTAAACAATGTCATAAAAAGGGCTTGTATTTCCCTCCAAGGTTTTGTACTCCATAAGCTTTCTTTCAAACTACATTAAAAAACACGGCCTTCATAATTAAAAGATGTAAGTAAAAGCAGAATATAGGTTGCAATTTTATTTAATTGTTCTTAAATATAGAAGAATTTTTTGTCACAATACTGTATTTGCAAAGCAAACAAAACAACTACTTTTTAACACTATAGAACTAGAATGACAGAGAATGAATGCAAGACATTCCCACAGAATATCTTATTTTATAAAAGAGTTTTTACATTTACAAGGTTATATTATCTATTTTTTTTTATTTTGAAATCATCATGCCTCAACATAGTACTATTCACTGTTACCTAAACATTCATTTTCTGCAGATTACCATCACTAAGATACAGCATAACCCTAAACATGAGGCAACTCCTAATTTTCATGTCCTCTTAAGCCTGATAAGTAACACCACTATCTCTTTATAGTCAGGGTCATGGTACAAGACTCAGTGGTCCAGCTCACTGAGATCAAGCACCTGGCATGTGCTCCACAAAGGGACAAGGATGGGAGCATCAAGCCCAGTACAAACAGCAGCTTCCAGTGCCTGCACACACAGAGCTGTGAGCTCCGAGCCTGCACCTCTGCCTCCACACTGGGCATTACAGGCAGCCAGCCATGAGAAGCTTGGGATTACAGCCAACCCTTCACCTGCCTCCAGCTACTATCTCCTTCCACCTCAGCAGGAGCATTGGCCCATGTGATTTTGACCCTGAATTTGGGGCAAAGCAAAAGCCAAGTTAACTTTAGGTCTGTTTTCCTTTTGAAGAAACTTATCTTACATTTGCCTGAACAAAAAATGAAACAGATAAGTTTCATCTGATCACAATAAAAGATAAAGTAGATGATTTAGAATTACCATGGCAAATGCAGGGGAGATACTCATGTGTGATTATCAGAGTCAAATATTTCATTGCAGCCAAAGAAAACTGAATCTTGAAAACAGCTTCCCTTCTCTGCAAGCTTTCTGTAGGGATTGTATTATGATGCAGTGCAGTCAGGTCAGACTAGGATTCTGGCCAAAAAATATCAAATCTCCTGAAAAGAGGGAATGAAAGGGAAGAGGGATGAGGGATTCATATATACAAACATTAATATATAGAAATAATGGCACCTTGCTATGCCCGTTCTCTCCTTCTCCACTCCTCATATATACACCATTCCCCACGGAGCTATTAAACTCAGTACAGCCCCTTAAAATTACTATAACCATCTGATTTTTATAACTTCCCACTCCAGGCTTTCATTAACCCCAGACTCACTTGATGCCAAGTCTTCCTTCCTGGAGCACCAAGGCTATGTGTGGAGTCCAGCTGGCGAGTCAGGGAGACTGTAAATTGGAAGAATGTGCTGGAGCTACTTAAAGTTGTGGTGAACCAAAGGAAAAGGACCAATTTCAAAAAAGATTTAGGAAATGGATAGAAGGTGTTAAAATATCTATCAAGAACCTAATTTGTGAAATGACATTCAGAGCACGAGAAAACCTGACATTAAGACAAACCAAAATCATCCACCCAGACTTGATCCCGCACAGTGACCCATAAAAGCAGACCCTGAACAGTCACACCTATCATCATACATTTCCTGACCTCTAGAACGCAGCAGCAACACAAAACAGCAGATTTCCCAATCTTGTTGATGTGCCTCTTATTTCAAAGCTGCCAGACTTTAATTGCTTTTCAGCAACAACCTCATATGGTATGCCTTGGCTGGAAACATATTTTTATAGCCAGTTATAGCTCCCTATCTCCAAATGGAAACACTGACAGGTTTCTAATTCCAAAAATATTATCAGGAGCCATAAAAACATGAGTCTGCTTTAAAATATAACCTGTGACCTAGAAAGTCATTCTTAACACTTTGAGTTTCAACATTTTTTGTGCTCTTTCAGGGATGGTTAAATGTAAAAATTAGAAACTGGAAAAGAATCCCAGGTGCCAAAAGAACAGTTTTCCCTCACTCTCCACTATGGTTCTCATTGAACAGCTGCCTCCTTCATCTCCAAACCTGGAGAGAAAACATAATTGTGGCATATACCTGTACAAAAACATGGTGCTATGCTTAGCTCTGCTTTGCTGCAAGCACTGTGAAACATATTCATTTTACTTTAGCTTTTTAAAATTATTCATATATGAAAAAGACAGGAGGGTACATGAACAATTTCACAGAACAATTTGGATTGGAAGAGACATTCAAAGGCCATGTAATTCCAATCCCCTGCAATAACCAGGAACATCTTCAACTACAGCAGGTTCCTCAGAGCCCTGTTCAACCTGAATGTTTCCAGGGATGGGGCATCCACAACTTCTCTGGGCAACAGGTTCCGGTATTTCACTACCCTCATTGTAAAAAACTTCTTCCTTATATCTAGTCTGAATGTACCCTCTTTTAGTTTAAAACCATTATCCCCTGTCCTATTACAAACATCATTCTTGTGTTGAGGGCCCCTGAGCCGCATGCAACACTCCAGGTGGGATCTCAGCAGAGCAGAGTAGAGGGGCAGAAATCCCTCCCTTGCTGCCCATGCTGCTTTTGCTGCAGCCCAGGACTTGTTTGTTTTTCTGGCTGCAAGTGCACATTGCTGGGTCATGTCCAGCCTCTCGTTCACCAGCACCCCCAAGTCCTTCCTGCAGGGCTGCTCTCAGTCTGCTCATCCCCCAGCCTGGATTGATACTGGGGCTTGCCCCAATCCAGGTGCAGCACCTGCACTTGGCCCTGCTGAGCCTCATGAGGTTCCCATGGGTCCATGTCTCAAGCTTATCCAGATCCATATGGATGCCACACCTTCCCTCAGGCATGTCATCTACACTGCTCAGCTTGGTGTCTTCTGCAAACTTGTTAAAAGTGCACTTGATCCCACCACTGTGTCAATATTGAGGATATTAAACAGTACTGGGCCCAGTGTGGGCCCCTGAGGGACACCAGTTGCCACCACTGTCCATCAGGACATTAAGTTGTGGACCGCACATCCTCTTCACAGCACTGCAGCTGTTTATCTACAGACAGCTCTTACTAGATTCTGAAGAAGTTGCCTCAAAACCAAACTATCTCACATGCAAAATGATCTGTTTACACAAAATCACACAAAATGTTCTGGTTACTCTAACTCACTCATAAAATAAACCTTAATGTTAGAGACATGAACTCTGCCCCACTAAAATTCAAATAAAATCACCACTAATCCTTGACTCTGAAAACAACAATTAATCTTCCAATTCAACAATGATTGTTAAATGGAGAATTGATTAGAAAAAGAATTATAAAGTAGAAGAGAATTTTATATGTCACACTATCCTTCTACACCACTAGTGCAATGACTTTCTAAAGTTTTCTAAGGTATTCTGTTCCCTCTCTACGTAACTCTTTACCTGAATCTACGTAATACTTCAAAGTCCTGTGATACAAAAACAGTCTTTCTTATTTGCAGGAATGTTGAGAAAATATTATTCCACTTTACAGATCTTCCTGTTTCAAAATCAGTCTTCATTCCAGTGTAGAATATCATAGGAATAAATAATTCAAAGATCAGCCAAGTTCTGGTGCTGCCCATCTGACAAGAGTATTTAATTGCACCAAGAGCAGGAACACAGGCACTTGGGAGCCGCTATCACAGGGCTTCCCAGGTACTCATGCCCTTCCAGCATATTTAAGGCTAAGGGAAAGCCCACATGGCTCAGCACCAGGACACACCAGTCTGCTCTCTCCACAGTGCTTGGGAAGCCAGTGGAAAAAGCAGCCAAAATCCTGACAGCCATGGAACGCTGTGGTAAAGTGAGAGCTGCAGTGCACAGGAGCTGCGGCAATCACCACTCCAAGCTCCAGCCTCCACAGCATCCTTCCCGACTAAAAAATATTGCCCCAGGGAAGCCCATCAGACTAAGAGGGGTTTATATGCCAGTGGTTTCTGCAGTGATGCCAAGATGGTCTAGACTGAGTTGTATGTAATGACCTGCTGACTGACAATACTTAAGTACACCCACATTTATTTGTCGACTAACAGTCTTCCAGCTATTGTGTTCATAGTAGCCGTGTCTCCCTGACTCCCTGGAAGCAGACAGGCTGCAATGGAGTGCAAATAAAAACACAGTGCATATTTTAGAACCAGCTTATTTCTTAACCTTATCCATTACATTTTACTTTGTTCTACACCTCTCTTTCTCAGTCCACAATAAAAGATATAGGATTAAGGAATTCTGACTTACAATCGGAAGAAATTTATCTATTATCAATTGATCAATTATCAATCTCTGAGGATATTTATCTTTTACTAGATAAATTACCTTAGACCTGAAACAGCACATTGGGAGACACAAATTAAGAAGTTACTTAGGATATGCTTTACTGCTGAACTTATTGGAGTAAGAGTAGAGAACATGTAGTCTTACATAGTCTTCATAGAAGTTCACATATAACTACCATCTTCTTTGAAAAGCTGCTTGAAGTCTCTGTTTTCCTTTAGCAAACAGAGCCTTACTTACAGCTTCCTCCCACTGTAACGCTCTTAGCTCTTAAATCTTTAGTTTTACTGCCAGTAATTAATAAGTGTATGGTTGCTGTCCGAACAATGGAATTGTGTTAAAATACAAGAACTTTGTCAAGGAAATTAAGTACTTTGGTATTGCCAAATTACCATTTCACCCTTCCCTTCACCTTCCCCCACTCTATGTCACTGAACTAATTTTGGAACATAACACCAATCATGCTTGGCTTTGTCCCAGACAAATTAAGTTGAAATCATAATTTACCATTTATGATGCCTTTTCAAAAAACATTTGGCTACTGAATCCCAGTTAGATTCCTTTTCACAAGAGTTTGCTTGAGCAAACATGGTTTTAGACATCAGGAAAAAAATTTTTACCAAGAATCAGAGTAACATACTGAAATCTTCTACAAAAGTAAATGCATTTTCATTATTAAGTGATAAAATATATGACTAAAACTTGTGGGCAGTGTTTTGATTGAGCCTAGAAGCATTATATAGCTAAAATCCTTGTTAAGTAGAGGAGTGGACACACATATCACAGAAAACATACCTTAGCAGCCTTCTGTTTATGTTAGTCAACTAAATGGCATATGCTTTGCACCCAAAAATGGTTAAAAACCCCACAAACAGTGCACAGCAAAGCAATACTGGATGTAGACTCTGCAATGTTATATCACTTATAAAACAAAATCCTTGAACTAGAAACTGCATTACAGCCACTGATACCTCAGGAAGCTGCGGTTTGCTGCTTGGAACACTTCATTCATGTATTATTTTTAGGAATGTAGACATCTAAATAAAATTTTGTAGGGACACAAGGTTATCTAAGGGTGAAACTTAGTTTATCATATCCAAAAACACAAGAGAAAAAGAATAAAGAACAATAAGTGATACTGAGACAGTCTTTTTGAAGAATCTGGTGATTAGGAGAGAAAGAAAAGCTTGTCATAACTCTCTCAGTCCAAGTGGTGCTCTTGGAAATCTGTACCACCACAAGGTTTAGAAGGAGTTTCAGCTAAAGAGATGATCTTTTCAACACCACTTCTTTTCAAGAATGGATTTCTTCCCCATAATAGCTGGTTAAGAAGCAAGAAAAGCCTTGGCTGGTAATGAGCTAGCTGAAGAGATTTTCTGGGTTTATTCAGCTGATTGCTTTTCATTTCTACTTAAAAATGAGTAGGATCTTTCTCATAGGTTTGTTCCTACTGATGGCACAGGTACTGCTAGAGTCTGCTGCAGACACAGACACCCCTAAAGCCTTCAACTGGCCCATCAGAAACCTCTTTGCTGTACCAGCATCTGCTTATACTTCTCTTTTCTTCATAAAGAAAAGTTCCAGACAAATGCTGCCTTACCAGGTCCTCCTGCAGCCCCTGCACAACCACCTAGCAAAGCATGGATCTCTGTGGAACAACCTGCATTCTCTAACTAGGTGCACAGAGAATTAGGAATATGTCAGTTAGGAAGCAAGACACTCAGGCAAGTGCCCAATTAAATGCGTTCTGCAGCAGAGAAGCAGGTCACTTCAACTTTTTACCCCACTGGGCCATAAGCTTGGCTGGTCTGAGGGCACATGGGAACATTAAGGGCATTCAGGAGTTTCAACAAGTTTGTAGGGAGATGGATGTGCAACAATTTTACAGGAGAACACATTTAGGGAAAATATAGGCAAAATTCACACCATTTTCCTGCTATTCCATCTTGAATATATCACAAGCAATCTTACTCCAGACCAGGATGCATTTGACTTGAGATCTTTATTTCAGTTCTTTGCTGTATGAGATGCATATTAACAAAGGAGAAGCAGAAATTCAGTAACAAGGAAGCCCCGGTTATCGTTCAACAAAGTTTTGTATGCTGCAGATATTTTCCCTATCTTTAGTTCTACTTGACAATAAAATGGCAAATAAGTTTGTGTAGTAAGATGCTTAAAACCATTCCTACCACCTTCTTTTATAACCTACCCCTATGGTCTTCTCTTGGCTCCACAGTCCAACTTTGTTTGATGGAGAGGCTGGAGGTTACGCATTTAAACTCTGTACTGAACCAGTAGAACATTTAGTAGCATTCAGTTGATTTAGTCATTTAATCATAGGAATTTTACATGCTTTGGGGATTGCCTTTCCACTGTTTGCATTTTAGAAACTGTGCCATTCCCACCCCCATCAGTCCCGCTGTGCACAGGAAGTCACACTCCTTTTCTATCGCTGGGATTTTATGCTTGTGTGTGTCTGTGTGCCTGCGTCTGTATCCAGTGTTAAACCACTTCCTCAAGCTTCAAGGAAAGGTTCTTGAAGAAAGTGGTGTGCAGAGGAGTGGATGCAGACCAAAAAATTCCCATGGAAAAGGAAGATTAAATAAATGCTAAGGCAAAGCCAGTAAAGGAGTTTATTAACAGTCTGTTTCATGGTGCTTGTTGAGCTCAGGTCTGGCCTATCCCAGCTCAGATGCACAACTGACAATGGATTATTGGATGAATTCTTGTACCATGAAAGCCTTCTCAACGCTTTTAGGGATGCTTCAAATTTTGCCAAAGGATGTTCTCTGACAGTCCGCAGTTCTAAGCTCACTTCCCAAATGTCAGCTGCCATTTGTGCATGATGTTGGGGCAGACTAGCTAGTAGGATCCAGCTGGAAGTTAACGAGCTGAATCTGGCTCTGTGCCTTTTCCCTGGAGGAGGCAAACCAGCCAGCTGCCTCTCGCACAGCTGGGCTGGGAGCATCTGCCACCCTGCAACGTCCCAGCCCTGGAGAAACCTCAGCACTGCACTTTTCTCAACTGGAGGAAGGGAGTCAGCAGAGCTACAAGTCGCTGAGGGAGGGAGGGAGAATGAGGAGAGAAGCAGCAGAACTTGGCCTCCAACACAGCTCATGGTTGCCCTGAGCTTCTGATGCTGCTGTCTCCCAAGAAGAAACCCAAACCTACTCCATAGGCCCAGTGGTTAAGACCAGACTACCTTAGGCTAAATAGAAACTTGACCATGAGATCTCCCATGGTAGTATGTTACCTGCAAAGTCCTCAAAATGGAAGATCAAGGAAAAAAACTCATTGGAATCAGACCAAAAAGGCTGAAATTATTAACCCCTACTGCAAATCCTCAAACCTTCCCTCTTGCTTTGCAGTAGCGAATGCATAGATGATACTTCACACAGCTTAGAGAGATTTTGAATGTTTTCCATCCCTTTGGAGAGGTGCCTCACAGTGGCACTCAGCTGGAAAGGCAGGGAGTTGCCCGGTTCTCTGAGGCACAGAAAGTGTTCCTGGAGTCCTCCTGGGCAGCTGCAATATTTCTGCCCATTCATCAGCTTTTCCTCAAAGGCCTCTGCAGCTCAGGAGATCTCCCTCCCAATGCCTTTTTGGCATAAAATGTTTCACCAGCAGAAATTAACAGGTTATGGTGAAGTGGGATTTAGAACAGGAAAAAAGAAGTTAGATATCCTAAACACATCTGAAAATGTCACTTTTGATAAAGAGGATTGATCAACCAACTGATTTCTTTTTTTAACCAATCTCCACCTGCTGGCAGTAGGTATGTTTCGACACTGCAGTGCAAGAGAATGCAATGAAAAGTACCTGACCTTAGAAAGAGGAATTAATACAAATTTCAGAAAACAATGCCCAGAAAAGAAAGCTATACATACACACACACTCAAACTCTGTGGCTGAACAGGTCCACTATTGGCAGCTGAGACACAATCTTCTAAGAAAAGGGGAGACCATGACTCAGTGGGACTAAGGAGGGAAAAAAGGCAGACAAAAACCCAGACTGACATGGGCTCCTACTGCAATAGCCCAAATCACTTCATTCTCAGATAGAGAAGATGATTAAATAAAACTGCATTTAGAAAAACAGGGATAAAGTTAAGTGTATTATTTTTGTTGCAAAGTATTTTGGAGAGTCTAAAAGCAGTTACTATATCAGTTTAGTCTTTGAACTGTTTAAACAAAGGATTAGTCTCATCTCCTTTTGGCCACTGCTCTTGCAGAGCAGCAATCTCAAAATATCATGTATCCACATAAGCAAATAAAAATGCATCCAAAAGTGAAAGAGTACATCCAAATGTATCCGAATGTCTTCAGAAATATCAGGCACAAAGTCAAGAGAGAGCAGACTGATTTTTGATAAACTGATACATAAACTTCTGACTGTATCCAGAAAGTGCACAAATGGAAGATCCTGGTATACAGCTGGAGGAAAAAAAAAAAAGAAGTTAATGTTTCTAAACCACAAAATAACATCTGCTTACATATGTGGTGCAGTTTCAAATATGTTCCTGTGAGAGTTCCCTTCTTTACATACTTATTGTGCAGAGCTTTTCCACAGATTGAGAACAGCAACTCTCTGAAGAAAGCACCATGATGGAGAGACAAGGCAAATTCTGCTCAGCTCCAATGGTAGTTGGAGGAATTCACTACCAACTTAATCCACCTCACCAAGCAATTTCATGAAAGCAGTTCCAACATGGTCAAAATGGAAAGTGTACTGACACTCCTTGCTTCCAGTGGTCTTGAAACCAGCCTTGTTTGACTGGATATTTGAAATCAGTTATGTCTGTACACATTTGAATTTGTTTGGAAACATCAGTATGGAAAGTTACTTCCAAAGTTACAGCAGAGTTTAGGCAATATATGGTACCTAACAAGCATGCTTGGGACAATAAATCAATCAATAAGCCACGTGACAGAGACCTGTTCTTTCACTTGGCATCAAAGTGCAGGTACCTGCTCCCTCCTCAATGAAGTGGCACAGAGGAATACCCCAACCCTTCCCTAGCTGCACTGAACAATACTTAATAACAATTGCTAACAGGAATAGTAGGTGTTTGAAAGAGAACTAATTAATCTAATGGTGTGTAAGAAGTTGCAATATATGCCACTCTAAAAATCTTACCTTAATGTACAGGTGTGTACAAGCCTAATATGTTCACCTGCATGGGACCAGTAACTTTGCCATGAGCAGAATTACACACTCAGTTATATGGAATCAGATCATAAAATGGGGATTCTCAGCTTTCCACTCAAATACCATTGGAAATCCCTATTTTTTGTAGTAGAGAGGGGAAAAAATTCCTAACACTTGAGAAACTAAATTAAAAATCCTCATAGAAATAAAAATTAATTTGCTGAACATATTTTCAATAAATCCTTCAAACCCATGAAACACGAGTCACACCAACTCTCAAAGAACTTTTAAAATTACTTTACAAACTCCCTTTGATCAACACTGGAGACATAAAACCCACCTACAAGGTCAGCTGTAGAGAACATCAAGAAATACAGGGGCCACACAGAAGCACTTGCGTACACAGACAAAACAAATACAAAGCATATAAGATTTCAACACATTTTCAAGTCTTTTTAGAGTTGGCAGAAAAATACATGTTCCCTTGAGTCTCATTGAAACTATAAACTTTACCCAGGCCTCAGCTTTGAGTCTGTTGAAATAACTGTGTTTTCCATAGTGTATTTAGTGTTGACTACAAATGTTGGAAAAAAACACATATGCTCTTGCCTTTTTATTTTTTTCCTTTTTCCTCTTTGCAGTCCAAGTCAGTAGGTGAACATATGGGACTATGCAAAGAACAGACTATCACACACTGTGGAAACTCTAAAACAAACACATCACAATGTAACTACTAGAGATAAAGAACAGAGACTACAATCAAAATAAAAAATAGGAGTTAAACGGAAGGCAGAAGCCTGTCAGGCACCAGTGCCAAAAGCAAAATAATTTGAGAGCAAATCCATTGCCCCACCCATCTACCAAAAAAAAAGGCCAGGGTGGTAACTATATAGAACCAGACAGGAACTAGAGAAAAACAATAGCCTATTCACACATACAGAATACTGTGGAGAGGTTAATACTGCTGTGCAAATGAACATACTAAGATTAGAAGCTTACCAGAACATCTTTCTAGGCAATCCAGAAATTTCACATACTATGGCAAGATGCTCCACAAACAATATTGCTGAATAATGTGAAACTTTTAAGTTGCTTTGACAGAATTGGAGACAAGCAGTTTTCTTCATTTCTTCAGGTATTTTCATGAGCTCATTGATAGTTGTGAGAAAAAGGATGTCACTCACAGAAGTGTGTTAGCTTTGTGCACTTGAAGGCTTGCAGGATATATTGATTCCAACTTTTGTGAAGGCCAGGATTAGAAAATACAGGAATGAAGAACAGGACAGGACCTGTGCACATTGCACAATGTAAAATACATGCTTAGGTTTCATCTTAAAAGTGTTTTTCTACTGTAGCCCTTTATCATAATGGAATGGTACTTCAAAAAAAAAAAAAAAATCACTGAAATTCCAGTCTTTAGACTCTATCAAAACTTCCCAGATGAGAGCCCATCCATTGGGATCCCAAGCCTTGACAAAGGTATTTCTTTTCAGAAATTCACAATTCAAAATTTTTTGTTGCTCTATGATATTAAAACAAACATTCTGCTTTACTAAAGTTTGTAAGGTGATTTAATTTCCAGCACAGAGATCCTGGCTCATTCTCAAGTCATAAACAAGTATGCCCTAGTAACAATATTTAGTGAGCTGGGGATGGAATTCACCTCACCTAAGTTCAACAGCTAAAACTTTAAGGATTCATTCTTAGGTTAGCCCTTTGGGATAAGCCAAACTACCCTTGGAGATGCTCATCACATTCCACTGACTGGAGAGGAACCTAAAAGCTAAGGGGGATGAGCATCCCTGCTGAGCTGCCCATTTTGTTTCACTGACTAATGGCTAGGCCAGACAGAGCCTGAACTTCAGATGGCTACATTGAAATGAAAGGTGTCCCTCTCTAAACTTCAATCTAAGGCAGTGTTGTACTTTGCTGTACACTTCAGGGGTAGGTGCAGAGACACTTGCCAATGGTCCTTGTTTATTAGGCAGCAGCTCCAAAAATACCTCATTTACCTAAATATCTAAGGGAAGAAATTGAGAAGCTGCAGTAAAATATGGATCATTACTATTATTATTTCCCTAGAGGTTTTAAAATATCTGTTTTCTGTACATTTGGCTGGGAACTGTGGTCACTGATCAGCACATGAGTTCATTACATCTCCCCGAAGTTACCCCTAAATACCCCTTTTATTGCAGTTTATTAATCACATTTAAAACTCCTTAACCATGTAAGAAAATTACTTCAGGCTTAAATTTCAGTACAATTACCTTTCAGTGGTTGAATTTCCAACTTTGAGATTTAAGGGGATTTTCTGGAGTTTAATGCTTTTTTGTACATATGTGCCCTTAGCATTACTGTACTGCTATGCTATAGGAAATGAGGGACTTGTGCTTAGAGAACACCAGCTTCTTGTTAAATTCAATCAGCAGACAAACAACTGTGCCTTTGTCACAGAAGCCCAAGTTCAAATGCATAAGGATCAGATAATGAAGAAAAAAATAATCTTGTATGACACAATATGCTTTCACTTTATTTAAGAAGTGAATGCAGAGGTATCTAAATCAGATGCTCTGGAAGCAAAGCAGTTTAAATGAGTGTATTTTATAGCCTAAAATATGCTTAAGCAGTTGCATGTTTACAACAGCATATACCACATTAAAATTAAGTTAAAATCAGATTCTTTCTGTAGTCTTAAATATAAAAGAGAAGAAAACAAAACTAAAAGCAAATAAATGACCTTAAGTTCCAGAAATAATTTTAAAATTTAAGAAAGACAGGTTAAAATAATCAGACTTCATTTTCAGAAACAAATTACCATCTCAACATCCTTGTCTTTTATGTTCTGAATATGTAACAGGAAGTGGGAATTGTCAGAGGTATGTTCAACTATGCCTAAATTATAGCTATAAAGCCAGCTAGCCTAGTTGTTAGAGAACTTCTAGTTAGAACCTACTCAGATTACATGCAGATAATAAAAAGAATTAAGCTAGGAAGCTGAAGGGGTTTTTTGCCCAAGTTATTTAAACATGAATCCAATTACTGAAGTTTCATGGAGCAGCTGTCTCACTCCATTCAGTTTTCCCTAAAACAAAGATGATATGGCTGTATTGCAGTGTTGAACAATCCTGAATTAATGTGGGCAAAAGAAATCTCTTTTACAACATTCTGCTGTGGGAGGGGGTGTGGAAGGATCCCTTTTAACATAATAAAAATGATGATGATATAATGAATAATTATTATGGGATTTTATAGCTGGAAGGCATGGTAGTTATTTCAAAGCCATTTGTAACCAACAGCCTTATAAAAAGCTAGAATGTATTACATATGTGCAGAAGGTAATTGCAAGCATGTATTCAATCCCAACATCTGAAATAACTAATGTACAATGTTTGATACAACATCTTGATGAAAAAAGTGAATTTACAAATAACTAAACTAATTAATTATCAGCCCTTTTTGAAGGGAGAAATGATGACTTATAAATAAACTTTCATGAGAGGACATCTCTCCTGTCCTTCTCTGATAGCTACATCATTCCCTTCCAGCATCAAACTGCTTTTTTGGTGAAATGCAGAATCTCCAAAGGTATTTCCAACACTTAAGATATGGGAGAATGGGACCCTAAATATACAGGTCCTGGTTCATATGAGAAATAAAAGAGCAAGCAATAGCATTTTTTTCCTTAAAAAAAAAAAAAAAAAACTATGAAGGAAAAATAGATGAAGCAATGTCTAAGTTTGCAGTCAGTTTGTATAACAGCCTTGAAATGCATGGGCTACTTCACAGAGCAAGAAGTGCTCAAATTTTTTGCTTTATTTCCCTTGATTTCTAGAAATACCAGCAATTCCAGTAAGTTTTGAGGAAAATGTTTTAGTTCGTTATCAAAAGGCAACACTGCAATATCACTCAAGAGGTGGCCCATATGCCTTTCTGTCTCTCCAGGATTTAAAAATAGACCCCTGCTGCTGTTACTCCCATGTAGCAAAAGAACATTTAGTTTGGTAAGTGATCTCCCTGTCCTGATCTCTGCCTGGGAGCTTTATCATCTTATTTCCCCCACGCTGTTTTGCTGACGAGGAGCGAGAGGCTGGGCAGGCATCTGACCTCCAGCCAAGGTCAGCCCCGTGCCTAGACACATGCAGCCATCCTGAGATGAAGTGTGAATATCCATGGGGACCATGGAGGTGGGAGATGCAGCTGAACATGGGGCAGCTGCTTTGAAAAGAAGAATGAAATGCTCTGAATATGACTTTGAGAGGGCCAACTACATGTAGTAAAAGAGTTCCTACTTTTTTTTAAAAAAAAGCTTAACATTTCACAGAATTAATAACTCAATATTAAATAGATTTTGAATGAAAATAATAAAAATATTCATATTAATAAGTTTTTTTTCAAAAGAATCTTGGAGCAGACAATTTTTATATGCTTGTTTTGTAAATTTTTTAATTTTAACACCTCAACAGAACATAGTAAGAACTTCAAAAGGAAGGAGTAACTCCCTTGTATGTGCTCACATACTTACAAACATACACATTTACATACACTATTCTGAAAAGCACAAATCATTTTATTTCAAAATCAGATGATTAGCTTCCTGTCTAGGCCCTTTGTTTTCTACCAAAACACGCTTGTCTCATCAGCGTTCACCTATGCCAATGTCCAGAATTCCTGCAATCAACTTCCATCAAGAGTTTCTGCCTGCCCCCTAGAAATGTGTTGGTGCCACTGGGCAGTTTTGATCCACAGAGCAGCAGACCCAGACAGGTGTGAATGGAGAAGCAGAATACCCTGGTGTGATGTGGGTGTGCACATTTCTCACCCGCCTGTGCCCCAGGAGTGCAAATGAAGGAGGGCAAATTGCTACAGTTTTTAACATGCTCCCCATGGCAATATTGATCAAGAGTCCAGTGATCTGATTCTCAATATGCAAGAAGACCACAGGCTTGGCCTGGCAGCACACATGGACAGTCACTGGGCTTGGAAATACTCCCAGGCATAAGTACAATTTTGGGGCAAGGGGAGAGGGAGGGGAAACAGTGGGGGGAAGGAGATGACGGCTTTCAAACCATTTAAATAATGTGGCCCTGGGCTAGCTACCCATTAGTACCTCAGCTATTTATAACTTAGAAGTTATAAACAGACCCGTTTTATTAAAATGCTTAACCACTTTTAAGAAATAATTATTACTATTTCCATATCACAAATTATCACTGATACAGGAAGATTGCACTCTATGTTCCTGTGTTCCTAGATACAGCTACTATTCTAGTCTTTATTCTGAAAGAGCATAAGCTAAGGTGTGCATTGAAATGATTGTTTTAAAATGCAAGTGACGTACTTGAAAAGCTGCTGCTTGTTCAAAATTAATTCTTCCTCATGAGCAAGGATATTGCATTTCAGTTTCCAGGAATTTAAAGGGACAATGCAACCAACACTGATGCCTGTTCATTGTATGAATATAAACTACATTCCTGTTAGTTTGAATCCATTAATGAATTAATCTTTGTCAGAAGAGTGTCTATAAAGGAGGTTCTGAAAAGACCCCAAGGACATTATAGCACTGATGGTTTACCATTATGTGGTATAACAAAGTTTTACTTAACCAGTTCTAAGAGCAGACATATGGAGTCCATTAAACCCCTCTCTTTTTTGTGGTGTAATTCTGAATGGCTGTATTATACTACTTATTTAAAATATGGATTGTAACTTCCACCACCAATTAATAAGTGTTCTACACAGTGCATGCAATTTATAAAATGCACAAACTTTGTCCATCAGCACCTAAAACTTAAACATTCTTGAGAGCTGTATTTCAGTTAACTGTTACAAATAGAAGATTAATATGATGAGATCCAAGAAACTTTGACACTGATTAAGTCAGGGACACACAATTTTGTTGCTGTAAAGTCAATGAATAGGTGCTTCTCCTGTAAATCCCCTTGTATTTTGAGTACTTTTGAGGGGTTTTTTGTGGGTTTCTTTTTTTTTTAATGTATACTTTGTTATCCTCTGTCACACATGCATAATCATTCTCAACCATGATATTCCCAAGAATTTCCATTTAGTTCTTAAACAAATATTTTAAAAAAAGAATCTCACATATGAAACTAATCAACTCAACTGATTTCCCTTCCACAGTAAAAACTCCCTTCTTCACTGTTCCTTCTACTTGGTGCCACATTCTGCTCCCTTACTTTAGCATTATCTTTTACCACCTTCATTTCTTTATTTATACTCTAAAGGGTCCTGATTAATGTATTTAGGCCTTCATCTTGCATGCAGTTCCTGAATTTAGTGGAGTTCATCACAGACCTACAAAATACCTTGCACTGTACCTTACTTCAAGGGTTACAATAAACAAACCCAAGAGGCAGGGAACAAAGTGCACACTCAAGATTCAAGGGACTACGTTCTTGTAATGCATCCTACACCAATAATGAGCAGCATGGAAGTAAAGTTTAAGAAGTATTTAGAAAAATATAGCTGCACTGAACCTGTATGCATACATATAGATAGATAGATAGATAGATAGATAGATAGATAGATAGAGATATAGAGATATGGACTGTCAATCAAAATGTGTCAGCCAAAATTACAGCAGAGGGTGACTAAAAGAGATAAGCACAGGAAAACTTCCTTATTTCTATTCATCCCTTTATTGCTATGAAATGTAGTTAAAATGCTAAGATTTATTAAATTGTTTAAGTAGTTAAGAAGGAATATTTTCAAAGTTATAAATGGAAGTAAAAGAACTAACTCTGCTACTGACAACTAAAAATTTTCAAGTCCATACAACCACCAAATTCAACTTAACATACGTTGAATATCAAAAAGTTTGAGCTTTTGCTGGGAGTTCCAAGAGAGTCTTAAAGTCCACAAATAAAAAATCTCACACAGATGCTGGCCATTAGAAATAGATACATTGAAGAAAACAGGAGGGAAGAGAAGACCACACATTCCTGGCACTGGAACAGAGAGGTTGCCCAGAGAAGTTATGGATGGCCCATCCCTAGAAGCGTCCAAGGCCAGGGTGGATAGAGCCCTGAGCAACTTGGTCTACTGAAAGGTGTCCCTGCCCATGGCAGGGGGTGTTAAACTAGATGATCCTTGAGGTCCTTCCAACCCAAGCCATTCTATGATTCTATGACTCTAGACTGTTCTCCTCACGCGCCAACCTGCAGCCTGTCAAGTGTTACAGGGCCACCAAGGTGAGGATGTGCAAGGTTCTTTACTGGGCAGATCCACGTCCCACTGAGCCCATCATCTGCTCAGTTCACATCAGGAGGAGACCAAGAGCAGGTGATCATTTCCTGGAAGATGGTGGGGGTTAATACACATCAGCACCTGTTAAACATTACAAACACAGCTAAACTTAGATGAATGTAAGGTTCCCAATTAAATGTTTAAATCATACTATGACCTGCAACTTCAAAGTGACACTTTTCCAGCTTTTCCATTCCTGTTTTGGCCTCATTGTTTTATCCTGAATATGAAAGAGAAAGATCCTCTCCACATGAACCCAAGAGAATACTTTCCTTTGAAAACCAGTTCTTACACTTTATCTCCTTTCTCCAGTTATGAAACCTTGGGTACTTCATACAGCAACCATATAACCAAGAATTAACAATCAAATATAACACACAGCAAATATTCTCAGATGAGTCACCGTACTCTGTACATACTCGATTTGCTGGTGTCTTTGCTGAGCAATGATCAGCTAATTACTGGGCTAACTATAGAACACCAAAATAGTTACATCTGCTCAGACACAGCCACCAAGGAAAGAAAAGATTTCTCATTTCATACTTGAGTTATAATTAAAGTGTACATAATGACAGCTTTCAAGAGATCTCATTACAACTTTGCTTCAGCTATTCCCAATTTCTGACACAAGTATGTCCTTCATGTTTTTGAGAGGACTGCACAGCTCTATTAACTAATGCCAAAACCCTACCTTCAGGGTACTCTCCCAGGTCTTGTAATACATTTGAGCAGCTTTGCGTTCCCCAGTTCAATATCTGGAAAATTCCAATAGATCAGGTAAAATTACAAAACCAGAAACAATCCTTCTACAGATTTTTTGGTATGACTTTTTTCATTGTTTTTGCATCCCACACACATAAATTGATCAAGGAATAACATCAAATGCTACCATGGCTGTTTACTGGTCTTTTAGACTTGAAAGTCTATCTGGTGGACAGGACAGAGCTGGCCACCATACAGCAGCCTGGGATTCACAGCCAAGATCTCCATACCCAGGAAAGCTTCTGGAGTGTCCTCCAGTGCATCAGCAAGCTGTTAAAATCATCACTGTATCAACACAGAAATGTATCTCTCCCCACTGACAGTTGTTCAAATGGTGCATTTGGCAAGAGTACTTGCCAAAAAGGCGACTGGCTTTTGTTCAAGGAAAGCAATACAACATGGACAACAGGCAAGCAAGTCACGCTGCAACAACAGCTTTTAAAAGTAGCAGGGAAAAAACGAAGCCTGAGCTTTTTTCTGAGGGTTCTCATCTTTTTTTTTTTTTTTTTTTTTTTTTTTTTTTTTTTTGAGGAACTGTAAGAGGAATCTGCTACTGTTACAGCTACAGGTAGGGCTGCTGGTGGATATTCAGTTTCCAATTATTTGTTACAACACAGCTGAGAGCAATTAGACAGTTTACATTTGACTGGTAGGAGCCCAGTGCGCATTATGTGGACCATCAGGTCCTGCAGCCTAAACACAGTTCTTGATTTAATGGACAAATGAATTCTGCTAAACCACTTCAAATAGAGGAATGTTTTCTGAATCTGTGTGCAGGCTGTTAATATAGTTCTATGAAGTCTCATTCCAAAGAGATCACAGCACACTTTGTCAGATGTAATAAAAACTGCACCCCAAAATCCCACACCAATGAATTTGGTATTGTTTTCTGGGGCTGCTTGTAAGCTTCTAGACTGACATCTTGTTTGGCAATTATTCTTATTTCCACTGAATGATACTTTCTATGACAACGGTCTGCTTTTCATGAAAAGGGCGGGGGTTTTTTCCTATTTCTTTGCCAAACCTCGATCATCAATAGAAAGCACCTTTTTGTTTTTCTTCACCAAGTACACTGATTCCTTCACTCTATCCTTCCACATTCTCTACTGTGGAAGCATAGTGTTCTTGGTCCTAAAAGAAAGGTCTGAGGATTAAGAAAGGGACAAATTAAGGCTACAGATTCACTGCATCTCTTACTGCTCAATTGCCAGTGCCATGGAACTTGCCTGATTCTTACAAAAGCCAATAATGAAGACCTGAAATTTCTTCTATGCTGTCTCTTAAGAGAAAGAAAATAATATAGCAGCACACTAATGCAATACACTAATTTTGCTGCATTATTAAAACAATAATTATTTATCATTATTTTGGCAATTTCAAAAGAATGTCTCCTCCATTTATAAAAGGACTGTTTTTTCACTTATGCAAATGTACTAAAAATATGTCTGGCTTGGAAGCCAACACAAAGAAATATCTTCAGGACAAACTCCACAGAGTAGAAAGGGAAACTTTATAAAAAAAACATGATGACTTTCAGTATAAACAATACAAATCTCTACAGCACACAGTGGGCTTGATGTACTCTGGGTGAAAGAACCTATTTCAGGACAACAGGTCCATTTATGGACTTCAAAAACTTTTGAAACACCACAAACCACCACTGTAAGCAGTTGCATGAGCAGGCAGTCTGGTCCTGGGGCACCTGGTACAGAGACCCTGATGGGAGCTTCAGGTTTCTGCAGGCTTGGAGTGGAGGCAGCAGCTGAGCTGAGCCCTCTCTGCATCCTGTCCTGTGCCAGAGGAAGAGCCTGTCCAGGAGCAAGTGCTGAGGGACAGGCTGTCTCCTGGGGCAAGTCCAGCTTAATAGAGTGGGATTTCTGGAGGAGTGAACATCTCCTGAAAGCAGCTGTGAGCTGTGAGTCCAGCCCACGCATTTTGTGCACCATGTGGGAGCTTGAATTGGTTTAATCTGGCAAAGAGGATCTAAAAAGGGGCCTAAGCTGTCCTTGGCACCCAGTGAAAAGTTTATTAAGGGTTGGTCCACGTTGGCCATGTTTCCAAGCTCTCTGTGAGGAGGCTGTGCCAGATGAGATGGACAAAGGCTGGGGAGCTGCTGGACAGTGGTTTACACAGGGAACTCCAAGCAAGTGCAGAAATGTATTGCTGAGTTTAGCAAGAGAAATGGAAGAACAACTTATACCAATGAAAACTTCATATTTCTCATAGCCATGGTGAGGAAGAATTGATACTGGCTGCCCAAGGAAGCATTTGAGTCTCCATCCCTGCAGGTATTTAGAAAACACGCAGATGGGTGTCTAGGGGTGTGGGTTAATTGTGGACATGGCAGTGCTGGGCTAACAGCTTGACTCACTGATCTTAGAGGTCTTTTCCAAGGTGAATGACTTTATGATTCCATTGTATAATGAGGACTCTTGATCAATATTCTGTCTTCCACAATTTCGAAGGGAAGTCTAATATCTTGACAATCCGAGAGGAAAACAGTGCATGGGAAAATTAAAACTGTATCCAAAAGGCTTTCAAGTTTCCTTTCCATGTGCATGCTCCCCACAGATAAGACACACACATTCCAATGTGGAGACCAGGGTTTGGAGGCTGATTTCCCCACCGAGCAGCTTATTCATTGGCTACTGAGACCACCACCATCACTTCCAAAGTCCTCATAGCAGATGCTATGGTATCATTAGGAATTCATTCTTTCTCACCTTTTAAGTGATCTAAACAACTCCCAGATTAAACTTGGGAAGGAAAACCAGTCCCACATTTAAGGTTGTGGCAAAATAGAACAGCTTGGATTTACTGCTTCATAGACTAGAATTACTTTTTATTATTATTCCCAATGTTAAAAAAGTAGCCCTTCTCATAACTGAGGAGTCTTTCTTCTGTAAGATTTATTGATTAATTCTTCTCATAGTCTTTAGTTTGCCCTATTTCTTGCTTCAATGAAGAATACTGAGCTGAAGGTAATAAAGGTACTGGCCCTGTCTATTTAAGCTGCATCAACCACATGCAACAGGCATCAACATATAATGTCAAACAGTTGAAATTGCTTAAGGTCTTTTGCTCTTAACCCCAACACAAACCAATAGCAGATGAGCCTTGTCAACAATTTGCTAGTTGCTTAGTACACTCCAACTATCGTGTTCTAGGCTGCACATGACATTTCTGGTTGGCATTAAAGTGCATAATGAAGAACATATTTGCATTCTGTATTTTTCCAATTTTAATCACTATATTACAGGCTTAACAGGCTTACAGTTCATGTCAGGAGCCAAACTGTTCTAATAAAATATGAAGCATTTATCTACTGGAAGGCTGAAAAGAGTAAAGTTTGTTTATTGCCAAGTCTGAAACAATGCTAACTAGAGCGTGTGTTACTTAATCTCATTCATGCCCATAAGATTTTACATGCTAAGACTAAGCTGAGTAAATAAAATTCAGAAACTTGAAGGAAATCTCATTCTCTTATTTTTATTGAGCATTAGTAACAAGCTTGCCTCTGCACTGGAAATAGCCTGTTTTCCAGCTCACTTCAGCTACATCTAGGGCACCTAAGGCTAGGGTAATCTATAATCTATGTAAAATGGGAAAACTACAGGGCAAATAAGCAAAGGAGAACAGTCCTACCAGAACTCAGGAAAAGCCCTGCATAAGCAAAGCATTTTCATAAACACATCCAACTGTTAGAAAATTTCATCAGACACTTGAAAACCAATGGTGACATTCTCATTCCACCCAGGTCAGCATAAGATGAGCAATTCATCTCACAGGGCCAGAATTCTCCCAGTATCTTTGCCCTAAGAAACTTACTTTGCTAAATTTGAGCAAACTGAAATACTGTGCACTAAAGTCTGAGCGTGAGATTCTGACCATTGTGCTGCTTCTAGGAAGAAAGCTTCCAAAGAACATGCCAGATAAAAGCACTAAAAGAAGAAAATAACGTAGTGCTAAGGAAAAGATCTTCCAAGTCATAAATATGCAAACAAAAAAAAAGCATGTAGCAGAATGCAAGCAAAACCAAAATACTAGACAACAGAATTTAATTTATTTCTCAGATGTGCAGAGTCTTCACCATTGTAGAGCTGCCGCAAGACTATGTAAGGAGCAAATGTCCCATTTTCCAGAAAAAGAAATGTGGATACAGGACATTTTCTGAACAACTTCACCAAGGTCATACATGCTGAGAATCAGGAAATGAAAATATACCTTCTGTGCACCTGAGAGTGTTCCTTTTCACTGCAGTCATCCTGCTCTGAATATTTAGCAAAACCAAACAATCATTGTAAAGCCATAATTCATAGAACTCTTTAAAAAACTCAGATTACTAGATTTAAAAACTTCAAAAATTCCTACGAAGTTATCTTCCAAGACAAAAATGAACCAATGGAACCACTCTCAGTAAGGTCAGGCTTTTTGGATATTGGGAGACAAGAAGGTGGTATTTCAAATAAATATGGAAATTTTAGCAATATGCCCTGAGAAAATTCTGGATTTGCGGGCAAGCAAAAGAGTTCATAGACACTTGGACAAACAGAGAAGGAAGAATAAATGCTATTTATGCTGCCATAGCCACACATGGCTGAGAAGAGGAGCAGCAAAACAATCTAACTAGAAAGGGGAAGGTAAAAGAGCAGAATAGGTGTCTTTAAACATAGTAGAGAAACACTGGATTGAAAAATTAGAACTCTGAAAATATGAAAGCATCTGATTTAGAAAAATAACACATGAAAAAGAAAACTCAAACAGAATGTTTCCAAACTACACAAACCTACACTTAGCTGCAGGACATCACTTTAATTCAGTCCAACATCACTGAGCTTTACATCCTGCTTGTACTCCCATATTTAAAACATCCACCAAATTTTCTGTCATCCTCCCTGTTGTCAACTCCAGGCACCAGAGCCTGAAACTTCAAAGATGATGGACCAGACTTAGAAATCTTGAACTAGAACAGATGGAGCATATTTGCTTTTCAGATATATTCATATTGCTATCTCCACACCATGCAGGAATACTATTGAAAATGAAATTAAATGTACTAGCTTCTGTATTTCAGATCCACTTAAATCACAGCAGGCTGGGTGTCATCCTGAAATATGACACTTCATGACTACAGGGCTTTTTTAAATTCAAATGAGAATTCCCTCTTAAAGAAGATAAAAATGTATTATGTACCTGTGTACTCTAAGTGTTTACCATTCAGTACATTTCAAGCAAAAGTTGGAATTGGTATTTAGCAAAGGCCTATTGATTTTTTTCATAATTCCATGGAAATGCAAATACAGTCTTAAAAACAGACAGGTCATATGTTTCTAAAAAATTAAAAGCTACTTGGCTGAAATTACACAGCTTATGTTTGCAATGTGAATAATGAGAGACTGGAGAATTAAAGAAAAGACAGTGGAAGCTCTGAGGAGGCAAAGACAAAAATGGTTATCTCCTTTTCTTATATTCTTAATACAAGAAATACACATTTCTTAATTTTGCGAATACCTTAAATTTTTAAGGCTCAGTTTCCACTTTCAGATAAGGTAAATTTAGTAAGGTGTTCAGTTTAGTAACTCTAACTGTGGGCCTCTTTGAGACATCTTCATTTCACAGCCCAGTTCTGAGGTATCTGATAACATAGTTACCTCAGTTTGGAAGGAAATAAAATATAATTTGGGGGATTTTTTGAGAGTACATAGATTCTTCATATAGCAATTAAATCAGACCATTGGAAATACCTACCTTCAATTGAAGAGCTCCATCCTTTGTATCTGGAAGTTTAAATGTCAGGATAAAACCCCATTAAATACTTTCAGACACTGACCCAGTAATGAAAAGAGGCAGTAGTAGTTTCTGCACCCTGCAGAGCACTGATGCAGAGTCTAACAGGTTTTGCTATCTCAGTTCTGAGAGACATGACAGCACAAAAGAATTCACATTAGATAGAGCCAGCACTTCCCAAAGCTCCTAAATCATTGCCATAAATGCAATGGTCTACACGCTGGTGTGTGTTCAGACAATAAACTTGGAGGCAGGAAACTTTTTATGTGCTTATTATCCTTCATAATAACCATATAAATGCCTAGAGATTAACACTCTAGGACCTGTTAGGCACACATATCACTGATATAGTTTAAACTGCACTGTGATGAAACACTACCCTCTACACCAGAGGTACTGAGGCATTGAAGGGAAAGACAGACCTGCAGTGCCTGCTTAAGCTGCTCAACATTTATTTAAGAAAAACAGAGAGAGGAAAAAAAAAACTTGTAGACACACATGCAAAAATCTGTTATGGGGTGGTGGTGTAGAAGAATCTGGTTTTAAACACACTGGCCATCTCTGTTGGTAAGAGAACCAGGCACCTTGGATTCAGATTTCATGCTCTCACCACTAAACCACAATCCCTGCAGAGCATTTAAGTAAAGCTGTAAATGGAACATCAAACAGCAAATGCAAAACTCTAGGATGGACTTGAATATTATCAAGAGCATTCAACTAATCAGATTTCTTCTTAGCTAAAAATACATAAACAAAAGAAAAATTATTCCACAGAGCAGAGTATCATGGGGATCTCTGCATGATTACTACAAGGACAGTGTTTCTGTTACAAACTGAGAATGAATGAAAAAAAACAAGAAACAAATAAATAACAAGCAGTGATAACTTTGTTTGTGCTAAACAAAATGGTTAAATTTTAGTCACAATTTCATAATTTAGTGGTATGAGATGCAAACGCAAAAGAAGGTTAACTCTAAATAGTTCTGACATTAAATCATTGCAATATAAGTCTCTTGACAGACATGCTATTCCTCCACAGCACTGCATTTCATTGTGTGCTTTTTCTCATTACATATCCACCAAACTGGAACTTAAGGTATTTTTTAGATCAAGCCCAGTATGGCACATGCTATGCAGAAGGCCAAAAATATAGACTCAAATACCATTTTGTGCAGAAAAAGAAACTTTGCAACAAAAAATTTACGTGGAAATTTTTATACTGAGCAAAAGCGTTGCTCACTCCAGCACCAGTCAAAGCTTTAGAGGAAGGTATCAGAAACCTCCTGTTGGTAAAGGCAAATTCATCTCCCAACTAAGAGTATTCCCAGTCTGTGATACTCAAGTCTATATCTAGAAGCATGAGATTAAGTAAGTCCTAAAAAAAACCGTATAATCTTTATAAGAAATTTTTTTTTTCATTGTTATTATGTAGAAGTATTACCTACTTTACCATTCAATAGTCAAACCTCAGATTTAGCAGGCATGGCTACAGGGGCCTGCTGTGGTGAACATCTGTCTAGCTGCATAATGATGGCACAAACAATTATTTAATTTTCTTCAACCTCTATCCCAGCTCTGTAGCAGACTTGAATAAAACAAGAACATCACTTGTGGCTCATTTTTTCAGTTACTAAGCATCCCCAATTGTCATTCTCTTTTACTTCATTTTGTAACCCCAGGACTCCATTTCTACACCTCTAAGAGACCCCCATCACTTCAGGGAGGTGCATGGGAAAGCACTCGGAGCACTCTAAAACACTATCATGACTTCCACAAACACCACATGATTTTCACAATCACAGTAATCAAGTTATTAAGAATGAGGTCACTGGGTTTGCTAACATCACATAATCAGAAAGCAAATACCATGGTGGATGAAGTAGCATTGCCACTAACTACTCCTCTGGGTCTTCTCTTGGAATTGGAAGGGTCAGTGCATGTATTTTTTTGAAGTTGTCCACATCTATGGATATGAACCACACATGGAGCTGCTTATCAGCTAGAGTGCATACACTGAGCTCCCAGCAAAGACAAAAGCAACAGAATGCAGATGAAAAAACGTTGACTTTAGTAATTAGAAAAAGCCAGCTGCAGCTAATAAGGAAAAGGAATGTTAAACTGAGACCTTTTTTTTTTTTTTTTTAAACTTACTACATCTGAGACACAGAAGCCAAGCAAATCACTGGACTCTTTCACTCTATGACTGCTGGTAGAAAGCTGTGCATAGAAAAACTACTGTAGTTGATCTGGTAGGAACACAAGCCCTAAATGGAGGTCTTCGTTCAGGTCAAGCTTTGGCAAATTCTAATCCTTCTCAGGTGACATTACATGTATTCAACCACATCCAGTTGATCTCTTCAAATATTTTCCTTCCTCTCCTCCTTAAGCCTTCCAGAGTGTGTTTAAGTAGCACAGACTAATGTTATTTTTCCCAATGAGCCTCATGTTTCACCAGGCTCAATATGCAGCAGTTTCACTCAGTTGCTGCTTGGAAAGCAGTTAGAGAAAAGCCCCCTTCCAAAGCTGAAATAAACTCCTACATATTGATGCCACTGCTAATTACAAAAACTGAAAGAAAAGTTGACAGCAGCAAGGCTTTTTTCAGGAGTCTGAAGGAAGAGTTAAATTAAAGAGTTGTCAAATATATCATCAGCAAATTGACAACAATATCCCAGAGCAAGCACCATCTCAGGAACATCCACTCTGCCTGAGAGAGATTGACATCGCCCCCAGATTTACAACAAAATGAGGGAGACCAGAGTTAGGTCTAGTATCTTAATTATTACATTCACAGTGCACTCTTTGGTATCTGTAAATATTTGAGAGAAGAAAAATGGGGGAGCAAGGAACTCATGGGATGGAAAATCAGCATGACATAGAATCCTATTTTTATGACAACCAGTGCTACTTTTAAATACCAAGAAGATTCTCTAGGTTGATTTAAGTATTCCAACAACATTAAGGGGATTGCAACTGTGCATGATTCTGTCACCTATCCTAAGGATTCCTAAAGGGAAGGACTTGTCTGTTTCCTCTCCACTGCTGGCTATTACTAAAAAGAAAAAAGCAGGCTCAAGCCAGGTACCCAATACATTTCCAAACTATCTTTCACAGAATGGCTGAAGTTGGAAGGAACTTCTGGAGGCCAAAAGAGCCATTTGGTCCAATTATCCTGTTCAAGTAGGGCCAGACAAATGCAGCTGCCCGGGACCACATATGGATGACTTCTGAGTATCTCCAAGGACAGAGACTCCACAACCTCTCTGGACAACACATATCAGTCCTCAGTCATCTGCACTGTAAAAAAGTATTTCCTGATGTTCAGAGGGTACCTGCTGTGTTTCAGTTTGTGCTCATGGTTCTTGTTCTGTCACTGAGCACCAGGCAAGAGCCTGGCCCTGACCTAACTGCACTCTCCCTTTCAGCTACATTGATGAGAACCCCTTTGTGCCCTCTCTGGGCTGAACAGTCCCAGCTCTCTCAACCTTTCCTCTCAGGAGAAATGTTCCAGTCCCTTTATCATTTTTGTGTTCCTTTGTTGAACTCCCTCCAGCACTGAGGAGCCCAGAGAAGGACACAGCATTTAGCTGTGCTTCACCATAGCTGACTAAGGGGGAATGGTCCCCTGCTGGCAGTCCAGAGCACCCTGAGCCTTCCTTGCAGCAGGGGAACATTGCTGGCTCACGCTCAGCACAGCACCCTCCACGTCCCCCAGGGCCCTTTCTGCCAAGCTGCTTTCCTGCTGACTGCCCCCCAGCTTACAGTGATGTCTGGGGTTGCTCTTTCCCAGGTGCAGGGCTTTGAATGTCTTGTTGAACTTTGTGAGGTTTCTTTTGATTTCTCCAGCTTGTTGATGTCCCCTGGATTGGGGGTATTTTCCAGAATACTGCTGGCACAAGATGCAAATAATAAGACATTTTTAGCAGAAGAACAGGCAGTATAATCCTCTTCTTGTACTCAAAGCTGAGCAAAACTAGATTCCCTGTGACATAATACACAAGTCTCTGTCTTGGGCTGCAGAGACCGTGCAGAAGAGATGGATAGAGCGTGTACAACACAAATGCAGAACAGTAACAGAAAAAATGGTCTTTCTTGCTCAAAGAGATACAGATGAGGCTGAACACCAATCTGAAATAGAGAAAATAAGTTTTTCTGCAAATACATGCCCTCAGCACAAAGGGACTACATAATCCAGGGAATATGGATGAATCTGAGAATCAAAACTACAGATCAGACACCCAGCCTTGTCCACTAATAAAAAGGTAATTCTCTGCTTCTTCTTCCTCTCCATGTGTCAGTTTTGTTTACCTGAATCCTTCAAAAGGAGTATATATATTTTTACTACTTCACATCTGTACAGCACTAGACTAGGTGGTCTACAAGTTCTGCTCACCTAAATATAAGATTCTGTAGATTTTCTTCTCAGTTTCACACCACGCATTTTGCACCAAAGAAAGTCATAGCTGCTAGTTCTATAAGAATCTCCATTAAAAAAACCAAATCAACCACAAAAAAAACCAAAAAAACAGAGTGAAGTGGAGTCAAAGTAAGCTTCACAGAAAACAAAAAAAGTAACTTTAAACACTACAAAAACATTAGAGACCCCTTTTATTTTAATTCCTAACTACAGCCATAAGCATTTCCTAAAACTGAATTCCAAAAAACTTTGAAGGCCACAGACAAAATTCAGCAAATCCTGTGACTAATAAAAGAATTATTATAACTACTTGTAATTCTACAATTCCATTATAGCTAAAAAGAGAAATCATAACTCAGTGTCATCTCAGCATCAGCAAAGATGCTGCATTCCAGCATATTGCAATAGTGCTGTAAGAAATAGAGTTGGAAACCAAAGCACTCTAGAAGCACCACTTCAATTAGATGCTGACATTTTTCACGTCCCTACTGCCATAACATTTCACACTGGAAAGCTACTTAGCATTCACAGAAAAGAGGAATTTATCTTCTGTTACCATTTTCATTGATGAATATATGTATATAAACCACAAGCTTTACAGGTAGGAAGACTAACAGAAAAAGCAATCCCTCTGACATCCTGAAGGAAACCTCTTACCAGGGAGGCAGAATTCCCAACACTGAAGCCTGTCAGGTAAAACCAAACATGTAATGTGTAATAATGATTGTACCCATGTACAATCAATATTTGCTGAACAACTTAAAAATAGACCAAGACAGATGCATGCAGGCCAGGCACATTTTGTATGACCCAAGCAAGGAACTTAAGTTGAAGAACTGTCCTGCTGCCACAGGAGTACATCACAACAGCAAAGGCACACAGCTACCCTATTCCAAGAGGTGCCTTCCCTCAGATGTCACTTAGAGAGTCAGCTTTCCTTGCACTCAACAAAGTAGGGGAGAGAATGCTGACCATTTTGGAGAAGATAGGAGAGCAGTTTTAGAGGTAAAACCACCTCCTGAGAATGTCCCTGGTGAAAGTAAAACACATAACCTGATGCCAACAGATAAATAAACGAATGCTCTGTGAAATTTTCCTTAGCTTTAGGTTTCTTGCAGGACTGAAGCATCTCAGATCAGAGGCTAGTGGTAAGTATTTCACAATAATGGTTAAAAGCTTTAAGAAAACTGAAACTGCAGCTGCTGTGTTGTGCTGTAAACAGAACCTAATGCACCTTATGTGCAAAGTGATTGTGCCAACTTAGTTACTCTTGCTGAGTCAAAACTGAACCCATGCCCACCACATCATTCATGAGCATTGTGTACAATGAGATGTGAACCAGGTCTGAAGTAGCTCACATGAAGGGCCAAAGAACATGTCTGCTTGGGGAAGGGAATCCAGGACAGATTTCTGATTTCTGCTTTGGTGACCTTAGTTCAGAGGCTGCCATGTCAGCAGGGCCAGCACTGCAGGGCCTCACCTCAGCTGAGATGTTGACTACCATCTCAAAATAGACAAAGCAAAAGATGATGGAACTTCAGTGCCCATTCGACAGTCACAGCCATATGCTTGGCAGTGGAAACACTGTCTAAATTGGAAGGTTTATAAGAAAAACATATGGTATCTACCAAAATTTTTGAGTAATTCCAGAAAGAAGAAAGAGCAAATCAGTAACATCTATCTTTACTAAGCACAGTTGCTGTTTCAGTTGTTTCCATCTTGCCCATAATGTTTTGCTATGGATGTGATGGGTGTTGTCAGTGCTGCTATACACGTGCAGATTAATCTGTGCATGCACAACAGCCATTTGTCTGATGTGGCTAGTTTGGAGTTTTTTGGTATTCCAAAGGTGGCAACCATACGCTGAGAAGACCATACATTACTGCAGAGTATATGTTTGTGTGCAACACATTTCAGCCAGCATTTCAACTCAAAAATAAAATAATGTGCTTGGATCAGGAAGTTTATATTTTATGGCAGCACTGCAATTCTCTAACACAAATACACTTGTCCCTTTGCCGTGTAAAAGCAGTACAAATATCAAGACAAAAAGGCACAAACATGATATTCATTGCTGCACATGGTCTGCTTTGGAGTTAGTGCACATACAATTGTCCAGTGATTAAAAAAACCCACCAACCTAAAAGCCAACATCACAAACATTACTGATCTTCCATGTCCCTTCCTCCACCTCACTACATCTATGTTTGGGTCCAGTTTTCTTCACGATGGAGAAAATCTTGACTATACTCACAAAAAAATAGACAAAATTTTCTGCAAGATAAATTTGAGAGTCAGTCCCTAAACCATACGCTTTTGATTATTTTTAGATTTAAATCCTAGAGAGAAAAAATATTTTTACAAACAGAAAATCACAGTTGAAGTACTTTCATTTTTGGATCTATGTTAATTTTACATGAGATTTGCCATTATCCTTATGAAATAACACACATAATTCCACTGAAAGTGTGGGGGTGGGGAGGGTGGTGTTTGAAACAAAATTACAGAACTGCACACCTCTTCTAAATATTCTGCGTGTAACCTGTAATTGCTTACATTTCCCTAGTTACAGCCTTATGACTATCCCATAAAATCAACAAAAAGGGAAGGAATGGAGACAACACTTCCTCACAGAAGGACAAAATCTTAGAGATATATCAAGTACTTGGCTCTACTGAAATTTGTATTTCAAAAAGAAATACATAAGTGATTAATTACTGAAACAAAGAACATGAAGGGTTTTTGTACTTTTCACCAGATCTTAACAGATGGGATCTTAAAAACCACCTATTGATCACATAATCAAGGTACCTCAAATAGCGATTGCTTCTCTGCTTTCCTGTAAAAATTAATCTCTTCCCTATTCCTTCTTTTATATCCTTTTGCACTTCACAGTTTGCACATTCAATTTGTTTGTCCACAAACAAAAGGAAATTTCAGAAAATTTAACTGCCAATCTTTCATATGCTGTCCCCTAAAAAAAATTTTTTAAGCTCAAATCTGAATTTAAGTAACAAGCACTTGCAGCAAAATAGGAGAAGATTAAAGAAGCAGAGCTATACAAGTTCACTGGAGTGTTTCATTCAAGGGTATTTAGGTAGAAACACAGGGATGAGACGGTGGGATCTCTACACATCCAAAAGATGCTAGCAGCTGCTCTGTGGACCACAGTTTGACAGACAAAGGTCAGAGATGTGTACAGCTGTTTGAAATCAAAGTGCTAAGACACAGAAATCCCAAAGTAAGGACAAACAACTAAAGTCTCAAATCCTTTTAGTCTCAGAGGAAAACCTACAGAGGAAAATGTCATATTCCATTGTTTCACTTGTCATCTCCATTCCATGTTCAGAACACAAGTTTCACACCAATTAGGTATTTTGAAATAGTATTATGTATAAACACCAATTTCTTATAATTCCTCCATCCCACCCACCCCCTCCACTGCAGAAACTTCATCAGAAAGGTGACATTAGAGTATTGGCAAACTTATGCTCTCCCTCTTGCCTCTCCTGTGCTTGACACTGTGTTGTATCACCAACTGCCTTTTTGGGGCAAACACTGCAGAGACCACCACCCTGATCCATTTCAACTTCATTTCTCTTCTGAATTTTGAAAAGTATTAGCGAAAATGGACAGGAGCCACACATGGAGAGAATAAAGTGGCACAGCAAGAATTCAAGTCAGACAAAGGACCTTACTGCCCACAGATATGCAAAACTCAACAAGTGTTGCACTGAAGTCTAACCAGTAAGTGGTCGTCATGGAAGGAGCTGCCTGGACAAAGCCATCGTGTAGGCAGGGAAGAGAGCTCTGCATCTGCCCTATGGTGCTCACCAGCAAGATCCAACTGACACCTCAACACCTCCCTTCCTAAGATGTATTACTTAGGATCCAAGTATCAAAATGCAACACAAAGCCTGTTACACCCTCTACACCAAAAATTACTTGGGAACAGGTTTAATCCCACCACTGCTGTCCCAAAAAGTGATAGATTTCCTCCTCTTGCACAAAGTTACTTTGCAGCACCACACTGACACCAAAGCCTTACATCTGCTAAACACGTACTACAAATACAATGAGTATACAAACCATGGCAGCACCTAATTTCAGTTTCTAAAGCAGTCCATGATGAAAGGATCAAGCTGTTACATTTGTGCATTACCAACAGCCAATACTTATGAAGTCATGCTCTTCACTAAGAAAAGGATTAGCAAATACTTGGAGCCTAGACAAATACAGAAGGTTCTCCAACTGTGCCTGAACAAAACTTTGAGGTGAAAAGAAAGGGCATGCTTGAGGAACTGAATTTATTAAAATACCTGAAACTAAATCAATCTCTAATACAGGAGAAATTAGAACTTTCAGGGACTGTATCTGTTAAAGTTAAGAGCTGCACCAACACTTAATTTCAATATAGGTAGTAGATCCTTTCTCATTGAAGGCTGATTTCAGGTTAGTTCAGGGGCTAACACTGAAGACATGTACAGCTGAACTACACTTTAATTACAGAGAAAGATAATCAAGAAATCTTATCTTTATTTAGGTAGAGGTATGCTTTATCTGATCAAAGGCAGGCATCTACCATGGGAGGAGTTAAATTGTACTAACAGTTTGATGGACTGCACCAACTAGATCAATTATAAAAAGAACACGCAGACCTTCATGTTCCAGATAGTTACCTGCAGTCACATGAGCCCCTCCCCAGAATTTAAAATCAAGGATGCATTTTTGGAAAGGATGTTATGGTCAGTTATAAACTTTCAAGTTGGAGGTACAGTAAGTTGGGCAATGTTTTCAGTCTGTGATGATTTGCAGATTTGATTAGACAGTCCCTCTAGTAAGCTTAAGTTTTTGGTATTAAAAAAAAAGCTAGATTATCAGAAATGAAGTGCAGGCCTCCATGGGGTAGTCAGAGTCTTGGCAGAAAGAGCAAGAGAAAGAAAAAACCCAAAAAAGAAACAGCCCTTTCTTTATTTCTTTATTCTTTGAATTTTATTACCAAACACCTCTTCCACTTTCTACCTTTTAAATAATTTCATTTTTTCCATATTTTTAAAGGCAGCTTATGTAAACAACACTATGCTAACATACTTTAACATAGTAATTATGCTGGCCTGTATGTTGTAAATGACACATTAAATTGGGAAACTGCACTCTTGCTTTTATCACCATAATGTCCCTATATAAGTGTAAAAACTCACTTTCAGTATCTGTCATGCATTTTGAGCTGCTTTAGTGAGAGTTTTCAGCCAAGCCTTAGAAAATCCCCTCCATCCTCTAAAAGGGGAAAATACACCGTTAAGACAAGTTTATCAAGTGTCCAAATCTAAGCTCTTCATCATAGTGTAAATCTTACAGCAAGTTTTAACACAAAAGCATGGACACAGACTTCAAGGTCTGATCAGGCACACCCATCTAGCCCAGCATCCTAAACCCAAGTGACCTGTGATGGAACCTAAAGGGATGGATATAGGCAAGGAAAAGCACACACACCCCAACACTGTGCCAGAACAAGCTCCCCAATTCTAACTTCCCCAGTAACAGGTTTTGGGACACCCAAAGGAGTCAAATGCACAGGACTTGCCCCAAAATACCCTGCCCAGCCTCTGCTTGCTAAAGAGAGTCACGTACATACGAAGCCCAGAAGTATATCTTATAAATATTATAAGCAGCACTAAAAGCCAACTTTGGGAAGCTGAAACACCTAACCTTAGATGTCTATTTTGACAGAGAATCCTACTCTTGGTGCTTTGAGCATTCTCCTGCAAATCTTCACAAACTCTTTGAGCATTGCTTATCCTCAGTAACACTGCATCATTAGCTAGTTCAGTATTCAGTCATTCACACAGAAATTTTGATTTCTGCCAGTTTATGACAGTAATAAGTGGAAATAGCAAAAGGTTTAAAAGTTGCAATTTTTCAATGGTTACAGAGTTAGGATATTCTAATTGCTGTAGTAACAATGTATGTATAAAGAATGATTAGAAACTATCCTTAGTGCAGGTCTGAGGAACAGAAGATACGTTCCAAAGCACTTCTCCTGATCATGAGCGATGGAAAATTGCCGCTTGTGTTAGCACAACTCAGTTCTGTCACAGGTTCTGTTACAACTGCTTAATGTCACACCTGAGGAAAAAAAAGTATCTCAAAGTACTGCTTCCACATAGAACTTAGTCTTAACCTGCAGATAAAAAGGTTAACTGTCCTTCAAACACGTTTCAACCTCAGAGAGAGGAAGATTAGCTAATAACAGCCAGAATAGTTGGATAATGCTAGACAATTAAAAGTCATGTAGAATGACTTTTTTTTGAGATAAATTACACTTCAGGAGCTAGAACAGTCCTTGTAAAAGTAGATATGGTATTTATTTCAGTCAAATATATCCAACAGAGTTTCTTTTTCCCTAATGCTTAAATCATCTATCTTTCCCAAAGCTTGGCCATACAACCCAACTGAGACAGGTTCCAAGATTATCCCAGGTAAATATCTTGTTAGGAAAGCTAAATCACAATCCCTAATATCCAAGCAGGTTTTTCTTCTAGTTGAAAATCCATGTAACAACTTCCTATAATAATAACAAGTTTGTGGTCAGGATTCCCATCTTATATTAAGATGATAAAAATTTAATTGACATAATTTTGAACCCAGTGACTGTGCCCCTCCATATTGTTCAATAAATGCTGTGCACAAAGCTATATTGAAGTCTGAGAAATACTTGGGAAATTTCCTGCCCCAGGTATTCCTCCTGTTTCCAGCTGTGGGTATTTTGCCATCACCACTGTCACTCATTCACACACTGCCACAGATATTCCCCCTTTATGTACCTCTAACACAGAGTGTAAGCATCTAGGAGATAAGTATTCACCTTAGCCCTCATGACACTCCATGAATAGGAGCTAAATGGAAAGACAAGTACTTTACAGCCACAGGTTTTGAGTACTTGGATATAAACTTCTGATTTAACTATATGAATGTGTCCCATTCACATTTTTTATTACTCCAACATTGGTCTTACCAACTGTAGAGAGCCGAGCCTCTCTGTAGACTCTTGAGCTTCCCCATCAAGGCAGGCACTGACTGCTATCATTGACTTTTTTTCCCCTTGGGGAGTTTTGTCAGCATCTGGTTTTTGATGGCTGTTTATAATGATCCCTATATTCTCTTCTGTCAAAACTTTTGCAGAATACCATCATGCCTCCCTGAGAGTCTCCATTTCTATGTACCCCCCTTTTGATTTGTGGCACTCTTTGGAAAAGTTGTTTTCACTATGTCTCTAAGGGAAAAACCAATGGTCTTTTGTGTTCCCAGTGATATTCAGTGAAATGCTAAGACATGAAGCTGCCCATCTTATACAGATTGCTAAAGAGAAATCTGAAAAAGAAATACAAATTTTCATTGAAGAAGGCTTACAAGAGAAACAAAAAATCAAGTTATACAATTCAACAAGAAAAGGGAAGATTAGACTAAACCAGCTGTGATACTACACCACCGAGCTTTCAGCTAGGTAACCCTTAAATAGGTTTTCAAATATCTTCTGCAGGAAAGGCAAAAAGGCTTTAATCCTGCTCAGGGCAGTGACTTGCAGAGGGAGACTTTGGTGAGGTGTTTTAAGGAAAATAAGGTTCTGTTCTGAGCAACTATGCAAAGCAATATTGTAATGAGCTGAAAAAGTAATTAAGAGCAGCAGTGGAATAAGTAGAGCCTGTTGATTATTATGTATTTATCAAAAAAAATTTAGTGAAGTGACATTAACTAACAAAACACAAATCAATGCAAGGTAGGAACCACTTTCTGAACCTTATTCTATTATTCTGCTTCTACTGCAATGTTGCAAGCCTTGATTTGGGAAAGGGTCGCAAGCAGATGGTATATGAGGAATCCTGGGAATGTCTCCCCAAACTTACTTAAGTCTTCTTTACTAGAGTATTCTACATCAGCAACAAATCCAAGCAAATGCCAATACAGGCATATACACTTAAAGTTTATTGTACAATTAGCTACTTTAAAAAAATCAGCTACACATGATATTTGCCCATCATTCCAGACTGAATGCAATTGATTCCTACCACATAGGAGACTTAATCTATGCCAAAAATTGTATTTCATTAAGAAAACGATATTATGGAGCATCTGAGATCATGTAACAGACAAAACAGAGAAATTTTAACTGCCAGTACCCCACAGTGACTGCCTGATTATTTGCAGATGGGATATGGAAAAATTGTGAAATTATTGGAATTTTGAGTCCTGTACGAAAGCATTACTTCAGACTGGATATGTCATGGCAAATACCTATTATAATTTGAATACATTCTTAGATTGTGCTTTCTGTGCTTAGAACTGGCTATTCTTACCTCTTTATACTTATTAACTGAAAAAGACTGCATTCTTCAAAGCCCAAAACAAAATCCATAGGTGATAGCATAAAATAGACCCAGTAAGTCAACTGTCAATACTGATCGTATTTATCCAAAAATTAAACTAAAAACCAATTTAAATCAATCTTCTTTGGAAAAGCCAACTGTTCAACAAGCACAACAATTGGTCTAGGATCAATCAGTGAACATGAGATCAATTAAAACCAGCTTAAGTTTTTGTAAGAGGACAATTCACACAACTTGAGTTAGATGTCTATTCATTTCAGTACTCCCACAATGCAGCCCTTAAGCTCTGTTGTAAAGCAGAAATACCACTATCACCCTCCGCTGTCTAGCCAGCACTCTAAGTAGTTCCACATTTAATTAAAGACACAGTATACCCTTTGTTAGCACAGATAGTCTGGTCACTTTAAAGGACTGCTATCGTTTTAGCCACACACACATAAATTAAACTCTGGAAACCATCAAAACCAAACAGCCTTGCAATTTTATTTGCACCTACTCTGAAAGTGATATAAGCACAAAAGTGCAAACTATTTTCTTCTCACAGTTTTATTACTATTTGTAGCAGCTTAACACTGGAGATATTAAGTCCCTCCCCTTCCAGATAACACCACTTAAAGTGCAATTCTTTCAGAAATTTCTCAGCAGCTTGAGCCACCTGATTTTCAGCGAACTTTAGAAATGTGAAGGGGATGCATGGCTGAGAAAATAGAAAAATAATGGATAGAAAAATAATTCAGAATATGTGGATAATAAAACATTTTATAATAAGGTGAACCTCCCCACCACTCAAAAAAAAAAAAAAAAAAAAAAAAGGTAAAAAAGAAGCAGACGAAGCCTCGGCCAGGCTGCCTGCCGGAAGGCGCTGCAGTAACCTCTCCGTCCACACGGGAGCTGTACTGGCATATTACACCACTCCGGCTCAAAGCTCCGGCATCCCGACATCAGCGTTTAGGCAAACCGATGAAGCCCCAACGCACCGTTTATGTCTTTTCCTCAAAGGGATCTGCACGTTTTCAGCAAAGCTGGCGGCACAGAACTCCCCCAGGCGCTGGGCAAGGCGCGGTGCTCTCCGCCGCCGCGGCTCTCCCGGCGGTCAAGCCCCGCGGGAGCGGCACGGCGGTACCGGAGGATGGAGGGGAGAAGCCGCATTTCTGCCTCGGAAACGTCCACGGAAAGCAGCTTCAAAGTCCGTCCCGTGGACACGCGACTCTAACTGCGCGGGCTTACAGCGATTCCCCGGCAGCCGCGACCCGTTGGACGAGGAACGACGGCGACATGAGCGACGTCCCCGGCCCGCCACGGCCCCTCCCGCTGCGGGCAGCTCCGAACGAGACCCCGGCTCCGCCGGCCCCGGGGGAGGACACGCCGTGGGGGCCGTGCGCCTACCGCTCGGCATTCTCGTCCCCGGCTGCCCCGGGCTCCGGCCGGTCCCTTCCCCTCGGAGTTCACGTCCACGCCGCTCCTCCTGCTCCCGGTTCGCCCTCCTCAGCAGGACGGCGGCGAGCAGCCCCGCGGAGCGGTCGCCAGGCCGGCACGGCCCCGCGCCCCCGGCTCGCCCCCGCTGCCGCCCCACACGCCGGCCCGGTGCCCGGGGAGCCGGAGCGCGGCTCACCTGCCGGAGAGCGGCCCTTCCCCGCGGGCGCTCCCGCAGCTGCCCCGGGCGGCGTCCCGGGTGAGCAGCCGGCGCCACTCACCTCTTTTGCTGCGTCTCCAGCGGCCGGGCTGGCAGTGGCCGTAATCCATGCAGTTCAGGATGATCAAGGCAAAGGAGAAGAGGCGAAACTGCATCCTGGGCCGCTGGGGTGGGCAGCCTCCTCCGGCGGCAGCGAGGGGCGGCGAGGCCGGCAGCGTGCGGGGCGAGGAGGGGCCGGCGGAGGGTCGCGGGGCAGCGGCCGCCGCTGGGGAGTTCACAAGCTTCTCTCCGCCCTTCTCGGGCGCTGCGAACTCACCGCCGCTTTCAGCATCTCCCCTGTGCTGCGGGGAGAGAGAGGTGAAAAGCTTGGACCCGGGCTCTCCTGGTCCTCCACTGCTCTGGCTCTCCCCAAAAACAAACAGACAAACCGCAACCCGTGTCGGGGCAGGAGCGGGGCCGCGGAGCGGAGTCACCAAGAGCCCCAAGCCTGTCCCGCTGCCGCCGGCCCCGCGCGCCCCGGGACGGGCTGTCAGCCGGGGCACAGCGCTATTTATCCCGGCGCGGGGCGCTCCCCGCCCACACGCGCTCAGGTCGCGGCACGGCGGGGCGAAGCCGTCCCCCCCTACCTCCCGCGGCGCGGCCCCGCGGCCGCCCCGTCCCGCCGCCGGCTCCCGAGCGCGGCTCCGAGCCGCGGGGCAGCCCCACGCGGGCCGGCGGCGGCCGCCGGGACGCGGGCTCGGCGGGGCGGGCGGCCGGGGGCTCCCGGGCACATGCAGGCGGTGTCCGCGCCAGGCCCCCGGCCGCCCGCCTCCGCCCGCTCCTTTTATGCGGCGAGGCGGGGGCGCGGGCGGCGGGGCCGTGCGGGCTCCGCGGGGATGCGCGGCCGCGCGGGGCCCGGTACGTGGGTGGTGCCGCGGCCCCGGCCCTCCCGCCGCCCAGCCCTGGCGCCGCCCGCCCCGGCCCGCGCCCCCGCCTCCGCCGGGCCCTAACGCCAGCCGGCCCGAGAGCCGCTGATGCTTTTGCCTGGAGGCTCTTCCTCGGCGGGCTTCTCCCTCTCCCCGCAAAGCCTCCTAGTCCTTTCTCTTTCTCTGCCCTGCTTACAGGCTGGGGAAAGCTAGTCCTCCTCACTTCTCGCCCTGCTCTTTCTCTCTTTTTTTTTTAATTTTTCCTTTCCTTTTTCTTCTTGATAACTACGTGTTTCAAGTCTGGATTTAAGACCTTGATTGATTTATTCTGCCCCCCCCCCCTTTCCTTCTGGCTTCCTAAAGTCTGATCTCACACATTTCGAGGTCTCTTCCTTGAAACACCACTTTCATTGTCTTGGCAAGATGGCTCTGGAAGTCCTAAAGTGTGACTTCTGTAAGTGATTTGTACTTGTTTCTAGCCACATCTCTACTTGGCAAAGGTATTGTAAAGTTAGTAAAATGGCAATCCCAATAGTACAGGTAAGGAAGGCTGAAACAAGGGGGAAGCCAAGAGTTTCCAAGTGAATTTGGTTTTGATACAGGAAGATCTGTTAATTCCTCATAACATCCACTGCCCTGACTCCACAGTGCCATTCATTTCTCTGCTCCTCATTCACAGCCTGTTCCCCAGCTAGGTACGGGCAGACCGTGACTCTTTGCTTGTGGTTCTCACCCCCTTGTGCCTGACCTAATGAGCCCCGAAGGGCCTGAGGCTCTGTGAAGCAGGTGCAAAAGCTGGGAGGCAGCGTGGATCTGGTACAGCTGGTGCAAAGCCAGGTCTTATAAACCCAGCTAGATCCACGATCGAGGTCTGTGCTGGGTGTTTCTGCTCCTCCTTCTTGCCCCCTCCCCCCAAACCCCGCGCCAATAATTCTGGTGCTGAAGTACCTGAGCTGCCTCGGGATGGAGCCAGCTAGGTTCTCACAAAAGCAGAAGCACTCTTTCCACAGCAGAGCTGGCCTTAGAAAGAACATAACTGCATTCATGTGGCACTGTGCCTGAGCTAATATGCTGTGTTAGATCCAAGCTGGCTTTTCATCCATGGCCTAAACAATCTAACCATAGATAAGTGAAGTCTGACTGTATGGTGTTTGCCATACCATCCTGAGACCTCAGAATTTTTGACTGCATTTATTGTATAATATTCTTCTGGAGCAGAGAAGGATCAGTATCATCAGTTTCCATAATGAAGACTGACTTACAAAGAGGGTATGTAAGTTGCCTGAAATCAAAAGGGACATATGAGACTGTCCTGAATTTCTCAAGCTCTCAGATATTTCTGTAATCCCTGTGCTGCCCATCTTTATATTTTCTAGTGCATAATAGTAGCACTACACTAGTTTAATCACTAGTATAAATTACAAAGATTTTTAAAGTCACACTGCAGCAGGGATTGAGTGCATCCTCAGCAATTTTGCAGAAGACATCAAGCTGAGTGATGCAGCTGACACGCCTGAAGGATGGGGTCCATCCAGAGGGACCTGGACAAGCTCAAAAAGTGGGCACATGGGAATCTCATGGGACTTAACAAGAGCAAGTGCAATGTTACCCCTGGATCGGGGCAGCCTGCAGTACCAATACAAGAGCAGCCTGCAAAGAAGGACTCGGGGGTGCTGGCAGATGAGAGGCTGGACATGCCACAGCAATGTGCACTTGCAGCCCAGAAAGGCAAACATGTCCTGGGCTGCATCAAAAGCAGAGTGGGCAGCTGGTCTACAGAGGCAATTTTATCCCTCTACTCTGCTCTCATGAGAACCCACCTGGAATGCTGTGGGGTCCCCAGCACAGGAAAGACATTCACCTGTTGGAGTGAGTCCAGAGGAGGCCACCAAGATGATTAGAGGGATGGAGCACTTTTTCAGGAAAGCCCAAGAGAATTGGAATTATTCAGTCTGGAAGACAGAAGGCTTTGGAGTGACCTAATTGCAGCCTTCCAATGCCTGAAGGCAGCCTACAAGAAAAGAGAGAATTTTTACAAGGGTCTGTAGTGACACAAGGGGGGATGTCTTCAAACTGAAAGAGAGTAGTTCTAGATTAGCTATTAAGAAGGAATTCTTTACTGTGAGGGTGGTGAGACACTGGCACAGATTGCCCAGAGAAGCTGTGGCTGCCCCATTCCTGGAAATGCTCAAGGTTGGATGGAGCTCTGAGCAACCTGGTCCTAGTGGAAGGTGTCCCTGCTCATAGCAGGAAGGTTGGAACTAAATGGTTTTTAAGGTCCTTTCCAATCCGAGCCATTTTATGATTCTGTTATATGATTATTTTCTGATGCAAAATATTTATTTATTATAACTGTCATGACGGGGTTACGGTGTGTGAGATTCCATTGTGCTATGCAGAGCACCAGTATCTGTCATAATCCAAGAATTACAAAGATGTCACCTGTCAACTAATTAACAGAGATCTAAGAACTCAGTCAGTCAAGGTCAGTCTAGCTCAGTGTCAGTGGTATCCAAGTGGGTTTGGAGTGGATGCTAAGGGAAAGAGTGCCAAAAAAAGGCATGTGTATATGTGGTTTATGGTCTTTATATCCCCCAATCTACTTACACAGTGAAACTTTTCTGTAAAACTTGTTGCAACTAATGCCATAATTTATTTCAGTCAAGTGTGTTTAGTGTCAACTCGAGCTCTCCAAGATGTGCAGTCCTTGTACCCTAGACAGCTAAGAGTGAGCCTTTTTGCACTAGCACTATCTTTAGAGTATGTGATTTTCTGCTGCAGAAATAAGAAGTGTACCAGCACCCTAGAGATCCTCCAAGTTTTAATATCAGGGAAAGAGATATCAAAGTACAAGAATGGGAAACCAAACAAAGGTGTTCACTACATTTTTGTGAGGACTTCAGGAACTAATCTCCTTTACTGCTTCATGTCTACAAACCCATAATTATGCATCTTTGACTTTACAACAGCTTTCTAGAGTTTTGGAGTAATATTTGCAAATAGTGATACCAGGACCTCCTCACTAACACAGCTCCACTTCTGGAAGTGTCTGAAATAAAAGCATGAAAGGACTTTATGACAGGTGTCCTGCTGGTACTGAAGATGACTGATGTCTGTCAAAGTGTGGTGTCAGTGGCCTGGAAGCCAAACCAGAGCCTGCAGAGCCCAGAACATTTTTACAGTCAGAGGGAAAAAATGTCAGGGGCTCCAAGTCTTTAAAATCAGAGGAAGGAAAAGTGCTGGGATGAGTTCAGTAGGACATGGTGACCTCTGTCTCTGCAGCTTCACATCAGTTACCAGAGAGGAACTGGCTGTAGATATGGCACCTTGTGTACCGTGGCTCTAGTGAACACTGCACTCACTCTGAGGCTGGCTTTGTCACGGGCAGGAGCTGGGAAAATTATCTGAGCATGTTCAATTAGCAGTCATAGAAAGAATGCTTTAGTCTAGGCCCAAGTGGATGATGTGGCAATAATTGAAATACCAGATGATGACAGTCTGGGCAATAGCTTTAGCAATGGGGACAGCTAAGAACAGGTTTATTTTACATAGATCACTCAAAACTCTTAGCCGCCAAATCAATGTATTTGAATAGTTCTGAGATGATTCATTACACAATGTTCAGAAATCATATTATTTTCTAGAACTAAATTTCAGTTCATAGAAAATTAATTTTTATGTGTTGTGCTCCACAGAGTAACTGACTGTAAAAGATCTTACCTTCTACATTTCAGCTGTATTAAAGCCAAAGCACTGCTGCTTTTGTGATAGAAAGTAATTGTAATTGAATCTTTCAATTCTTTATTGGGCTCCCTAGGATTTGATCTGTAAGTATTCTTACTTCATCATCTCAAAATGAGCAACACTAAGGTTTACTTTAGAAAAAATTTCTCCGTATTCTTATAACTGGGCAACTCATTGCTATGTGAAAGTCATGATCTTTCCTAAGACCAGAATCTCAGCAATAACATGTAAGTCTTAGCAGCCTTACATTGCAGCAGAAAAGACATATCTTTATTTTCAGTGAAAGAAATTAATGAATCTGACAAGCTTTATATCTAACCTTCAAAAAGAAATATATAAAACCCAGCTTCAACTTTTTATTTCTAAGTCAATTTTTACCTTCTTTAAATTCTTAAAATACGCTTAATTCATTAGTTCTTCAAAATGTCAACTGAAATTATAGTAGAAATAATGGAATATTGTCTCCCCAAATCAGAGCAAGACTACTGGAGAACCACAATGTTTGGGGGCTGGAGCACTAATCCTGTGAAGGAAAGCTTCAAAAGGTGGGCTTGTTCACCCTGAAGGAGAGGATTTAAAGGAGACCAAGCTGTTCCTTTCCACACCTGTGAGGATGTTACTGAGCAGGAAGTGCCAGGACCCCTATGGAGGTGCTGGACAGAAGAACAGGAGACAGTGGTCATGTACTGAAACAGGGACATTTGTGCTGGGTATTATAGAAAATAATTTTCCTTATGAGGAAGAATAAGAACTGAAAGCAGTTTGGCCAAACAAGTTGTGGGCTCTCCTTCCTACAACAAGGCCTTAAGCAGCCTGGTCTGGCCTCTGCTGATTGTACTGGCTTTTAGCAAGGGGTTGCACTCAGGACTCCCAAGGTCCCTCCAGTCTTCATGATCTGTCAATCCTATAAAACCCATGGGCTCCCAAAACAGGCTGAGAGGACTGCTCTGCACACCTCTGGACACCCACAACTCCTCCATCCAAACCCTGGGGAGATCAAAAGATTGTCACCCTTCTGACTCTTCTCCCTCTCTGAAACATGATCAAACTCCTCGATTTTTTACCTCCTTGTGCAGACTTTGCTCTTGCAGAGCTTCCAGCAATGTCCATGAGTGTTTTGCCTAAAGAACAAATTCATCAATTCATCAAAGCTGTATGTTTTTATTAAGGGCTCAAAGAAGAAAAGACAGGGGAAGGGGGTTAACCTCTCTAAAATAACTTCAGTAGCTCTCAAATATAATTTTCAGCTCTTTCTGAAAAAAAAAATAAAAGAAAGAAAACCAGAAAATAGTAACAAAAATATATTCTAAAATATAAAAAATATATTCTAAATGGTGTGTATCCTCCTTTCCCAGTTTGGACTGGCACCACAATACCAGTTCCTGCCTGCCAGCTTTGGACACAATGCTTCTCTTGGAGTGTGCAAGAGCCAGTGTCCTCCTGTGTGGATACTGCATTCTGAAGGTGAGAGTTCAAATTCCAGCCTGGCAGCTGCAGAAAATCCACTTCTTTTGGAGAATGGTGATTTTAGTTTGCCAGCATATAGATCAGAAAATTACTGAAAAATTAATGTATACCAAAGTTCAGGCTTTCTGTTTTGCAATGCTTTTCATGGCACTACAGCTACAGAGGAGGTTTGCAACACACATATATGGGTTTAAATTTGCTCTAACATGGCCTCAACAAAACAGCTTCACAAGGATCTGGAATGCAAAGATGAAATGGTGAGCTGGTGTTTGCATAGTTTTTTACAACGATTTTACATCATGTACCCTAAGTTTTATGCAATCACTGCTTTATCTCTCACACACATAGAAACCCACCCCTCCCTCCCTCCACAAAAAACCGTAGAGTAGCTGAGTTTGAAAGGGACCATCTCTTGCTCAAGGCAGAGTTAACTTCAAACTTAGGTCAGGTTACCAAGAGCCTTATCTAGCTGAGGTTTGAAAAAGTCCAAGGTGGAAGATTCCACAGGTTCTCTGGGCAACTTCTTCCAGTGCTTGTCCATCCTCATAGTGAAAATTTTTGCCATATCTCAAGAGAAAACTTTGCTCATTGAAAGTTGTAATTATTGCCCTTTTGCTTTTCTCTGCAAATCCCATCTTCCTATGAGCTCCCTCTTACACCTGAATATATATATGCGTTTGTAGATATATATATATTTGATTATATATATATAATGAATATGTATAAAATTATATATATATATATATATATTTATAATATATTCTGGTTTAAATGTATGTTTACTTTATATTTCTACTTTGCTTTTCCTGTTTCCTTATTACTTATGCATTTAATGGAGAAAATATTTAAGATATTTCTTAAAAATTATATCCTAGTGACTAACCCTATCATCTTGAAATGTCTAGTTTGTTTTCCCACTGTTTCTGTTGCCAGAAGGAAAGGGAGCAAAGATGATTGTGTACCTGAAAACACAGAATTGTTACCACAATGAGCAATGACAATCAAAAGGGCTTTCAAAGTGAGAAAAGTGATATGATGGAACCTTCTTTATTGAAATGTCAGAATTTGTGGCTCAATTTGTTGTAACAGAAGCATTGTTCAGCAAAGACACATGTTGTATTCAGCATCTTCTCTTAATAGCCTTCTAATTTAGTAACTGGCTTTGGAGATGTCTTCCAAGTATAATTTAGAGATATTTACTATTTAATGTGAATAAAGGCTAAGTGTTAAATGTTGTGATGTTAAGTGCATGTTTTCTCCAGCATATCTATTTAGCAATAAAGTGATTGCAATACTTGTTGGAATATACAAGAAGTATCTCTGCCAAATGATAATAAAGAAGGGAGTTTAAAAAGAATTTTGGACAGTTGAGAATTCTTAGATAAAATCCTGAAATTTGTGTAGTTAATTTACACCGAGTTTCAAAAGTAAAATTTTCTCCAGTAATAAAAAAATGTGTTCAAGACAGTTTTATAATCTGCAAAATATTATACTTTTCCACTGTCACATCGTTGCTTGCTCCTTGTCTTATACATTGAGCAAACAGCTCAGGAAAACAAATTAAAAGAGAAGTCATGGGCATTCTCTCTGAAACACTGTCACCTCCTTTAGCCCAGCTCAGGAGGGAGCCTGGAGCAGTAGGTGATCCTACAGTGAAGGAGCAAATAGTGACAGGAATAGGAGAGGGGAGAGCGAGCTCAGTGCCCTTGGGATGCCAGCCCCCTACATGACCTTGTACAAATACCTGTACAGAAACCAAGAGTCTTGGTGAAAGGGCAACAAAAGAGCTTACATTCAGTTTTGTCAGAGGAATTGTACAGATGTAACTGAAGATATATTTTTAAAATGTGAGAGTCGCAAAATACAGCTTTTAATTTTTACAAAGTGCAATAAACCACAGTAAAATATTGTTTTGTTTGAGCTGTATACCCTGCCAATCATGATGGGAGCTGAATGTCAGCTTTTACTTCATTGCAAGTTTTGGAGAAGTGTACCATATCTATCTTCTGGAAACAATATTAGACTGATTTCTTTCCTTAAAATAAAATAGAGATAAACCATAAGGGGAAAAAAGTGAAAATTTGAGGTCATCATTCTTCAGAACAATTCTTCAAAGTAAAATTAAATTAGAGAATAGGGCAGAGAAACTGTGATGGCAGCCATTTCAACAGTACCCCAGGGGCTGAGAAGACTGCTGGAGCCAAGAGCATGAACCACAGTACGTAAGGAGTTGTAGCCTATAACCATGCCTATCTTCTGATGATCAGCAGCAAGCCCATAAATCATGCTCCTTGGGGACTGAAAGGCTTAAATAAGTATTAAAGGACTCAGTCATGCTCTGGCAGAATAATACATATGATAATCTGGAAGATTTCATTTCTACTTTATTTTGGACATTTTTCTCTGTCCACTGAGCCCTTTAAAGCAGAGGAGTATGTGAGGCCATGCCAAATGCAGATATTTCACTTTCCTTTCCCTGAACTCAATACTGAAGTTTTTTATCATCACTTTGAGGGAGAGTTTCAGATCAGCTGGACCTCTGTGTTGATTTTCATTATTTAATGTCAACTTCTCTCCTTGGGGAAAATACTAAGTTAGGACTTTTTTTAACTAGCATGAAAATTAACAAAGGGAATATTACAAATCACATGGTTCAGTCTAAAAACAGCTACTGATCATCTTCAATGCCCTCATGACTCTCCTTCTTTTACCCCAGTGCTGGTTTGGCACACAGCTGGCAGCTGAATATTTTCTGACTGATAGCTGGCTTGGTGAGTACAACTAATAATATCCCTGGGCCCAAGTCCACTCCCTGCTGTTTAGTGCTTCTGGGGAACAGCATCTTGCACAGTAAGCAATTGTTGAAGTATCAAAATCCACATTTTATCTGTCCCTCATGAGGGATGCAGAGGGATGTAGCTGGGACAGTGTCAGGCACGGGATTTTTAAAAGGGAATTTGTGTTGTGCCACTGATGGCACCATATAAATTGTCATCTTCAAAACTTAAGATGCTTTTAATATTAGGGAAAGATAAGGTACCTTGTCTCATACCCCTTATACATATGGGATAGAAACTAGGAGCTAAATCCCTGAAGAACATATTTGAGCATCTGCAACTAAATTTTACCTGAATTGCTGCATCTAAATACAAAATAGAAATAAATAATAATAATAATAATAATAATAATAATAATAACAATACTAATAGTCTTTTTAAGTATATAAAAAATCTTGGCTTTCTTCTCAGCAGGAGGTTTCAAACTCCATAGCATCATTTGGCTTGATTTCAAAGATCCTGGAAGCTTTGCTTCTACCTCATCCTGGCAAATGTGGAAGGCTGAGACCCTCTTCAGCAAACACATTCTCAAACCTTAATTGCAAAACATGAAATGTGTATCACTATATTCAATCTATGCCCCTAGCCCTGCCAGTGTGGCTTATCAGATGCATTCTGAGAAAATATCCAGGAATGGTGTCCTTGCAAAACACAGCTGGTGACTTCTTTGTTAGCCAGCAGCAGTACCCTAACACTACACAACTGACTATTTCCCATTTGCCTCATGATATCAAAACCTACAGCTCTGAATGTATCCTAAGTAATTAGTAGTGGAAGGCAGAATGGGGGTGAAGTGATCTAAACAATCCCAGGAAAACAGGATTTGTTAGACTAGAAAGGAGCAGGAGAAAGAAGCCCACGTTCTAGGATCTTTATCCATGCATGGCTCCCTGTTTTCTGTCCCCCAAAAGATTTATGTTTGCATTCATCAGTTACTGCCTAAAATATTCCATGTGTCCCACTACAGAAAACCACCTTGGAATGAGGAGCTGAGAGCCCCTCAATAAATAAATTGCCTTTGGAGCAATCAGCCCACGACAAGCTCTGTCTGCAAACACTGTCCACCAAGCATCTCTTGATGATTCCAGCTAGTGAAACAGATGGCTAGCAGTGCCTGGGGAGCAGTAGATGTGGATCTGAATGTACACTGAGGCTGAGGACCTTCTTGAGTATCCATCTCTCACCCCCCAGCTGAATGGCTCAGCTTGTAAATGACAGCACAGAATCACAGATTAAGCTGATTTGGAAGGGTCCCACAAGGATCATAGTCCAGCTCCCAGCCCTGCACCATCACCAAAAGTCACACTATGTACCTGAGAGCATTGTGAAAATTTTTCTTGAACTCTGTCAGGCTGGTGCTGTGACCACCTCCCTGGGAGCCTGTTCCAGTGCCCAACCACCCTCTGAGTGAAGAACTTTTTTCTAATATCCAACCTAAACCTCCCCTGACACAGCTTCAGGCCATTCCCTCAGGTCCTGTGACTGGGCACCACAGAGATGAGATCAGTGCCTGCCCCTCCTCTTCCCCTCATGAGGAAGTTGTAACCACAGTGATGCCTCTCCTCAATGTCCTCTTCTTCAGGCTGAACAGACCAAGTGACCTCAGCTGCTCCTCATACAGCTTCCCCTCAAGGGCCTTCACCATCTTTGTTGCCCTCCCTTGGACACTCTCTAGAAGTTTAATGTCTTTCTTATATCATGGCACCCAAAACTGCCCCCAACACTTGAGGTGAGGCCCAGAGCAGAGCAGGACAATCCCCTCCTGGCTGGCTGGTGATGCTGTGCCTGATGCCCCCCAGGACACACTTGGCCCTCCTCCCTGCCAGGGCACTGCTGGCTCATGTCCAACTTGCCATGGACCAGGAACCCCCAGGTCCCTTTCCATGGCACTGCTTTCCAGCATCTCACTCCCCAGTCTGTACATACATCCAGGGTTGCTGCATCCCAGAGTAGAATCCAGCACTGTCCCTTGTTGAACTGCATGTGGTTGGTGATTGCCCAGTCCTTTGGTTTGTTGAGGTTTCTCTGTGGGGACTCCCTGACTTCTTGGGACTCAACAGCTCCTTCCAGTTTTGCATTGTCTGTGAACTGGCTCAGTGTCCCTTCCAGTCCCAAGTAATTTATGAAGATGTTGAAGAGCACAGGGCCAAGGATGGAGCCCTGCAGAACCTCACTAGGGACAGATCTCCAGTCTGATGTCACCCCATTCACTGTAACCCTTTGTACCCAACCCATGAGCCAGCTGTTCACCCATGATGTGTTTATCCAGCTGTGTGAGATAGTATCAAAGAGAGACATGACCTAACGAGGGGTTTTTTAAAAGAAAATTATGGATTTGGGTCTGTTCCTTGACAAAATGTCTGTAAGTAAGTGCACATGGTGACTATATTTCTCAACCCTCTTCACTGGTTAAAGCAGCATCTCCCTGATGGTGGCTCTTTGGAGAGGAGCAGGAACACTGCTGCCTCCCAAATACCTTTGATCTGGACATCGCTCACAGGCAACTGTAACCCAGCTCCCCTAACAGTTTCCTTAGTAGCTCCGTGTGATGCCTTGGACATATGTCAGCTTTTGAACATATGTGATGGGATCAGAGGTGTGTGGATCACTGGCTTACAGCTACCTATGGTTTCATGACTTCTAAAAAATGCCCTCCACAAGCCAAGGATGAGAGCATGGTCAAAAAGTGGCCCAGCTCTAGCACAGTTTGCTGAGCCTCATTCAGGTGCCTCAGATTGAGGTGTCTTCTCATCCAAGTTAAGGCATCCCATGCCAAGGTGCTTTGTTTTGGTATCTGCTTCTCTAATGTCATTTGATACACTGATGCAGCCAAGCAAATGGTTGCTGGGTCAGCTGAGGAGGCTGTGGCTCTGTGAAAGGCTGTGCAAACATTGCTTTGCTACCTCAGCTTATAATTCACACGTAACGCTACGTGTGAATTATAAACTGAGGTAGCAAAGCAATGTTTGAGAGATGCTTGATGCTTAAATTGTGATCATCTGCAGGAAGAGGGTGGAAAAGAAAGGCAGGGAACACTACATAAAACCAGTTTAGCTAGGTGGGTTTTTCCATGCTCTTCTTTTTGTAATAAGAAATTACTGCTATGAGGGTGCATGCATTTGAATTCCCAAATGTCAATTCTTTCTATGCTTGGATGTGATCTTGGAGCAAAAAGCAGTGGGCAAAAAAGATGTCTAAGACCAGGATGATAGGATCACAGCATATATTTTTGTGAGGAAACTATCTTGCTAACTTTTTATCCAAAATGACCACTGCCTGCTTGGAAGACATCTGGAGAAAGGTAAATGGCATGATCCATGGAGTGGACAGGAGCAGGAGCTCTTGCCCAGCCAGCAGCAGGGCATTCAGCAGCTGCTAAAACAAAGGAAACCACAGCTCACAACTGTAAAATCAGCCATTATTAAAAGGGAATATGGAAAGAGGGGAGAAGTTTTGAAAAGCTTATGTAAGTTTACAGGGAGGGAAGGTAGCCAATCATGCTTACCAGTGGCGGAAGTAGCAATAGAGTAGAAGCATGAAACTCTTGGCAAGACTTAGAGCAGATTTTCCCATTCCACTGATGTTTTTCTCACTCTCTCTAGCCATATATCATGCTTACATTAAAGTTTGCTTCTGAAAAATGTTTTGCTCTGAAAAAACCCTTTGCTCCTGTAAAATGCAAAATGCAAACAACCTTTAACAAAGATGATTCCTCCAGAACCCCTTCCATCTATGTTTATGCTCAGGGTATGAGTCAGATGTTCACATCAGACACAAGATAGTACTCCATCTTCAGAGGATCCATCAAACCAAGCTTTCCTAAAGACCTGCATTAGAACTCAGCCCTGTCCTCTCCTGTGCCAGATCCTGGCCACAATCATATTGAAATTGCTGGGAGAAATTTGTTTTGGACATTTCCAACTATTGTTCTTGGGTGTATGCTTTGTACTAGGGGAGGCCTTGGACCCATGTCATGCCAGCCTTGGGGAATACACTCCTAGCAATTTCTGGGGCCTGATTTAGCTCTGGCACAGCTGCATTGTCATGTTATAGGTTTGTATTAAATCTGAGTGCATTGCAGTGTTTGGTACTGGCACATTTCCACTCGGTGGTCTCACGTACAAAGGAATTATCGCAGACCCGCAGGGTGGCTGAGGTTGGAATGGACCTCTGAAAGTCACCTGCTCCAACCTCCCTGCTCGTGTAGCAACAGTTGGTGGCCAGATGGCTTGAGTATATCCAAGGAACTCTTCTGGCAATGTGTGTTTGATCATAATCTGAGTAAAAAACTGGGGGGTTTTTGTTCAGATTGAATTTAGTTTTTTAGGTTTGTGACCACTGCCTCTCAACTTGTCATCAGACCCCACTGGGAAAATTGGCTTTCTTTTTTTCATCCTGTCCCACCAGGTATTTATTTACATATATAAGATCCCCCTGAGCCTTCTCTTTTCCAGACTGGACAGTCCGAGCTTCTTCAGCATCTTCTCCCAAGTGAGATGCTCTAGTCCCCCTCTGCTGGGCTCACTCCAGCAAGTCCATGCCTCTCTTAACTGAGGAAATGAGTGTGGGTCTTCAGAGCTGGCACAGAAAGGCCAAGTGAGATGGACATTTGTTTTGAGGTGTCAGGTTTGAGACTGCTTAGGAACACTGAGGGCAAAAGATCTGAACCTGGTTGGGGACAGTCTAATGAGGCTGATAAACTGTCACGATTGTACAATCTCAGATCCAGGAGATCAGAGGCCATAAAAATTAAAAATATTATTTTAACATCTAACCTGGTAGTGTTGTTTACACCAGGCGAGAGATTTGGCTGAGGTAGCTGCAGCATGTTTATTAAATGCCAAATTGTCAACAACTGTTTTTCTATTTGACTCTGCAACACACACAACATAATAATTTTCATTATTTGCTTTTTCAAACTTCCAGCAAGATACTTTGGAGAGAGTTTTTTATAAAAGCAAGTAGTAGGTTAATAGAGAAAACACACCAGAGTAGCTAATGAAAAAAACTTAGTATATTTAGTAAAAAAATATATGTTAAAACCCACACTATAGACATCATTTACGTCCACTGTGAGACTGTGGACAAAAAAATCCTGCAATACTTTGTAACTTGTTCAAATAAGCAGTAGAATAAAGCCACCCTTATGTTGCAGATATCTCTTATCTGTCAGATATCACTAGCTGATACTCAGTTAAAATAAATCCACTTTGTTTATACTGCTGGAGAGTTTTTGTCACACCAAAACTTTTCCATAAACTGCATCATATTGTATACAAGGTACAAAAAGCATTTGTGTTGGGGTTACTGGAGTCCCAAACAATTGATTGCTTCTTTTCCTTAGATATAGCTGGTTTGCTTTGAAAAAAGCACTTAAACATTGATTATATGGGAGCAATTATCAAACTTCCTGGGGCAGACCTGATCCAAAAATCATCTAGGAATTGCAAAACTGGAAAAGCCTCCTAGTGCCCTGTGAGAGGTGAGATGTGGAGGTTCAAATCTTTGTTCTAAAATCAGGAAAAACAGGGATGTAAGCCTGGTGTTAAATGTCCTGGGCATGCACACAGGCTGTACAGCTAAAAATTCCTTCTTCTTGGTTTGTTTTCCTGATAGGACAGACCTCAGAGAGTGCCCACCAGGTAGGATGGACTCCAGGAAAAGGAACACAACTTCAGCTCCTGCAAAGTTCAGCCTGCATGTATGAAATTGGGCATTTAGCCACATGGGGAATTCAGAAGTCTCAAGGGTTCGAGTGCAGCTGTAGAAGGCATAGCAGGTTTAAATTTTTGATGTAGGCACCTGAAAATGAAACTATTTTCTATCACTCATTCAGACTGTGGGGTGATGACAGATGGAGTAATGGTTTTCAAAGACATTCCCCACTAATTGTAATCCCACTACCTGGCTGAAGAAAGGTGGTTGAATACTGTGTTCTTACATGTCTGCCCAAGAGACTAACATAACCCTTTCTGCAAACTACCACATCTCTTCCTTCTGGTTTATCAGTGACTACTGTTGAAACAAAAAATTATAGAACACCATTCTCTCAGTTTTAGAAGATCTGAGTAAAGAGTGCAGGAAACCTGTCACAGTCTTGATGCCAGATACAGAAGTACAGACAGCTGAGCTGTTCACCTGAAAGCAATTTTGGGAACACACAGTGTGCCTAGGGCAATACTGCTGTAGGAATATAACACATCCTTACTTGCTGATATTTACAGGGCAATCCCCACATTGCTATAGTTTAGGGGATTTTTAACACACAGATTAAGCCTTTCCTAAAAGTGAAACTCCAAGGGTAAGCCAGCAGAGAGGTGCTAGAAGAGTGCCATGGGCTGTGCACACCTGCTGGGAACCCCCAGGCCTTCCTGGGACTCTTCTTCTGCACCAAGTCCTGTGACATAGCATCCTCATTGCTACTAATGTCTTTATGAGGTAGCCTGAGGCTATTTACTAAATCTTTCAGGGGCAGATCAGGACAATGTAAAGAATAGGTTTAAGGCCCTAATTTTTCAGTGAACTTTTTACCTTTTCCATTTATAAGCTTGACAGATACATCTAGAAGCACCATGAAGGATCTTGAAAGCAGGTCTGGAGTTGGAAGCTCCTGACTAACACAACAGCCACATTTCTAGTTCCATATTCCAGGCCATTTGACAACATCAAGACACACAAGCCACCTATAGTGCTTGGAACAACTACGCTCTGGAAATTTTTATCCTCATTTTAGATCAGTCTAGCAATAATAAATTGATTATTAAGGTTCCTGGCAGGCTGCTCCAACATGAGAAGCCTTCTATCCCTTGTTGAGACACAGGATTGTTCAGCCAGGATCTCTAGCTCAGGAGGTTTGGACTGCAGTGACTTCTTGCTCTCAGCCATCCCCACGTTATGTTATTTATTTGTGGCATTTTGTATAAGAGCTCCTGTGCAAATTAGAGCTTGAAGACTTTGTCCAGTGCATAGCAAGAGCTGCAGTGAGCCATTCCCCCAGTGGCAAGTCTTCTTCCCTGTCACTTAATAAATCACCATTCCAAACACAAGAGAAAAAAATATAAATATGTTGGAAATTTAAAATTGGATCTTTTCCGTCATTCTTCTCTCATCACAAATAAACCAAAAAGAAAAGAAAGATGCTTGTGGTACTAGAAGCCTTTGGATTGTCATAAATACTAACCAAAACCTCCAATAAGCTGCCAACCAGACTACTTCCCTCAAGTTTATTATTCCATTTCTGCTTCTGCCATGTAACTCCTCAACTGTAATATTTCCATGCAAACAGCATGGTGTGTCCAAAATATCTTATCTTACATTAGAGAGAAAACAATTTTTTTTCAGGGAGAACACTGTATCTTTTCCCCATATGGCTACAACTATGCAAATCCAAAATGGTTTCTCTCTTGGCAGGCAGGCAGGATTCCTAATGAGCCAATACACAGGAAACAGATAAAATTAAGAGACAAATAACAGAGCACGTTTCATCCTCTTTCTTTTCCCACCATGTTTTGTCCAGCTTTTATGTCCCAGTTATTACAACTAACACCAACAAATATTTAGAAATTACATTTCAACCAATGTTATTGCCCATGCACCTATACAAATTTAATACTCTTCCTTGATATTTGTGGCTATCTGGAATTTTTATCTTGTCTATCTTTCTGTTTTAATTTCTTCCTAACTTTGCCTAGTACTTTTGGATTCTTCTTATCTGACAGCTTCTTTTCTCTCTTTTTCATAACGTGCTCTATGCTGTTTCACTCTGTCCTTGTACTTTCCTCAGGCTCCTCCTCCCTTTGCCTTCTCCTGTTTCTTTAGACATCCCTTTCAAACACTCTTCTGGAGTAGAGGCTTCTCCCATGACTTCCCTTCACATCCTTTGTCTTTATTCCCTTATATGGATCCATAATAATTCTTCAGTTTGAGAACCATACAGATGGAAAAACCCACAGGAGGAAAACACTGCATCTCAAATTCCCCGCTGCTCCAGAACTGGTGATGTTGAGTTGATGATTCCTGCATCACAGATATTTAATGAATATATATATATATATATATAAATTTTGCATATAAATTTAACTAATATATAATACTAATGTATATACTAATAACTAAGTGAATGGATGCTGCTTGTTACCTAGATGGAACCTGCCAGCTGATGGATATCCCCTTATATCCTCTTTTCTTTTCTTACAAGTGCAGCACTAACAGAGAGGAAAGGGGAGGGCTGTGTTCTGTCTCTCCATGAGACCAGCTCAGAAGCTGTAGGAGAAGTGAAGATAAGGAGAACATGGTGGGGTACTGGAATATGTGGCCTTAAACTAACACTTCATATATCTCTTTGTGGCTCCCTCTGCCTACACATAAAACAGTCCTGCTGGGTCTGGCTCTATTCAAGAGCAAAGCATATACATGATAGACTATTAATAATGTTTAATATCTAATTTCTCCTTTTTTTTCACCCCAGGAAAACACTTAGTATTTTATCAGCTTTTAGTTTTGTTGACTCCTAACAAGCTTTTTATGGGGATTTTTTTTTCCTTGAGCTGGTTTTGGTGGTAAGTAGGAGTGAAGAAAGAAATTCAATAAGCCTGCAGGCAATTGCTGCATTGGCAGTGTGTATTGCTTTTCATTTTGGAATTGGCATGAAGGCTTTCCAAGTAACATAAGCTCTCCTTTTTGAGAGAATTGACAGATAAATTATATACACAAGATGCAGTCAGATAGTTTTTGGGGGGATGAGGATTGAGTGAAGTCAAAATGGACAGCTCATTTCACATCAGGGATATTCCTTCACTGTACTATTGACACAAGGCACCTTTGATCCAAAAGGCTCCTGCAGCCCTCTACTAAATGTAGCCAAAATTTGAAATGATGTGGCTAAATTAAGTTCCTTAATCTAGATTTGGCTATACCAGTAACAACTCAAAAATCACAAGTGTTTGACCTCTCATAAATTCTGTTTACTTGGCAGGGACACTGCAAATTATTAGTACCTTTAAGATGTGTAATTATAGTTTAAATTCTATATTTGTTGAAAACACGCACAGAATTTGTCCAGGAAACTAATATCTAACCTTGTTGAAAGCCAAAATAGATGAATGTTCGTGTTACTTTTAACCTAATTTGAACCTCCTGGAGACTCACAGAAATTATCTGACATTTCCCATTCTGGGTAACATTTGCTTTATGTTCAAATCACACAAAATATTGGATTATATTTTTCCTACTAATAATTTCCAATAAGTGTTTTCAAAGCTTTGGAAGCGGACTGCCCTGAGTGAGTTTCAGATCCTTCAGGGAGATTTATAAGGCAATATGAAGTGTGGAACAGGGAAGAAATGAAGTAGAAATAAGCCTCTCCCAACATATGCAGTAAGGAAGGCACAGCACCACACAAATAGTACTAGTTAGGTCAAAGAAACTTATGGAAAAGAAACAAACAGGTTGTTCTCTGTTCTTTACTCTGAGCAAACTTTTAAATTTCCTGTATTGGAAACAAAATTTCTTCATTTAAATTCATTAGGAAAGGGGTTTTACATCGAGGAAACCATACAACACATGGTTTGTGTAAGTGAGAAGAAGGAACTGCAGCTTGATGTAGGAAAAACTATTACTATCTAAATGTCATCACCTTTTGTTTCTTCAAAAGTACCTCAATCTGGCATCATGGGAGGAAAAATGTACCTTAAAGCAGAAGAAATAGGCAAAAAAAGCCTAAATTATGCATTAGGCAAACAATTATTATCAAATACCACAATGCATCTCTGTGGGCCCTACTGTAAAATATGAAAACATACAGAAATAATTTACACCCCAAAACTCCAAAGACGTACTTTGACTTCTAATTGCTAAGAGGGGACATAAAGCATACATTTCTTTGCTATGAGATAAACAAGAAATCTCTGTCCACATGTAGAATCTTGATCCTTCTACAGGTAGCCTCACTGGTCAGGCACAAGGTGAATACTTTTACATGTTCAGTGAATGGCTCTTTGGCACAGCACAATATTTCCTTAAACACCACCACTCCTGATCTCTGCAGGAACACAATTTAGTCTTCTCAACGTGGGAATAAAAAGATAATTGCCTTAAACAATTGCTTCTACATGCCCTGCCCAGGGTCCTTGTAAGAGAAATTGCATCTGCATGTCTCCAACTCTTATAAACTCACACAGGGCAGTTTCCAGCCTGTGGCCACTTCAGCCAAGGCAGCTGGAGCTGAGCAGCCAGGCCAGCACCTTTCCAGATGCTACTGCAGTGTGTGTGAGCTCTCACAAGCACCTCATTTTTTTAAGGCAAATTCTCGCCTTTACAGTAGATGTTCACTACAACAAGATGTTAACCTACTGAAAGAAGCTTAAACTTTTATGTTCTTTGCATTAAAATTTCTCCTCATTGCCAACTTAGCATATTCAGGGTTGGTTATCTCCAGGAAGATGAGATCCAACATGACAATAATCTAATTCAAACACCCTTTAAATGCCTTAAGCTGTGGAATGTATATAGTGCATTATGATTTCACCTCCTGCTAAAGCTCAGCTTTGTTCAGTGGCCAGAGTGCACATATGAACACAAACCCTCACACTGAAGATACTTTGGGACACAGTGGATGGAGAAGTTTAGACTTTTCTACTGGCACAGGGCAGATGGATGAGGCCTGCCATGCCTGGTCTAGTCTGCTACCATGCAGCCTACTTTTTTACAAGGAGAGATATGGATTATTCATACCCTTCATTCAAATATCCTCCTATCACTGAGGATGCACTGATCAAGACACAAATAGACTACTTCTGAAGATGTGTGTGATGTGAAGCCAAGAAGATGTGGTTATGTGGCCTATTTCTTTCCCCAGGCTGCTAAGAAACCATAGCCATCCTCTGTGTGAACAATTAATGGAGAGCTGTACATCAGTGGTGGTTTTGCTCCTGGCAAAGCATTACTCATTCTCACACAAAATGAAAGTATTCATTAGGAGGCATGCAGATTTGCATTTTCATGTCCTTAAATTACACTTTATTTAGCCAGGGTCGCATGACACAAGTAATCAGCTGGCTACATATACATGGCAAGGAACTTGTTTCACAATTTGGCTTCTATTGCCAGTTGCCATCCTTTCTAAGGACACTCCTACTCATTAATCCAGCTGCAGGGAGCTCACATGCACCTCCCAAAGTTCCTGGGTAGCCAATTCTTGGTGCTAATCAGCTAATCACCTTACCCTGCTGTTATCCATAGGCCTTGGAAGTCTTGTTCTTCAGAGGAAGGCATTGACTTGCTGCCACCTTGTTTATTTACAAAGGTAGCTCATACACCAAATCCTCTGCTGAGTTACAAAATGATCAAGGAAAGCCAAGTCCACTTTTCAGCCCCTCTGTGCTCTTGGCATTTTCTGTTGATCTCCCACGTTTGCTCATTCCCCGTTGTGACTCACAACAATTCCAACAGTCCGTGCTCTTTGTTGGCACAACAGAGTCTTAGGCTATAAACCTAGTGATGACGTGGAGTAGAAAATATGTCTGCATTTCCAAGCTGCAGGTGGGATTTAGTTTAATCTTTTGTTTTAATGTACAGCTTACAGTCCTCTGATTTTGCTTCCCTCCTGGATATTACAGGTTACATAAACAGTTGCAGGGAAGAGTAGAAGTCCCTCATTCAGTTCTTCCACTCTCACACACTATAAAAGGAGCCCTCTACCAGAAGCAGCACTGCTGCCTTACCACAACCCTCCTGTTAAAGATCCTTGAATGGCTTTTGCAGGCTTCATTTCTGATGGCATTTCTACAATGGGAATTGAGAAGACAATTATTGAAACTAATAAAATTTTATTAAAATAATTACAAACATGGCAACACATCTTCTCTACATAGGATAGATGAAATATTTTAATCCCGACAATCATAGCTTTACATGTTACAGTTGCTTAAAGGGAAAACAACAATCTTTATATTCTCCAAAAGAGGCAAAACTTGATATTATAACATTGTATCTGCTCAACAAATTTAAAAAATAAAAAACCCCTTCGTTTTAAAAGAGTCCTCGGAGCAGAAGTACAAAATTTCTCTATATCTTTCACCCTTTGTTATTCCAAAAAGGAAAGAGAAGAAATTATTAACAGTCTTCCTCTCCCCTTTCCAAGTTCTTCTTTTAGCAGTTACTAAAAACATTTTTTTTGTAAAAGCAAAGCCAAAACAAGAGACACGAAGCAGACCTTATCTTCATGTAATTTAGAGAACAACTATTCTTGGATGTTTATAAAATATTGCTACTAATGAGATTGCTAAAGCTTAGTGAAGGGAAAGTTATGACAGATTTTGCAATTGTCCTGCTTGAAGAAAGCTTCATCTACTGCCAACCTACTGCAAATACACTCTGGCCAGCATCACCCTCTGCCTGAGAATAAACTTTGTCTTCCCCCTTCTACTCTCCCCTGCCTGTGTAATTCAATCATAACTCAGTTCTTTTGAAGGTGTCCCAGATTGCCAGGCAGGGAAGGCAGCACGGCAGCACATTCTCCATAACCACAGGGACAGTCCCAGCCAAGCACACGTTCAGCCACATGGAAAAGCCCTCAGGTGACTGCTGGCACAGCTGAGGGCTGTTGCAGCACCATCAGGAGAGCCCGTGACAGGGCTTGTTCTTGGATATTTAGATTCAGCCAAGCTTTCCTCTCTGAACAGCAGTGTTGGGACATTCAGAAAAAAACAAAGAGCACTGAATTCTTACAGGACTGCTGAAAGCAGTGGATTTACTTCACCAAGAGGTACCTGGAACCAAAGTCCTTCATAGCAACATTTTGAATGAAGCATTTCCCTTTCAGCCATTGAAACCAGGTGAGATCGATCAATTTACAAGAATGATTTTTAGAAACATTACTTCATATCTGTAGCAGCAGGTGGGCTTCAGAACACATGCACCACTCTCCTACTATACAACCACCCTTCTGTTCCATTTTTTGTTTAAAGAGTGACAAGAACATTTTTTAAAATTCTCCTAAGCACAGATGAGGGGTACTGACAAAGTACTAAAAATAAATCATTTGTTTAAAACCCCTTTCATCTAAAATTGCCATTTCAGAAAATAGGAAGCATTACATACAACACAATTGCATCTACCTGAGATGCCACCAGTGAATATAGTTTGCTCTGAATCTTACATCCATTATATGATTTCTGCTTTAGTAAACTGACTAGCAAATATCTCTTCTTGAAATCAGTATGAATTATTTTGAAATCCTGTCCTGAAACCCATCTGTGTACTATAATCATCACTGATGACAGCACTAGGACTTAAATGACAGTGCAAAACCAAAAAACTCATAGCCTGCCACACTCCTTAAAAAAAAAAATTCAGAATCAACCCAAAAAGCAATAGTTTTACATCCAAACTCCACCCTTTGAGCTTCCTAAGGACCAAATAAAAGAGTAATGATTAATGCTTTAGTGAATGTGAAAGTCATAAATGTGTTGGGGTTTGTGAGCTGGACTGAAATCTTTAATGGGAGACTCTGACACACACAGCATCATGGTGGTGCAAGAATTAAAGTGTAAAGATGGCAAAGATATTTTGTTGCTCAATACTTTTACAGAAGGTAGTTATAATTTTGAACAGCAGCTTTGCTTTAAGGCTTTCACATTTACAGAACATTCTCAAGCCTACAAACTTCATGGAACTGACATGACACAAAGTTACCAAGCATTTCAGTAGCGCTACAATCTGCATGTACCTTTTCTGTGTCTACACAGCTCTCATATATTTGCATCATTTTTTGAAGGGTCCAAAACACAGAGAACTGAAAGCTATGATAACATAGTATCTCACTCCTGGGATGAGATTATTTTAAATCTGTACTTTTAAGTAAATCCTTCCAGTCAAAGGAAAATCTGCATGTGGGCCCTTTCCCTGCTGTTTACAACAAAACATTCCTATTTTATCTCATTTAAAAATTCTTTAATTATTACACAACTGCACTTCTATGATTGTGTTAATAAGGAACATGGCTATTACACAATCTGGATTGTTCTAAAGTGGCTGCTTTGGGGCTGTAACAATATAGAGTGAGTCTACAGATTGCAATTTAATCAACCCCCGGATAGAAAACTTGGGGAATAAGGAACTTGGCATTGAATATGCTCAGACTTGGAACTGCTCTCCAAAAGCAACTTGTTAACTACAAGTGTGTTTCAGACTCCTCGTCCCCATCCTAGGAACCAATGTTATACATAAAGTGAATCCTTGTGCTTTAGGACCAGCTTTCTGGGACCATGGTTACAGACCAGCAGCAATCTACTTATAACTGCTTACTGCTATCACCTCCTCAATTCCAGTTGCTCAGCCAAGGAAGGGACCTTTGAAGGGCAGAGTTCAACTCCCTCCTCAAAGCAGGTTTAGGTCTATCAGGGTACTGAGGTACTTAGTAAATCTAAAGGTGGAGACTGCATATCCTTTCTGGGTGACTGCTTCTAGTGTCTAATGATCTTTTAGGTAATAAAACAAAATATTGTTATTCCCACTTAAATCTAACTGAATTTTTCCCATGTTTTGTGTCCATTGTCACTGATCCTGTCTCCATGCAGTTGAAGACTTGTCTTGTTGTGAATCCACCCAGTAACACAACAGTAAAAACTGGTCTTAGCTTTAAGGCTGAACATCACTAAACTGTTTCTCCTTTCCCAGGCAACATGTAATTTCAGACAGTAAGCAGGAGTGCTGGCAAGCTGAAACAAATTTACACACATAGATGAATCCCAGAACTTAAGGAGTTAAGAGGGAAACAGGCACACAGCTGGAACAAGTTGAAGGTGAGTCATTGGTGTTTCCCTCAACCTTAAACACAAAACTGTATGCAGTGATAATGCCTCTTCCTTTCCAACATCCACACTCACCTCAGTCACCAGCCACTGTACCTGACAGAACTCAGAAAAAGGATCTGTGATTTTCTCTTTAACATACTGAGGCATACTCTGCAGTGCAAAGGTGCTAAGGAAATCCAGGCAAGGGTAAAACAGTAGCTGAAAACCCCAGAAACTTACAAACTCCCTCCAAAATCCAAAACTGCTGAACTGGAGTTTTGCAGTCTCATATTTGCATCATTCATCCTAAGAACTTCAAATTTCAGAATGAAAGTTATAAAACACACACAGCTCACTTGTCAGGCCTTTTTTAATCCTCCCTCCCAATCAAAAATATTCCAGAAAGTTTACAACACAGGGCAAGATTAAAAATGTGATTTCAAGCAGGAAAAATTCTGAAGCAAGAACACAAGAAGTCTACTCAAGTTATTCTACATGTAGACTATGTTAGGTTTCACAGAAGATACTGGCTGCAAGTGCCTTTGCTCTTCCATGCTTCTCCTGTAAGAAACAAAAACATGGAAGCACAGAAGATTTTGACTTGACCACATGTTCAAACATGGTCTGTTTGTTCCACACACTCCTAAATTTTTTAACATGCAACGTTTGCAATAGGTAATAAAAATCTATAAATCCCTGCTTCCAAACTCAGACAGCCCTGAGAGCAAAAGCATCCTTTAGTACAAAAAGACCTAACACGACTGACATTCTAAATTTTGCAAAATGTGATCAAAAATGCTGTAGAATACTATGATGTTAAGAAGTCCTTATAAAACATAAGAATCTATTTAAATCAAACACACACAGACTGATAAAAGTAGCCAATTTTATTCAAATAACATAAGCTCTAACACATAATTACTTTTCTCAAAAAGGTTACATATTTATGTGCTTCTTAATCAAACAGATTTGTCCCCACTGTAGAAGTGTTTCAATAGAATCCAGAGTCTTGAGTAGCCCAGTTGGGTGCCTAAAAATGAATAAAGATTAGAAGACATTACTATATTACCTAATACTGAAATTTAAAACACATTAATTTAAACAGTGGGAATGCTGCTAATAATGAAGGATACCCTGTAAGATTAAAGCCAAGTGTTCATATACCAGACACACATACTGTCACTGAGTTGTACAGCTAGAGTCCTCCAAGCTAGTAGTTTCAAAAAGAAGTTCTAGAAGATCCCAATATAAATACAGAAATATTTTTTCAGCTATATTTTTAAAAGGAAGGAATGATACACAAGTTTCATACAACTTCCCATTAACAGAATTAAATAGTGCACCACTGCCTGTCCAACTTCCACCAGTATTTCTGCCAAGGACTGAGGAAGCACAATAAAACTTATAATGTTTACTCTTTTACTGTGTGGTTTGTTCTGATTTTTTGTTTGTTTTAAACAAAACCAACAAAAATGTATGGCTGGGCCTCAGAGCCATCCCCATTACAGGACTGTTCTGCCTCAGAGCTTCTCATATTGTAATGTGAAGGGAAGCAAAACCAGATGATCTAGCCAACTTTCTAATTTTCACTGGTTCTACTTAACCCTTTCTACATTTTTTAGAATTTCATTTAACAGCATTTTGCACAATTCTTCTTCCATATTCCAGTCTTAAGTACCATTGATACTCCTTTCAATACCACATATGCACCTACAATACTTTTGAGTACAATCCACTTGGAAAAGTATTATAACTACTTTCATAAGTGTCACACTTCATAATCTGCTCTTTCCTGGTAGTGAAGGAGACTATTTAAATGGAGCAGAGCAGCAAATGACAGAAACAGTTATGCAACAGAATAAAATCTAATGATAAAGAGAAAGGCTAAAAGAAAGCAAGAACCACTGTCTTTGTGGTCACTATGTCTTTTCCAACATAATTCCTAGGAGTAAGCACATCTGGTGAATTAAGGCATAGGTTAAGAATTATACTTAAATTTATCTCTCTTAAAAAAAGACAGCAAGAAATCAGAAAAACAAAACTTATACCAACCTCAGATCTACCACTCTGATTCAGTTTCTTCTCAATGTTCATAGCCAACATTTGACTACGAAAAGACAAGCTTTTGGTCTTCTCAATCACTTGTTGGTAAGGTGAGACTGCATTGTTGCCCATGACTACATGGCCCTAAAACCGAGCAAAGACAGAACAAATTTAACAACTGTTCAGCATGCAAGGATTTTTAATGTAATACTCGGCTTTCAGATCCTTCACAGATCTTACAGACAAGCACAAAACACAATAAAAATCCACTACAGTTTAGCCAGGAACAGAAAGTTTTGATTTCTATTGTTTTTCTTTGTCCATGAAGTAAAAGAAATTTAATGAAAAACTCAACAAATTCACTTGGATCCATCTGGCTTCAAAATGAAAGAGAGCAGGTTTAGATTAGATTACTATGAGGGTAGAACAGGCTGTTCAGAAAAACTGAGGGCTCTGCATTCCTGGAAGTGCTGAAGGCCAGGCTGGATGAGGCTCTGAACAACCTGGTACAGTGGGAGGTGCCCCTGCAGGGGGGTTGTAACTTGACAGTCTTTAGCGTCCTTCAACAAAATTCTATGTACAGTCTTACCAGCTTTGAATCCAGTTTGGCATCCAATCGCGCATTTCGGATCAGATTGACAATCCACCTTTCTGCTTCTTCAGGAGTCATATTCAGTTTATCTGCCAACATACTAAAAGATAAACAACTTATTAAATTAAATGGCAAAATAAAATCTCTCTGATGTTAGTAAACATAACAAGGGGCAATGGAATGCAAGTCAAACCAACACAAAATATGGCACAGGCCAAGATTCAATAAATACTGCATAGCTGGGAAGCTTACTTTAATTTGACTGAAATTACTTTAAAAACTGCATACATGCTCTCCTGCACATCTCCCACCCCCACTGCAAACAAGAAATTCATATCCCGAAGCATATTCTTCCTCATTCTGAACTACACCACACTGCTTTTAAATCTTGACCTGCACAATTGTCCTATGTTCCTATTCAACCTTCTCTACACAAACATTCTTGGAAAAATTGTCATTAATTTCACTATTAACATAAACTCACCACCACTATTATCAAAAAAAAAAAAAAAAAGAAAAAAAATCAACCTAACTGCTTTTATTCTTACTTAAATGCAATCAGCAGTCAAGTATAGATTACCTAGTCAAAAAAATACATTTAGCAAGAAAATTTTGCTCCAAAGTTCAGGAACAAGACCCACAAGACAGAGCTTGGTATAGAGGGTATCACAGATACACTAAGTTAAAACTTCTTGCAACTTCAAGAAAGGAAGGTGGGGGAGAACAGAGAAAGGAAAATTCTTAATCAAACAAGCAGTCTTGTCCAGGAATAATTCCTCCTAACAGTGCTTCCTGTGGCTTTCCAGCTAACTCCTTCAGCTTCCTGCTGGCAGTTGGCTCATACAGGGCATTAGTAACGCTCATTCTTCCATCAGCTTGCAGACTAAGGTAACAAACATGCGGTAAAGGCTACAGGCGTGACTAAAAAGCCAGCTGGCTACGCAGAGTTGCGCAAGAGGTCAATTTCTCACAATTTCACAGAATCTTGCCTAAACATCTTTTTCTCCACCCAAAACAGTGGTTTTTTTTTTTCTCTTGATGATTATTTGCATCAAGTAGAAACTTTATAAACTACCAATTGTTACCTCATCTACCTGACTGGACTTCTACATAAACTTGTTTATACAACTGTCTCTCCTATATGGTCTTGATCTCTCACCTTCCTCCCAACTATAAATGCAAATACCATTTTTTCCACAGATAAACATGAAGTGAACAGGAAAAAAAACCCAAAAGTAACTTAAAATACTGGATTTACACTGACTCACTTAAGCAAAATAAGACAACAAATAGGTAACAAGTGTTTGAACTTGGCAAAGTAAGGGGAAGCAAAACCCAATCCCAGTTGCTACTGTTTCAGTAGAGCTTTATAATATGAGTTTGAAGGTGCAATTGTAAAGGCAGAAGAGAGCAGAAGACACTAGGTATGGAAATTTTTGTGGAATTATCAGTCACCTAGACAGAACATGAGATACTTTAATACAAAAAAAAGTACAATAATTTTATTACCCCCAATCAGTGATGTTAACCATTTAACTTGAAACTAAAGAAATTTTAAACTGAAAGTACATGGGGGTGAGTATTAGTCTCACATTTCTCTTTTAGAAACCTTAGTAAGATTTTGATAAAGTAAATTCCCTTCCAGATGACCACAAGAAAGGCTACTGCCACTACACTGGGGATTAAACAACCCAGCTTTGGGATTACAGTGTGGAACCTCCATTCATGAAGATGAGAGGATTTACTTGTGGATTCCTGACTAAGCAGCATAATGGAATGTTGCTGTGGGACCTGCTCAGAGCTGCAATTGGGTTCAAAGGATTAAACCAGATGACTTCCAACCTACAGCACCTACACTTGCCTTTTTCCTTAACACAGTCCTCATGGCATTAGAGGGGAAGAGGGCACAGATTTCTAGAGAATTATTCCAAGCCAAAAACTATGAAGTACTTTGCATTTGTTACTAGCAAATAATTTTACCTTTTTCTCTTATATCTACATTTTACTACTTTAGCTCAGCTGCTTCAGAAGTGGCTTTTTTTCAACTAAAAAGTGTTTTTTGAACAAACATACAATATATATGTAACAACACAACAGAAGTAACACTACACAAGTATTATTTTCCTGTACATGTGTCCGGAAAACTTAAAAATCAGAGAATGAAAATGACAGAGTAAAAAGGATGTAAAATCTGTTTTATCTCACTTTGTAGCTTTGAGACTTAATTTTTAAATTTTAGTATAAAACAACTGACATTATCGGGTAGCAAGTATCTTTTACTGAATAAGGAATAAAGCTATTAAAAACCTAGAACTTGAACACAAGAGAAAACCTTCCTCCAGCCCTTGTGGCAACTGGATTCCCTCTTAAGAGTCTCCTTGAAGCTACACTGAAGCAGCCAGGACCACCCAAACTGCATGGATGTATAACATAGGGGTATTTTCCTGGTAAAGTAACACACATGGCCAAAAAAAGTATTCTCTGTCCTTCCAGAGCAAATGCACAGAAGATCTATCCTGATTACAACTCTGTAACTAACGCCATTATTCTCCTATCACAGTTAGAACACGTATTTAAATCTCTTGAGATATAAAATACAGCTTAGCCTCACTCAAGTTTGACAGCTGAAGTATTAGTGACATGTTTAGACTTACAAATACATATTAACATATTAATATTAAGGAAAGGATACAACAGAATCTATATTGTAGGTTACCACTGTTTATAAAGATTCCTGATATAATTCAATAAAAATTAAGTCAATTACAATGAAATACTATTAAAATTTAAATAATGATCTACCCTTTCAAGTTACAGTTAATTTTAAATGGCAGATTTTTAAATAATTTCTGTCCCCTAGTTTTATATGGAAATTCACTTATTTGGGTCATGCTAGGGCTAGTGTTATTTAAGTTTTCATTTACTTAAAAGGCAAGCTAACTGAATTCCCCACACACTCATATAGATGAACAAGCCCATCTTATATTGTTTTCTTTTATGTGCAGTACAAAAGAATGAAGCATATTCAGATCTCCAATTAAATACAGGCATATCAAACTAACTAAAACAGAAGCAGCTTCATCTATTACTTCCTAGAAACACAATATTTCAAACAGCAAACCAATCACAGGGTGATTTAGGATGTGCAAACTTCAAGTTACAACTGATAAAGCAAATATAAGGAAGTTTCCTACTGTTTTCAAATTCATTCTGAATAGCTAAGCAGTACTCATCAAGTACTGTGTTACAATCATTAATTTTTTTTTGCTCCAGGATTAGCAGGGGAAATCACTTGTGAACAAAAAAATGAAAGAACTATGCCTCAGCGAAACATTTCAACTGGTTAATTTCTTCAAAAGCAACTCAAATACACTAAGAAATACTTATGTACCTAATTTAATCAGCTCAAATACAATGATTGTTACAGCTTGCAAAGAAATTTAAGGCTGATATCCATCATTAAAAACACAATGACCTACTGAGAACCACCTCATTACTGATGATTGACTCAATGTGCAATTTACTTAGGGGTAGGTGGTAGAAATATCCATGTCACTCTGAGATAAATGTCTCAACTCCAAATCTATCACTTGCCTCAGAACACACTACAATGCTTATAAAGAAAGGACACTGCTACCTATATTTAGGAATTACTCACACCTAACAAGGACAGCCAACTACAATATTTTTTATCATACCTAAAGTTGAAATACCACACACAGCACAAAAAATATGAACTATTACTATAAGTAACAAAAACTAAATACATGGCAATTACCTACCACAAAATTTGATAGAGCTTGCAATTTTTGCCATAATGAATCATCGGTATCTTGCCCACAGTTTATCAGTATCTTTTGATACAAGACTAGAAAGTCTTAACAAACATTGCAGAGTCTTTGCTCATTGACTGGAGTCAGGTAAGAGGAGGTTTCTTAGAAAGACATCTAGTCTCTATTTAAAAAAGCTTAAACATCTAGTTTCATGGAAAACTTGTGCTTGAATATGTGCAGTATTCATACCACGAAAAAGATTTCTAAGAAAGAGCAAGACATTATTGAGCTTTATATTCCCCAGAAACCCATCTTTAAGAGCACTATATGTATGAGGTTTTTTCTTTCTTTTCAAATACTTATTCAACCCCCCTTTATGCCCAAGCATAAGTGATTTTAGACAAAGCATTAGCACTCTTATAAAAACAAATATTAAGTACAGAAAAGCTCTGCTCACAGAAGGTAGTTCCATTTCCAATTAGGACTAGAGGCTTAAACCCAATACACCACAGCTGACTAAAATGCTCAAATTCAGTTTCCCTATTACATCAACACCACTATTTTCAGCTGATACAAAGGATAAAAAATTTTCCAAAGGCAATGAAAACAAACGTCACCCCGTGACCAAAGACCTTTTTCCAACTATACCTATCCATAAAAAAAGCAATCCTTCCAAGAAGTTTGCAATATTAAGACAATTTTTTCTCAAATCCTTTCCTCTGAAATCAGGCAGTGTTAAATCCTTTCCTCAGAGGACTAGATGCACTCATTTGCTCTGGACGCAAGCTAGTAACAAGACTCCATTGAACTTGATCTAATCAGCAGCCTTCATTTCTCCTGTATCTCTGCACTGCTCTCTATCAGTGAGATTTTTAGAGCATTCAGAGTTTCTCACTTCTTTTTTAATTTAAGGATGGGGAAATATAGGAAATGTGTGCAAAGGCCAAGTGGAAAGAGATCTCAAGCATACATTATATCTTCCCATTTAGTTTTTTTTTAAATACTTATACAAGAGGCATCAGAGCTGATCAATTTGAAAAGCCTGCATTTGTAAAATAAATCTGAATAATCAGACATATTTGCTAATAACACTTCTTGCAGCTGAATCACTTTGTGTCACAGGGAATAAAATCCATTATTTTCTATTTAATTAATGAAAAAGGCAATGTGATTCTATAAATTTCAAAGAACATACCTATAAGACAGACATGGGTGTCTGTATCTACCAAATAAAAAATTTAAGCAATTATTATATTTGCAGTTTGTATTTTCTTAATATTAACACTCTACCTCAACATGTGGAATTGAGGCCCAAATGAGGCCCAATGAGGTACTGTCACCAGGACTTCGGTGACACGGGGTACGAAAGTTCCCATTAAATCCAGCAGAGATCCTACTTAAAAATCACACCAGTTTTAGCTTGAAAGTACAGCTTGTCTGGGGGAGCTTGGGGTGGTAGAGAAAGGTTGTTTTGAAGTTAAACACAATAATTAAATCTGAAAAATAATGATAATTCAATTCAAGTACATCACATCAGAGTTATAAAATTAGAAAGAATACTATGCAAATAAGATATTAGTTAGGATTTTAGCTGACAACTGAATACTTCCTGAAGTATTTGACACTGTCTGTCAAACTGCCCTCCATGACTGATTTTCTGAACTGAGGAATGAAGACCCTCTCTTACCCAATGCTGATGCACTGATGGATGCGACAGAAAGTCTCAAATATGAAGAGGCGGGCATTCTCAATGAAGTCCTCAAGGCACGCCACTAAGAAGAAATCATTCACAAGCACCTGCAAGGGAAAGGGGAACATGAGAGCAAAGTGTGAGTAGAAATGTACCAGTAGACACTGCCGGTAAATAATGCCAATAACTAAGAGCAGCCCACAGTATACCTAAAAACATTATTGCTAAGTTCAAAGACGTGGCAAAAAAGCTATAGATGAACAGTATTTTTCACTGTTTCACTGTTCAGCATCTTACTAAATTGAAACTGCATGCTAACATGATCACTGAGGTCTGACTCAAGAAGGGAGTAAGGTTGTAACTCCACTAAAGGTCAAACTCTACTGCTGTCCTAACTACTGAAGATCCTTTCAACACAAAATTTGACTCCCCACTCATCTTTCACAACAAAAGGCAAATCTGAGCTTTTCTTCAAGCATTTCTCAGACTTTAATGGAACACCTGAAGCTCAGCCAAATGCATGATTACCTATTTGCTGCTTCTTCTAGAACTTCTTAAACATAACATTATTATAACATTAAAGCTATATTCTTAACGGTAAGTCACGTGTGTTACAAAATGAGTTGTCATAAAACCCAACACCACCCAATCATGAATTTAAGTTTATCAGAAAACACTGGCAATGTAATCAAACACCACTTCAAACAAATTAGCAGTCCATTGTGAATTTTAGAGGTCTTTACTTAAAGGAAAAGGAGTCTTATAAATATTTTAAGTCTTACTGTTTCACACTCTCTCAGCTTCTTCTGCGCTCCATCAAAATCAAAGTTAACGTACAAGCATTCCACAAACTCTGTGATAGGGTCCCTGTATGTGTAGGACTCCTATAAAAAAAAAAATTGGGAGCAACTTCAGAAATCAAGGCCACATGGTCGTTCACATATTCCTTTTAGTCTTAAAAAAATTTAATAGTGGAAACAAACCCATATATCACCTTAAAAAAAACCTGAACTTCAAAATTCCTCTTATAAAAGCTACATCAGTGTGCTTCCTCCCAATAGGCTGGTAAAACAACCAGAGGTGTAGTTTCACCTTCTGCATTTAATGCTGCAATCTCTGGGCTAGGAAACTGTCAAGAAATTAGAGCTGTCTCTGTATCAAACCTCCAAATTTCATAAAATAAGATAAAATAGTTTTCCTAAATTCTGATTTCAAAGATGACTCCAACACCAAATCCTTCATACTTGAAACTTAATGATTATTTGATTTTCATGGACAACATAGCAAACAAAAATGCTACTTTCTATACACTAACTACTTCAATTTATTTTGGTATGACAGAAGTTACTCAACTTTCTCATCTACCAGGCAGAGACAACCCTACATCTATATACAATTGTGTAAATTCAAGTATAACAAACATCCCCTTAAGTGTTTCTAATGCATATTTTAAGACAGCTTAAATCAATATGTACCAGCATCTGCTTTAGCATACAGTAAAATCAACAGTTTAAGGCAATTCCTAAGAGATACTTTTCTTTATGGAACAGTTATTTTTTCCTTCCCCAAAGAACTGTACTTACAATCTCATTATTTGTGTTTAAAATTCAGTTCTATACATGTTTTTCACATCAGAATTGCACTTGTTAACCATTATTTGCAAAATGATCTTAGGATGAGCATCTCTCAATTTCAATAAACAGACCGGGTACCTATGAGATCAATACTTGCAAAGACGTTGCAAGTATAACCAATCTTTTACTGCTACTAAAGCAGCACCACAAGTTATTTCAAATTGATAAAACCTCTACCATATCATCATTTAATAATATGAATCATACAGTGTTAGAAGAGTACTAAGAAATCTGATAGGCGATTTCAAAACCAATGCCCAAGTTGGTATTTTCAAAAGGAATATCTTAATGGTGTGCATGATTAAACAAAAGCAAGAAGTTGTAACATGTTACTTACTTCAAGTATTAGAAATTCATATTATATTAAAAGCTCAATGTTACAATCAGATTTTAGATAAAGATAAAAGCTGAGTCACAACACTTACTATGGATTTATTGCTTATGCTACCTTTTGTGAACACTAATGCTTACAAACAGATTAAGTTGTAGCATTGACTGTGCTTTGTACAGGTAGTTTCCCAAATGCTTGAAGTGGTTATAACTGACTGCTAGCCTATAATAACTGTCATATTTATATCTCACACAGAGATACAATGTTTATTACTTACAACATTATCAAGTATTTGGAATGCATTGGTTTGTATACAAGTTGTTTGGTGATTTCAGATAAAAATCTGGGCCTTAAACCCCTGTTGATCACTACCAAGCAACTCTTTTATTGCTCTTCTCTGTATCTCCATCCTCATGTCACTTCAAATTAACACACACAATTCAGTGGTTTTGAAATGTAAGAAAAAATCCTTTTTCATATAACAATTTACTGTACAGATAGTTGTGAAATGGCTTTGGATCCAATTCTTCATCTCACTGAATTTTCAGCATTTAATAATACAGAAAGTAAGAACGGCATGCATACTCTACTGCATGTATGTGGACATGAAGCAGACATGTATATGAAAGGAGAAAAAAAACAATTCCATCCTCCCACTGACTGATATGCATTTTACTTCAGTAAAAACTTTCACTGACAAAAAACTAGTATCAAAATACCTCTAATCTTAACCCAGATATATTACTAGAAGAAGGTTATAAGGAAGTCTTCTTAAAAAACAGGAAAAAAATACCAGATACTGCAGTCCTTACCTGCTGAATAACCTTGACTAGATCTTTCAGCACTTGTCTACGTTTACGAACATCCTTATTTGTTATGACTGCAGTAGTCAAATATCTGAGGATATGTGGGCACATTGTCTGAATTGCATTGAGATACCTAGAAAGAAAAAACATAGGTAAGATTCAGAACTCAAAGGTATACTGAAGTTGGCTGATGACACTAAAGTGGGAGGAGCTCCTAACTCCTCAAAGGCAGAGAGGTCCTGCACAAAGACCCTGACAAAGAAGTCAGAGGGCTGGACAATCACCAATTGTATTAAGCACAACAAGGGCAAGTGTCAGATTCTGCATCTGGAACAGGGCAACTCTGGATCTATGTAGACTGGGGAATCAGAGGCTGGAGAGCAGAAAGGGATCTGGGGCTCCTGGTCAACAACAAGCTGAATGTGAGTCACAGTGTGCCCTAGCAGACAGGAGGGCCAACTGTGTCTTGGTAGACATCAGGCACAGAATCACCAGCTGGGCAAGGGAGGGGATTGTCCTGTTCTGCTCTGCACTGGGGCAGCCTCACCTTGGTACTGGGCGCAGTTTTGGGTGCAACAACATAAAAGTATCAAGCTATCAGAGAGCATTCAAAGGAGACCAACAAAGACTGCTAGATTTACACATAAGTCAATCCTCTCACAAATAGATACAGTTTTCAATTTTCATTTTTAGTCTAGGATTTCCCAAGAATCTTTTGAAATAGCTTTCTAAGATCAGAATAGAACAATACCTTCACCCTGCAGCCCTAAGCTCAGCAAGCTTGCATGTTTCTAATTTGCCTTAAATTTGATTTAAAGACCCCCCCCCAGTTGGTACAACACAACTTACTGTGGCTGATAGAGGAAAAGGTCAATGATGTTGTCTCTCCCTTTAGGATGATTAAAAAACACGAACAAAGACCAGTGGATGAGCCACGTTCTTTGCTGAAGAGATTGCAGTGGAGAGCTGACAGACTAGGAGAAAATGTAACATTGGTTCAAGTCAAACACAACACAAAGTTTGCTTGACTACTAATCCACAGAAACCTGTAATTGCCCAAAATTTTGTGATTTCACATCAGATCTTTATAATTGTCATCACTGTCAGGCTGAGTTTGACCTCCAGCTTTTCTGTCATCTCAATGATAAATCTACTGAAGTTTTAAGCAAGGTAATTTTTCCAATATTACACTCCAAACTGTTTCCTGAAATTTGCATTTTTTTATGGTAAGACCAGAGATTTTAGCTCTCCAAGACCACCACACCAACCTAAAGTTACTTCCCTTCTCAATTCTGAATTGCTTGTCTTCCCTCTTCAGATGTGATCTGAGTAACTACTTGGCTTTTTCACCTTTCCTGTTTTGCTTCCTTTCTAAATCCTCACAAGACCTTTTTTTTTGCCATAAGCCCGCAGACAATGATGAAACTCTATAATCACTTTCAGCCAAAAAAAAAGTCATCATCTTTATTTAAACCTGCTGATAATGGACAAACAAGGGTTCAGCTCCAAGTACCTGTAATAGCTCTAAATTTCAATAATACTCCAAACAGACTGCGAAACAACACACTGAGGATGAACTGACATGGCAAGTAATCCTCCCTCTGAAGAGCACGACAACCAACTGCTCTGACTCAATCCTAAAAAAATCTTATAAGTTTAATAAAAAAGTGAAATAGTCTATTATAACCATACAGAATCATAAAGACAACAAAATTACAGAAGAAAATTTGTTAACACTAATTATCTGTCACATAGACAAAGAATGACTGGGGGACAGAAAACACCTGTTTTCTCAAGACTCTGGTTCAGGAGAGTGGAACTTTCACATCTCTGACATGGCCAATGAAGTTCCACAAGCAAAGAGGAAGAGGAAGACTGAGAGGTCCCTAATCTCATCGGTTGCTCTGAATTAGTACTGCAGCCCCACTCACCCCTTAAGTTCTTGGTACTCATCTGAACTCAGGAGAGTTTTGTCAAGAAAGCTGAATCAGCTGAAAACTGTTTCCAAGTACAAGCTGACTGCAATTTCTGTCAAAACCACTGTCTTCATCAGATAATATGGTTTATTTACAGGCATTCTATTCTTTCCAGAAGATGAATAGTACAAGTATCTGAAATTTAAACAGCAGTTTCACACAATGATACTTTGGCCTCAAACACATCCTTAAGATTTTTTTGTTTATTGGAAATATATTTGAAAATACAGATGAGAACCTAAGGTGTTAAGAGGCAAGCAATTTGAAAAAGAATGTTTCATTATTTCTTCCCTAGCATCCTTCAACTTTCCCACTGCCAATAAGAAAGTATCAAGTGAAAAGGTGGTAACCTATTCCTAAGTAAGACTGGGAGCAATTTACAATAAAACTTGAGTACTAACACTTCTAACCTCTCACCTTGCTACGATGTCCAAGATTTTACTTACATTATTATCTATTGTCTCCTTTAGCCTTGTGAGATCTTCCATGGCTGCATCCCAATTCTGCATCAGGATTTCAGATGCCAGTTTTCCCCAAAGAGAACTCAAAGCATTTCTGTCTGTTGCTGGAACCTATGTTCAACAAAAGCAACAAAAGTCACACTCTTAGTATTTTAAATTAATGTTAAAAAATATTATTTACTTTTAAAATTACAAACGGTATTTTCTGGCAGTATTTTTCATTTAGAAGATACCAAGTTTGCATAGTCCTAACTCTCCAAATTAAGTAAGGGTTTTTTTTTTTCCAGAAAAAGAGTTTAGAAACAGGAAAAAAAAAAAGTAGTTAAAATTTCTTAAACAGAAATCTTGTCAAAAAAAGACAAAGATCTGTGCTGCTGCAGTTTAAGTTAAAAAAAATTAAAAATGGCTGAGCACCAAATGACACACTGGTTCCAAATTTATTTTGGGTTTTCTTTTTTTGTTTCACCATTCAACAAATGCTTCTAAACTAATAAAACAAGGTTATTACTGGGCAGGACACTAAGGAACTCAGTAGATAATCACCTTCAAAAAGCTAGCATTCCAAACTCTTCCTGCTAATGCCTTGCCCAGAAGCGTACTTGTTACAGCACTCTCCAGTGGAACTGCAACTTGGCAGCACTGAACCTGCTCCCTTGGAAGGGCAGTCATGAGGTCAAGCTGTGTTATACACAGGAATGAGTTGCACTATGCCATTCACAATGTCAAATTCTGCTCTTAGACTGGTTACAATAGTTCTTTCACAGACTATGTTTCATCACACAGGGCTTTGAAACAAATCTCCCATCAGAATCAGTAACAAAAGTTTTATACTAAGCTATTATCAGCACAAAATCAGTACTTCATTTTTTGAGGTTACTGGACATACAAGAACATAATGCTATGCCCAGAAAAAAAGGCATGAAGAATTAAGGACAGTTGCCCACAAACCTACATACTTTCACTTCCCCTGCTGGCACATAAAAAGACCCCATAACACCGGAAGTCAGCTTTAGCATCCAAATTTAAACTAATAATTCAACTCATTCGTACTTTTAACCCTGTTCTTCTGATTAAAGATACATTTCTCAATTTTTCTTCTTTAATTACAGTCAACTACAGAAATTTTTGTGGTTTAGCAGTATTTCAGAAAGTTAAGATTACTTTCAGATGGGAATACAAACCAGCAAGGAAAAGCATAAAGGTATGAATCACTACATGTTTTCAACAATCACTGCACAAATCTATGAGATACTGACTTATGAGCAGTATATCTTCCAGGCAACCCAGGTGACAGTTTAGTAGATACTGTGTTGAGAAGGTTCACATGCTCTATTGCTGGTTCCAAATCACTTGATTAAAAGTAGCTACACAAAATAACTGCTTTTAGGTACTGCAGCTGTTCCAACTACATTATCTGGATTTTCAAGCAGTTACCTTAAATTTCCATTTGTTAGTAAAGCAGCACATTCACTGACCACCAACAATAAATTTACTGTGCTGGGATTCTTACAAGACATCAAATCTTTATTCTCAAAATTCACTCCCACCAGTGACAAATGATATGAATTACAACAAGATGAAAAGAGCTGCTTCAGAGACGATGGATCTGGTTCTACATTTATCATCTGAGCTGTCTACATTTCATAGGGAGATGACTTATACTCTTAAATCCATCACAGAAATCAAGAGGACAGATCAGAGTTCAGATGATAAGCTGGCAGTTCACCATTACCAGTAATTACATTCAACCCACCCACAAGCTTTTCACTGCTGTTGACTACATTTGTGCACGAAATCAAGTATTCTTAAAAACAAGTATTCACTTCATTGTATTACATAATTAAATGTTACAAGACATAGAAATTCAAAGAACAATTCTAAGTTCTACTTGAAAATAACGGAATTGCTGAACCATAGTGATGATTATTAACCATTACTGTAAACTTTGGCATACAGTAAATGCCTCAAAAAGCTACTAAGTATTATATGCTAAGAATGAATTTAGACAATTTAGTGGTTTGAGTATTTCACTGAAAATAACACTAAATAAACAAAACAAAAAACTAAACCCCAAGCCAACAACCAATCAAAACTTACCAGAACCCTAAAGAAGTAGAGATATTCTGCAGCTCCCGAGTAGTTACCACATTCATACTGGAATTTTGCATACCTGTAGAGTGTATCTAGGTATTCCTGCCTAAACTGAAAAGGAATACAAAAGCTTTTATTCCCTAGGGAAAAAAAACCATGCTGTCACAAGCTGATTTTAACGGTAGAGTAACATTTGAAATTGGTAGCTTTTCAAAAGACATTGTACATAGGAAAAGACAATAGGAAAAGACAATAGAAAACTATTATATTCTCAATCCATGCCATGGAATGAAAGTTTGTATCAATACCAGAAAAAGGTGAAATCTTGCATTACAAAGTAAAGCACACCTAAGTTACACAGATGCAGTGAACATTAAATTTCAGCTATTTTTTGTTACAAAAATTGAAATTTCAAAGGCTTAAATATGTTAGTATCAGAAATTCTACCTATTAGCTACATTGACAGGAGACAGGACAAAATGCTAGGCCATACTTGGTCAAAACGCTGTCAGCTGTGAGGGAGGATGGGTGGACATAGAACTGAATTCCAGCAGCTACAAGACTTACCCCGTGCTTCTCAGCTAAATAGTCAAACAGCATCCGACCATCTCTACAACAAAAGGATAGAAAGCACTCGTTTTACAAAATAAATTGGTAGCCACCATGTAACACTACACAATGCAACACAATTTTAAAGGTGAAACACAAAAAACTGAGCATGAATTTGAAGTAAAATTCTTCCACTTGTTCAAAAGCAGCTGCAGCCATCTATTACTGGGTCATGTAGTTTCAAAATCTTAAAACTATTCTAATTTTAAGTAATGACTACCAGCTGCAACAATAACTACAGTTAAGAAAGAGTGGAAAGTTGTTTTAAATTTGATAGCATCCTTAGCTTTCAGTTTGGAAGTTAAATTCTGAATTAGAGCTCTTCCCACTCTCATGTTCCAATTTTAAAGCAGTTACTCTAGACAACTTTAAGAGGAGACAGGGAAAAAAATGGCCAAGACTAAATAGAAGTAGAAAGGAAACTTATCCTACTGTTAGCACTGAGACAGTGTGGGGATCACAAGAATATCTCTACCACAGCCAATATGTGCAGAACACAGAACCATAAAACATAATCATACTACTAAGTTCTTAACTTCTATGATCATGTGATCACATCTCTGAAGACTGTTTTTTTATTTAACATTAATACTAAAAGAACAAGCATTGTTACCTATACCAAAGAGAAGTTTAAGCCTCCGGGAGGCAAGCTGTAAATTCCCTGAGACAAAGATACAGTAAAAATGGTATGAAAGAATATTTACCCATTTACTCTGTAATCAACCGACTGCAAAGATATGAGGTTGTTTAATTAGAACTTACAGGACAAGATTCTACAGGGAAATGGCCAATTGCCAAGTGAGCCAAGAATGACAATCCTCAGTCATACCTCTGAAAACAATTAAATAGTCTCATGGATTTGTTCCAGTAAATCATACTTTGAGGATGAGGAATACTGATTATCACTCTGTAATTTTAAAATCAACATCCTCCAAGAATTGCATAGAGTAATGAAATGTTTTGCTTTATTCTTGAAAGAACTTCCACCTGCAAAATCCCCTTCACTCATTCAGAGCTGGATATTCCAAACAGCACCATCATGGATCAAGTCATGATCTAAAGTCCCAATAATATGCAGCTATCTGAATTTGACACAGATTTAAAATCACCAGCAGAAATTCCCAAAAGAATCAAAACTTGTTTCTGCTATCTACAGCACACTACTCAGGTCTAGACAGATGGGACATATTTCAGCCCAGTTCTACCTATCTAACCCCAACAACCTGGATTAGAACTACTTCCGAGCCAATCACCAAAACCAGAACTTCTAAGCTGTGAAGTTTCCAGGTATTTAACAAACACAAATCACATACCAGTTCTAAACCAAAACTTGCTGCAGATGAGTAGTAGGGCTAATACTCTATAGCATTAGGCAAGTTATATTCCATGCATTTATTGAATTTATGGTCTCTCTTGCTCCCAAACAAGGCATTTCCAATTTGAAGTACCTAGTATTGACCAACTTTTGTCAATCAGAAGGCAAGTAGCAGAGCTTATTCCCCACGAAATGCTGATATTTTAGTAACATTTTTCTAGGCTAATTATTATTTTAAAAACTGGCTAAAGGCAAAGCAAGAATTGGACAAGACCTCTGTATGTTCAATTAGATTTGAATAGCTTTAAGACAGGCTCAATTGCCATAGTAACTGAGATTTTCACTTTCAAAGCTATACTTATAAAAGCAAGCGACTCCTGGCTTTGCATAATCACAAGTCATAAACAAATGCAATTCCTTTTTCTTTATGTAATTATCTGACATGAACATCCATTCTGAAATCAGATGCAAAGGCGGTTTACTTAGTTAAAAATGGTTTTACAGCAGAAGCTTAAATACATTCTGGTGGTATCAGGATAGAAAACAAACTTCTCCTGACATGCTGTAAAGCTACAGATTTCATGATTCCTACTGACATCTTGTTTCATGGGTGCATTGAGACATAATACACTGCAGCTCACAATTTGTGCACCAACCAAGATCTAAATTGATCTATAACAAATTATGAAAACAATGCAAAGAGTGGAACAAAGAACAGAGGCAAGAAAAAAGGGATAATAACGTGCATTAGAAACAGAGTAAATTTTAATCAAGTTCATCTCCCTCGAGGGACCCATATTCTTCAGGGAGTTTGTTCACAAAAAAAATGTATATTCATTCAGAAGATTTCTGCAGACTACAAGGAAGAGTTTGTACATTCAATACTTTTCTAAGAAATTCCAGAAGCAATGTTGCAGCCTTCCCAATGTTACAGTATCAGTGGATGCATAATCTTGCCAACAATAAATCCAAGTACAGGCTTCACCTTCAAATTCAAGTTAAGCCATAGGTTCTCTGTCTGATACAGTATGCTCTATTTAAAATTTTAGGGCAGGTAAGGCTGAAGAAGGGATCCAATTATTATTCCACTTTGCCAGACACATTTACAATAGGAGTAACACTGATTCCTATCTAAAGGAAACAAGGAGTAATTTATGCCAAACAAATAGCTGCCCACCTCTCTGCTGAAGCTGTAGTTACTCCTCAGTGACTACAGCTGAACTCTTTCCTACAGAGCCCAATTCAAGCTTAACCACGGTGAATGTGCAGACAAACTCATTAAGACACAATGTGCAGACAAAGTCATTCTACTTTAACTACTCCCATAAGAAAATTTAAAAGAAATGGGGTGCATCCTAAAAAGACTATTATGAGCACAACCTTACACCAACAAGCTGGAACAGTTTGGGGCTGGAGAGAGTAAGCAAGAAAAGGACAGAACACCCTGAAGAAATATGTGCTCTGAGGATTAAAGGATGCTCATCCACCTCTAAGGACGAAAGGATGCCCAACCACCTCCCAGACTAGTATGACACTCCATAACCTTTTCTGGAAGGCAGAAAAGAAAATATGAACTGTTTCAGCCTGTATTTTCCCTCAAAAAACCCTAAACCTGATCAAAGCCAAACAAAAATGTGCCTGTGATTGGACTGCACTGGATGACGACTGTCACTTGTACCAAGTTGATTCACAAACATTAACAACAATAGATATCTTTTGCACAACAGGGAAAAGCACTGAAAAGAGTCCAGCAATTTCAGTTACCTGACCACATGCACTACTCACATACTATATGAAAATAAAAATGTCTTTCTTGCAGTTACTACACAGAAAGCATTCCCAGCAGCAACACCTGAGAGGTACCAACAAGCCATCCTGACAAATTATGTTAGAAATTACCTAGTGGACTGCATTTGCCTCGTAGTCTCTGGATCCTCAAACATCTTGACAATAGGTTCTGTTTCAGCTTGAAGTTGCTTCAGCTGTGCAACAACAGTTGTTCTCTTCTCACGCAAAGCTGAACACAAACAAAAACACTTTAATATAATGCTTTAGGTTTTTGCATGAACCAGTCTGTAATTACATGGTGCTGACACTTGAACACATCTTCCCAATTCCTACCTCACCTGTCCTCTCAGGCAAGTCTCAAATCCAGCTGTGCATAACAATTCTGTGACTTACTAAAAACTCCTAACATTTGGTTCTTTTCCTCCTGAGTGGAGGCCACCAGACAGCAGGTACAGCTGGAGCAGAGTCTGCATTAGACAAGGTCTCCTCAGGCTTCCATTAAGGGAGAAACCACCTTTAACTAAGTTTACTTATTCCAAATAAACTTGCAAAAAAGTAAACAATCCAATAATACCATGAAGATTGATTTTCTTCTGACTGATGATCAGGTTCTGAAAGAACATTTAGAACATACTTAACTAAAAATTGACAGGAAAAACTTCAAGCAGCTCCAACTGCAAAATAACAATTTTGAACACTCTGTGCTTAACGGAAACATTAAGTCCTTTAAGAAAAATTGTTAGGAAATTCAACTAAGAGTTTTAGGGTGTTTATTTTACACCGACCCCAGATTCCTCACCAAGTGCTAGCAATGCAATAAAATGAAGCCTTAAAATTTGGAAAAGTGTACATGTTTTAAAAAAAAAAAAAAAAAGGAAAAACCACCCTGACATTGGGTATGTGAAACATACAGGATCAGAGAAGCCAAGACTAAATCCCAGGAGATAAATGCAGGAAACTGTGAAAGTGAGCCAAACACCAGAACACTCAATGCCACGGTGAACAGAGTTGACATTTCTTTCATGATTTGACTATACAGATATTTGAACAGGACATCCAAGGTGGCTAACACCATAATGGTGACACAACCTAAACATGAGAACAACTTGCCTGACAGGAAGTGTTCCAACAAGGAGAAATTATCTCCACCTTCAGTTAACTCTTGAGATTATAAAAGAGGAAGAAACAGATGAAAGAAAAAACATTCAGTTGACTTACTAAAAATACGAAAATGTTTTCCTGCGACATCTCCTGGGTGTGTAATTGTAAGTTGATCTTATGGAAGACAAGACAAAAGCAACTATAAATCGTGCAGGGACATTTCTAATTATAACTGTGTAAGTGAACTTAGTTTTGAGTACTTTAAACAGTGAAGTCTTAAAAAAGGATAGGGTAAACTTCTGATGATGCCAGTGACTCCACAAGAAGGAACCACCTGTCCATACACACATTCTGATAAGCGCTGATACAAGAAGGTGACACATATCAGAAAGATGGCAGAAGTTAAGGCCTTTGCATAGGAAGCTGTGCAAGCAAGCACCCTGAACAATGTGTGAAAGAACTAGCTTGCTTATGTTAATTGAGTAAAAGCCACACATCAAGCAACTGTAAGTCACTGTTAAAAAAAAAAAAAACAAAAAACCTGCCAAACTGATGATGTAAAATTCTAAGAGATTTAGTGCTTTTCTTATACTATTTGCAAACAAGTGTGGAAATTTCTGGTCTTTCATGAAGGCAGAGCTCTCCGAGGGAGAAAATTCATTCAATTTTCTTGCAGCTGTGACCTTATGAAGTTATACTCTGACACAATCTGCTTAATTAACTGGCCATAAACAGAATTCTGAAGACATCTGGAATAGTTACTTTGTGGAAGTCTGCTAGAATTGCTATTTCTTGTCTTGCTTACTGCTTTGGTATTTTACTCCTTAATTACTACTGATAACAGGAATATTCAACAGTTTAAAAAAGCTGAAGCAGGGAAAGAAAGAGGAATACCTATTTGACTTTGGGATTTTTTTTATAGCCTTGACACAACCTGACTTTTTTAATCAGCAGAGCTGTTAAGTAACCTGAAGGTGCAGGTATTAGTACGACTGTTTCTGACACTACAGAAATGAACCGCCCTGGTTCTCATTACATGTTCTCATTACCAGTCCCATGTGTCACGATACACATGCCCATAACAATGCCCACCTAATGCTAGCAGACCCGGTCAAAACACTGACTCCAATGTCCATAAGCCTATCAATTCCCTTCTTCCAAAGAGAAGAGTGGCCATCTCTGCAGCTTCAAGAGCCTGGAAAGAGCAGGACCCAGAGGAAGAATGCAACAGCACCCAAGTCTCTTCCTCCTAAGATGCAGCAAAATAGACTGTAGTCCAAATAGCTAAGAAAAAGATGAGGAATTCACCAACACAAAAAAAAAGATGGAGAAATAGGAAGACACTGGATATTGAAAGACCAGACCAGGAAGATAAAAACAAAATGCAACACCCAATCTATAAAAAAAAAGAACTTGGAAAAAACCTTTAAAATCAAAACACCCATGAAGAATGGAAATTAGACAAAAGCTACATGATCTATTTTCTCCCCATGCCCCAATGCTCCTCAAGATGATAGAAATTTAAGAAGTAAACAGAGACGTTATCAAAATTATGGATAATACAGTAAGAAATCACATTCATTTTAATCTTAAATTTATTTTCTCCTAGAGAAGCAGCAATTCTTATACTGCCAAAACTGAGGAAAACACACATTTTCAAAAAAGCTTTCTCTAAGTCTAAAAATAGCCACAGACAAATCAATGAAATTACTTACAATGCAACTCTAATCTAAACATACTGAATGCTTTAAAGTCACCAAATAACACCAAATCATGGTGCAAGCATTTAATTTGACAGATGAAAAGCTACTGCAACTCCATTAGCTGCACTGCAATACCTTTAAAGTGCGTGAAATTACCAAATCAGCATTGAAATACTTAAGAGGTCACTCAAAGGTTAAGTTCCTGACAGATCAACAAACCCAAACTTTCCAGTATTAGGGCATTCTGCTTGTCTCAGTATTGCACATCCTTTTGGTAATGCTGAAGTTAAACAGTACTCCAGTTTTTGTACACAACAAGCAATTACCACTAGTTATTTATTATGTTAGTCAGAACAGTTGAAAAACAAGCTTTACATCTAAATGAGCAGCTTACCATGAGGAATTTCATCAGAATAAAGATTTTTGTACACATCCATAGCAAAATCCACCATGTTGGTATCACTAAGGAGATCCAGTTTTCCTTGGAGCAGCTCTTTTTCATTGTATATCTGAAACAGGAATTATTAACAGAGTCACCTGAATAGGGTTAAGGAGTTTCAATTCATATTATGTATTACTTTTATGGCACAGTTAATGGACTTCCGTACAACTGAATTGTTTCAAGTATCAAATTTCACTGCTCTACCATTAAGAGTACTTACTTTTATAAAGCCTCTGAGCATTTTCAGTCTTGATAAAATATTAAATATTTCCTGCTATCGACAAAAATAGGTACTTCAAAAGCTAATGAGAAGTCAAGTAACTATTACTAGTCTCTTAACAGGAACAGTATTTTTTTTTTACAAAAATTTAAAAAATAAAAAAACCAAAACTTAATCATGCTTTTCTTTCAAAGTACTGAGTACTTTCCACAAAATAATTTATCTAGTGAGGACTAGATAAATTATTTAAAGTGGATTTCAGAAGAGAGGCACAAGATTAAACTCACAATTTAATTGTAGGGCAGATTAATCTAAAATATGTTGCTAGGTCTATAGCATAAAAACAAATTTAGAGTAGCTACGTAATTGAATGGCGTACTTAAACCTCTCAAATTGTTTTTAAGAGTTCATATTCCATAATTTATAAGTGAGTTGTAAACTGCTGTTAGATGTTGAAGATGCAGGCGATAGCCAAATCCAGCATATTCCTCAAAAACATATTTGCACAATGAGCCATATTACAACTCACCACACCACATTTGTGGACATCTCAGATATAGAATCTGTAGAAGTTTAATTCGGCTCTGAACATTGTGTTATTCAAAACTAACATCACAAAATTACCTGTTTAATTAACTTCAGCTGACATAAAAATGCTAATGTATAAATGCCCCCAAGATGAGAGGCATTAAGCAAACTCCTCGTGCTAGACATGACATCTGGCTAGGTCAAGTTGTCTCAATGCACACATGGTTCATCAGTTCCTATCTAAAGGCTAAAATAACACCTACTTTAAATGCAAAACTTACATAACTCTCCACATTTCGCTCCCATTTTAAAATAGCTTAGACTGATGAGTTTAGCTCAAAGTACCTGAAGCACTCATCTGAGGTACCTCCAGCATTACTATGTTCTTTGTTGCACTATAACTTAAAAAAATACATAAGAAGACTAGCAAGGGCTAACGCCAGAAAGGACTTATATTTGTTTCCAACATAAATTCGTGATAGCATGGGTTTCAAATTAAAATTAAGTCAGCATCATTGGCATAACCCCACGGACCGCCCAGAGCTCCGGCTGAGGGACGGCCCGAGCACCAAGAGCTGCGGGGCTATCGAGGGTGCCCCACGCCGGGGGACTGCGGCTGCAAGGGAGAGTTTTGACTTCTTTCTCCAAATACAGGTGAGGAAAAGACACTACGCCAAATCCGGAGAAGGAGAAAGTGCAGGAAGTCTGCGCTGCCTCGCAAGCGAGGGGCCGAGGAGCTGCGCGGCATGATCAAGGAGCGGTTCCCTCAGGCCTCCTGTCGGCTCTGCTCCCGTCCCTGCCCGGGCAGTCCCACACCCTTCGCCCCTCACCTCACGCAGCACAGGAGCCTCGAGCTCCTCCCTACGGAGGCTCCGAATCCCCCACGGGCCGCGCCCGGCCCGCGCAGCGCCCAGGCCCACGGGAGGAAGCCCCGGCGCACCCAGGCCCACGGGAAGCACCGGCAGCTAGGCCTACCATCTTCCCGCTCCCACAGCCGCCTTCCCCACCCTCAGGAGAGACACGCACCTCCTTGACAGAGAGGAATTCCAGCAGCGGGAAGACCAAGTGCCGGTCCAAGAAGTGCGCGATCCTGGTGGTCAGGTCGTACTCCGCCATCTTGGAGCCGGGAGAGAGAGGAAAGGCGGGGGCGCGACGCGGCTCTTGTGGGCGCTGCGCCTGCGCGGCCCCGCCCCCCCCGCGGTGGGGAGCCGGTGCCTGCGCACTGTGGGCCCCGGCCCGCAGCCGGGGATGGGCCAATGTCCGCGCCTTCCTCTCCCGTTTCTTTCCTCTCCCCTCTCCTTCCTCTCCCCGCTCCGGCGCCCGGGCTGCTCTGGGGACGCTCCGAGTGCGGCTCCCGGGCCGCTCCTGTCCGCGGTGTGGGGGCTGCGCTTGCGTGGGGTGAAGGCGCCGGTGGAGCGCGTGAGCAAATGCTCGGCGACACTTCGGGCACTTGGGGCGGAGTGGGATTTCTGGAGGGGTGATCATCTCCCGAAGGCAGCTGTGAGCGCAGCCCCCACACTTTGTGCGTCGTGTGTGAGCTTGACTTGATCTCGGTCTAATCTGGTAATGAGAATCTGAAAAGGGGCCTAAGCTGTCCTTGGCACCCAGTGAAAAGTTTGCTACGGGCTGGTCCACGTTGGCCATGTTTCCAAGCTCTCCGTTTGGAGGCTGTGCCAGATGAGATGGAAAAAGGCTGGGGAGCTGCTGGACAATGGCTTTCACAGGGAACTCCAAGCAAGTGCAGAAATGTATTGCTGAGTTTAGAGAGAGAAATGGAAGAATAAGTATTACTGCTGATAACTTGCATATTACTTGTAGCCATTGTAAGGAAGAACTGGTACTGGCTGCCCAGGGAAGTGCTTGAGTCCCCATCCCTGAAGGTATTTAGAAAATGTCTGGATGTGGCACTTAGGGACATGGTTTAATGTTGGTCTAGATCTTAGAGGACTTTTCCAACCTAAATGATTCTGTGATTCACCATGTTAACTTTCCAGAAAGATAAAAGGTTTCTTTTCCTGTTACACTTTGTAAGTTTTCTAGTGATTTTTGTCAGGACACACAGTTGAGTTCAGTAAGTCAAGCCTCATCTCTTCTCATAAAGCATGACTAAAACCTTTGTCATCAGGAAACTTTACCTTTCATGAGCAGAGGCATAATAATTTGTTTAGTGATCCACATAACTACAGACAATGTCTGCAGTAGCTACAATAGCTGTTCATGTGGAATGGCAAGTTAGTATAGTTGTAGTACAGGTTAATTTTAGACTTGGATGGTTTGTTTTAAATGTAAATGGGAGGTGAGGAGTAAGAAGGTTTATTTATTAACATTAACATTTATTAACATTTATTAAGCCACTATTCAGGCAGCCAGTGATGTTCTCCCCACCTTAACAGAAAGATGTTAAGGCGGTAGAATTAAGGATATGACAGGCTGGTTTTTAGAGGTAAGACTTCATTGTATCTTAATGATACCTTGTAAAGGAAAAAAAGTGTGCAGCATGAATGAAGTAATTCTTCATGTGACACTGAATTGTTAACACTTTCATATAAGTCTGTGATATGTGTAATTTTGTGTAATACTTTTCTCAGAACATCATCTGTGAGAAAAAAATCCCTTTTTATCTGCAAGACAGCCTAGTATTTTTCATAGTAGCTGTAGATACTGTATACTTTGATACCTACATGTCACTGATGGCATAGATAATCTCTAATGGTGAAAACTATCTTCCTTTGTTATTTTTCCCATAATAACAGCATGGGTTTCACCAAGGTCTGTTCAAACTTGCCACTGGTTTCTCCTCATGACAGGTTACAGAGCTGCCAGTGGAAGACCCTCAGCACTACAAAATGCTAAAACATCCAAGGCCCCATACAGTGCTTGGTTTTAGCTGATGAATTAGTGTCTGCAAGAAACAGGTACAGTAATGAGTGAAAAGGTGTCAAGAACTAGCTGGAGAAGCCTTTTAGAGGAAGACCATAAGACTTAAAACAATACTGAACCAAGGCAAAATATCAGGCAAACTGTTTTAAATTCCCTCAGTGAAACATACATTGTGCTGAGGATTAGTTTTAAGAAGAGGGTGTTTGACTGCTTTGGCTGTATCATCTAGCGAGATATTCACCCTCTTGGTAAAATTTTTCTAAAATACATTTAAGCTTTCATGTCAAAACAGTCTTAGCCAATGTTAACTGAATAACAGGAAATGTGAGTTTATTTTGAATTCTTGCACAGACACCTGACTGAGGAATTATACAAAGCATAGTACCTCTAGCCCAAATTTCATTTTTGACATAGAACAGGCTTGTGGCTGAAGTCCTCTAACCTAATGAAGTTCTTCCCTTCTGGAAATTCTATACTTGATATTTTTAGCACCAATGTACTTAAGATTGCTAGTTTGGTTAATGAAATAAAAGCATTTGGCTAGAATTATCTAGAAGATTATCCTAAATAAATCAACAGGAATGTATCTTGCTTGGGCTAAGTCTTTTGATTTCATAATTCCTAAATAGTGAGGAAATTTTATCTGAAGGATTCTGTTTACATAATTGGTTGTCATTTATCTTATTGTTAACATGACAGTGGAATCCAACATTCTTTGAATTGCTAGAAGTAAATAATCGCTAGGAAATCATAGTAAAATATTTTTCTGTCTCACATTATCAAAGGGAAATTGAATCTATTAACTTCTTCCACATCCGTTGATATGATTCAAACCTTACGTAACTTGTCTTGGGTTTTTTTTTTATTTTATTTGTAATTCAGAAATTATACTGCTATCTTTTTTCTTTTGACTTTGTATCTGAAAACAATTTTTAAATCCTGCATTCCATAAATACTTTTACACTGCATAAAACAGAAATATTTCTAAAATGAAGAATGTATCATCTGGAGGAATTCAGTGCTGTCAACTATTTCTAGATAGCATTCAAATTTACAAAAAGGGTATCTCATAATTCAGCTGAATCATCATAAAATCCATGATTATGTTGGTGTGCTATTTAAACTATCTGGGGGAAAAAATTATGAAATACAAGAGTCCAAAATGCAAGTAGTGGGATGTGGTCCAGTGGAAAAGGACCTGGGAGTGCTGAACATGAGCCAGCGGCTGAACGTGAGCCAGCCTGTGCCCAGGTGTCCAGGAAGGCCAATGACACCTGGCCTCTATCAGCAGTAGTGTGGCCAGCAGGACCAGGGCAGGGATTGTCCTCCTCTTCTAAGCACTGGTGAGGCCACACCTTGGTGCTGTGTCCAGTTCTGGGCCCCTCAGGTCAGGAAGGACATTGAGGTGCTGGTGTGGGTCCAGAGAAGGGCTATGGAGATGAGGAAGGGCCTGGAATGCAAGGGCTATGAGGAGAGAGCTGGGGGGATCTAATCATCTTTACAACTCCCTGAAAGGAGAGTGTAGCTAAGTGGGATTTGGGCTCTTCTCCAGGTAACAAAGGACAGAACAAGAGGACACAGTCTAAAGTTGTGCCTGGGGAGGTTTACGTTGAATAATATCTGAAGAATTTCTTCACAGAAGGGGTTTTAACTGTCCCTGGATAAGGAAAGACTGGATTGGACGCTCAATTCCATGGCCTGGTTGACATGGTTCAGTCATAGGTTGGACTCAGTGATCTTGGAGGTCTTTTCAAAGCTGATTCCTTCTGAGATTCTGTACCACATTATAACTTTGTAATTATTTGATAATTTTTTTTCTGGTTTAAGAATATTGAAGAACTTACCTAATGTAATTATAATTAACTTAGTGGAGTTACTCTGCATTTTCCTAGTGGAACTGGGATAAGCAGATTTTCCTCACCTGAAACTGTGAACATATTAAAAAGCCAAGGGCAGAAATGCTTACCTGATGGTACTTCACCAAATTCTAGACTGTGTTAGGCCCTATCCTCAACTTTCAGTGTGATGTTTTCTGTCTTTTTTGAACTATTCCTCTTATATTACACCCCAAACAATTTATGAAGCTGTTGTGTTGCAAGATTCACTGATGTTTTGAATCCAGTGAAGTCAGTCAGTTCTAATATATTCTCTGTCAAGGTTTCAACCAATCCTAGGTTTTTGTAGAACAGATAAATAAAATACTTTCCCTTTCCCTCCACAAAGGGAATTGGGAAGAACAAGACAAAGTGAAAAGATAGTTATTTCATAGGGAAAGAGGGTTTATGTTTACACTCCACTTGTAAGAAAAATATTCCCTTTCTCATGGCTTATACTCCCAATATGCCTGTTGGAATAAAGGTTTTAAGAGGTGAATCTCCTACAAATGCAGATGTCTCTGCTGACTAAAATCCTCCTAAGGGTTACATCAGGTATATTATACTGACACATGATAGGGTTAAAATGATAATTTTTAAAAAACTGTATAATATGGGCTTACTCTTGGTCTATTACCTTGATTTTTTTTAGAGAATATAGTAGTGTGAAAGGAGTGGAGAGGGAAACCTTTTACACAGGAATAGTCCCTTCCTTTCCACCCTATGGTACAATTTTCATTATGTTCATCATGGTAGCAAGAAAAGATAGAAGGAATTATAATTTTATTTGAAAATAACGCATGCATCTCAAGTGTTACCAGCTTGTCTAATTCTGTGCTTTCAAGAGAGACTTTAAGTGCTTGTTATAAGGCAGAACTATGCCTGGGAATTACAGAATACTTCAGTGAGCTTTGCTGGATTGCTAAGGAATAAATGAATTTGGCTCTGTAAGTATGACATAGTGTACTTTAAATATACAAAACTAGGCAAAGGAAATTGTAAGTAAAGCTTTTTATCCCAGAGTATTGGAATCAACGAGGAAGGGCATAATTTAATCTCAGATCTTTATTATTGGTGATGATGGAAGAGCATGAAATAAACCAGTTTTGCTTTCCAATCCCAAGCTGTTCACAGGAGAGAGATTTGAAGAAAAACCATTGCAGTTCAAGAATACTTGAGCTGGAGATCAGAGAAAAAAAAATGAGGCTTTTCAAAATAAAATGCTCTAAAGTTATTTTTCAAAATAGCTTTATACATTAAGAGGTACAATAAGTCATGCATTAAGTAACTGAAAATTGTTCCCTATTTTGATTTATTAAAAAAAAAAAAGAAGAAAAGGGAAATAAAAAGGAGGGGGAAAAGTGAAATTTCTCAGTGGGATATATCTTTAAATGTTGTATCCCCAGGATACTTGGGAAAAATAATAGGCTATTATGAAAAAGCTTCAATATAATGAATGTGCAACAACTTGAAGGGAGTATTATTTTCACAGAATCACAGAAAAAGCTGAGTTGGAGGGAACCCTGAAGAATCAAGTCAAACTCCTGGCCCTGCACAGGACCATACCCAAGAGTCACACCAGGTGCCTAAGAGTATTGTCCAAATGCTGCATGAACTCTGTCAGGCTGGTGCTGTGACCACTTCCCTGGGAGCCTGTTCCAGTGCCCAACTACACTCCAGGTGAAGAACCTTTCTCTAGTATCCAGGCTAAACCTCTCTTGACACAACTTCAGGCCATTCCCTTGGATCCTGGTAACTTCATATCTGAAGTTATCATATACATGCCAGTGAACAGTAAGCAGGGCTTACTGTATATTCTTTTTCTATCCTTGACTGTTGGATTAGTTTAGGTTCAATTATGAAATCTTAAGCAGTTATAGAATGATTGTACATGAAAATCTGAGTTGAAGGTGGTACATATATCACTAGACTTTTTTGAAACTGTAATTTGAAAACCATCTGAAGTTGATATAAATCTCATTGTAGGTGTGAGTTTCATGACCTGTTTCAGATACAGTTTCTGCCTTTGGATTTAAATATTTGCTTCCCTTTTCATTGTTCAGGAAATGAAGCTTGAAACTATCTTAGCTTAAGACATTTATTTCCAGGTTTCAATATTTTAAAATCTTTTAAAAACCTTTTTAATTCATAGAAAATAGAGGATTTTTTTTCTTGAGTACTTTGGTAAAAGGGTTGTAAACTTTAGGCTTTATGTAGTAAGTGGGTACATTTCTTGAAATGTAAGATATTCACTGAGCTTTTTCAGAATAAGGGAGGGTAAAACAATTTTTTTGTCACATTCATGTATGTGAGCTAGGGCCTGCAGAAGTTTATCAGTTTCTGTGGAATTAATTTTCATTATGTTTTCATCTTTTATTATATATTGTACACTTTTTACTATTGCTTTGCATTTGTTTCTACTTTATTACTGTGCTATTGGTCATCTTCCTTTCAGTAATTATGACACTTTATGGATACTATGTTGCTCTAATAAGGGCTGCAAATGTGTAACATTCACATGTGTAAACATTCACAATCCTAAATTTGACTCCTAAGTACAGGATTCTAAAATACCTAAGCAAAAGTTATACTCAAATTTAACCACTGTATGCCTTGCTTGCCCACTAGATTCATTAGGATCTGGTCAGCTCTGACCCAGAAGTCCACAGCTCTTAACATAAGCATGACACAACTTTCTTAGAAACCCTGCTAACTGGAACACAAATAGATAGATCAATCCCACAGTAAATGATTGCTCAAGTAAGCTGTCTAAAGAGCTGAGGGGGAAAAACAAGGAGGAACAGGGAAAGAGAGATGCATAATGCTTCATGCATGTTCTGTCTTTTTTAGGTTCAAAATCCATAGCTCTGTAATCAGGTGGTGGACCTTGCCAAAAACTTCCCATCAGAAAACCGTTCAGAGTTAGAAAAAGGTTGAAGGGAGCTATATTTCATCTACTTATTATTTTTCTATGTACACTTCTTCTAAAAAAACAGCCCACCCTACACCCTGGCTTAGGTTGCCAAATATATAATTTCATCTGCATGGGGTAGTGTTCTCATGCAGCAGGGCTGAATTTTAAGAGAAGAGAGACTTAGGGTTGTTGTTCAGGTAAGTGGACAGGGCAGATGAGGTACTGTGAGCATATGGACTGGACATTGATTTCAGGTAACTTAGGAAAAGCTTACAATTAAACCCAGAGACAGTCTTTATATTTCCTTGCAGCTGCATATTTACCTGCATTTACTGAAGGAATAATTTGTCATTTCAGGGTTGTTGTCTGCTGTCAGCCTTCTCCATTTATTAGAATCTAGGCTGGCCCTGGTAGCATGGAGGATGGGGTGTCAGAGATCAGAGCCCTGTGTCCATTCTTCAGTTCTGCTGTAGGGCAGGACAGGGGCTGCCAGGCCATGTCCTGCCTACCTGTTGTAGTTTCTCAGAAGTGAGTAGCTTGGAAAGAGGTGGTGCTGAATATTTGCAGGTAGTGCTAAGTGCCTTGCTGTGGGAGTCTCTGGACTATGTAAAATGGGTTACAGGGCAATCTGGAGATGTCACCTGAGCATGCTGTATAAATACAGGCAGAATGTTTCACACGTGGGTGAGGGTTGTACCTTACTGTACCTGTCTTCATGAGGTCATGGTAATGGTCACAGTCACCATGGCAAATCCTACAAATAAGCTGTATTCACAATGATCTAATACATCCACAGCCTTGTGCATCAGTGTTAGACAGCATTTCTTCAGAAAGGATGGGACTCTGTAACAGGATACATTACAGAATACTACCTTGTAATGTTCATGGGCAAGGCAGGAACTAACAGCCATAGTGGATCTGGTTACTTGGGTTCGTTCAAGAACCAACAAGATTAGTGGTTTCACTCTATTAGATTATCTCACATGGACTTGCTCACCCCCAGCATTATATTTAGTAGGTCTTGGCTTTCCTTCTTGGCAGGGAGGTCATGGCTGGTCCAGGAATGCTGGAGCTAAAGCCATGTTGGATCTTTGTTTGCCACTGCTTGTGGCTGCTGGCCTCAGTCATTACAGACCAAGGTCCCTGAGCACCCCCTGGCAGTTGTTTCCACACATACCCCCTGACCCCTGAGATCTTTACTCCAGCTGAGATTTTCGCTGCCTTTTTTCCAGGTCTCTTTTTTTTTTTTTCCTCCAAAGCCATGTCTTTTTTTTTTTTTCTTTTTTTTTTTTTTTTGGGGAAAACCTCCTTTGAGGCCCCTAGTCTCCCATTTTCTCAAGTAGTCTGTGTAGAAACACAATGCATGATCAGCCTCCTAATTGGGGGTTCTGTCTCTGTATTAATTGGAGGAGCTGGGATGTGCTGCTGTTCAGTCACAATATTATCAAAATTTATATCCAGACTGTACTGGTTGCCAGTGGAAACTAGCAGTCTTCCTGAGGGTATAAAGTTCCATTTCATATATTCACACTGGTGTAGACACATTCATCACCTGTTTGCTATTGCTTAATTTATTTATTTTTTTCCTGCAACAGCAATGCACCAAAGATGCCTGAAAATACAAAAAGAAACCCTGCCTGTTCTCGGGCTTTGTCCATGGGAAGTGGACTGCGTCACCATGCTAACCACAAGAAAAACATTCCAATCTTACAGTGTTCCCTGTACTCATCTCAAATTAACTTCTCCAGGAGGGATAACATTTTAGGCGCATTTGTTGAGGAGGAAAATTGAAGCAGGGAGATGATAAAGACTTAGTGAGAGCTAGCACAATAGCTTGGTGGCAGGACCAGGAAAAGAGGAAGAGATCTGACCTCACTCTGGTCTCTTGGAGTACTTAATTGTTGTAGGGGCCTCCAGTCGGTAATGAGTCTAAGACAGTGGAAAGCACAATTTCTCACGGGGGCGGGGGTTGTGGTGAAGATGTTCATTTCTCTCCTTTTGTTTGAGAGCTGTCTTTGAAGGCATTGTTCTTCCACAGCTGCAGTAGCCTACATTCATTGTGATAATTGTGGGACAATACATAGAATGGATGATTGATACATGAGATAAAGTTGTGTAAGAATATTACTAGACGATCATATGGAGATAATAAATTACACAAAGACAGCTCAAAGAAATAAACTAAGGACAATTTTAGGGGGGTACAATGTGGGAGATGGCACAGCAGATCCAAATAGGGATAAAAATGAGTAAGAGAAACAGCAACTAAAACATTTGCTGGAACAAGTCATATAACAGGACATGAGTTAAAGTATTAAAGATAGGTGAGTAGCTCATGGGCAGAAAAGGAAACAAATTCTCTGTGCTCATGAAGAACTCTGTGCTGCCTATGCACCCTGTCACGAGCTGTAAGAGCACTTCTTTCTTTTAATAGGAAATCCAGGTTTACTTACAGGGTCTGGATATTCAGGAGGTTTAGTCCAAGAGTCACCACAAAGCTTGCAGACCAGTCTGGACATATTCAAAGAGTCAGTAAGGTGCCATAGTAAAGAGATTGCTGCCTTACAAAATGTGAGGTGAACTCAATGCTTTTGAAGCAGAACACATATCAGTGTTCCTATCTGATGGGTGTAAGATATAGAAAGCAAAGATCAGACACAGTTTGGTTTGGCTTTTATTATATTTTATTTTTAAATTCTATTTTGAGGCACCCTTTGTAAATTTGTTGCCAGTTCCATGTTAAGATGTTTGAGAGACAGGCTTTCTTACATTTTCCAACTCTTCTAAATTCTCACTGTTTATTAATCATACTGTATGGCCTTAACATTTTGAACTCTCAGTGAATATAGTTTGAAGAACACCTTGAAAATTTGTATAATGAAAGAGTAGATTAAAAAGGGAAGATGCAATTGAAGGAGTAAAGGAGTATCTGAAATAAAGATACTTGCCTATTACTAACATTCCTCTACTGAGTCCACCACTTAAGTGTTTTAGCAGATATGTAATAAACATGGCTGCTTCAGGAAAATGCAGTAGAAGGAGAAATGGTTTAGGCACTTCTGTCAGCTGACCACCCTGTAGCTGTGTGCTTCTGGTCCATCTGAGAACAAAGCTACTCCATAATGCTGTGATTGCCTCTGTGAGCTTGCTCAGAATCCCTGCTCTGAATGCAGCCTCAGCCAGGAAGGTGAAGGGGAAGCTGACTTTCTTTCTCACTGTTGGACTTCTAATACAAATGTTCATCTCTACAATATGCATTACTGCTTTCAGTCAACAGACTATGATGTCTTAAATCTCCATAATTACACCCCCCTTGCCTAACAAGACTGGTATTTCTAAATGTCTGGTATATCCCATATTGTTGTCTGTGGCATGATATAATCTTAAGGAGTTTGATCCAAACTTTTTGAAGGCAATGGGATCTGTCTATTGACTTTAGTGGTTTTTAAGGGGTCTGAAACAGATAGAGGATTTGGACCAGAGCATATGTTTAGCAGCTAATATTGCCTGCAGCAGCACAGCATTTTCACCGCTATGTTAAATCACCTTAAGACATTTAAAGACATTGTCAAAATTTTCTTCCCCTCTCAAAACACTGAAAACATTTCAGTGGCCTATGCTAATCTTTTACAATATTCTTATTTCTGAAATATCATGAGCATCATGAGCTGCATACAAGCACAGAATGTTGTGAAACTTACATGTTTTAAATTTTGAAGCAAGGTTCATTCATGACATCATGTGTTAAGTTTCATCCCCCAGGGAAGGTGTGTGTGTGGTTTTTGTTTTACTTCTTTTGGTTGGTTATTTTTTTCAAACTGAGTTATTAGGCCCTGAAAAATGGAAGTGCTGATATAATCTGAAACAGTATTTCCTGAAGGGCCCTGTTAGAGCAATAGTCTAAAAGTCTAATAAGTCCCATTGTGAGAGTCATTTGTCATTTTATCCCTACAGGCAAATTTTTAAAGGTTAGTGAGGGCTATTTGTCAAAGTTAAATGCTGCTTTAAATTTTGTTTCCAAAAACCAGGCATTTTGTAAATATTCCTAGTTGTCTTCTTCAGATTATCTGGGTAAAAACGTTTGGAATAGGATAGATGGGGAAGAAAGTGTCTGAAGGGAATTATTTATACACTCACTTAATTCTGAAGAACAAATTTGCTGCATAAAAAGTTTCAACTGAGCCTGCACAGTTTTGGTTTCTGTGTAAAAACTCCCTGTGCCAATGGCCAATACGTGGAAAAATGCATGTATTTTAAATAGGATTGGTTTAAAAGGGGAAACCAGTGCATTAGTGGCTAAAAGTATAGTAATCTTGCTGTTTGTTCTTCTCTAGATGTGAATGCTATCTTGAAATTCCAAAATGTTGTCAGGATAGTTTCAAGTGTTTATACTTGTTGATAGAAATTAAGCTTCCAGTCTAGTGAATTCCTTCTACTTAACTCTGATAGGATTTAACAAAGTTTTGACATACAAAGTATTTACAATAATAGGGAAAAGGATACAAGAACACTGCCTTTAAAGTAGCAAAATGATTCATGTTTTTTGCTTTTTAACATGTTCTTTAAAGCATATGAAAATGCTTACAAATGAAAATTTTATTCCACTTAACTATTTCATTGGCGTTTTACAGGGAGTTCAGTAAGAACCTTTCTCCTTTTAATTAAAGCACTCTAGTGGGGATTTTGTATTTTTCATCAAGTTACTAGTTATTTTGTCTGACAGTGCAAAACTGGAGAATTGAGATAGCTGAATTTATAGTAAACATGTTGTAGGCTTATAGGATCTTATTTAAAGTAGCCCGTGAAGAAGTGATAGTCCTTCTGTGTACCTTGGTAATCAAACACCCCAACAGATAAAACAAATACTGAAACAAAAAAGGGAGTACTTATTTTCCTGATTTTTTTAATCAGCAAACTCTTCCCTAAAGATTGATCAAATCCTCTTATTTAATTTATTCAGCATAAATGAATTAAATTGAAACCTGATTAGCCTACAGTTGGGAGAATCTCTCTGCAATGACTTGCAACACTTGCTAGGGATTAACCCCAAATCCCAATTCTTCTTCACTGCCTGTTCTAGTAGCATCATTTCTTCACGGTGAGATAGTTTAGACTCCTTCTTTCAGAGGTTACTGAAATACTTACATGCCTTTAACCTTTCACATTTTTAAATGCTTATGATTAGACTAAATTCATCAGCAAGAATTTTCTGAGAATCAGTCTGTGATTGAGTATTTATGAAATTGAGTGCATGAATTGCAGTAGAAGAATTGCTGTGATTGTAAAGTAGTAATTCCATTAGCTTGCTGTCAAAGCTATGGGTGCGTCTTTTCTGCTAAAGACAAAAGCCCTTGTGAAAGTACTTGCTCATTATCCTGAAATAATAGGATAATACTGTGCAGTTCAGTATGAAAAGTTTTATTCTTACATCAACAATATGTTAATGATAAGCATAACATTCGCCTGTTGACAGGCTGATTTCTTCAGAACAATCAATACATATCTAATGTTTTTAGAAATTTTGCAAAGAAGTTGCATTTTTAAGGCCAGATCATAGCCAAAAGGTGGCAGTATTCTATTCAATATTCATTTACAAAACAGTATAAAAATGCATGTCTTTATTGACACTTTGCTTCTAATATCAGATCAAACTGGATAATTGTATGCTAAAAATGGTGTCCATTTATGAAAAGGATTTATTTAGACTGAATGTAGAAATTAAATTTCTTGCTTATACCTTAAAGTTTGCAAAAAAGAATCTACTTCGTAAATTTTAATTATTAGGTGTTTAGTGTTTCACATGATACCTACATTGACAACAAAAGAGAACTTTGTGGCCTGGGGGTTTTTGTGGAGTGCTTAAGAGCATTAGAACTTTTTCTGTAAGTGTTGGGAGAGTAACTCATTTAACCTTCAAAAAGAAAGAAATTAATCTCCAAATGCTTTTGATTTGAGCCAAAACTGCTGCATTAAAACAAATTTGTTTTATACACCCTAGAGATTGGTAATATTTTTCATTAAGTAAGTATGGTCTTTTTTGTGCTGAAACAACAATAACTTGAAGAATTGTTGAAATATTGCTTTTCCTGCCTGCCAAGCTGTTTTGCTGTACATCAGTTATTTGTGTCAGAATAGATTGAGATTCAAGTTTGACTATTAGTAGGAGAGAAGGCTTGCAAGTGCAATTATGTTCAAGCAAGTATTTCCATGTAAATTTTGATCCACAGTTACATTAGATATAAATATGAATTTACTGTAGCTATAGAGTAAATTAAAAAAAATTTAAGTCAAATAAAGTAAATAAATATAATGGTTTAATGTACGGAATACTTTTAAAAATCACTTCTTGTCACAGTCTCTTAGAAATATTTAAGAATGAAGGAACTATTCTCCAAATATTGGCCACTCTGGTTTCCTGTTAATAGTTTTCATCTTTTTTTTCAGTGTTGAAAAGTTTTGATAAATGTTATATGTGAAATGGAAGAAAACTTGATTCAGTGGGCAGGACATGGGAAATCCAATTGAAATGGTACTGCTTTTAATATGCTTTGGTATTCACCTCCAGTAGAGTATAATTTACACCTATCAATCTTTTGTAATGTCAAGCAAAGCATGGTACAGTTCCCAAGGGAGCTGGAATTAATAAGTCTTTTGATACATCACTGACTTCTCTGTTTTGCCACTTAATTTTTTCCAATAGCCCACTCATTGAATCTCTAAAGGGCAGTTTCTTTTTCCAGAAAAAAAAAGGATGTGGCACATTTTTATTCAAGAATCATTTTGGTGTTCTCACATGAGAGAAAGGTGATGTGAAATTGAATTCTTTATAGAAACAAATAAGACAGAGCATTGCATCAGTAGCACAAATTCTGGAAACATCATGAAGGTAAGAACAGAGGTGTTGGACATAGTTGCATACCAAGGATATAACGAAGACACTGCTCAGAAGACCGAAATGGGTGATGTTTTTTTTTTTTTACCATCAAATCATCAGTTTTAAACAAAAAGTCCTAAGGAAGAGCAAGTGTGCAAATGCTGACTTTGCTAATAATCTGTTTCCTGCTGGGCTCCAGTGTTTGTGATCCATCTGCTTCTAGAGTTTATTCCCAAAGAGTATTTTAGAAAAGCTTACTTGTATAGAATGGCCTAGAAATTTCCTGAAATTATTCTGGGAACAAATCCAGATAGTGAAAACTGTGGGATATATTCTTGTATATGAACACTGAGGAGAACCATTGCTTATGGCAGCATGTTCCCAAGATATTGAATATATATCCCTAAAGGAGTGGAGGGAAATCTTGTAAGTGATGTGTCGCAGTTTAAGCAAATTTTGTCAGGAAGCACTGCACAACTACAGCAATAATATTTTTTTTACATTACCCTTCAAATGATATGAGCACATCTCCATCTAAAAGCAACAGCATATGCTTTCAGTAAAGTGTAATTGTCCTAGCAGTCCTCATGTAGGAGAATATGCTTTATGCATGTGTAGTTACGTAGGAGAGCAAATGATGCTCACTGTTTTCTTTTTGTAATTACACTGCGGGGGAGGGGGGGGTGTTATGTATTAAGGTATTAATCTTAAAGGTAAACTTCTTTGTGATGGTATGTAAATAGAGCTCTTGGTTTATGTTTTTTCTGCTAAGAGAAGGATGAGCTCCCTGAACGAAACAGAGCAAGAAGTGGAAGGATTTGGAAGGTTTTTGTGTTCATGCACAAGGAAGAGGTTTTGCATCTGCTGAATGCACGTGTGCTCTATACCATATATTTGGTATAGAGCACACTTGCATATATATATATTTGCTGCTGTGGATGACCAGTGCCTATGCACTTGTGTCTAGGGGCTGCTTGTTCTGTACTCTAGAGAGGCCATGGTTCCCTGTTGAACTTCTGCCTTTGCCAACACCCTGTTTTGTCCTGATGCCAAATGCAGCAGTAGGTGGAATGGGAGACACTGCACATGAATGGCCATTCCTGAAGTGCATGTGTTGCATCATATATTGCTCATTGGGTAAGGGTTATCCCTAAGACTTGCTGACATTTGAGTAAAAATATAACTGACTTGAAAATTTTTGTCCTCTATGTTCCTCCAAGAAAAACTTGTGATGTGCAATAAATTAGCAGTTATTACAAAACTGTGTTGGTGTTTCTGTACTAGACCTTTTAGGAGATAGATTCCCAGCAATGTTCCCGAGCTTCAGTTCTGATCAAACAGACTTGTTTAACTTTAATAGATTTAATTGGTGAGCAAAACTTGCCAAAATCTAGTTTATTACAGTTGTATGCCTCTACTCAGGATCGCTTTTGGGGAATGAAGGCAGGGCAGGACATAGGTTCTAGGAAATTTTGTCTCTTGGGAAGTTTGATATTATTTAACTTGGGTAATAAAATGCAAATCAGTCTGCAAGGGAAATATAATTCTTATGAAACAGTGCCCAGCTCTTTTGGAAGTTATAGGGAGACTTCTCAGGGACTGAAATGGAGCTTGATACGCTGCACCTCCTCTGAAGATACTATTAACAATGTCATTGCTAAAGAATATACAGACTGTGGCACTGATCCTGTGCTGTTTGTGTGCTCTGAAGTTGCTGTGAAATAGTAAAAACTCCAGTTTTTTCCTAACGTTTTTCTCAGGTCACACATTTTGGAGAAATACATTTGGTGAATGTCATCATGCACTTAATATATATTTTCCTCTAGAGGATTTGAGGCCTTATTTTGAGGGCTGCTTTTAATTATGCTGTATGCTTAATTACAGTATTTTAAATTTCCATATGTCTACCTAAAATTTAGAATGTTTTCAGGACATTTTTCTATTTTTGGAGAAATTCCCAGTTTTCCCATTTCAGTTGCATTGTACAAGGGATAAGTGTCTTGTTTAATTCATCACATTTTTCCTTCAGGTATGTGTAGGAGAGACTTGAAAGAGAATTATTTCTTGCTGGAGCATTAAACTGAGAGCCCATTATGGAACCTTTTGAGGTGGGCTTCACTGCCTTTAGAGAACTTGAAATAGCAGAAATAGTAAGATACTAAGATAGGATTTTTAAAACTTAGAGCCACCTGTTCTGCCTCCTTGAGCATGATCTGGTAAAACTTTATGAAAATACCCAGATGGACAGCTTTTATTGCATGCATCAGCCTTTATATCATATGTAGTAATTTCTAAGATCATGTGTGAGTCAGTTTTTAAGCTGGCTCACTAAAGAAGCAAGGCTTCTGCTGTCATGCCACAGGGACCCCTGTTCATCCCTTTGTAACCTGCAGGTCAAATCAGTTTAAAAGTGGGGTAGAGATACCAGAAGGGAAAATCTTCTGCAGTAATTCCAGGGATGAAGACAACCCCTGAACTTCTTTGTTCATATGCCAGAGAATGAGAGACTTGATTTTCAGCAGGATTTCCTGGCAGCCAGGTAGAGCTATGCTTACATCAGATCATCAGGCATGTAACTAGTGGCAAAAATGTAGAGCAATAGAAGAGTCTCTTACCCAACAGAAAACAAAGACAAGTAGATAGGGAGAATTTGAAGATATGATTTCAAAATGTGTGTAAGGGGCAAAAGGGACTGTTGATGTTCAGCCCTGAGATACAAAGACAAAATCAGCTTTTCCTGTTCAAGAAATATTTGACTGCAGCTAATCAAGTGCAACAATCCTTAAACCCTTATTATTAATTGCTATCTAATGTATCTACAGTTGAAAATGTGCCCCTCTACTCAGCCCTAGTGAGCTGAGCATCTGGAGTATTGTGTCCAGTTCTGGGCTCCTCATTACAGGTGAGACATGGAGGTCCTGGAGCTGGTCCAGCTGAGGGCTACAAAGATGATTAAGAATCTGGAGCTCTTTCGAGGAGAGGATTAAATACAGGGGCCTATTCAGCCTTGAGAAGAGGTGACTGAGAGGGGACATCATAAATATCTCCAAGTATCTGAAGGGAGGATGTCCAAGGATAGATCCAAGCTCTTCTCAGTGGAGCCAAGCAATAGGACAAGAGGCAATGGACAGAAACCGATGCACAGGAAGTTCCACCTGAACTTGAGGAAGAGCTTCTTTACTGTGCAGGTGGCCACATATACTGAAACAGATTTGCCCTTTCTCCAACAGAGAGATTGTGGAGTTTCCCTCAAGAACCATTTGGACATAATCCTGTGCCATGGGCTCTTAGATGACCCTGCTTGAGCTGGGAGGTTGTACCAGACGACCCACTGGGTTCTCTTCCAACCTTACCCATTCTTTCAATATCTAGCCACACAAGGTAAAGGAATTTAACATCCAAGAACATAGCACTGTTGGAAAATTACTGTCAGTTCTGTGGACTTCTGTGCTGAGTCTCAGTCATCCTAAATTTATCTGAAATTATTAAAAAATCTAAATAGTAGAACTTTAAAATGTTGAAAATCCTCAGGGAAAAATACATCCTCTAAAAAGACAAGGCACATCCATATGGTTGATGAAGCTTAAAATACCTTACTTGATCTTTCTGGCAACCAGCCTATAATCAGTCTGCAACAAGACCTTTGTATGTATCAGACTTTAGGAACTGCTGAACTCATGAGAAATATGAAAGTAGAAGTGAATTTGTTCATACTTCTTTTCCCATAGTGGTGAAGTAATGATCTAATACATGACTGAGAGGAAAGGTATGGGCAGTGCTGCTTGAAATCATGACCCCAAGGGCCTTGCTCTTTTGGGTTTAGGTCAAAGCTATAGCAAAGGTGGTGTTTTCTATTCCCTTAAAAGGATGTCTGTGTTGCTAACTCAGGCCCTTGGAGGCATGATTAGTTACTCAGAAGAAAATGCTTGTCCTCCGATTGGCAAAATGTGTGTAGAAATCACAGCTGTTACTACAAATAAAATGAAAATTCACTCAATAGCTGTAAACTCTGAGCTTGGACAAAAACTGTCTGGCTCTAGCTATTGCTGTTCTGGAAATTAATTTTTTTTTCATCTATGTGTTGCTTTGTCCTGCCTAAGGATAAAAGGGTATAGATTTTGAAACGTTGGACTGTTTATATACAATATTTAATGATATCCCTTAATGAAAATGTTTGAGCTGATTGACTTAAATGTTGACATAAATGGAAGCAATATCTGATTTTTATAGAAAAGCCAGTAGACTGGCTGCCTGCTTGAGAACAGAAACTCATGTGAAACTGGCCAAAGCAGAACACTTTGCAGATAGTGGGGTTCCAGAGTGGACAATACACCTTAGTTGACAGACCAGACCTACACCAGTAGGATGTCTTACAAGGGGTCTTGTTATTTGCATGTGTGTTACTAGCTATTCTGTCCCTCCATAAATCAGTATACTTCTAAAGATTAGGAACAGAACTGTTTAGGCAGTTTCATGCAGGCTTGAAAATAAGGGATGATTCAACAAGCTGCCTTATAAACAACAAGTCTTCTCAGTTCACTAAAAATTCACTTTTCCAGGTTTTTATCTTCAAAGTAGCTTGGAATACAATTCAGTGTATTTGTATTTTGGTTTAACTGCTGATAGCTCATATGTCATCCTAGTTATAGTAGTTGTGCTGAAATTAAAAGAGAGTTGTAGGATGTGGATCAAGATATTATCGGTCTCATTAATTGTAATGGAACTACTTACTGAATGAGTGTGAACAAGACAGATTAATACACATTTAAATCTATGGGCTCAAGTGTAACAGTTTTTGTTGACAAAGAAAATTATACAATGGAAAGTCCTGTTCCTGCAGATCTTTGTATCTTTTGCAAACAAGGAATTAACTTCAGGATATGTTAATTAAGGATTAAAATGATCCTGATGTATTTCAAGTCATGTAGAAAAAAGAAATTGTCTCTTCAGTTGAGAGAAGAAAGTGCAAAACAAAATTACTACAGAAAAGACCTTTTTGCTCTGGTCATGCTAGAGATGTAATTCTGTGGCCATACTTTTTTCATCATTTGATTGATTGATCAACTTTTCCTTTAATGTTCCTTAGATTTGATTTTTCCACTGAAAGCAAACATAATAAATAGAAATGCAGTGTGACAAATACAGATCAATTATAAGAATCCAAAATGTTCATTTAGAAATTCACTGTTCTCCCTGTAGAACAACATAAATATTTTGTATAGGAAGCACTTGCCAGTATTGCAGAAAGCCTTTCAGAGCTCAGAGGTAATGCAGTAGATCTAGACTGTAGGAGCATCAGGGAGATGAGAATCTTGTCTTCTGGAGAATTCCAGCTGTCTAGCACAAGGCTTAGAGCAGATATCTTACAGAACCATCCTGAAGCATAATAGTAGATAAAAGCATCTTTCAGATTTATTTTTCCTCTAATTTTAAAAGCCCTTTGTCTTTACTTGGCACACATTTTCAGAGGTGACATATTTCTTCTTTTCAGGTCAGTATATATTATGGAATAGTTTAATCTTTTCCAAAGCCAAATCCAAACCTGCCCTCTCCTCAGAGATTGTAGGAATGTTACTTTGAACTTAGGGCAAATTGCAAAATATCTCTTGTGCACTTCAAGTACAAAGTAGGTACAATTTACCTGTGGAAGTATGGAAGAGCAGTCGGATCAGATTTCAGCCATTCCTTCCGAGTTTTAGGTGCTCTAATCACCTTGTGATTAATAAGGTTGTTGGCACAATCATCATGGTGGGCTTTAGCAACAAAAGAACAACAAATGACTGAATTTCAATGAAACTTCAGGACCTAAGCTTGGGAAGTTGTGGCCATTTCTGAAACCCTATTTAATGTGTTGCAGCATTCTGAGTTTGACACCATTAGTGTAACTTCTCTCAAAAAGAGAGAGATTTTTAGACATGTGTTTCTGATGATACCATTGAGCAAGGAGGAGAAAAATTTCACTGCAGGTGTATTCATGTTAAACCAACTTTAGCGTAACTTTGGGAATTTTTTCAGTAGGACAAAAAGTCAAGTGACTGATTAGCTGCCCCCATTGACTAATCTGTCAGATCTTCCTGCATGCCAATCTGAATTTTGCCTTTAAAGTGGAGGAAGTAGTTCTTAGGAGTTTAGTTTTAGAATTATGCATGTCACAGAATGGTAACCAAACTAATCAGTAGGTTGAGTAATTTCATTCACTGATGTGCAGAGAATGCATGTAAAAATTATTTTAATCATAACTGGGTTACTAAAGATGTGGAATATATGGCTGAAATGGCAGCTTTTAATACTGTTTGCAAGTAAAATAATTTCATTTCCCCCATTGTTTTAGTCTAGATTTCATTTTATATTGTTCAAAGGAAGCATCAATAATCTAGTTTTTCTTCTATCATCCGTGTGTCCTCTGTGACTTGGTACTGCAGATCTTGATTATTGAATGTTCCTCATGTCAGTGCATCCATGCAGGACTGTAATTGGAAAGAGGAAAATCCGTGATGCTGCTGTGAGTTGTTCCTAAAGGAAGAGCTGTAAAACCAAGCACTTGTCTGGGGTCTTAGACTGCAAGTCCCATAATGCAGTGTGCCAAATGTGCATAGCAAAATTGCAAACTTTGGTGAATTTTCATCATCTCCACTGAAAAAAGAAATCTTTTTTAGTGGTCCTGTAGACAGTATGGATGGGAAAAATCACATGTACTGTAACTAAGTCCCCATATTCCCTAAACTTTTTCTTTAAGTGAGTAGGTAAACATTGTTGTCAGAAGTCTGGCACAGTTCATGAGCAAGATTCCTTCTGTCATCCATTGATCAGTTGATAGCTCTTATGAGGGGCTGCCAGGAGAGAAGGAAATCACTTGCTGTCTGTACAAAAGCATGTCGGCCATGATGCCTGGCCCATGCAGACAGACATGGGAAAAGTGTGCCTGTACTGGGGCCTCAGGTGGAGCCTTTCTGTCCACCTTCTCACAGTTTCTGTGACTGCACACAGCTTTCTGTCAAGCTTTAAAATCAAACCAACTTTTTGGAATTCAGAGCCTGCTCTGAATTCCAAAAAAGTTGGTTTGATTTTAAAGCTTGACAGAAAGATATGGCTCCAATAACTGATGAAGCCTCTTTTAAACTGCTGGTGAAACCATGACCATGTTCCCATCAATGGAAAGGTTTGAAGGCTGGAGGTTACAACTGACTTGACCAGGATTAGACTTTTGCCTTGTGGATCTGTGCATGGCTTATAATTAAATTTCCAATTCTTTTTAAAGATGCTGAAAATGTGTGGTGCCCATTGACTTTCTATAGCACCTCAATAGGATGTTAACATTTCAAAAGACAAACTTTTTTATCTACTAACTTCCGATGAGAATTTAAGATCAGTTTTAGACTTAAAAATTTGATCTTTTAGCTACTCCATTAATTTAAGGAAAGCAATAGTACCTGTCCTACCTGTAGCTATTACTAAGGTGAGCACATAGAAGCCCCACAACCTTGCACTGCAATCTAGCCATTTGCTGAAAGTGCAAATGTTCTTACTTGCTTACCAGTGAGCTGTCAGCTGGGATTTCCTTTTTTCTGCTGTATTGTTGCTGCTTCTTTGTGTTCTTGAAAATCAGAACTGATGTGTGAATATGACATTCAAGAGCTTTTTTTGCCTTTCTTTTTAAAGAGAGGCAATATTTGCTGAATATTAGCAGTATGTATGGCTCTGTGGGTGTGCATACCAGAGCATGTTTCTGAGTCTTTTTGCAATAAACTGCATGATCATACTTTAGCTTTTTTGATCCCAGAATCTTAACACCACCTTCCAGCCAGTGACCCTATAATGAATGCTGCATTTACATTACCAAATCTCATCACCATATGTCCGTGAGTGCTGTGGGGCTCAGATCAGTTGAAGACTGCTGAAGTTAGGTCTGTGAAATAAAATACAACTCCTATTCTTAGGTGAGGTATTTCTGCAAAGATTATGTTTAACAATATGGATGCCAAGGAGAAACTAATTTGAACTGGGTTTTTCATAAGGAAAATAGTTTGTTAAATACTGACAGAGAGACTAAGTAAACTGCCTGAGGTTTAGTTTGTAAATGTACATACAACAAACACAGGAAGATAGCTGCACTAGTTTAGAGATTGTTGCTAACTGCCAGGGTGCATTTTTTTCAATAAAGTTATCCATGTGCTTTGAGGAGATAGTTCAGATTGTTTTTCCTTAGAATGATTGATGACAAAGGGCATAGAACCAGACACCCAGGCTGAATTTGAGGATGAGTCATTCAGACAAAAATACCAAGAAAATCCAATTATTTTCATTGTACTTCTCTGAAATGATGGTTTAGTATATAGCCCAGCTGGGACAGATTTTTGGACTAGCATACACAGTGTCATTTTTAATGCCTTATGGGTTTCCTTTCTGATTTAGTGATTTTTTTTTTAAATATCATAAGAAGACTTAATGAAGATTTAAATTTAAAGACAGTTTCATACCTTTATAAATTTTTATATGTTACATATGCATATATATTTGCTCACCTGAAGAAAGGTATGACAAAGAACCATTTTTGTATATAGTTTATCAGTTCTACTGAAAACACCTAATTATTCATTGTAAAAAAGCCTTTTCTACAGGGTAATTTATTATTTATTCACAAAATTTTTGAAAAATGAAGTTTAAAAGGTTTCAGAGGATGACATTTCTACCATCATCTTTGGAAGACTTGATAATCAAAGAGGAACATCAGTATGAACTTTTTTCTTGATTCACAGCCTACTTTCAATGTGCCCCTTTTATTTCAAACTCTGTAAGGAAAGAAATTGCTTGATTCTAGTGCTCTTTTGTTCCTGTATCCATTCAAGTGCTTGTCTAACTGTCCTCTAATAATTTCTGAACTGGCAGCCAATTTTAACCAAATTTGACTGAGGATTAAAGGTCCCAAAACTATTAAGGTCTTATACACTTCATGAAAATTGATACTAAAGGAGAGAGACTCAAGTCAGTGCCCCACTGAGCAAAGCTCACTCACAGCTGGCCATAGGGAATCTGCTTAACTGATTGCAAGTTCATGCTGGTAAAGTTAAACAAATGTACATATACTGGCTACATCAAGACTTAATTTTGTACTGAACAACAGTACCAGGTATTAAAGATTTTGTAACAAAACTTTTTCATGTGCTTTTTGCATTTGGCCCTCCCTTGACTTTTCATCTTGGCAACTGATTTTTTGCTTCTTCAGCAGGAAGCTACAGACTGCCTTTTAAAATTGCACTTGAATCAATGTCTACTGAATTTCAGCAGCCTGTATGTCAAGCTCACAGCTCACATGTTACTAGCAGCTCGTATTCTGTGAGTCCTTACAAGGAATCCTGAGAAGTTATGGCTTGGTTTGCTTCCATCTTAGATTGATCATTAAAACTTTTTTTGGATGACTGATACAATTTGTTTCAGAGAGATTAATGAAATCCCTTCTGGTAATGTGATAGAGTAATTAAGATTTGTTACTAGGATAAAATGTATTGCTTTAGATATTTTCAACATAGTTTAATTTCCTTTCTTGCCAAAAAAACACTCTTATTTTCACAGCATCTTTCACTTTTAATCAGTAAAAGTGCATGGCAGTGTAGCTTGGAGCGCATCCTTACTCAGGCTGCAGTTCCACCAGTTTCATTTAGGATTAAACTTTTATTCTTAATTATAATGGGTTTAATCTAGATTAGTCCTCAGTGGAAATACAGACATAGACATTTGATTTAATCTCTTTACTAGACCATTTATTCTGTCAAAGTTGAAATATCGAAGGGAATCACACAAAAGGCACCAGTTAAACATGATGATGCAAGCTTCCTGAGTGCCATGGGAATGCAGTGTTTCTCACCCTGGATTCACAGCCTTCCAGGCTGGTACCCTGGTACCACAGGTGAAAATTTATAGCCACCTGGCACTGGAGTCGCTGTCCTGCTGTCTTGCTTGGCTTTCTAGGCTTTGACATATCACCTCTCCATAGGAGACCTATATACGAGTTCCTCTTTATAGTCTTCCAGGTCAAGGGGCTACAGAAATGGCCCACTGACAATTCTCTCTCTTGCTTCTCTGGAAAGCTGTGCTACCATTTCTGGAAGTGACTCCGCTGTCTGTTCTTTGCACAGTGCACTTGGTGATTTTACCACCAAACATGTTTCGCTTCTCTCCACTGACATCCCAGATCCAAGAAGGGGGTAGTCTGTCAAGCTCTCCTCACTTAACTTCTGCCCAGGAGTTTCCTGTAAAGAAACTAAAATTCACCCAGTACATTCATGCTATAAAATATGTCTGCTGAAGACTGTGATGCCTGGCCCACAGAACACCTGGTGTAGGATGGTAACATCCATGTTTTACAGGGCTACTGTCCTCTGAAACAGACTGGTAATGTTCATAGTGTATGTATTGTCTGAGCTTCACAGGGTGGCCTTACAAGTTGCTATTTTTTTAATGAGTTTTTCTGATCAAAGTGTAACATGTGGGTTGTATTTCAGTCTTCTAGAGTGGAGATTTAATTATACGAATCTTAAGGTATATGCAGCAGGCTGTGGGGTATGACAGAAAGGAATATGGGCTTATTTGCAATGGTGTTGGAGGACTACACTGAGCAGGACCCACAGAGTGTAGGCTGGTCTGTGCTGTCTTTTGGGAAGAGTTGCAAGTGAGCAATCCGCAGAGCTGCCCTCCTGCTTTGATGTGAACAGAGCTAGCTAATTTCCTTCAAAGGAAAACTGGAGAGTAAGGTAGACAAGTGACCTCTACCTGGGAGATTGTCAAGGAGCTAAGCACAATGTGGACATGTCCACTGAGGTGCTGGTGGGATGCAGTTAATCTGATAAAAGATAGGATGTCATACTGGGGTATTGCAGGATACAAACCAGAATACCCAGCTCCTACAGGAGTTTCCTGGAGTTGTTAGTGCTTCCAATGTAAATCACCAGGTTTCACCAGGTCTGGAAAGTATAACTTTTTGCTGTTTTCAGGGCCTTGATCATGACCCTACCCACAAGCAAAATAAGGCTTAGGGCAGCACAAGAAACTTGAAGAACATTTTCCTTAGCTTGACATAAATTTTTAATAATGATAATCATCACTTTGGGTCGTTGCGCACGTCTTCCAATTTTGCAATTTGTAATGTTGTACTGAGTGGCCTTCACTATTGATTTAAACTAAAACTTAGTTCATGTTTCTCACCATTGTTGAATGAAACTATTGTTTTGGGTGGTAAAAATAGGATTCATTTGGTATTTGGATGCTTCTGGATACTAAAATGTTTTTGGTCGTCTCCAAGCACATGACTAAGCTTCATACCAGGCTCTGAGTCATACAGGACTATAAGTAATGTCTGAATTCATATGCACTTCCTTGGAAGCATTTCCAAAATTTTTTCTTGAAGCTTTCTCAGCTATAGGTGCATTAATCTGTCCTTGCTGTGGAAGTAGTGAGAACTGGGTGCTTTTTCTAGGGCTTATTCTTATACTTTAAGAATACAAAAGGCATAGTTAATGAGCTTAAGTTACCTTTCCTCTCCTTCACAGTGTGTGCCAATGCTGATATTTCAGTGCAAATAAGGATTGCACTTGAAAATGACACTCCCAATTGTCCCTATTGACTGTTCTGTGCTTCTCATTGTGGGATGTTTTGGCACACATGTGTTAGATGCCTTTGGGTGAAACTAAATTAGAGTATAGACTCCCAGAGCTCATCTAATGGACTCCAGCCACAACAGGGCATTTAGTCTATGGGATCAATCTAGAGTTAGTCTAGAAGTCTCTAAAACAACCCCCAAGAAAAAAACAAGGAAAAAAATCCTTTAAATGTGAGTACTGCGGGTTTCAAGTATGTCACAGGGAGTGTTCTGCTCTACCAATGCTGTCTTCTTGGTCTTCTGTGGATGTGGAAACACACACAATGAAGATTCTGTGTGCTTTTGAAAAGGAGAATGTCTTGGAGTTATAAGAGCTTCCTGATTCTTACCAAACAAGAATGTATGGGTACTATACTATCTGGTGTTTAGTATCTGGTTAACCGCTACAGCACTGAACCTTGTCTAGACACATAGTTGCATGTGGCCCTTCAAAACTAATTAAAGTCCTCCTAATTTAAAACCTCTTTGTGTAGGAGGAGGATGGGAAAAGCAGAGTAGTTTTCAGATGTATATTAGTTTGGTTTTTTACATTTATTTTACTTTTTTTTCAGAGGAGTTATTCTAGAATTGCACTGTTTTAGCAACGGAAAAATTAAGGGCTATGACTTGCCATCCCTATTTTATTTATGTGCCCAAAAATACCTTGGAGGTTATTCAAATAAATGCACTCCATTCCATTTACTTGACTGTCTGATGGCTTAATCATGCAAATAAATGTGAGGGTGATATTTATTTGACTGTCTGTCATGGTGTTTCTTTGACTGTACAGTAAAGCATACTTTCTTTTTCCCCAAAGAAAAAAATTAAATTAAATGCGTAAAAACCCACCCCATGTTGTAATGCAACAGTTCAGATTTTAAACACACATAAGTCAGGACATTCAGAGTTATGACTCCCTAGAGCTTGAAGCTCAGCCACGTTGTACATGTGGTGTAGATTAAAACAGTGATTTCCTCTCCTTTCTGCGCTCCTTTCTCTTCTGGGTCTTTTTTTCTTTTAGCTTTTTTATGGTGTCCGTGCTGGAGCTCCTCCATGGGATGGGTGATCCAGCAAAGGCCCTGGATGACAGGCATGGGAGCAAATCCCATGCATGCAAGCCTGGTCCACTCGCAGCAGTATAGGAGCACAGCAAGGAAAAGAGGGAGCCTAAGGACCACTTCTGGGGAGGCCAGCTCTTCCCTCCATGGGGATGATCCTGCTTCCACTTCATACTCATCTCACACACACATTCTGTGCTGTCTATATTGCAGCATTTTCCAAATATTTTTCTCTTCTCTCAGGCAACTAGCAACAAGGCAAGAGGAGAAAGCCTCAAGCAGTGCCAGGGAAGATTCAGATTGGACATCAGGAAGGATTTTTTCACAGAAAAGGTTGTCAAGCATTGGAACAGGCTGCACAAGAATGTGTTGGAGTCACCATCCCTCGAGGTGTTCAAGCAACAACTGGTCATGGCACTGAGTGCTATGGTCTAGTTGACAAAGTGGTGACTGGTCAAAGGTTGGAATCACGGAATCACAGAATCATAGAATAAGCTGAAGGAAGGCAGCCACAAGGATCATCAAATCTGGCTCCCTGCACAGCACCATCTCCAAGAGTCACACCTTGTGCCCAGGAGAATTGTCCAAACTTTCCTTGAACTTTGTCGGGCTTGGTGCTGTGACCATTTCCCTGGGGATCCTGTTCCAGTGCCCAACCACCCTCTGGGTGAAGAACCTTCCTCTAATATCCAACCTAAACCTCCCTTAACACAATTTCAGGCCATTCCCTTGGGTCCTGTCTTGGATCACCACAGAGAAGAGATCAGTGTCTGCCCCTCCTCTTCTCACAAGGAAGTTGTAACTGCAATGAGGTCTCCCCTCTTCTCCAGACTGAACAGACCAAGTGACCTTAGATGGTCCCCATACAGCTTCTCCTCAAGGCCCTTCACCACCTTTGTTGCCCTCCTTTGGACAATTTCTGATATTTTTCTGTCTTTTATTGTGTCACTCAGAACTGCCCCCAGCACTCAAGGTGAGGCTGCCCCAGTGCAGAGCAGAGCAGGACAATCCCCTCCCTTGCCTGGCTGGCGATGCTGTGCCTGATGCCCCCCAGGACAAGGTTGGCTCTCCTGGCTGCCAGGGCACTGCTGGCTCATGTTCAACTTGCCATTGATCAGGACTCCCAGCTTCCTTCACATGGCACTGCTATTCAGTCCCATTCCTCAGTCTGTACATACACACTTGAGGGTCTTGTTCAGCCTAAATGATTCTATGAAATAACACTTTTTTTTTTTTTTTTCAACAAATGTGCACTTGTCTTTAATCTCTTCCTCAATGTGCTTTATTCATGCTGGTCTGTGTTATGGGGGGTGGCAGGGAGAGGGATGTAGTAACTTGAGAACAAACCTTCAGGTCCTCATTCTGTGCATGTCACAGATATTCTGTTAAGAGAACCACACAGTGTGCTAACATTTCTCCAGAGCCATATGTAGTCTATCTTGACAGACAATGAAGGATGGGTGCTTCTCAGCATTGATATTGGTAAAAATTATCTGCAAAGAGAATGTGAGTTCCCACAATACTTATTTTCTGGATCTTGCTCTTTTTCTGTGTTACTTTTTTATATTTGGTATTCCTACATAACTGAAAAAAATATTACATACTCTTTTATGTGGTTACTGTTTTTTTGCTGGTCTCATAAATAACTTGCAGTGTTTTCTGACTTGGCATAGTAAAACTCCCAAATTTCCTCAACAGTGTAAATTTCTGGAGACCAATAGGTGTAAATTGCTCTGAAGAGAATGCTGATTTCTTTGCTCTTCTCTAGGCCAAATCCTATAATGGAAGAGCTCATCTGTCCAACTGCTTTCTTTTTTACAAGTGCATATCATTATATCAGTCTGGATTTTCCAAAGAAAAAATACAAGTATTTGAGACTGTCATTATTAGTAGTTCCTGCTATTTCAATTCTATAAACATTGAGATAATTAAAATATAATTCTAAATCCTTTTGAAATAATAGTTTTGGTTTAGTTATTGTGTGTTAAGCACTTACTCAAGTAAAAATAAACACATTTCTATTTCAACTTATACAAGCAGGATATTATTTCCAAGGTCCTCAGGGCAGGGATTGTACTTTTCCTTGTATCTGCAAATTATTTATTGGAAGAGGGGCCCTATCCTCCTTATGGCTTCAGCATTAATACTAAGTGATGATCTTCATATGGAAAATATTGAATCTGAATACACAGAATTTTGTAAATACCAGCAACCTATTGTACAATCATGACAGCACTTTTCTTTTTCAGCTGCTCATATTTCTCTCCTTGGTTTTTCTACATCTCTTTGTTTAACTGACTGGAGGAGAACAAAGCAGAAAAACAAGGGCCTTAAGTTGATAGCTGAAATGCAGTTGCTTGGAGAGATCTTTTTCTGGTTTTCTATGAGGTGGCTAAAGGATTTATGTCCTGGTATGTTGAGCGTGATGAGTACATGCACTGCTGACTTTAGGAGGAATTCTGTCTCAGGTCTAATCTTCTCTCTGCTTCGTGGACCAGTCCCCACAGTGTGTCTGCTGTGATCACCCATCTTCCCTTGGAGCAGTGTTCCAGTGTTGTGGGACTGCCGTGCTTGTGGCAGAGCTGGTTTGGGCTGCCCCTTTTCAGCCAGCCATGGGCACAGGGGCCAGTCATGGTTAGCTCTGGAACTGGTACACATCCTTCTTGTGGCTTCAGGTTACTGGGTTCAGTTTTACCTCCTTTCCAAAGATGACTCTTTCCTCAGGCACATGAGGAAAGCTCACCCAGACACAAAGTCCGTAACATGCTTCTCACTGTGATCATGGGACAGTATCAGGAATAGACTGGCTACTAGTTAAGGATACCAGTCAAACAATAACTGTGGAGGTAAACTGTGATTCGTGTGCTGGAGCTGTCTGTACACAGGGACTTCGTGTTGGTGCTGTGCTAAGAACATTCCTGATGAACTCTGCCTGTTCCTGCAGGTTGAGAGCTTCATCCTTCGCAAAATTCTTGCTTACTTGGTACATGGAGCTGAAATCTGAGGAAGGTCGAAGAAGTCCAAGAAACAAAAACAGATGCAAAGGAATTGGTTTGGATATGTGGTTTTAGTGAGTGTTGCCAGCTTAGTTTCTATTTTACAACAAGCTTTAACATTGGATATACGTTGTATTTTTAGAAAAAGAAAATACGTGCTAGTACAAAAGAAAGTATTCCAAGATTCAGTAGGAATTATACTACCTTTTCTTCCTTGGTCTGAAGAAAGAAATAAACTAAAGTGATTCAGGCCTGGTTTTGATAATATGAGAGAAGAAATTCAGGGCAATCACAAGATGGGAGAAAGTAACAGACATTATGAAAAAGTATTGGAAGGAGCAGCAGTCATTGCCAGCACTGCACTATAATTGAGTGTACGAGGTTATTTGGTTTGTTTTTAATGAAATGCTGTAAAAACCAGTACCTTTTGTCCCTGGTTAAATATTTACAGAATATATTTGGAAGCTGCCATCAGAGTTAAAAGATCCTACTATTTTGTATCTCATATGTTTGCATAGACCATATCAGTTCACATTTAATAAGATTTGCTATCAAGAGAACAACAAACTGTTTAAATTCTTAACATCTGCAGCTTTGTCAGGTTTTCAGGGGTTACATGTCTGAGTAGACTTGTTTAACTCAAATAAGGAATTATGGAAACAATTAAATTTCTTCCATATTTTCATTTCAGTGACAGGCTTCCAGTCCAGCTTTACAATATGGTATTTCTTTGCATACAGCCAAAACAAGACATTCCACGGGAACAGAAAAATTGCCGTTTTTCTTATCACCACAAGTATATGATATCTGCCATCAGCAGTTGGGAAAGTTTCCATTAAAATAAATATCAGAGAAATAAATATTTCAAAACACTTTTAAACTAAGTCCCAGTAGGTGTATATTGCATGAGCACACACCAGTGTAACTTGGGATTTTATTGATTTTCATTTTTTTTCATTCATTGGGGTAAGCCTGCATTAGATTGTTTGTTTAAATATGTTCAGGTATTTACACAAAACTGCTCCACTTATGCACAACACGCCTGCCATTAAAAGTTAAATGTTGAATTCAAATTGGCTTATGAAAGATAAACTAAAAGCAACAGGTTTCAACCTGCAAATTGTTGTCAATGATGCATTTTTAAAGGGTTCCCATGCACTGTTTCTTTATTGAAAGATTATATTCTCTGAACTATTATAAAATGTGAGGTTATTATAAATGTGAGGCTGCTGTCCCACATCAAGGATCAAGCTGGCAACCTAGGCTATTTTCAAAAGCAGTAAGACATGCTTGATAAAAAAAAATTACTTAATAGTTCACCATGTCCTTCCAGCTTCTAATGAAAAATTGTCCAATACAGTATATTTTCTTTGCCCAGTCCACTTTTTAATAATCCATGGGATATGATCTTCTATAGTTTCCTGATGAAGTCTCTTATGCACATCTAGTTACTACAGTATTTTGTAAGTCTGTAAATCCTCCTACAAGAATCCCTCTTTTCTCTGTTATGTGCTCTTGTAGTGGCCTTCACAACTTTTCCCAGTGGTAGAGATTCTGAGCACTTGCCACTGTCATGATAAGAAAAATTTACACTCCTCTAATTTGCCTAAGAGGAACTGGGCCTTTGTAGGCTGCATGGGATCCAGCTGGAACCAGTAAAACATTTTAGAGCTTCATTTTAGAGCTTCACACACAGATCAGATCAGATAGGGAAAGGGGAATGTTTGTCTTCTTTTTCATCTCATTAGCACAGGGCAGCATATTTGAAATGTATCAGACAAAGCAAGAATATTAAAACTCTTTTGTCTATTATAGCTTTTTCCTAATCATCGTCCTTCTATCTGTCAGCCTTTATGGAAAAAAAGGCACTATCCATTGTCTTGATCTTGAGAGAACTGCACTGCCTGAGCAGTGAAGAGAAAAACTGGAAAAGAAAACTAGATTTGATTTGGGGCAAGCTGTGAGTATTTTTAATACTGGCATATTGTAACTGTGTGTTGTAAAAATGCACATTTCCAGAGCCAGTCAGCTTTTGGATATGGGATTTACAGCAATGTGTGGAATGACAGAAATGTACTCCTGTGCACACCTGTCTTGCACATTGAATGGCTGACTTGGACATCCACTATAAAATTAATTCCTTCCAGGACATTTCTCCAGCTGTCCTTGTCCTTCAGAACTAGTCTAAAAGAATATGGGATTATTGGTTATGAGGCAACGCCTATGACTAATCTGTATGATAATGTAACTCAGAGTTGTAAGTGATTTCCAGACTACCACAGGAGCCACCACGCCTGGTCAGACTACAAACCTGTCCAATCTACTTACTCTTTAACTTCAACACCACTGCCTTAGAATTAATGTGAATGTCCATCTCAGCCTTTACAGAGTCATGGAATCACCTGGGTTGGAAGGGATCTCAAAGACCATCTAGTTCTACCCCCTTCTGTGGGCATGGACATCTTTCACTAGATCACATTTCTCAGAGCTCCATCCAGCCTCATATTGAATGATTCCAGAGATGGGACATGCACAGCTTCTCTGAGCAACCTGTTCCACTGCCTCATCACCATCGCAGTGGCGACTTTTTTCCTCATATCTAATCTAAACATACTCACTTCAATTTGAAGCCATTCCCCTTGTCCTGTCACTACATGCTCTTGTAAAAACTAACTCTCCAACCTTCTTGTAGGCTCCCTTCAGGTACTGGAAGGCTGCAAGCAGGTCACCCCAAAGCCTTCTCTTTTCTAGGCTGAACAAGCACAGTGCTCTCAGCCTTTCCTCACAGGAGAGATGCTCCATCCCTCTAATCAACTTGGTGGCCTCCTCTGGACTTGCTCTGACAGGTCCATGTTGTTGAGGTACCAGAACTGGATGCAGTTCTTCAGGTGGGTTCTCCATGTGGGAGGACAGAGTAGAGGAGCAGAATCCCCTCCCTTGCCCAGCTGGCCATGTTGCTTTTGATGCAGCCCAACAGCAGAGGCTATGTTTGGCTTTCTGGGCTGCAAGTGCAGGTGGCTGGGTCATGTCCAGCCTCTCATCCACCAGCACCCCCAGATCCTTCTCAGCAGAGCTGCTCTCTCTCTGTTCATCCCTCACCCTGGATTGACACCAGGGGTTACCCCAACCCAGGTGCAGCACCAGCACCTGGTCTTGTTAAACCTCATGAGATTCCCATGGGCCACTTCTCAAACTTATCCAGGTCCCTCTGGATGGATCCCATCCTTCTGGTGTGTCACCCATACCACTCAGAATGAACTGGTGTCATCTGCAAATTTGCTGAGGGCGCACTCAATCTTTTTATCATTAATGAAGATATTTAATAACACTCATTCTAATACTGAACTCTGAAGGACACCATTTGTCACTTGAGTCCATTGGGACTCGAAGACATTGACCACTGCTCTCCAGATATGTCTGTCCAAAAACTTATTCATCTAACAGTTCACTCATCTGTGAGCTGTTATCCATCTCTCTCCAATTTACAGAGGATGTCGAGGGGCTCTGTATCAAAGGCTTTACAGAAGTCCAGATAAATACCTTGTGGGTGGCATGAAAATTTAAGAACCATCAAAATGCAAGGGCAGCTGTCTATCCAGTTTTTCACTGGTTTGAAAACTACTGGATAATCCTAAAATAAGTTAAAGTCTGCTCAGTAACCTCAGACAGTGGGAGGTTAGTATTCCATATGCTTGAGAACATGCCAGTTTGAGCATTTTTTGAAGGTGGAGAAACACAAAAGGTCTCATCCCTTCGTCCCTGCTGTTGAACCTGACATGTATGATCCAGCACTAGGAAACAGCTGGAGGACTGTAGGGTTGGGTCACTCCTCTGCTTTGGCCTGGAAACACACAGAGGCACATGTCCTCCTTCAAGCTGTCAAGTGAGAGTTTTGCTCCAGAGGGAAATATTTCTGAATTAAAACATACTTGTTCCCACCTGAATAAGATAATTTTTTTTTTCCCAAGTGGAGTTTATTCTATCCCCCTGGGTAATTCTCTGTCAATCCTTCTTCGAGCCAAGTGGAGGGCAGAGATGAAAGTCTGCTGCTAGCAGCAGAGCTGAAGAATATTGCCTGTGTAGCTGAAACAAAGAACTATCTCAGCTCTGGAGACACTGGTTCAAAACTGGTATCATAACAATGACTATCACATATCCTTGATGTGAAGGACTTTGCCATCATCAAGAAAGGCTGTGGAGGAGCTGCTGCAGCCAATTGGAGGGATCCTCTGTGCAGCCTCTGCAGCAGAAAGGCAACACATTGTCAGGGCATTAGGGCTTCTCCCACTCCTCAGCAGCAAGTGAGGACAGCTTAAAGGAGCTTTATATCCCATTTTTAGCTAAAATATTTTTCTGCTTGTTATTCTCAGAGTTTCTACTGAAAGTCAGCAGTTTTGGGTGTTCCTATGGTGCCTCCTGCCAGCCATGAAGCTGCCTTGTGAGTGGAGCTGCACCTCAGGCTCCTTTGTCTGCTTCAGCAATTGAGAGCTGTTGCTTTGCTTCAGCATGATGGAGTGGGGTTTTGTAATGAAACCAGCCCTGGTGGGTCAGAGGAACATTTGGCACATAGTCCCTATTTCTAAGTTTTCTACTCCTTTTGTCCACAATTAAGTGGTGATCAAAATCAAAGCTGATTTAGTAATGTTTAAGATAAGTTGCTCCAAACCCAATTACAATGAGGGGAGTTTTCTATTGATTTTGTTAATTTATATTGTTCTGGAGGACTACAGCTCAGATCAAAGTGGCAGATAGGAGAATACATATCTGTTATTTTTTCTGAAGTCCTGGTGAAGGAGGAGGCCAGTATGTCTGGGCAGAGCCTCTCACAGCACACAGTCCCTCCCTGTCCCTTCAAATTAAATTTGCTTCCTGCCAGTCTTGCCTTAGGTTTCCAGGTGTAGGTGGGCTTGGGACTCAAAGCAACAGCAGAGGGGCCAAACCTTAATATGATTGCTATTTTCTCCACTAACAGAAAGCAGACTTCCTAACCTTTTTTAAAAGCCCTTTATCAGGCCAAAATTCAGATGAGGCATTTATCAACATGCATAACAATTAATTAAGAGGAATAGAGTTCATCTGTGGTCCTTAATCAGATTATTTCTTATAGCAATATGTTTCCCAGACTAATTACCAGATGTGGGAAGGAGTCATTCTCTTTCTACATGCAAATTTAACTCACAAAAACTTCATGGAGCTGAAAACAAAGGTGCAGAAAAGCAGAGTTTCCATCATTTTGCAGTAATATTAAGAGTCAGAGAAATTTGTAGTGGTCTTTAAACTATTTAGCTTCAGGAGGAATTAAATTTCCAGGAAGTTGGGTTTGGGGCCGGGGCAGGGGTGGAGGAGCAGAAGTTTTAAATGAGGAAAATATCATAAGTAATTGGTTATATATCCAAAAAACTTTTATTATATAATAATGAGTAATAGACAAAAAATTTTTTAGCAAACGTAGTGCTATTATAGGTATATACTTGTAAGGCAAATTTCCTTTTTTTCCAATTGAAAAAGCTGCTTTCAATTGGTTGTGTTTCAACCTTTCTTCTCCTTCATCTATGTTCCTGTCTGGAATACTTTTTGCCTACAGAATTTCCCCTCCTGTTTAGGGTTCTGCAATTATCAGGAGTTGATATTATAAACAAGTTATTATTACACTGGCAAAATTTATGTGATTTTTTTAGAAGACCTAAAGAAATTAGAACTCCTAATAAATTTGTTAAGGGTTTTCGTTGTTGTTGTTTCTTTGTTTCTCCAATAAATATGACCCAAAAAACCCAGAAGTGATGTATTTCTGTAAATTAGGATTTTATATACGATAGACCTTGAAATGAGGTAAGGCTTTCAGCTTGCCAACTGCTTTGAGTTATTCCTGTCAATCCACCTACCTAATCCATTACAATCTTTTCCTTGAATTTAAAACACTGGAAATTGAATTTAAGTTGCTGTGGCCAGACGCTTCTCATTACAAAAGAAATGGTCTTGAAGCAGAACCTTACCTCTGTATATGACTGTCCAGGATCCAGATCAGGACAGCATGGCTCATCTTGCCTCAGGAGGGATTCAGAGCTGTCTTTTTGATTTTCCTTCTAAACAGTGAAGTGGGGACTAGAGTCGGAGGTGAGCCTTTCATGCAGCCCTGGATGCCAGCACACACACACTGTGGTCTAGTTTTGATGGTTTGTTCTCAAGGCTTAACTGAGAGATGGTAGCACAGAAACTGTATTTCTCTGAAGAAAGCTTTAATTGTACTACTATCAGGAACTGGGTGTTCATTGAAATATCTGCCAACCCTGAAAAACTTACGTTTTTCTTTCTTTCTTTGTCTTTTTTTTTTTTTTTTAGAGGATATTTCCCCTCTGATATCTGAAGAAAAAGTGATGATTACAATAAGAGAAATTCAAGAGGTTTTCCCTATCTAGGGTCAGTGGTGACATCCTCATAAATCATGGATAACTCTAACAGAGTCTTAAAGAGGCTTAGTTGTCATACATAGGTACAACTGTTCCCATCATTTTATCTTTCACTCCACAGCTTATAGAAACCAAATATCTGTCATCAACAATTATTAATCATCCATTTATCCTGCTGAGATATCTAATAAAGCATGAAACACAGAGTTTGAACACTAGAGAGAAGGAGAGAAAATGTAATCCAAATTTTCAAAAGTAAAGGGAAGAAAAATCTCATGTAACATCTGTGCACCACATGTTCATAAATTACACCGGGCCTGTGAACACTTTTTCTCTCATCTATATGTCATACAGATTTAATAGTTCATCATTTCACAAAAACAACATTATTACGTGCCACGTTTAAAAGAAGGTGTGATCATCTCTCCAGCAGCTCTGCTGCAAGCTGCTCTCCACTGAGGATGAGCTGCTGTGCTTCAGCACCTCATGGTGCCTCAGTCTTTGCATGCAAAGCCCCTTCTTCCTGGCAAGGCTGAGGGGAAGCACCTGATCTGCACCTCAGGAGGCTGGGCCCAAGTGTGATAACCTGTGACTCTCCTAGGAAATTAATCGTTTTTGCTTAGACCACCAAAAAATGCTGTTGGAATGTGGGAGCTTGCTCAGAAAGACGTCTCACCTAGAAGACACCTTTCCACCAGCAGTGCATTATAGAAGAGGGCTTTTTTTGCTTGAATTAAAAAAAAATGAAGAAAATCTTACACACTCGAAGTATTCTACCAGTTTTTACCCAATGCTGTATTGCAGGTGTTAATCTAAATATGTGTGCTTCCATCTACTGAACTGAGGCAGGCCAATGGTGTGCAAAGGAATATGCAGATAACCAGGTCTGCTCCTGCCTTTTATTTCAGGTGAAATGTATCTATCTCTGCATTAAATCTATGTGCATCATTAAATCCCAGCTCTCGGGCTGACTCTGCACATCCACAAGAAAAATCCAAGTATTGTGTCTTGTAAACATTTATTCCAAGTTGTGGAGGTTTAGATGCAGAACTAGAAACATGAGTGTGAGAGAGAAACAAGTCTGATGAAAGGAAATTGTGCTTTTATATTATCTCCCATTCTTAAAATAGCCTTCCTCCCCACCAAAAACTTTGAACCTCTTAAAGAAGAGGTAGAACCTAAACTATGCAAGAGTTTTCCCCACATAGATATGGTTAAGTAGCAATAAAGAATTTGGAGAGTACAAGCATTCCAGGGAGTAGTCTGCTAAGCACACTGGTAAGTTTGACTCCTTACAGCCTAAAATATTGAAACCTAATTTAGTTGTAATATACAACTTTAGAATCATGTTCAAGAAAAATCCAGTTTTTAAATACTTTTCAGCTTGAGAACCTTCCATAGTTTCTCTTTTTTTCTGCAGACGATTGTTCTGATTTAGGAAACGATATAAAAGATGTAAGAGGTGCAAACCCAATTTAAAGCATTTCAGATTGTTATCCCAAAGAGAGCACAAAGGCACTGTCTTCCTCTGCTTAAGTCTTCATTTAACAAAGTGCTTAAGCACAAGCTTATAGAATAATTTAAGCAGAAGTTGTGTCAAATTTGGGAGGCATTTTTGTTGCAGTTATCCAGTCCTAGCAGGGGATTGATTTCTATGTAATCAAATTACTTCATTAAATCAAAACCTCATATTTCTCTTCTGAACTCCTGAGACAGCCACTGAATTTAACAAAAGGCCATTAGCTGCAGCACAGGGCAGGCAGTGCCTTGCTGGCACAAAGATGACTTTCCTGGCTGACTTCTCCAAAGGTTCTGAACCTGCCAGGGAATGGAACTGGATATTGCATGCGAAGAACTGTCAAAGCAAGCAAAACCTGTGAGCTGCACTGGGGCAACCAGCCAATGGACTGACTCCCTCAAACCAGGTTAAAACAGGAGGCAGATGTTGGAACCAGCCTGTTGGAAATTGGGTTTATCTGCAGCTGCACAGTGGAATACTTCCAGTTGCTCCAAATGCATTTTTGGAAAAGGAATCTAACAGAAACTGTGAGGCCAGAAATTCTTAGCAAGCCAAATTTCAGGTTTAAAGGTCACTGTAATTGTTGGAACAGATAATAATAATATTTTTGATTTGTCTTTTTATTTTTCAAAGATGGAAAAAACAGTGGCTGTGTTTCCATAATGAGCAAAGTGAGATTGTACCATTTCTGTTTTCCCAGCAGGAGCCACCTTCTGTCTCTTTTTCCACTGTACTGTTGACAGGTGAGCTGGGATGCTGCTGTCTCCTCACCCTCCAAATGCTCAATTCTGGGACATGTCCTGTGAGACTGCAAAAATAAACCAGTTGGGATTTTATTCTGGGAAAATGCAGAGTAGAAATCAGCTCTGTGATGAACATGAAGAACTTCTGACTCTTGCCTAATTTGATTTTATCAAAAGCCTACTGAGTTTAGGAGAATCCTAGGCATATGGTGCCAGGAGATCTACAGGATAGGAACTGTGTGTTCAGGAAACTGATTTCAAATAGGAAACAGAAGCTCGTTGATACAACTGCACTGGAGATAAAACAGGTGGGAAAATATACATGTTCCTGGATGAGGCTTTGTTCCCAGTTTAACTCCAGGTGCAAGAAGGAGTTTTGTAGTTGGTGGCTGACCACAGCCCAGACAATTCCTGCTGTTGCTGGACAGCCCAACCCTCCTGTCAGCATCATGAGAAGGATGTGGCCAGAACAGATTTACCTTGCAGGAGATGAGTATGAGTAAAACCCACAGCAATTCAGCTGTTCTGATTTTGTTGGTGGAGGACTACAACAATGCATTTTGCATGGATAAGGTACTTTACATAGAAAATCCTGAGCAGAGCTTGTGTGGAGCATGGACTCACTGAAATGGTGAGAGCTGCCTGTAAAAAGGAGCTCTGAATGTCCTTTCAAGTATTGCCCAGAGTGTAACTCCAGAGAAGTTCATGCCTCTTCCTGCTGATGTGTCACAAGGTGGCACTGACTCAAAGCCAGTTTGAAGTGCTTTGTGTCCTGCAGCTGCAAGTCCCTCCAGGAGAACCTGCTGGCTCCTGGGATGTGCTGTGCTGGAAGGCTTAGTGTGAGACTGAAAGATTGCAGATGTAATCACAAGTGGTCAGATCAAAAAGCAGGGTGAGAGAAGCCTTTAGTCCAGTCCTTAAAATGATAAAATGTTTCTCTGCAGCCATGGAAAGAAAAGAGGATTAGATTAATACCTGAACCCTTGTATACTAAGCTAAAATGCATTAAAAAAATCAATGTTTCATCATGCCTCTGTAAGATGAGACATGGAGATGAGTGAGTGGCACTGAGGTCTCTCTAGCTCAGTGGGGTGGAATCCAAAGTTTCATCAAATAAAAGTTAGAGCTTTAATTTTCCTGCAGTGCAAAATTTTCCAGCATTTTGGAATCTCACAATGGAATTTTGAGCTGCCATTGCACTCCAAATGGGTTAAAAGATTTTCCTGAGAAAAAAAAAAAAAAAAAAAAAAAATCTGTGTTTCTGTAAGTCTCTCAAGCCCCAGAAATTCTAGATTTTATAATTTACCAAAAAATTTTTATGAAGTTGAAATATCTCCTTCAGTTTTATGCCACAATATTTTCAATTTTTATGTATTTTGTTACTTTATACAATTTTGCAGGAAGTAAAAGTGAATAATGTCAATTTATGGGAATTCATGTTTCCAGATAAATAATAAAGGAGAAGTAGATGTTTCTATCTCCTAATTCTGGGACTAATAGCTAGGTTTATTTCATGGTTACAGCCTATGCAAGGGAGTAGAAATTTTTCACAAAAATTTTTTTTAATTAAAAAGTTGCTTTGGATTATACCAAAATACTTCCTTTAAATTTCATTGTGATGAAAAGGATATTGAAGGTGTTGTAAAATTTAGTGTAAATTATGAACATAATTCTTGTATTGTATTACATTAATTTTGATTTTTCTAAAATTTTAACTTTTGCTTTATTCACATATAGTAATCATAATATCCATTATGCAAATGCAATACCCAAATGTCCAGCTATTTCATTATCAAACACAAGGTCTTTTGGCTTAAGAGGCAAGTAAAAGATGTTTCAGGGAAAACTTTGTGAACTTGATCATGATATCTTTAAGGATTCTGCAAATGTAAAGTAGCTGTTCTGCTTTTAATAAAGCTTAATAAAATAATGTAAAATAAAATGCCAAAAAAATTACAAAATACTGTCTTCAAACCCTCTAAATGACAGATTTCTAGCAGGAAAGCAACTGATTTGTAATTGCAGGTTTTGTTGATTTTTTCCAGTTGAGTTTTCCCAGATATGCTGGTGCAAGCAAAACGGCATTTACATTTGTGTGAGTGTTAATAGACAAATTCATTTTTGAAAATCTAAGTAGAGATTGGGAAAAAAGTGCTTTTTCCTCAGTCTTGTTAGGCAGTTTAGAAAAGGCTAACTTACCTTTCTGTCTCTTGTGAATTAACTTCTTGATCTTTCCATCAAAGCAACTGCAGCACTACCAAATTTGACATTGCTGCATGTTGAGTGATGATTTGGGGTTTAGGAGAATCACTAGAAGGGCCTGTGGTGCTGGGAGAAACGTGTTTTCCCAGAACACAAAACTTTTACTTGAGAAAGCTAAGAGACTTGAAAAAAAAAAAAAAAAAAAAAAAAAAAAAAACCTCAAGAATTTGAAGACATCTGGGACTCCACCTGAATTTACTGTTCATCCTGCATTTTTTTTGTTTACTTTTTTTTTAGATCTCCATGGGCATCAGAGGAGTGAAAGGAATCCCATGGAGAAGGCAGGATGGCAAGAGGTTCTTTTGAGCCCCCGGATGTTCGGCAGAAAAATTCCCAAACAGGCCAGGATTTCTCCAGGACAATAATTTCTTCCATTAATTTTTGCAGCAAATAAGGGAGTTGAAGAACATGGGAATACTTGGTAGAAGATACATGGCTATGGTGACAGGTACAGAAAGCAATCTGTAACTTTGTTATGACTTTTTCCTTATTTTTTAATCTTGTCCAGAGAATTAATTGACAAAGGAACAGCAAATAGGTGTGAGAGAAAGAAAAGCAGGAAGAGGCCACACCTAACATCACAGACCATTTTCTTGCTGGTATTTCAAGCTGGATCCTCAAATCCTTGTTCCAGACATTCATTTTGTGGCAATTAACCCTCTCAGAGAAGAAAGATATGTGCGACTATAATGTGCAGGCAAAACTGTGCATAGCTGAGGCATAAAAGGAATCTGGATTTTGAGGTCTACCAAATCAGTTGAGTTTTATTACAATATTTTATTTTGTTTATTTGTTCAAGAGGAGAACATATATTAAATGTGAAGATCATATATACATATAGGAAAATAATGGGTTTTTTAGTTAAGAAAGCAAGAATAATACGTAATACCCTAGTATTCCTTTAATCTGCTTATCCAGTGCTAGTGTAACATGTCTTCTTTCTTTAAGCAGGCTTCTAAATGGATGAAAGTCCTAATAAATTAGTGAGGCCCATCCACCCACTTTATAAAGATTATGTCATGCAACAAAGATTAAAAATAGTATGTAGTTCAGGACAATGAAATTCTAAATTTAAAGGAATTAAATGACTAACCTCACTCCTGTAAATTGTACCATAAATTTACTTACTACTTCCAAGACAAAAATTAATTCAAAAGAATTTTATCGCACTTTCTCTGTAGAAAATTGCTGTCGGGGAAAAGGGCTGAGTTAACTGAATAAATACAATACCCATAGTCCTTAAAATACAACACATTAACTAAAGATATCTTCAAATTGTTCTGCTGCCAGTCATGCTTACTTACTTATTTTTGTCTGAAGTATAGGTTTAAAGCCATCAGCTGATATTATATTTCTTTATTGTAGGCTTGGGTTGGACTGTGCTGACTAACTATAAGTGAATATGAGTTCGAATACACCAAAAAGAGTTGTAAAAGCCTTCCAGACTATCCAGCTTTCAAAATTTCCCATTTCTCATTATGGATGTGGCAAAGCACTGTTTTAATTAGTAGCCGTGAATAATTTTTTTGGCATCTCATGATTTAAATAGAAAAAAGAATTAGTAGAAACTTTGAATAAACCTTTCAGTAATTTAATTTTTTATATTTAATGTTTAATACAAGTTTGATATTGAACAACAGTTCTGTCCCATACTGCCTCTGTGCTTGCTTCCCATGGCTGCAGCACAGCTATGAGTCACCAATTGTGGAGCTACCAGAGGCTGTCTAACCTGTTCAGGAGAGGTGAGCTGATTCCCATGGTTTCACAAGTCTCTAAAAGATATTTGCAAAGGCTTTCCATCCCTGAAACAAACAGAGGCAGGTCTCACAGGGTCTTTCTCAAGGCTCGAGAAATGATCCGGAGATTTTCCCTTGAAGGAATTCATGGCAGGGGCAGAGATTTGAGAGCCGTGTGGGAAGAAGTTGCCAGCCTGGCTGCTGAGCTTGGGTCCCCTGCAAGTGGCAGGTGAGGCACAGACCCTTCCTCCAGCAGGGCTGTGTGGCAGCACATCCATGAGCCTGGCTGCAGAGGGAGACTGTGGGAGGAAACACCTGCTCAGGCCAAGCCACATGGAGCTGTCAGTGGCTTTGCAATGCATTTGGTTGATGCTGCATACTCACAAATATTGCTGCTGTCTGGGCTGGATTTAATTTGGGGGGGATTGAGAGAAAGTACCTTGGGAAGGATTGTATGAGGAGAAGACACATAAACCTTTCTTCCTGACTCAACTTTGTTATTTTCACAAATGTGGAACACATTTGGTCTGGCATCCCATTGATTTGTTTACTGCTCTTGTGTCCCACATTTGCTGAGACTTGCCAAACATAGATATCTCTCTCATCTGGCCTGGCTCTGACTACTGCACTGAGAACCCAGCATAGGAGGTGGAGTACATGTCCAGGGCATTTGGGTGGGCATGAAAAAGAACACAGTGAGCTTTTAAATAACCTAGGCTGTACTTTTAGGTTTGCCCATGGCTCAGGTGTAAAAATTATTGGGTTTTTTTTTGAAATTGTGTTAGAGTATCAGCTATAAGCCCTTACCTTGGGTGCAGGCAGCTCTCTTTTATGTGCTCTCCCCTGGATGTGGAATGTTACAGCACTGTTACGAATTATTCTGTCTTTGTGCTTTGGAAACTATGCAGCATGGCTTACTTTCAAACATTACTTTTGTTATAAAAATCAGTGGCTCCTACACTGACCTGAAACTAGTCAGGTAGGATTGAAAGGAGCAAAGAATTTCACAGATGGCTGACTTGTTACTTCTTTGTGACACATGTATATAGTTCTGTGTTTCAAAAAATATTTCCCCCTTCTGTTTTAGATAAGACTATTAATAGTTCTTCATACAACAATAGTTGTTTGGGTTTTTTTCACAAAAAAACTGTGATTCCTAGTTTAGGTAGGATGTATTTCAGTGAAATAAAACTGAAAGAAGGAAGGAAGCCACCTTCTCATCTCAGCCATTTCGCAGAGAGAGCCCTCTCCCCCGACTCTTCCTTCTAATCACCATCTCAGCTGTACTAAAGAGGGCAAGGGATCCTCTTCAAACATGCTGAGGAGTTAAGTGTGCATTAGCTCCACTGCCCCGACACCTGACATGATCTGTCAGACCAGCTGGGAGACCTAAACAAGGTTTCTTTTCTGCACACACTTTGAGGCCTAGTGTGTAGACCCAGTCACAGTACAGTCTTTCAGAAATGCACTGACTTCTTTGAAACGCCTCTGCAGGGCCCAGAAGAAGACACTTTTCCCAGAAGCAGTCTCCTATCATGCATCATTCTTGGCAGTATCCACAAATAAACTTCTTGTAATTGATTTAATAATTTTCAAATAAAAAAATTATGATAGCTGTGGACAGCTATAAATAACAGAAATGAAACACATTATTTGCACTGCGCCTTCACATGCACTTGTTTAGCTCTTTTTGCTGTTAAGTTAAAACATCTGTTTCTATGGAAGTGGAGCATTCCATGCAACAAACACACACTGGAAGTGACCCACATATTAAATGACAACATTTGACAAATTCTAGCAGTTGATTACTGGGGAGGAGTAGACTGTGGTTATAATCAGACTAAACCAAAAAAATGTGTACCTTTATAAACCTAGAGTTTAAATGAAACATCTGTATTAAATCATGTTTGTAGAACGGCACCGTAGCCAACTACCAGACCATATGATAATGGGGTGTTCTTAACGATCCCTATTTCCATCGCCGTCCTCCAAATCAGATCCAGACTGTGCCCACTGGCACGAATTCTGCTGGAAACCAATTGGGATAGTGTCAGGCTACAGTGAATGTTGTAAGTTTAGATACAGATACCCATAAAATGTACTGATTCCAATGCCTTATGGAGATTATAAGCACAGGTAGACACTCAGGTGAATATTAGCTGTAGCTTTGTAGGCTGCAGACTTTTCCAGTCATGTCTTAACCCCTGGCAAAGTGGGATATGTTAAAATGACTGCAGAATCTTATTCATAAGGAAATATGAGTGTAGAGCAAGAAAGCGGGTATTAGAATTGCAGCAGCAGGTCAGCTGGTGATAAACTGGGAGTGCTCAGGTTGGCACCAAACCAGGTTTGGCAGCTCACTTAAACACAGTTCTTTGGGTCTGTGAAACTGGTACACAACAGTCAGGTAAATACAATTGTCTCCAACTGTTTCCTGTTGCTGTTAAGAGAGGACAAAGAAAAAAAAGTAGTTTAGTCCATCTCTTTATGTAGATTCTTAAACTGGTATTCATTAGTAACATCTGAACATCCACCTTTTCTTATTACTGCAGAATATTCCCTGAATTAGTTAAAAAACACAAATGCCCAAACTTTGTATTAGCTCTACATAGTCCCCACAATTTTTCAAAAACAGAAAAAAGGCATACCTAGCCTGCAACTACATTGTTAGTTTTAGGTGACCTATAATAAAAAGGTTGCTGTTTGTTAGGAAGACTCATTCATAATTCCTTGACTAACACGAGTAATGCTTAATAAAAATTGAAATATTGAAATAGTGAAGCAATGGCAAGAAATAGTAGTTAATAGGGACATGTGAGATCCTCATTTGGAGCAAGCAGACAAGTGTTATTTGGCAGGAATAAAAGTATAGGCTACATTAACATGGAACAAATATTATAAGGAGTTATTGGTAGCGTCTAAATTTACTGTTAGTAGGACACACCTAAGACACTGCAATAATCAAACTATCTCATTGCTTAGAGATAACCTGGCAGGGTATTCTATCCATCAGGAGTTGTGATTTTATTTCAAAGAATCACAGAATTGTAGGATGGTTTGGGTTGGAAGGGTATTAAAGATCATCTAGTTCCCCCCCCTTTCCCTAGGCAGAGACAAGTTTGACCTGGTTGCTCAGAGCCCATCCAGCCTGACCTTGAGTGGTTCCAGGGATGGGACAGCCAAAACTTCTCTGTCTGACCTGTTCCAGTGCCTCGCCACCCTCAGAAAGGAATTTCTTCTTCCTACATAATCTAAATCTACTTTTCTTCAGCTTAAAGCCACTCCTCCTTGTCTTGTCACTATGTGTGCTTGCAAAAAGTCCCTCTCTAACTGTCTTGTACCCTCCCATAAGGTACTGGAAGGCATGTTAAGGACATGGGACAAGCTTTTAAGAGAACATGCACGTTCTATAATGAAGGGGTAGAGAAAAATCTACACAGTATTCATTCAAAATATAAACTTGAGGACTTGGATTGTCTGATACTTATTTTAAGTATTCTGTTTAATTGTTCAAAGAGCATGAGAAGCTTAAATACTTAGACCACTGCCATAGTAGACAACCAGTGTACTTAAATATACAAGAAGATCTGAAATAAAAACCTCAATTGCTTTGAGATAAACGCAAAAGGTGGGGGTGGGGGTGGGGGTGGGTGGGTGGGGAGGAGAGGAATAAGGGGAGGAGGAGATGTTAAGCTTGAAGACTTAGAAATATCACACCATCTTTGGGTTTATAGTTTATTTTAAAATTTTCCTAGATTTATAAATGTTATTGTCACAATGGATTATTAGATCGTTTTGCCTGACTGAGAACCCTGAGAGGGTTCTTCTTCATTTAACACTCTAAAACTAATAACATACAGTCCCTTTACACAAGATAAAACACTTTGCCATATAGATATTTAATTAAATAATTCTCACAATGTATGTCTTGCCTACTCATTTTTATGACGATGCTTGCTTCAAAAGCCAATGTGGAAGTATTTACCTGATTTTCAGTTCAACAGGTTTGCTTCTGGCAACACAGCATTCAAGAAACAGAACTGATTGATCAGGATCATCTAAATTTTCCTCATTCTTTGGCCTCTTTCAGTGGCAGGCCATTAGTATGTATTCCAGTGTATTACTTTCTCAGTCATTTATAATGGTACAGATGGAACTGTTGTACGAAGTTGAAAAACTATCTTTGAACATGCCAACACCAGTGTCTTGTTTCTTAAGCTTAACCTTTGGTTTGGAAGATGTTTACAATGGTTGTATGTCTGAGTAATGAAAGTTGTCAGCTTGATCTGCCTTGTCAAACACACTACTAACCAAAATCTACTTATACTGAGGAAGAGTGCTAGTAATTGATGAAATCATTCCAAATTCTACATAAAGGCAGTTTCAGAGGGTTTTTCTACACCACAATGTGAAGCTTGCAAGTTACACACTATAGTTCATCGCTCCTGAACAGAAGAGCTTTATATGCACAGTAAATAACTGCTAAATTAAATGGAAGGGGTATTTTGTCCAGATAAATTTTGGGACTCATTTCTTTAAAATACTTTTAGCAGGTAGAGTTACTCCTCTTTTCCCAACAAATGCAGCTACATCTTGACCTCATGATTTTTAGAACTGCCTGGTATTAAATTCACTCCAGCAGAGAAATTTTGGATTTTGCAAAGCCGGTGAGCATGACCACTACCATTTTGTAACTTGTGTTTTTCTTTTCATATTGCGTACCATTATTTAATTCTATTTTGCCATTTCTATGTTGTGTGGGATCCTGAGTGTATGGCATGACAGTTGAAAGTCTGGTGCACACTCTTGACAGCTGTTTTGAAGTGAAGGCTGCAATGCGTGCTACATCTGGAGGTGCTGAGGTTTGACTGCAGACAGTGAAAAAGTCCAATTTCTCTTTAGGGATGACTGGGATAGATTTACAGTATCTAAGCTCTCATTCAGGAAGGGGACTCCATAAGGATCTACTCAGGCAATTGCTGTTGCAAAATCAAAGCCAAAGACTCCATGGCATATTTTGTGATCCTACAAAAGAAGCTAAATAAAAACAAATTAAATATTGAGTCAGGGAACTCATGGCATTGCCTATACTATCCTGAAATGGCAGCCAAAAGTATAGGTTTTCTGTCTCGTTTTCTTCTAGTTTTTTAGGTATGCTTTTGTTTACTTTTACTTGTAAAGTTGAATCTGGACTTCTTAGGAAGCTTTATGGATGACTGGAGAATTGCTAAAATGGTAATACTATCAATCCCAAGAAATTCAAGCCTAATTAATGAATATGCAGTGTGTCTAAAAGAAGTAGAGCAGGAGGTAAGGGGCTTGGCAGGTTGTTTTCCTGAACTTGATCTGTTGCTATTTTTGTTCTGGGAAAAGGATAATCCTTTATGAAAGATTTCATGTCTTGTCCAGTCAAAACCTCTTAATTCACACAGTTGTGTCACATAAAACCAATATGTTCTTATGGTTACATGAAATCTTCAGTTGTTAATGCCATTATAAAACCACAATCAATATTGCTTCATTCCAGAGCAAGGTAGAAATTCACTTTGTACACTTGCATATTTGAAAAACTAAAGGGTCCCAAGTTCTTCTATACATGTAGCATTCAAGGAGTGATGCATTTTGGTAAATTCAGGCCTTCCACCTGCAACACTTAATCCTGGGAGCAGTACTTTCCAAATATTTCTGGCTTCTATTTATTAATCCAGAATGTTCCTCCTAAAATGAAAGTATCCTGGGTATTTTATAATGCATAAGGAGGTGACAGGATTGGCTGGGAAGTTGATTGCTCTAGTTATTGGCATTTCCTTGGTTTTTTCCAAAATACTTTCATCCTTCTGGCTTTTGGAGACACAGTGCTTCCAATTTACTGAGTGCCAGCCTTGAATACTGGATATGTCTCTGGAGCTGAAGTGGGCTCAGTCAGCAGCTGAGGATGATTCATGTCCACACTGTGTCCTTCTGCAAGGCTGTACTGTGCCACACAACAACAGTCTGACCTCACTGCAGCACATTACTGAAGGCCCAGATGGAGTGTTCCCCATCTGCCCAGTCCCACAGCTCTCCTTTCAGCAGAGGAGCTGGCAAGGCACTGAGGTGGCCCTTTCTTCTCCAGCACTGGGGCACCAGTGCCCAGGAGAGTGAAGCTTTACAGGGTCTGGAAGGAAGAACAGAACAGTTGATAAAGGCAGTCAGGGATGCACTAGGGCTGTGCTTAGACCCTTTGCTGATGGTTTTTACAGAAAATCCAGACTCGTCTTCATGACTGTAATTAAAGTGGTGATTCCTACTGAATGCTTCATTCTGTGGCTGCACCAGAGCTTATTCTTGTTCAAGCACAGCATCGTGCTCATGCTTCACTTCCAGTTTCAAGGCTGTATGTTCATTTGAAGCCAGGGGGGTTGTATCATAGAAATGCTGGAATCCTTGCCAGAATCAGCCAACTAAGAACAAGTAGTCATCAAAATAAGCTTCCACTCATGTTATATTTTTAAAAATTCAGTAGAAACTAGGACAGCCTGAGAGCACCACAACTCATGTCGAAGGTCCTAGAGCACAAAGTAGTACCAAAAGTAAGTGTTCAGATAATGGGGGTGAAATCCTACCCAAATCATTGCAGTACACAGAAATGTGCAACCTTGATAGAAAGACTTTCTCTCTCTGAAATAAAACATTAGTGTTGTTGTTGATATACTCATTTTCCCCAGGCAAGATCAATCAGGAGCTGGTCTTAACTGAGCTCTACACTCAGTTTAATCAATCTGTATTAAGGAAATAAAAACAAAACTTGACTTTAGTTTTGCAAAAATTACATATTGAAAAGATTTGAATATCAGCCACCAAGTGATTTTAGATAAAGTTCCTATTGTTAGGAAAAGAAAATTGAGAAAATATCAAAGCTACTTACTCAACTTCCCTTCTCTTGAAAAAGGACACTTGTTAGCATCTAAAACATTAGACTGGTACCAGCAAATCCCTTGATTATTCACTGCAGCTTCCAGGAGGCCAGCTGCTACTTCTGCCACTGAGTCATAGGTATGAGCCTTCATTACTCTTGAGTACACATGATGCCTTGCTTGGCATAGTCATAGCCATGTCATGAAAATACATAAAAAAATATTCTTAGATCATTTATTGATTCACTGATAGAACTTACTCATTTAAGCTCATTAACTCATCTCTTGCATGTTCTGTGTCAGTTTTCCTAGTTAGAATGAACATACCAGCTTTGCAGAAATATTCAAATGAATCTTTGGCTCTGATTACAAAAGACTATCTCTGTGGGTAAGTCATTTAAGAGTTGCTTTACTGAATAAAGGACTTAAATATTGTAAACCCTTCCCAGCAGCTCTAAAAGAGGAATTGTGCTCTTCCACTGTATTTTTCCACTCCAACCTCACCAGATGTAGCATACATCATATTTGTAGTTTCAAAACAGCTGTCAACAATGTGTGCCAAAATCTCAGCTGCCCTGGCATTCATATGGTATTTCACAAGACATACAAGTGGCAGTACCAAATTAAAGGAACAAGCAGTACCGCAGAAACATTTAATGGATTGAAGAGTAAAGAGTAAGAGTAAACCAGATCAGTGGCACTCTTTTCTGTTCACCAATTCAACTAAAGTGCTCACATCAAGGACTGTCTTTCCCAAAAATATCTTCCTCTTCTTTTCATAATTTTGGCATTGTTTAACACTCCTTTTCTCTTTGTTTTGGTATCAGATTATGTTTATTTCTTCAATTTCTATTTCAAAAACTATATCCAAGGTAGGATTATTTCTTCAGTGATCTACTAAAATCAGCTTCTTCCTGCCTTCCCAGAAACTTACCACATTGATAAAAACATGAACATTGTGATGGCCTAGCTTGTTTGTTATGTATCTGAAGGAAGACATTTATCATTAACCATGTCAAGTTCTGAAACAGCCTCTCAGCAGAAGTGGAAGAAAACAAGGGAATCTACTCTAATGTAGCTTTTGCTACTGAGCAGGAGTTACTTCCAAGACAGAGTCAGGAGGCTTCTTTGAAGGGTGTTTGTTATGTTTCTGTGTTATTCCTACATGTATAGGAGCAAAATCAATCGGCATGGAAGAGTTTATTTCTGTTTGGCATCTGGGTATGGCCTAGCTCCTCCAATGCAGAGCTGGTTAGCCAAACTTACCAGCCAGAGACTGTTGAAGAGCTGCACTCGTGTCATCCTTAGACAGATATTGTAGGATGAGTCCTGCTGAATGCTCTGCAGATGTTGTGTTATGTAAATTAAAAATTGCTTGTTAGCTTGAGGTCATAGAAACATGAACCAAAAATCTGATGGTGGTCATAGCAGTATTTAATGTCCTCCAGAGAGCAGGCAGTCACACAGCTCTCTCTCATCCTCCTGCTTCATCTTTCTTATGTGTTGTGTATAGTCTGCATTCAGTCTGTTGTCCATCTCCCCCTCATTGCTCTATTGGTGCCAACCAGAAGCCAGCTGGCTGGTCCACCCTTCTTCAACTTAGAGTTACTTTGGTGAGTACCAGAATAAGACAGAACTCCCTCTAAGAAGCCCAGTGGCTGCCTTTCTCCAGTCAGGCGTATAGGACCTGCCAAAAAATCCAAATCATATCTTGTTTTACAACTACAGAATGAAATACAAATGCCAGAGCTGATCTGTTGATAGTTTTTATCCACAATGTCTGTAAGACATGGCACAGCCATCTCCCCTTTTCCTTCCCCTGTTGTCTCTCTGCTGTGTGCGTACCATGCAGCAGGAAGATTGTGCAATACATCTTAAGGTACTGGAGCTCACCCAAATGCTCCATAAGGCAGAAACTGAGGACAGGAAAGAAGATTTGGCAAAGCAAGCTTTGGAATCACCATTTGTGGAGCCAGATGCTAAGACAGAGGTGCACAGGCTGCCCATGGACCTGAGCAGCTCACCATGTGGGCAGCAGTGGGTCAAGTGAGGGTTTCCTAGTGAAACTCACAGGTACAAGGAAAATGCTGCTCTCAATGGAAAGACCAATCGTTGACTTACCAGGCACTCATATCAAGTCTAAGAGCAGATGAAAAAGCATATTCACAGAGGAGGAATGAAGATGTCTTATATCTTGGCTTCTAGCTCTTCTGCTAGACGTTCTTTTCTCCAGCAATATTCTGGTGACTGCCACAGCAGTAGGTTCAGAATAAGTCACTGACCAGTTTCCAGTACTGCTTAATATGAACATTGGAGTTGGCAGGCTGGTTTATGGCTCAGTACAGCCTAACGTGGCCGCAGTGCCCAGGAAGTGCTGGTCCTTTCCCACCCACTACTTGGTTCCAGGATCCAGTGTTCAGTTATGGATGCAAAGGGGGATTTTTACTTTATGATTGCTGGTTGCATTTACTTTGAAATAAAGTCTTGTAAGAAGACAAGTGTCTAAGGTAGTTGTGCTGCAGTTGATGGTCTTATGATGGGGTTTGTGAGAAGAGAGAGAGAAGGCTGTTCTCAGCCAAGATCCATGGCCAGAAAACTCCTTATCCCAAAAATTCAGGACAGGGATGGACAACAGCAGCACATGAAATTATCATACACTTAGAAAAGTGCTTTAAAACATCTTCTTGTAATAAATTGCTTTCTCAGTTAGGCCTACTGTGAAAAATCTAGACTTCTTTCACCTTTTTCTCTCCTGACAAAAGCTTTACATAGGTTTTAAGCAGTGATAAATATTACAGTTGCATAATCCCTTAGTCTTGACTTATTGCTGTGGGGTACATTATATGCTGCTTTCTGACACAGGTTTCCTGTCATTAGTCAAATGTCATTTCATCTGGAGGAATGGCTGAACTTCCAGATGAAAGGTAGGGACTGATAAAAGGACAGGCCAATCATTTTCTCATACTGGGGAAAACCAGGAGGAAATTCAATTCAATATGATTGCTCTACATTTACATTGGTGCCAGTTAAAGCAGAATGTAAAGCTAAATGCAAATGCACTGCTTTAGAATGGTAATTGTGCTCACTAATAAGAAGTGAAACAAAAAAAAGTCCTGTGTTACTCGGGGATGCTCTTTAATCAGTATTTCTGGTTTTGTATCAGCTAGTTTTTACAATTCTTAGAAAATAAATTCTCTTTTATGTTCTACATGGTTTAGCAGAGAAAATGGCAAAAGATGACACCTGGGACATCTCCTACTTTCTTGATTTTAAGAATTTGGAAAAACCTTTGGACAGGAAGTCATAAAAGATGCTGCCAAAAAAGTTTAGAATTATGGAAAAAAACACAGTGCAGAATATTTGTCTGACCACACTCATAAATCTAATACCTTTAGCCCTTTAATATAATGGTAAGAGTCAAAGGTCTAGTTAGAAATATTTGCTTAAATACATTTCTTCCTGCCAGACACAGTGATTGTCAAATACACAGAAATGTGAGTGCTTTCTGGGAGGACACTAGGGTGATCTGAAAGACTCATTTTACTTTTCCATCTGGCACAGGGCTCAAGGGGGTTAAATGCATAGCCCTGCTGAGCCCAGATCTACCCTGTCCGTGACAGTAACAGCTTTGGTCTGATCAGCCTGTCAGTGGCTGTGGTGTCACAGTCACATTCCAACACTGTCATCCTGCTCTGAAGAGCAAACTGTTGACAGAAGTCATAGGAGAAAAGGAGTATGAGAGGATTACATCTGATTTGACTGCTGGGACTTTTTATTTTGTTGATTTTCATACCACTTTAAAACTTTGTGTGTTAGAGAAAAGATGTTGAAAGGCAAACAAGTAAATCAGATTCTGTGCATGAACTATTCAATGGAGAGACTCAAATCACTCCTGCTGGGGCTCCCTGTTACAACAGATTCTGACGCTGATACTGCAACAAGCCCTTCCAAAGATCTCCCTGGCATAGGCATCCCAGGGAGCATGGCAGTATCTGTGCTTTGGAAGGGTTAATACAGCCTGGCACAGCTAGGAGGGGAAATGAAAAAGAAGATATTGCAGGCTATGGCAATAGCTGGTGAGAAACTCCTTTCCTGGAGTGTGCTGGAAGTCATGAGGCCAAAGGCCAAGTGACTTCATTCTTCTCAGAAGGGGCCATGACACACATCCTGGAATGGCACATGGAAATCTCAAAAACATCTTACATGGGCAGAGGCCTCCTACAAACACCAGAGTGAGCTCCAAAACATTTCTCACTTATGATTGTCATTTTAATAACCTGACACATCTCTCTGAACAATTAGGGGTTAGATATTCAGCTAATACTTGTAGGTTGCCCCAATACAACCACATAGTTTCACGCCTCTTTCTACATCCTATTTAGATCATCCAAACAAGCTTTTTTACCCATTTTAGTGAATTCTAAATGTCACCCTGTAGAATCTCAAGTCTGCTTCTTGATAACCTTGATAAGCATGCACATCTTACACAAAGGAGGATCCTTTCTTAGAACTGATGTTTAAGGATTAAGTTACAGGGAAACTGCACTCCATATGGGCAACACAAAATAAAACCAAACACAGCCCAAAGTGCAATAATGTCAGAAGAGAAATAATTTGAATGAGGTGGCTTGTTACAAACTGCAGTCTATTTGGAACAGAAGTCCAGTCCAACTTCTTTCTCCCAAGTCCTGGAAGGTTTAAAGTCTCAATTAGTTATGCTCTGCACAGCACAGTGAGATCCTCATGTAGCGCTCCGTAAAACAGCAACTCTTTCATCTTCTACCACAAAATCATGTATTTATGCTTGTCTGGAGCACAGAAAGGATGAGCGACTGGAAAAGGTGAGAGGGACAGCTAGGATCTTGGGTATTGGTTAAGGTCAACAAGTAATGAGTATATTATACAGTTATTTCTTTCATAACATACCTCTACTTTTAATGAAAACAGGGTAGTGTAGTGAATCACTTTCTTCAGTGGACTTATGCCATTCTGTACTAAGAGAAGTTGATGAACCTTCTACCTTCTTAACAAAAAGGCATATTTTCTTGTGAAATCATAATCTGATGACTTCTAGGAACAATAAATGCATTTGTTTTTTCAAAGTCTGTCAATATGACAATTGCAGTAAACCAAACCAATTATCTAAACATTGTGGTCTTAGAATGCAATTTATATACATCTACATAAGCATTTAAAAAATGAAGAAAATAAGAAAGTACAAGACTCCACCATGCCTGTAAAGAACTTTGGTATAATTACTTATTAGCTTTGGAAAGCATAGCAGTCCATACAAAGGAAAAAGACACTGTTGGTTAAATTCCTAGGTTTTTTTACAAAACTTAATAACAAAGATATAACCTAAATTTTCCTCTGTTTAATAGTCATCTAATGACTAGCCCATATAAATCCATTTTCTATTCTGTCAGTGCTAAGTGTCCTCATTTGCTGGTGAGAGCCCTGAAGCTGTAGTCCACAGTGTTCGAGGAGCTCTCTTTTTGGAAGACAGACAGGTGGGACACAGCTCTGTAAGGTTCACTGCAAATTCTAGAGCCCCTCTGAGTCTTTTATCTGGGAACAGTTTTGTCTGGAAACTTGGTATCTGGGTGTACCACAGCAGAGGGCTTGGCACCAGCTGTGTGGGACTGGGGATTCAATTCTCTGGCTCAAAGCCATAAGGAAATCAAACTCCCACTGAGAAAGTATTTCTTAGCTCTTGAGAGCCTGAGGTTTTGGGGTTTTTTGGGGGGTTTCTGGGTTTTTTGTGGTGGGGTTTCTTTGTTGGTTTGTTTTGGGTTTGTTTGTTTGTGGGTTTTTTGTTGGTTGGCTTTGGGTTTTTTTAATTTTTCTGTATATTATGTGACATTTTTCAGAAATGCAATTACATCTAAGGAGAATGAGCATAGTGTCTTCCTGTGTTATACAGATTTTGAAGCTGTGTGAGATTTGTCATAAGGGCAGAAAACAGTGTGAGAAAATGACCTGCAAGTACTTGCTCACCTACAAGAAAAGTCCTGTCAAGTCTGGCATAAAGCAATGCTGCAATATTTCCAGATATACAAAAAAGCATTTGTTTTGCCTTGCTAGTGGAGCAGGAGCCTAGGAGTGAAAAGCTAAGGGGAACACTCAGCTATTGGCAGCTGTTACATTTTGATGAGTTCAGTAAGAATTTAAGGCAGCTGAGGGTTTCCCCACATGGGTCCTTGCTCCCTGCTCTGCTACTGACTTGCTGTATTGACAGTCTCAATTTACTAATTTGTGAAGAAATGGCTGCAGTAGTGTTTTTTCATGATTAATCAGCAGTTCCCAAAATATCTGAATATCACAGTGGAATAAAGCACCAATAGTTTAGATCAGTTTTTGATGTGGTATGAAAATCAGGATGTTAATACTTCTGTTTCAGATCAGTCTTACAGTTAAAATCAAAAGAATGTGCACTACCATCCTTCCTCTTAAGACAGTCAAATGTACTCACCTCTACTTAGAGAAAAAAAAACCATGAAATAACCATAAATTGCTTCAGCGAATTACAGTCTAGACTTGCTGATTTGTTTTAACAACACAAGATATCAAACCCATATGCAAGCATTATTGTAAACTGCTGTTCCTAAATGCCTGTAAACGCATTGTCCTGTGGACTAAGTATCACTGCAGCCAAATAATTACTTAGATTTAATGTGGAATTTGTAACAGGAAAGGAGTATTCACTGTGTCATTTGTAGTAGTCTGGTTTTTCTCTTCCCCTGACATCTTTAGACAGTGTGGCTGGGTCATCACTGTTGTTTGACAGCAAGGCAGCTTGCAGAAGATGAGAAGGCAATTTGTGGTTACATAACACTGACACAGACAGTGAGCTGTGTACCTTCAAAAGGGAAAACGAAACAGGAGTCAGGCTGCCTTTCATTATTAATGCTTTTTTGTGGTTGCCCAAGTTTATCTTTATAACTCGTAGTACCCACAAGATGTACTCATTTCCTGCAGAACTACAGCTGTGGAATGCATGGAGGATTTACCTTTGTGGTTTCCCAGTGATTGAGCTTTACCTCCATCTAGAAGATGGTGAATGTTGCCCTGACTACAGTGGTCTTTTTTCCTAGGCTGCTGTGTTTAGCTAAGCACATGTACATCAAGCACAGGGCAGTCACAAGTTCATCGTAATTTGAAAATAACATAAAATAGCAGTGGAAATAACATATGAAACCTTTGCATTTCATGGGCCAAAGATTTTTTACAAACTCTTTATTATAAAATAGATTAGTACAGCTCTTCAAGATTTTCAAAACTCTGGGTAAAGTCTTCCAGCTGTATTGTACCTGCGACAGTGTCTTCTTTGGCTGGCTACTGGTTGCATCACTGGCTAGTTAATTTTGGGAACTGGAACTATTCCATGCACAGACTAACTGGGATACTGAATTTCTGTGGTAAATTAGTGGCCTTTAGAGTTCAAAATGAAATGAAAAAATGTCACACACACACACACAAAATCAAGTAAATTTGTTCCTTATGAGCGAAATATGCAAAAGTCATTGCAAATATGGAGCAATTGCACCTGCAGACAAGACATGCCCATTCCCTGCCCTCTGCAGTGTAGAATTTGTGGGATGTGTTTATTTCCCTGTGTTCTGCATACACTGCTTTCCCAGAGTGCACAGGCAGAATGAGGCCAAGGCAATATTCTACCCAGACTGCTTCTTCTGCATACTGACCTTTTAAATGCACACTGAGTAGTCTCACATCTAACTGCACTTAGCTCTTACAGGAGTTTCCCCTCCCACCCTTGGGACAAGGCAACAGTTTTGGGGGGAATTTTGTTCTGAACACAGCAACAAGGCACTTGCAGTCTTCTTTATACAATCACTTTTTCAAACTCACTTGGCTTTATCGAACTCAGCAGATAAATAATGTATGCCCTTCCCATTTCCTATGTGAGATTATGAGTGAGGAGCTGCTTCTTGACAGATGTCCAGTGAGTATTTTCAGAAGCGCTTTTTCAGTCAAATGTAACCATTATAGCTGTCTAGTCAGCTTAGCAGTGGCATCTCAGTTTTCAAACTTCAGCCAAGTTTTCTCATAGCTGTGACTAAAGAGGTTCAGTTAGAACTTCCTAACTGAACAAAAGGGCTCTTTTTCTCTGCTTAAAATTACTTCAACACAGTATTTTTTCACCTACAGAAAAGTAAAATGTGATGCCTCTCAACCAGGGAAGGAAAAAAAAAAGAGGACATTTTAATAGTCTGAAGAGAGGAAAGTAAAATGAAAGTATGTATGGCACAAATCCTAAGAACTTTGCTTAGAATTATTACAGACATTGAGGTACAACTTCTTTTGGCATCCATGGGACATCAGGATTTGGAGCAGATCCTTTCCTGCAGAAACAAAAGGCATTTGTGTTATTGAATAAAGATGGTAAATGAGAACAGTAAGAATGCACTGGTAGAATATCTATGCATATTAGGTTTGACCTAGATTATAAATTTCAGTTGTTTGCTAAGAACTCATATCATTAACTGTATGTAAAACTACAAGAAGGAAATCCACACAAATTACAAACCGAGAGTTAGAAACCACCTGTAGTACCATAAGCTGTAATTTCTAAGGAATTCAGACATTCCTTAATTTTTGCAATTATGAAAATGTGTCTTGCTTAGTAGCAGGAAGAATTGAGACATTAAAACACACATTCTATCTAAACATTGCCCACCTTTAATGTAGGTTTGACCACTTCACTTGAACTTCCTGCAAATGCCTAAATAAAACTTTCAATCATTTTATTTGTATATAAACTGTGCTCTATGTGTAAGAATCACAGCAGAACATGGTGTGACCCATAGGATCACCGAGGAAACTGTTTGTGTTGGTAATGGATCATGTTTTCTCTTCATAACAAAAGTATGGAATGCAAATTGTCTGAGACATAAAATGTGCACACTCTATAGACCCACATGATTTAATATAACATTTGGGCAGTATTATCATATTGACTTTTGCTTCTGATTTACAGGAAAAATTTACTGCAGTATATTGCAAACCCCAGCAATTTATAGAAATACAAATTAAATTGTATTGAGTAGCATCAATGCAATTGAGTAGCAGGACCAAATAAATCCCATACATTACCTTTGGATCTCTTCAATATACTGATGAACATCAACTACTTTGTGAGATCTTACCAGTTTGTCAGGAGATCACAAAACATTTTACCTAAATTGTCAGTAAATGTAAAGCTAGGTATATAAATACTGAATAAAATGGAAGATGATACTGAATCTAATGATAAATTCCCTTTAATTAGAACTTTCTATCTCACTCTGACTTTCAGAAGTAAAATATCTCTTGAGCAGTAACCTGAACTTCTTGTCTCAAAGTGATCCAGTAACAACACTTAATATATGGTGAGATTCACAGTAGCTACTTTTTGTCAACATTTGCAGATTTTTAGTTCAGAAATAGCTTGTAGCTCATGTAGGGGACTAAATTCTTGTTCCTTTCCACTTAATGTCCCTGGGGTTTCAAGTAGTGATACCTTTGAGAAGAATGTTGTGGCCGAAACTTTTGATTGCTCTACTAATGCATTCCTGGTACTCACTGTAGAACTACTGTGCATTTGAAGACAGTAACAGCTATTATTTTTAGCAGACATCTATTTGACAAGAAAAGTGCTGCTGACTAAATAATTTGTTGCACATGCACTGGTCCAGATTCTGCTTGTCTTTTGCAATAAAAGCTCTTCTTGATGTGTCTAGGAAAACTGAGAGTGCAAGCACAGCAAATTCACTCCCCTAAACATTGAAGGACACATTTTCCTACTTTTCTTCCCATTAAGCATGAGCATACTCTGCAGTTAATACTTGTAGGATCAGTCATGTAGTGAAAAAACATGTAATGAAAGTGAAAAATTTTCCTTTAGATTTAAAATAGGCTCGTGCAGGCAGAAAAAGATAATGAATACTCAAAAAAAAAAACCAATGCAGTGAAAATCCACAGTATAATCTAAAAGTAAGGATGCCATAAATCCTCTGCCATTCGCAGGTCAGTATCTGAGTTCCATTCCTTTGATCTCTGCCAAATCCCTCAATGCACATTTGCTGGCAGTCTTACTGACTTTTCTAAAGGATATTCAGCAACTGCATCTAGGTTAGTAAATCAAATGTTTCCCAGGAAATTAACTGCCTCCACTGTTAAACTGCCAGGAGGGTCCCTGTGATGGTTGTGCCAAGGCTAGCTAGCAATTTCCCAAGTAATTCCTGGATGTAATTCAGGAGGAATAGGCCAGAGACCATTGCTCTTTGGATTGGCCACCATGTCTGACCCCATCAGATCACAGCCTCTGAGACCTGACCCAGGAGAAATGCAGCTCTTTCACTCACTAAGAATTTCAGCATATGACAGTCTGAATAGCATCACCTACAGCCATGGGCTTTTTTGTACTACTAGAGAAGTACCTGAAGTTTCAATAACCCTCTGAATTCTCACTACAAGGGGTCTTTCACCAGAAAACTCTCACACTCTGGCATTTGGGTCCTGGGATTCATTCACTAGAGGCAGCTCCACTGTAGGAGCATCATGGAGACGTACCCCATAACATCCAGATGGTTACTATAGTCAAAGGTGATCTAGCCATTAGCTCTCCCTTCCATTTCTGTGATGCTAGTTCTTCAAGAGATGTTGTCAGTGTAAATGACACAGTATGATTTCTTACACAAGAGAGAGGCTGTTAAAATGTATCTATTCCCCATTTTTTCCCTCTTGTCTGCAGAACTAGTCTAAAGACAAATGCACAGTTTCTTTGGGTTGCCACAGAAAGCAATTTCAGCACATAAGCTGTCTTCCTTCCTAGTCAAAGCTTCCCTCTGTGACTTGCTCTCAGAAGCTCTAAGACAAGCAAGTTCCTGCAAGAAATGGCTGCTGATGTCAAGATGTGTTTGAGAGAGGTCTTGGAGTGCATCTTGAGATTATAACTTCCCTTATTCTTTAGTCCTTTTTAGGAAAGCTACCATTAGACAGAAGGCAGCTGATTATTTTAGAGAAGTTTTCAGATTCCCTGGTAAGTCTGGATGCACAGCCACCCATAATCATCTAAAGAGATTAAAATTTAAGACTTAGAAATGACTGGAGCAGAAATTAAAAAAAAATTTTGTGGCCTTCAAAGGTGTTAATTTTTACAGATCCTATACCAGTGTTCTACTTACTGACCTTGAAGGGCCCATTATGCATTTTTATATTCACTTCTGCCTTTTCCAAAAATAGGGGTTCCACAGAATTGCAAATGAATAATAAAAAAAGAAATGCTGAGGAAATACTCAGTTAAAAAAATGTAATATAATTAATCCTTGACTTTAAAGGAAAAATAATGCATTTTAAACTCATAATTCCAGCACAATCCCATTAAAACCTAGTTAGGTCTTGGTCATATATTTGCTCGATTTTCTCACAAGATTAATGATATTAATGCAATTAATTTTTATTACTTAGGACACAAACCAAAAGTAGTGGGTGTGTGAAAATATCTGGTTAGACTATGCCCTTGAATTTCCAAGGAAGTTGGATGTATGCTTAAGTGGTTTTGGAAAGGCATAACATTCACTTTAATAGTGTGCTACTGGCCTTTACCAAAAACTAGTGAGATGTGAAAAAAGACCAAAGAAGTGCTTGCAGATATATTTCAGCATATAAAGTAGCTTGTTACAGAATTTAGGAAAAATTTTCTCATGCTTATACAGCCTTTTAAAAGTAGCTTCCAAAGAAGTATACACTAAAATGCATTATATTAGCACCTCATACAATTTACTATTACTGAAACTTGGCTGTTATAAAGTGGGGCTACCTAAAGCACAGTGTGAAGGATAAAGAAGGCAGATTTGATTCCTGGCTGTGCACCCATGGTAAGCAGTGAAGAAGCTAGTCAGGCCACGTTTGGGATGCTTATAGGATCACCTCCATAGGGGCATAGGGGATTCATTACCTGCCCTCAGGATTTAATGCAGGAAAACTCTCTGTTGGAAACTTCAATGGACCTAGACAGATGAAAGTCTGTTCCTTTTAATAACAGGGTCTCATCATAGAACAGGCATGAAATTTAGGTTACCAGTTGTCCAGTTTCATCCTCAATCAGTATGATTATCACTGTTAATGTTCTTGTGGAAGCAAAGCTCTGCAACTTTTAGATTTGCATTGTCAAATATTTTATTTACATCACAAAACATTTCTTTTGAAGCAAGAAAGCTTCGAATTTGTCAATACCTGAGTCCTTTAATTAAGGACAACAACAGGCAACAACAGAAAGAGAGAAAAACTGCAGTAGGTCTGGTTTTTGTGGTTGCTGTGGTGGGTTTTTTACTTTTAAGACAAAACAGTAGCTGCTGGAGAAGTGGAAGAGATCTAGAAAATTGCAGAGACAAAGGATCATCTGCACAATACAGTTGTGGGTTGAATGTAACCACGAGCATTCAACAGGAGTTTGTGCCATATTCAGTCATCTGATAGGCCCCGAGGAAGAGAATATCCAGAAATATGTCTGGAGTCCACAAGGAAGTCAAGACAAGCACACAGTGGAAGAGGAGAGGAAAAAATCAGGTTTGCAGATATGAGCTCATGAGAAGATCCAAAAGACTGATCTGTGACTGTGTAAGCCATCACATGATCAAATGAAAAAAAGGTGGAAGGAAAAGAAGATTCTGTATCAAGAAGTAGAGAAGAAATATAGTGGGAATAGTGAAGGTCACATCTTGAGTGGAAATCATCAGGATATTTAGGAGATCATCAGAAAGAACAAAAGGCACGATGACACTCAGAAAGCTGGAAGAGGAAAAAGTGGAACTTAGATCCAGGCTAAGAGAAGGCAGGTCTGCCCTAGAGAGGAGTCCTTGTTAAAGATGAATAGATGTGCAATGGCAGATGGCAGAAGGATAGAACTGAAAGAGGAATAGAGTGTGAGTTTCAAGCCTCAGAAGAGTAGGCCAGCAGGCAGAAGGATCCCTGTGGTACCACAAAATGTCCTAAACCCATTCATCACTTCAGGAGTGCCATAACAATGTTCCTGTATAGGAAATGATTGTATAGACTTAAAGAAAATATTCACAGAAATGCTGTAAATAATAATTTAAAAAAAGCCTAGTCAGGTAGCATGAAGCAACCACCACACCACTTAGAATGTGGACCAAATGTTTTTTGGGCAGACAGACAATCAGAGAGCTGTATGACTTTGGTGAATTTTCCAAGGTGTTCAGGTCAGAAGATTTGCAGTACAGTGACAAAATGGGAGACATTTGGAAAATCCATTGTCCAAGATGATCTCCTATCCCTTAGTCAACCTGAAAAGTCTACCCATCACTCTGGTATTGAAGCACACAGAGAGTTTATGCCAATAAAAGATCATGATCTAACAGCCAGTGAAGACTATCATGTGTTCTTGAAAATCCCTTGCATGTTTTAGTACAGATTTGTGATGCTCGTTAAAAGTTTTCAACCTCTGTGTGGTAAGTACTAGAGTTTGGCTTACAGAGAATGTGGCTTACAAACTGCAGGAAGGCAATAGATGGCACAAATGTACTCATTATTTGTCCTTTCACCAAGGCAGTCAGTGTGTAAGTGAGCCATAAGAGGTTCCTTAAGAGCCCTGAGCACCAGGGAGAAAGCTAATGAGCATCAGCCTGGGAGGCATTGGCAAAATATGCAACATCTGTGTTTAGAGCAGATAAGACACACACACCCTTGGACAAGCTGAGATCTTTATTCTCTCCCACTAATAACATTCTCAATAGGGTGCAGGTGCCTCCTGTTATTTTGAGGAATTCCATCTAGCTTCTACTGCCAGGATTTAAGAAGCCAAATATGCACAAAGTGCATCCACCCAGTGCACACTATTATATCTTGTAACAGTTGCAGAATGGTGGTGGATAATTCACTAGGAGAGCTGGAGGCAAGAAGGTATGGTTTCCAGAGTCCCTCAAATGCCAATATTATAAATACTATACATATGATGATGATGATCTGCTTTACCTATTTAAAACATATGAGAAACTGGAGGTAATTTTGTTTAATATCACAATAATACTTGAATACTGATGAACTCATTAGCTGATCTGAAAATCTGGGAAGGAGTCCCAAAGGCAGTGGAGGTCCCAGTTCAAGAGACTAGGGAAATTAGGGAAGTCACACTGGAACTTTAGTGTAAAATAATTACAATTATTTGGACCACTTTAGGGTCAATAGCATTTTTATAGCACCTTTTGTTATTGAAATTCTTCACATTTTTTCCCTGCTTGCTTTTTCTGCCTTCACAGAAAAGCAGAAGAAGGACAAAAAGTGTTTTAGAAAAAGAAACACCACCTGTTTTATTATATGAAATGTAACACATACACTTCTTTCTCTTCTGCATATATACACCAAATAAATGTAGCCCATATGGCACTCAGAGTACGTATGTGCTCACATTCATGCCACACATAGTTATCCTTTCAAGCAGTCACCTGCTAACTTGCACTGTTCTGCAAACTGGAAGTGCTCCTACTGCTGCAATACTGCACTGAGGAAGATGCTGATCTGTAGGACAGATGTTATCCCTGAAAAAATTCTGAATCTGGTAGTGTATAAAACATTGATTTTTCTGCTGAATTTAGTATTGATTTAATTGGAGCTTTTTCTGCCTCCAATTTTGAGATCATGGAACACTTTTTCTAAGGCTTGTATATATTGCTTGGTGGTTTGCAATATTTCAGTAATGCCTTGAGGCTTTCTGTTTCATTGCAATTGCATTTACAGCAATAAACTGTTCAACAAACACTGAGTTTTATTAAACTGGCAAAATATGTGATAAAGAAAGCTAAACAAGCCCACAGTCAGCTGTGCCAAAAATAAACAAATGCTTTCTTTTAAATGCTAAAATAACAACAAACGAGGTTCAACAAAACTAAAATGCAGAATAATTCCAAAAGTGAAGTGTGTATAAAATTAAATTTCACAAGAGTAATAGTCACACTATCCAGCTGCAGTTCCACTACAGCAGAGATTCATCATTCCATGTGTAAGGAAATCCGTAACCATTTTCTCCTATCCATGGCCACAGTGTATTGCTCCTTCAACTTAACTGAGAGACTCGAGTGCCATCCCTGAGCTGGAGGAAATGATCCTCCTTTTTAAAAGCTTTATTAGGGTTAATTTTCACCTGTCTGTATTGACTGGTTGAGAACCAGAGAACAGTTGTACCAGCACAACTGAGGACACCTGTGCTCTCAGGATTTCAGCTGGACAAGGGAGGCAACTCTTCACACCTGCCTTGCTGCCTAATCTTACATGTGGCATAGTTATGATCCCCCTAGGAATGATGCACACTACAATCTTTTCCCTTTGCTTTCTATTTTCCCTTCCCACCTTTTCTCCCATGAACAAATGTGTAAGAAGAAGATGAAGCCATGGCCTTGCAGCTGCTGAGCTTCTTCAGCACCCATGGAATGACCTCCAGGGTTCATTCTCCAGCCATGTGCAGCAGCACTGCCATATTCCGACTGAGCAGCAGCCAACTCACCCCGCAAGCCCCCATATGCTTTCAGTGTGAAATAAAATAGTTTTTTTAGTGTTTTGTTTTCAGTTGACTACATACAGTATCTCCTTATTTCTTCTTGTATCCTGTCTTGAGTATTATAAAGCTACAGTTTGCATTTCATGGTTCTATCAAGACTACAAATATCCAAGATGGATAATGCAGAGGTGAACAGCGAAAGGCAAAGCAGCTGTTCTCATATTAGAAGGTAAGTTATTGTCTTTTCAGTCATAGAAACATAAGATCATAAGTAATTAGGCAGTCATAGAAACATAAGATCAATTCTCCTCATTCCTATTTTGTCTGTTCTTAATACCCTTCACTGACAAAAAAACACCATAATTTGCCCAAGTAGTCTCTTACAACACCTAATTACCTTCCGTATCTTTTTTTAACATGGTGGGGTGTAATTTTTCTGCAAATGGAACATGGTTATGACTGACATAAAAGATCTCTTTCACTAGTCAGGGCTCCATAGCTTTCTTTTAAGCTAATCATCTTGTTCAGACCATATATATTTCAAATGTTCCTGACAGGAAAAGCAAGGCGGGTCTTCATGCCAGTGAAAAACTTTCTTCAAGGACACTCTTTTTCAAGGCTGGTGACTGCAGAAGATACACATAAACTAAGGGGAATGATAATTTCTTTAACTCACCCCTTAATAAAAACTGGCAAATGTCACTTCTTTACAATAGCTTGAGAAAAGAAGAACATCACCAGTGTGGAGAAAGAAGATGTTCATGAGCTTTGTGTTGAGAACTTCAATAGCCTATTCCTTAAGAGAGAGAGATCTCCTAAAAGCATTTTCTTCTGTCTCATTTTCAGTGGCGGCAGCAAGGCTTAAGAAAGGACAGGACATACCCCTCTAGAGATACTCCATCTAACTAAACATAGACATTGTCAATGAAGACATCTGCAGATGAGTTATTCTTCTCAATTCCCTTCTCACTTAATGGAAAGAAAAAGTTGCATTTGGCTGTGATTCAGCTTATGCCTTGGACACCTTCTGTAGGATGAGATGTACCCCACAAATGCGTAATTTGCTCCCCTGAGTATAAACTGAACCTGAGATAAATAGCTTGAATATAGACATCTAGACTGTATGGATTTAAAGTAAAGTGAGAGGAACCCTGCTGCTGCTGACTTTTAACAGGAACAGTTTCCATGGATGGAGTAATTTTATTTGCAGGCAAAATCACAGCCTTGTTTTGATTAACTTTTTTCTGGAGCTGCAGTCCATTAACACTCACTCATGCAGACTGTAATGATGTATTGTATATTCTTTTTAAATCTTATATAATAGCTCTAGTGTGTAACAATGTCACAGTAATTAGAATCACAGTTTTGACTATTATGAAGCATTTTCTGCTTGTGGTTTTAAAATATAATTTCTGTCATTTGGCAGCTACACTGCCAAGAATGGGGCAGTGGTGCGGGAATGGTAGCAAGGTGGGGGAGACATGTAAACAATTTACTCAAGTTTCTATTCCAAATCAAAGCTAATGACACCCCAGTAGAGTCAAAATCGTCTGTTTCCATTATCAATCCATGAGAAAGCTTCCTCCCCTCCAAAATCTTTTTTCCAAGATCAAGCAGACGTCAAAGTTGAGCCTTCCTAGCAGCAGAGAGTGCAACTTAGGCTGCACTGCAAAAAACATCTGCGGAGAAACTCCCAAGGCCGTCTCATGGAGCAGGCTCAGAGCACAGAGGTTTGCACTTGCTGAGGGATACCTGCTATTGCAGTGTCCATGTTCTACAACTGCTCCTCTGTTTCTGCCTCCACAAAGAAGCCCCAAGCCAAAGAACTGAATGAAGGAAAGAGTAGATTAGCATTGAGAGAGCCAGCAAGTGTCCAAATTCAGAATTTTGTAGCAGGTTAAATAGTGAAGCCATTCTTGGCCCTTGAATGAATTTCATTTGATTCCCAGCTGAGCTGTTTCATATGTATGTTGCGCTCATGGCTCTGGTATAGTGAAAAAACCAGCTGAGGCGGCTGCCATTAATACTTATGTGCTTTACTACTGCAGTTGTGCTCACTGCAGCTCCCCCAAACATGCCCCACTCTTTGGACATGGACTCTGCTTTTCTAACCTGGGACTTGAGTATAGAGCAACCAGTTGGACTGGTAAAACAGCAGCTAGCTGGCAGTGTGGAAGCTCTCGTAAAGGTTGGCCAAGCAGCCTCCAACAGTTTGTAAGGAAAAACGAGGGATTAAATGACAAATAATGAGATATATATTGCCACTAAATTTCTAAGAAGTCAAGGCAGGAGAAGGGTTGGAATACCTAAAAAAAAAAAAAAAACAAACCAATCAGTGTTGAAATTTTGAAATTTGACACCTTACAAACTTACCCAAAAGGCAGCAGGACCTGGCAGTGCAGGCCCACAAGGTGAGCAGCATGTTAAAGAAATAAATGTGTGTGAATACTTAATAGCAATATGGTTGAAACCAGAAATAAGGAATTTAAATTTGAACAGTTAGACTATGCATAAATTTGGAATAAGTCCTTTGTTTTGCTTTAGGAGGTTAGATAAGTTACATGAGCTCCCTGTATTTTAATTTTCTCATCTCTAATACTGAGATGAGAAACACGTACTCAGAATTTGGTTATTTACCTCAGCAGGAGGTGATGCCTTGCTCAGGGAACATCATGGAAGTAATTTCTGCCTCTGCTGAAGCAAGAATGGATTATCTAACAGTGACAAACTGTCACCATCATTTTGCCTCGGCAAGTAGAATAACTGATTCCTCTTTCTTTTTAGGGATAAAAACACAAATCACTTTATCCATGAATAAAACATGCTACCCTACAAAGAGATAATTTCCTCTCCAAATCCAGTGGTTGCCCAGACAAAATAATCTCAGAAACACCACAAAAATAATGAGATGTAGCTGAACACAAGGAGAGAACTGGAGAAAGGGAACAAAGTTAATAAATAAGGATGGGGAAAAGCACAGGAGAATTCTTCATGAGACAGATACGGGGCACAGAAATTAGAATATTTTTAAATCGTCAGGATGTCAGGAGGGCAGTAAAAAAACACTCAGAGAACAGACTTCAGCCCAGAGAGAGTACTGTAATTCTCTTAACTTCAGTACAATTTATTTCAAGTCAGTCAAAAAAGATCCCAAATGTATATGACACACTACTGCAGCTATGAAGAGATGAGTGACTGGGCTGGGAGCTGTAGAGGTGAATGCAGGACGGAACATCAGACCCTCCTTGACAGCTGCCTGCTGTGTCCCCGCCATCCCTGAAGGAAATCCATGGGACGTGCTGAGCTGCAGAGCCCCAGATCGGAGCCCCTGCTCTGTCCCTTCCCAGCTGGCGGCTCGGGGGCTGGCACGTCGGCTGACCCGGGAGCGAGGCGTTCTCAGGTCCCACCGCTGCTCGTCCTCTTTTCTTGTGCAGGAGCGAAGCCCTCGTCCCGGCCGCCACACAGGCATGACATAGCTTTTGCTCTGCCCTCTCTCAGAGGCACATTGCCGCATGCACGCACGGACTGCGAGCCCTTGTAAGGAGCGCGGGGCCCGGCCCGGGCGGTGGGGGAGAACTCGGCGGAGGGCGGCGGCAGCAGCTGGGCCTGCAGCGGGCCCGACCGCTCTGTCCCGCGCCCGGCACGGCTGCCGGGAGCGCTCCGTGCTGAGGCCACGCTCCGTGCCGGGCCCCGCTCCGCGCTCGCACTGCTCCGTCCCGCGCCCGGCACGGCTGCAGGGAGCGCTCCGTGCCAGGCCCCGCTCCGTGCCAGGACCGGGCTCCGTGCCGGGCCCCGCTCCGGACTGCTCTGTGCCGAGCCCCGCTCCGTGCCGGGCCCCGCTCCCTGCCGGGCCCCGCTCCCTGCCGGGCCCCGCTCCCTGCCGGGCCCCGCTCCGTGCCAGGCCGGCGCCCCGGCCACCTCCCGGCGGGGCTTGCACCATTCCTGGCATCCACCGGCAGGGAAAGGGGGCTGCCCTGGCCTGATGTCCCCTCCTCAGCTCCCGCCTGACCCCAGAAGAGGCTTTTCCTAACTACAAATTGGCTCACTTGAGATATAAGGAAAAACAGCTTCGAGCACCAAATGTAAGGCTCGGCAACATATTACCATTCAAGAATTCTTACACTTTTTTTAATGCCCACAGGTACAGTTAAGACTCCGCAAAAATTCTTAATAATTAAGTATGAAGAGAGGTGTCTTTAGGAGAGCAATTTCAAGCTTTCGTACGCTCAGCCAGTAACGCGAACTACCTTACTCTTTAGAATCAGAAACTTGGATCTGCAGTGTTTGTTCACCTCACTGCCCTTTTAGAATCAGTCTCAGAAGGCTCTCAGGGTACGGTTTAGAGTATCAAGCCATTGAGGAAGTGTTGCTTAACTTGTGTAAGGATCACTAACACTGTCAATTCATCAAGTTGATTTATATTTCTTTTCCCGAGCCTTCCAAATTTGTGTCCTCTCTGCCTTTTCTCATGGCACACTGAATGATGTGATTCTGACATGTTCTCCATTTGTGATTGTCAATAGCCAGGAAGATTTATAGCCTAAGGTTAAAAAAATTCCTCTGGCTATGCTCTCCTCTTGTTCTTTAGCTTAGGAATCCAAAACAGGGAATTAATTTTAAATTGACTGTAAATTGACTAATGCTGGATTAAAAATTCAAAATTATACTACTTTGCTATGTATGTTTCAATATATAATATTTTGTGTTGGTCAAAATGATATGAAAAAGCCTCAGATTTTTCAGGATGACTGAAAAAATTTTACTTGCCACTTTTTACTGTGGTGATGCTGTGATAAAACCTAAAAGTATGTTAAAATGTTCTGTATATATTAACCATCATAGTAGTTCTTTCAAAGCAAATGTATTAAACTTTTTTTACCTTTTTTTTCACTTTGTTAAGTTTTAAATTTGATGTAAGAAAATATCTGAAGCTCTAACATTAATAAATGAATGCTGACTAGGATCAGACTCAAAGTCACCTACATTAAAGCATGAAGTTCTTCAATTGCATTATTCACATTTTTTTAATTCCCTATATTTTTTCATCCACTTATTTACCCTCTTGGAGTGATCTTTAGCATCACTAAACAAGACAGTAATATCTTTAAAAGCTCCTCACATAAAATGAAGACCGTCCATATCTGGCATCTGAACAAGCAAATGAATCATTGATTGACACAAAGGATAAATTCTCACTTTATTCAATCACAACATACAAGGATCCTACATGTGTACACTCTTCCTTGTGTCATGGCTGTCCTGGAGTTATTTTCTTCTATGTCCTACTTTCTTGAAGAATGCAACCACTGTTACATTACTAAACAAATCCCCCACTAAAAAATTAGTTTTAAAACTAAAAATTTAGTTTTACTGAACTAAAATGGGTCCTAGATACTGTTTATTAGGTGGTGAGCCCAAGTGTCTCTATATGCCCCATATCTCATGCACAGGACACAGACTTCCATACTTTGCTTCCATTGGTAAGCTGCAAATTAATCTATTCTGTTTTTCTTCCTTAGCAAGTATCACTTGTCTGAACAGCAGTTCTAACTGGATTATTACTGAACTGTCAGACTGGTTTCACAATAAAGAGAAAGGTTTTTTAACAGCACACCGAGGGAAAAAAAACCCAACCAAAAATTACTTTTTTTTCATTTTCAGTTGGTTAAATGAAGAACTAGCTGTGGTACATACCAAATGTAGGTGGCAAGTTTTCTGTGCTTTAAAATAATGCCCTCAAACAACCTGTGCATTTACAACTTATTATGTGAAATTAGGATCCCTACCTTCCTACTTGGTTCCTGTAGAAGTGGCAGAAAAAACAGAAGAGCAGAAAATTACAGATCCAGAAAAGAGATCTCACACACTATTCCCTTTTTAGAACATTTTAAGCTTTATTAACAAAACACTTTAAACTTTGAATTAAGTAATGAAGCTCCTTGGCATGAGAAAACAGCTTTGAAAACCACTGTTTCAGTTTCCAAGAAGAAAAAGCTTAATACCAAAACCATTTCTGTTTCCAACTATAACAGTATCTGGCATAATGTGATATTGTAATTCCCGTCTCTTGGTGAGTGTGGATGGCTTTCTGCTCCACATTAAGAACAGAGGTATGCAGTGGAAGGGTCAGCTTGGAGCTTGGCAGAACACAGCATATGTGATTTTAGGCAAGTCGTTGGAGACCTGTCCAAGAAAGGCAGCAGGCAACACTTACAGTGCATAACTTCAGGGCCTGGTCTCCTCTTACAGTTCAGGTGAAGGACTGCATAACTGGGGAATTGTCTAAATCTAGCTAGGAGAGAGGTCACTGAGAACAGTGACTGGACTGAGTGCTGGTGGTGTACCATTGCCTGCCTCTTGCCAAGACAAAGTCACAGGCAGGTGCACAAGCATGGAGCACAAGCATGGAACCAAAAGTCCAAACCCCTCCCAAATGCTTCAAACACACATTTCTGAAATTTCAGCTCCTTCTATGTTAGATGATAGCTGATGGAGCTTTTAAAAGGATAAAAATATTGGATTTATATGCCTAAAAGTTCTGTCTGTCCCACATTAGGCATTCCAGCAGCACTGAACTCTCCAAGTTAATTTTTCTTTTTACCTCAGCTATTTCAGTGTTACCCATAATGTGTGGAGCAGGTGTGTGCTAAATTCTTTTTGCATCTGGATCATAATCATTCTGTATTCACTCCTTTACACGTGGAACAAGAATATCAGTTCCCTACTCATATACTATGAGAACAAATATATGAATATTTTTGTAAAGTGTTCAGATAATACAGACACTGGCATTTTAAAATTAGATGGAAGTACAGCTATGCTGTATATATGCTGATACTTCCATCTAATTTTAGATCTAAACAATGCAGTCACTTAGAAGATCAAAAACCACTTTAGAGGGAAGAAAAATCAGGCACTCCCCCCTCTTTCTAGACCACCATTTGAATTCTAGATGTGGCCTTTTAGCTATCCAAGTTGTGATATGTAATTACACTGTAGATAGAATTAGTAGTCTATTCTAGTCAGAGGAGGAACATAAACACAGAAAGCATTCTTGATACTAAAGTTCATTTGTTGATGGAGCTAGGGGATTGATTTTGATTTTGACAGAGAGATTTCCCATGAAAGATCTTGTCAGACAATTAAGTTTCAGATTTAAATGTCAGACAATTAAGTTTCTGGTGATATTTTCTAAAACCCAGTTTCTTTAATATACATGATGTTAAAAATTTATTAGCACTTTTTTCCTCAGTAGCTTCAGAGGAGCTGCATCTATTTCTTACCAGCTATGCAGTATTGAAATTGAGAGCTTTATTTACTAAGTAACACTTCATGTTCACAGCAGAAGATGTGATGCCAGAAGGTAAATACTGGTGAGGACACAGAGGTGGGCACGGCTGGCCCCACTCCTGTCTGTAGATGCCCTCAGAGCTTCTCTGACCCGTGGTCAGAAATTATCCCTGTGGTGGTTCACTGCCCATGGGGTGTCTGGGGTACATGAAGAGTGAATTGGTTTTGCACAGCCTGGTTTTTGGTAGCATGGGGGCCACAGAAGTGGCTCCTGTGGGAAGGTGCTGGAAGCTTTCTGGCCAAAATTGGGCCCATGAGAGAGGCTGGTAACAGCTCTGTGATTAACATATTTAAGAAGCAAATCACAACAAAGCGAGGTTTTTCTCCTAGTCAGAGAAGAGGAGGAGGTGAGAACATGTGAAGGAAAACAACATGGTGACACCAAGGCCAGTGTAGAAGGAGGGGCAGGAGGTGCTCCAGGCACTGGAGCCGAGACTCCTCTGCAGGCTGTGGTGCAGACCACGGTGAAGCAGCTGCATCCCTGCAGCCCGTGGGGATCCACGGGGGATGCAGAGATCCTCCCACAGTCCAGGGGGATCCACGGGGGATGCAGAGATCCACCCGTAGCCCGTGGGGATCCATAGGGGATGCAGAGATTCTCCCACAGTCCAGGGGGATCCACGGGGAATGCAGAGATCCACCCGCAGCCCATGGGGGAGGTGTCCATGCTGGAGCGGGTGGATGTCTGCAGGAGGCTGTGATCCAGTGGGAGACCCGGTGGAGGGAGAGAGACCTTGCTCCCAGGCTGGAGCACCTTGTCCTTGGCGGACTGCACCCCATGGAAGAGTGTCTCATGCGCAGCAGCTTTGGGAGGATTGCCTGCCTGTAGGAGAGGCTCATGTTTGCAGCTGCAGGAGTGGACCCACACCGGAGAAGTTCACAGAGAACTGTCTCCCGTTGTTGGGACCCCATGGCCTCACAGGGGAAGGACTCCTCTCCCGGGGCAGCGGAAGAAAATCTCGATGATGAACTGACCAAACCCCCTTGCCTTGTCTCCCTGCACTTTCGGTGGAAAGGACAGAGGGGCTGCGAGAAAAACATGTTTTGATGGCTTAATTACTTCTCATTATCCTCCTCCGATTCTGTTAGTAATAAACTTCAGTTTGCAACCTTAAATTGAACCCGTTTTGCCCTTGAAGTATTTCTCTCTGCCCTTATCTCACTCATGAACCTTCTGTTAATTTTTTTCCACTCTCCGCTGCCCAGCCGCGGCCGGGGAGAGTGAGCGAGCGACTCTCGTGGGTGCCCGGCGATGGGCCAGGGTCAAACCACGCACAGAGAAACCGATGGGTCACCCTTGACAGTTCATGCCCCTCACCAGGATGCCAGGGGCAGGAAAACACTGGCAGTTCTCATGCTGACCCCAAAACACACCGGGCACGTCTGTGCTTGGCGTGTGTTTAATGTGTACAATCTGATGCCATGCGAACTGCTCCTAGACAGTTTATAAGGACTGTAACACAGAAAATTAACCTGCAGCCCTTAGTGCCACCTGAAGTTTGGGCTCTGAGGTCTTAACCCCGGTGCCCGCGGGCGGGACAGGAACGGAGGGCCGCGGACTGGAGGTCACGCGTGGCCCCGTCACCGCGCTCCCGACGCGAGCACGGACTAACAGAGCCCAAAGAAAGGCCCAGCGAGACAGGCGCCGGCTGAAGCTCCGGCCCTTCGGGGGCTCCCCTCCAGCGGGGCGACGCTCTCTTTGGCCGCGGCGACGGTCACGGAGGGGACGGAAGGAGCCCCGCGCAGCCACGGCCGGGCTGCGCGGGCGCCCCGGCGCCAAGCGGCCGCGCAGCACTGCCGGGCTCTGCTCCGCCGGGCCGGCCCCGCTCCCGCCCTCCCGCCAATGACGGCCGTGGCCGTCACCGCGCTGCGTCACGGCGCGGCCGCCAAGATGGCGAAGGTGTCGGAGATGTACGACGTGACTTGGGAAGGTAACGCCGCGCAGCCGGCAGTCCCCGCCCGGGGCAGGGGCTGTGCCCGGCCCGACCGGCCCCCGGCCGCGGGGAGGGGGAGGCGCTCCCGGAGCGCGGCGGGCTCGGGGCGGCGCCGGGAGGCCGTACCCAGGCCTGGGGAACAGCAGCGAGGGGCGGCGGTTCTGGCGGCAAAGGCGGCGACCTGCCGTTCGATGCTCGCAGGTCCCCGGGAGGTGACGCGCACCTGGCCCGGAGTGTCCCGCGCTGCCCCGGTGCGCGGGGGGGCAACCTCCCCTCGACCCCGCGTCTCCAGGGCACGGCGGCGGCCGCGGCGTCGCCGCTTGCCGGCCTTCTCCCCCTGGGTACAGCGCTTACCAGCAAAAATGCTCTCTTGGTAGGGTCAGCAGTTTGCGTCGTAGTTCATCTTTTGGTGAACTGAAAATTCCCTGATACTCTCGTAAAGCTCTAACATAAGCATTTATGGGGAAGTTTCAAGAAGGTCTGAAGTGGCAAAAGTTTTTGAGAATCCCACCCTCTGGGTGTTTACAGCTTTCACGTCTGTTGTATGATAATGGTGATTTGTTTTTCATATAGCAATACTGTCTAAGCTTTACTTGACGTTCTCAGTGGTTATTTTTCCATAACTGGTATTCAAATGTGAGCTCAAGACAGCACTCAAGCCCTTTCCAGTCTCCTATCAAGAATAAATGAATGGTTTATAGTAACAATTTTGGCCTTAAAGGGGTGACCTTTAGCTGGGTACCATGCACTGCAAACATTATAGTGTAGAGAACATAATGCAGAAAGAAGTTATGTGATCTTGGGTTTTCATTTATGTACTGCCAATCTGTGAAGAAATAATTGAGTAGTAGAATAATTACCCAATCGTGAATTAATGCTTAGTTTGATTTTGTAGCTAACAGGAGGAACATTGGGAAAACCTTGATTAACCATTATTTTATATCTCTTGAATGAACGTATAGTACTTGTGAAACTCAGCTTGGGTGGAGATCACATAGATCATTTACTGTTAGATTTTCACAGAAGTTGCCCTAAACTACTTTGTGTTGAAAATTTTTCCAGTTTTTATCATTCTTGAGCAGATATTGTTACAAAATGCAGGACTTAGTTGTTTGGGGTTTTTTTATGGGGTTTTTTGTGGGTTGTTTTTTTTTTTTTTTCCCTGGTTGTTCTTGGGTATCAATGACGGAAAAGAGCAATGAGCTTTTTCACAGAGTGGGTAACACTCGTGTGGCCATGTCTGTACATTTAGCTGTACATTGTTTTGGCCCAGGGTGCTGCAGAGTGTGTGCTTATACACTAACTTAGAGGCCAGATGTAGGATATTCAAACTTACTGCTTCTGGACTTGGCTAATTCATACTGAGGTCAGCTCCCTGCTCTTAGAAATAACCTCCACATTTTGCTTCCAAGAATTCTGATTGACAGTTGTGGCATTGTGATTGGTGTAGAGTTTTGTATATGGGTCGGGTTGAATGAGAAATTTCTGAGGACCAGCTTATGAGTTTTGTCATATCAACTTCTCAGTCTCTTCAAGTATTCATCCAAGTGAAAGGCTAGTGTGTGTTGGTACATGGGACTGTCTCCACTTTGGAGGCATGCATTTGAAAAATTCAGTATTTTTTTTGCTCTATTGCAGGAGATGAAAAGTAAAGTGAAAAAGGTGTCCTGCAACAGACCATGCAAGGACTCCTCTTAAAAAAGATAGCTTTTCTCTTTTCTCTGTGTAAGCTTTAACACATCCTGGTGCAATGTAGCTTTTCCTGGGTGAGATGATCCAGCAGTGTTGTGACCTAGTTCCTAGCAAAGAACTTGAACATAGTTCTAGGAATTTTATGTAGCTCGTTTTGAATCTCTGAAATGCTTAATTTATGTGAAACTAGGTGTGTGGTTCATATGTCCTTTATATACCCAGGCCTTTCTAAACAAGACATTTTATACTTATATATTGCCTAAAGATGAAACTGCAAATCAAGGTTAGGAAAGAATAACATGTAACAAATGAAATAGTTTCTACCTTGCTTTGCTTTTCACTCAGGTTCTTTGAGACAGAGGTAGGAGTTAATTTTTTTTAGGTACATGCATGGTACAGGTGGTTAGGAAAGATAACTGAAAATAACTGTGTTTTCCAGTGTGGAAGTTGAGGTTTTTATTTTTTCTTTCTTTGCTTTGTGGCTGTATCTAAAGCTTTAAAGTGTATTTGGAAATCCGTGTAGCAGGAGAACATCTTGTTTAACTTTATGGTTTTGATCAATGGACTTAGATGATCCAATACCACAGAGTACTGTGGTATCGAAAGAGAAGCTTATATGTTATTATGTAACATATTTTACAGTAAAGCTTATTTACTTGAGACAAAGGTGATATGTTGCTCCTTTTTTTTTTTTTTAAATACTGGTTCTAATTATTCTAGAGAAAATGGCATATTTCCTGGTTCCTTTATAAATAAAAGAATTAGAAACTATGTGGAGTGACAAGAAACCAAAAACTGTGGGTGTAGCCATGGAATGTTATGTAGTAGGTTTGCACATCACTTGGTACCTGGTGATGTGTAGCCTCTTACTAGGACTTTCTTAAGCTATGTAGAACTTCATAGAATAAATATTTCTCTTATTTTCAGTGATACATTAAAGATGAATTTGTCCCATGAATGGAAATATTTAAAAAAAGCAAACACCTGTGTAACTTCATTTTAGGAGCAGGTTTTGGAGTACACAAGTGTAAAATTAGCACAATCTGCAAACAGGCAGCAGTTCAAGAACTATTAAAATAACAACTGACTTTTGCAGAAAATGCATCTGGCATATTGTCAGAATTGGACAGAGTGAGCCAGGTTTTCTTTTCTTAACCTTGCACAGCAGCATAGTGGTGTTAAACACATCACACCCTATTAAAAGGAAGCAGTGCCTTTCAGCTGTCACTGCTGAGCTTTTTGGGGATCTTTGAGTGCTGTCATGGCAATTCTTGTTTCAGTCAATAATTCTCTTAAGTGGTTATCAAAATGAAAAAGAGAAAGGAGTGGCATATTCTTTAAACTAGCTTTCTTTTGATATAAATTGAAAAAGTGATGAAGAAGTATTTTTTTAGATTTTTATTAGCTCTGAATGCCTCTTGCTTAAGTTCTCTGTAACATTAAATTAGTACTGCTATTTTCTGTATTAAAAATTATACTCCTTCAATAGTAGCACTTCAAAAGTTTTCATTAGCATGTTCATGTGAGACTTTTTTCAAGGAACTCTTTATCATTTTTGAAAATATCATAAAATGCTTTATAAAATGAAGTTTACCAGTGTGTGTATTTCTTGCAAATGTTTGTATCTGGGAACACATTATATACAAAAAGAGAAAATTCCAAATGAATTTAAAAATGGAGCACTTCTGTCTTTAATGCTAGGTGGCAAACTCCCTTTCTGTGACTTAGAAAATGAATTCATATTCAGTTTGTATATCAAGTCTTTAGGAAATAGGAAACAGTCCAGCATTTCATTTCTGTAATAATCTATGTGCAATTAGCTGTTTCTGATGTGGTTTTGTTCTGTGCTGTCTTTGCTTTTAGCTATTCCTAATTTTCAGTTGTAATCAAAGAGTCAGATCAGTTTACTCTTGGGTTTACATATGTGTTTTTGGGATTACAGCAGGCAAAGGTGAGAAGCTGGGGTTTTTTTTTATTTATTGAAGCCCTTTTGACAGCAGAGTTGCCAGGGTTAGAGGCAGCATCTGCAGCACCCAGCGTGATGCCTGTGCCTCTGTCTGTACTTGCCAGATGAGAGTGAACAGAGGTGGGCTGTGGGTGAAGATTTGGTGTCTGTAACAGAGAATCAATATATAAATGAGCTCTGGAAATATAATGGCTATGGGGTCCCTGAGTGGCTGCTGTGGGAGCAGCAATATACCAAGGTGATATTCTGGAGTTTGCAATTTCTGTCTGCCCCAAAGTGGTGATTTTCTTCATTTCATCAGGTGCTTTTAGATACCAAGGACTTGAAAACTATGATCCAATTCATCAGTGGAAGTGTAGGTAATTATAAGAGGATTATTTCATATCTGGTTGCTCAGGCCAAATGAACTGACGCCTTACTGGACACAAAAATGAAACACAGGTTGTGTCTCTTGGCTTGCGTGCTTTTGGGCAAAAGCAAACACTGTCCCAAGTGCCTCTGTTCCTTAGACCTTGGAACATTTTGATTTACACATGCCGTAGGTGCCAGTTTGGAAAAAGCCAAATCTAAAACAAATGTATCAATTGCTCAGCACCAGCCTGTAGGTGACAGGAGAATTTTAATTAAAATTTGGACATTTCTTTACCTTGTTTTTTTCATCTGAAATCTGTAATCGTGTCTCCCCAGCCTTGTATTATGTCTCCAAGACTCAAGTATTATTGTCTATTTTGATAGATTTCTTTGTTAAAAAATTCATTGTTTGACAACATTGTAGAAAGACTTGTATAATTTTACTGCAGTTCTTAGTGTTTTCTTTCTTCTAGCTTTTACATAAAATTCAGTATTTCTAAAATCAATAAATGTTTCATTCATCAGCTGATGTTCTATTCTTTGTCCTAGAAGTTTTTTTCCATTGCTGTAAATGTTGGACTTGTGTGATGAATGGTAGATGTACCTTCTGTTAATACATAATTCAGACACTATTCCATTTGGAATCACACTGGAATGAAGGCATTGATAATTTCCAAGTAAATGAGTGGGTGGAAATCAGACAGCTTATTTATTTTTAGGAGTTTAGCTTGTCAGCTTTTGTGAATGTTTGTGTTCACTCACATTCTTGCCGTCTAACGTTGAATTTCCAGGGACCATCGTATGTCTAGAACCATTTAACTTTGCCCATGCATATGAAATGTAACCCTGTGGTGGTTTTGGTTGAATTTCAAAACACAAAATGTAGCACAAAAACAGTCTTATGAGCGATCCGAGATCACTTCAGGTAGATGGAACAACTTTTAGTGCTTAATTTTTAACTGTCATTTACATTAACTCTATGTTTTGAAGTGCAAGAAAAACTGACAGTGTTTAGATCTATCGCTGTATTTGTTTTTCCAGATGTTGTAAAGTTTTAAAAAAATACTAGCAACAGTTATCCTTGTACCTTCTTGTTAGTAAAACCACTATCTAGTAATGGAAACTATTTTCCATAAGTTTTCTCAAAATTTGTTCTTGTGTATAGAACAGCTATACTTAGATAAATGTAAATGCATATAAAATCACATTCTTAGCAATTTCCTGGTCTAGAGGATAAATAAAGCTCAGGCAAGGTAGTGTTCTCTACCTGACTTAATGATTGTGTCTGCTCTCTTGATCTTAAATATACTCTTGAAACAAAAATCTTGATAATTAAATAAACTGTCATTTCTGCCTTGCCTAGGTAAACAGTGATATTTTTTATACCTTCGGACACTTCCCTGGTGTAGAGAGCCTTCACATCCATGTGCACTTTTATTGAAGCTCCTTTCTCTAGGAATGTGTAGATTCCTTTCAGAGTGGAAGTTCTAATGTTTGTTCTAAAATTGTAAGTTGCATTTCTGCTACCTGTAGCAGAAATGCAATTTTAGTTTGTTTGTAAATGTGTGAAACTAGTCAGGAGAAATCTCTTGTAGCCTATTTTACCTAGCAATGGATAAATGTTATTATTTATTAGATAACTAGGTATAATTTTTTTTTTTTACTTCATGTGTTATTGTCCTAAGAGACTGCTAACTTAGAAGTTGAATTGATAATGTTAGAGCATGAGGACAGTTGGGTTAATAAGGTTTCAGAGATCTGTTCTCTAGTGATTTTTTAATTTTAGTAGAAGTCACTTTCATAGCTCTGTTACTCTTTAACTCATCCCATTCTTCAGATGTGTATCTTATCTATCCTATGCACATTCAAATGCCATTACTCTCTGAAAATCTCTTCTTTTTTTGCCCCTTTGCCCCCAGATATGCGTGATAAAATGAGAAAATGGAGGGAAGAAAACTACCGAAACAGTGAACAGATAGTGGATGTTGGAGAAGAGTTAATTAATGAATATGCATCTAAACTTGGAGATGACAGTAAGTAAATAAATATTATTGTAAAAGTTTCCTTGTCTGATTTGGTTTTCTTTTTTCAATCTGTATTTTATTTAACAGCCTTTATATGGTCTTCCAGTATGTGCTGATGTTGATGAAGTATATATTGCTTTCTTAGTCTAATAGGCTTCCAGAATTCCAAGAGCTTTTTTCTTTCCCAAATGTGGGCTGCAGTGAAAACAGCCATAGAAATTACATTATAGAACTGTTTGCTTGCTCTATTAGTATTCAGGCTGCAATGTGAAAACTTAATTTGAAAGTGTTACTAAGATATTATTTGCATGACTTTCAGTTCTTCAACACTGTGACAGAAATTGAAGCAAGTCCTCACAGGGATCTGTCTAGAACATGGCAATTATGATGTTGGGAAAAATAGAGAATTAGAGCTTTTTTGCCTTTCAAGATGTCAGAAAGTACTTTGGCACTAAAAGCAGTAAATTGCTTAAATAAGTTGTTGATTAATTCCAGCAGTTTCTTAATTTGTTTGTGTTTCAGCCATGATCTGTGGGAGTAGAAGGGGAAAAATGTACAGACAGAATTAATTAATCCTGTTTACATGATAGGTGCTTCCTATTACCTCAAACAAACCCCAAGCTAATTATCTGCATTTATTGTCTCTGTGTCCAGTTTGGATAATTTATGAGCAGGTGATGATTGCTGCCCTGGACTGCAGTCGAGATGATTTGGCATTGGTAAGTTTTCAAGCTGACTTGTCTTTCACACTGTATGTATTCATCCTGGGTGTCTCTTCCAGATAGTTTTCTGGGAGTTACAGCATATTCTGAACTCCATTGCTTGGCCTGATAGAAAGAACATCTATCAAGAAATGCACAGCTATGAAGAAACTGCCACCACCTACCTCCTCTGAGGCATAACTTTTGTTTACACAGATCACATCTCTTCCAATAGCCATGAAAATATTTACAGCTATTCTGGTATGGGCTAAAGGTCAAGAATAATATTGAAGTTGCCATATTGTACAGAGAGTGTTTGTTTATTGAAAACCTCTCAAATTATATTGGTTTTCTGAATGCTTTGAGGTAAAATGACCCATCTTACATATATGTCATGTTGACTACCCTGAAAGAAAGTCACATATTGGAGCAGGTCTTCAAGATTAATAAGGAGCTGCACTGCATAGTGTTTAAGGAAAGGCTGGGAGTTCTGTGTTAAGTCTTAGGAAAGCCAAGAAGGGATTTTTCAATACTGATGGGAAGGAAGTTATAAAGGAGGTGGGTAGATATTTTCATAGTGGTGCAACAAAAGACAAGCGTGGGACATAAGCTGTAACAAAGGCAATTCCACTTACATATTATGAAAAATTTAGTGAATGCTTATGACAAATAGCATATTGAAGCTGTGGAATCTGCTTTGGAAATGCTTAAAAATAGATTTGGATATGGCTCTGCACTCCCTTGGAAACTGGCTCTGTTTTGAGTGGGGACTTGGAGCAGGTGACCTCCAAAAGTCCATTGCAATCCAAGTTATTTGGTGGTTGTTGATAAAAATATTGTTAATGGATATTTGAGTCAATTTGTATGCAAATTTATTTGAATGATATAAATAAGAATAGAGATAGAATTAACTTATTTTGAGCTGTAACCTGTTTGTTAAATTAAAAACAAAAAAAGCCACTGAAACAAACAAACAAAACAACCCAGTCAGCTTAGCTGATCCTTGAAAGGCAAAATCAGGAAGAGGCAAAAGTTTGTCTTACAGGAAAATGTTAATAATCTTTTCACTGCTCTTACACAAAACAGTCAGAAGAAAACAAAGGCTTACCTTGTGCCCTGAAAGCAATCAAGCTTGAGCTTATTCTAAGTAAAAAGCCATTTTCAGGGCTCCAGGTCTTTCACTGCAACTACGCCTCCAGTCCCTTGCTCTCCATCAGATGACAAAATACCTCATAAAATCTTTGAGGTTTGTGTGATGTCATTTGGGTAAAACTTAATGCAAGGGAGGTGAAGGTAGGCAGAACAAGACAGGGTTATCTGACCATATATATGCGCATATATATATATATATATATATATATATATATATGTGTATGTTGAAATGGAATATTGGAATATGCCGGAAAATGTCGTACAAGACTGAACTTGTGAACCCACTGAACTTCCCTCTCTTTTGTCCCTCAGAAGAAAATACTGTTGTAGTATAGCCATTTGTTTAAACAAAAACAAATAGACGTACTTTTTAAATAAATACATTTCTGTGTCCTGATTTATATGTAAAACAGATTTGGTCTTTTTTTTCAGGGTCTTTTAAAGAAGACTTTCACAAAATTGTTGACGGAGCCAGTGTTGAAAGATCAGTTGTGAAACGTTCTTTGTTTTTACTAACCCTGGCAGGGAGTTTAAATTTCAGTGTCTGCTGTTTAAGGAATATTGCTTGAGATGAGAGAATGCAACATTTTGTATACAGCTTGGAAAAGAGATTAAAAGCATAGGTGGAAACTTAAAGGATTTTTTTTGTTTGTTTTGTTTTGTTTTAATTTGATTGATTTATGATAAATAAGTGGTTAATTCGAACAAGTTAACATCATCTGTGGCATTTTACTAGAGCTGTAGCCTCAAAGCAGACAAACACCTTTGGCTCTTCTGTTTTTTTAGCAGTGAGATTTTGACAGCTGGGATGCATTTTTTGGGGGGGATAGGTATTGTCTACTCCAAATGAGAAGCTGAGGTAGTTTTCAGAGTAGTTTGTCTGACTTTCATCTTCTGTTTTTCTTTCCTTAATTATTACTTTGTCCTTTCTGTCCTGCACCAAAAACCCATGTGTAATGCATGCCCCTGCTGCTGCCAGCCAGTTGGTGGTTTAGTGCAGTCACCTATTGTTGGCAGCGCTTGCATTACCAGTGTTTTACCTACTGAAGTCCAGGTTTACATTTCTCTGCCTTTGTCTGATGTTTAAAAAGTCAGAAAGCAAATTAAGTGCAAGTTGAAATTTCACGTGCAAATTGTCTTTGCCATTGTAACAGAGAATTCTGAGGGAACATTACAAGTAGATTACTGACATGGTGCAAAACCAGTCCTCAATAAAATGAATTATGGGGATTACAAGTCCCAGTTTAAAAAGAGGACATTCAGTTCTGCTGAGTCCAGAACATTTTGAAGATACAGCTGGTGTAGTTTATTCATGTGCTTTTGGTTTTATCAGTGTTACAGTGAGTTGTTCATGACTTTCCTACAACTTTTCCTGTCATTTTTTTGTGTTTGATAGCTTAATCTACAGTTTACTTTGGCCCCTGGACTGCTGTGTTCAGTTGAGTAATGGTTGTATAGTGAGATCTAATGAGAATAATTCTCATCTTGCATTATTCCTGCTCTTGAGCACTACTTTCATATTGTCAGTGAGGATTTTTTAGATGTAAAAGTCCATCTACAGATTGTGGACTTTAGTATTGTAAATGTTATATTTTTTTTTTTATTTGTACTTTTTTTTGAGAAAAATAGTACGTGTGTTTATAAAAATCACTATCCTTCAGGGTTCACTGATCACTAGACCACAGGATGGATTTATTGTATGCAAAAGTTCTTTTTTAAGTCTACAAGGTTGTCAGGGTTTTAAAAGCTGGAGTGAATCTACTTTTCTGGAGTTTTTTGTACATTTTTTGGTCTCTTAAGAATGGCCAGAGATTAGTTCTGTCATCATGTAACATACTGTTAAGTATGTGTAATTTTTTATGACTAGAGCAACAGCAGTTCACCTAGACATCACTCGAAGTGCCAGTAAGCAACTTCTCTGCTAAACCTGAGCCTGTCTATGTGAAATTGCACTGTAAGAATCTTGGTTCTTTGCAAATTAAGTTGATTGTGATGCAAGCAGTCTGTTCTTGCTTGAGGCAAGCAACACAACTTTGGTCACTGTTGCTTTTCATTCTTCTATTACTTAGCATCTGGGAGAGATGCGAATATTCCTCTTGGATGTGGTTTAGCAACCTGTTTATCTACAAAAACAAAGAGGGATCCTACTGATTGTTACTGATTTGTACTTTGTCCCTTGACCAGTGGATTTGATGAGATGGAGTAGATTATGTAGATGCGCCTCTGCTAGACCCTTATGTCTGAAGAACAAGTTTCTAAGTTGAGTTACATAAATAAGTGCCTGGAAGAGGATTCAGTGTGAAGCTTTTAACGTGGTGCACACCACTGGTCTGTTTTGAGAGCCTATGGGCTCTCCTGCCTCCCACTGTCCTGAGTCAGCTAGGAGCTTCACAGTGCTATTTAGCCACATCCTTGATATGGTTATGAGTTAGCTTGCTGTGGGGAAGTTGTGACCCAGTCCTTGTACCAAATGTCCTCTGCTAATCCAGAAAAATCTGCCTGTGATGAATCCTTTTTATCCAGCCCAGGTGTCTCATTGATTTCAGGAGTTAAAAATTATGCCTCGTCTGCCAGCAGGCTGTACCCAAGCCAGTGGCAAACATTTTCTTTGGATTTCAAAGTTTTATTTTAAAAATAAACACAGAGCATTGTGTTAGCATAGTTTGTTCCATTGTGAAATATCCATTTATTAAGGAAGTATCACTTAAGCTCTCAATGTCTTTTTTTTTTTTTTTTTTTTTTTTTTTTTACTGTCTTGTGTTAGTTACTATGGGGCAACTAAGTAGAATTCAGGTTGTAATAGTGTCAGAGCTGTTTTAGTAGGTGAGTGTAATTTTCTGGGCAAATAACTATTTCCAAGGGGGCCTGACAATCTAATGCCCTGTATGGAAGATACTTCTTAAAATCAGTCATCTAACAGGCGGAATTTCAGTTTCCAACCTTCTCTTTGTCAATGTATTTTATTGCTTGCTTTAAAAATTGGTATTTACTTTTACTCATAACTGGCATGGCAGGTAGTTGAATTATGAGCGAAGGCCTTTTTTTTCTGTTCTTTTTTCTTCTAGCTTCTGTGAAGATAATTGTATTCACAATAGAATTTTTGGTTCTTTGTGTAGTTTTGTCTTCAGGAACTGAGGCGGCAGTTTCCTGGGAGCCACAGAGTTAAACGATTAACTGGAATGAGATTTGAAGCCATGGAAAGGTAAAACCAGAATTTTAAAAAATGTACTTTCTGTCTGAAAAAACTGTTTGCTCTTTCTTAAAAAAGCATTCAGCTATTGCAAAATGGCAAAATAATGCTGGGCAGTTTCTGTATAGGAAATAACAGTGTACATGATGATATTAAGATTTTTAGACATCTGTATTGCATTTTTGCAGGTACTGTGCAGTGTTTAACTTTTGCAGTCTTCCCATCAGAGATCATAGATCAGAAGGATCTCTTACTTCACAGCATAAGCCATTACACAGTAGAACACTGCACAGTTTTTTGCCAAATTCTGTGAGGCCTAGGTTTCATCTCAGAGAGCTAGGGCAGCATATGAAAGTCAGTGCCACTTGTTTTTTTGCTTCAGCTGTTCTTCTGTACTCCTGATTACTGCAGGGTGCAGCTCTTTACCCTTGTTTCCTGAATGTGAGTAAATGAACTTAAAAAAGATTAAACCTATAGAGTTTGTTATAGAAACAAATCAAAAAACAAATGGAATAGAATAGCTGAACATAAAATTCAGACTGACCTTTTTGAAATATCATGTTGAGGGGTTATAACATACTAAGTTCAACAGAAATCACTAAAATAATGAACAGATCAAAACTTTGCAACTTTCCAAATGAATGACCTCAGGACTTGAGGATTAGCTTTATTGTACACATTCCCCCTTGGATACATCTTTGTTGTCAACATTCTGTTCTATAGGACTTGTCTTGGGTTTTAAGAATGACTTCCAGTGCATTTGAATGGCAGGAAATCTGTTCCATGCCACATTTTGCACAAAGTTGGAGCCTTTGGGCCATCTTGATAAAAAGAAATTGGAAGTACAGCCTAAATGCTTTTTTAAAAGATACTTACTTAGCATATGTTTTTTTATCCATTACATTCTTGCAAAGTTAGCTTTGAAAATGGTATTTGATATGAAACACTGATAAATGTCCATTGCTTGGATCGAGACTGAATAAATGGACTCTATTCTCAGGAGCTGTCTCAGGGCAGCCAGATGCTCTGTTTCACACTCACTTTATATAAGGTGCATATTTTTGGAGAATTTCCATTAAACTTAGCTCTCTTTTCTTCATTTTATATAGGGTAGGAAGACAGAATTACAGCAGTTTTTCCCCCTTCCCGAAACCTATTCAGAAGTACAATGGATCATAATTCTGTTCAGGCTTATGTGTCTGTTTTAAAGATGTTACTGCATGGGACCTGATCTTTGAGGGATAACTGCTGCACAAACATCATGTGTGGTTTCAGCAATGAAGTACTATTGAGATCAGCGTATCAAGGACCAGAGAAAGTAACAAAACTCATTCTTGTCCATAGGTTTTCTCTAGAAGTCAGAGCAGAAAAAGGCTTCAGCTTGGGGTTGTTTTGAACAGGAACCCATCTGCAGGTGCTCTAAGCCTTGCCCCAGAGGAGCGTGTCTGTCTCCTCCAACTAAAAAAGAAATCCAGAAAGATTTAGGCTGTAGGCATCATGTTTCACTTCAGTTGAAGTGAACTTATTAAATTCTAAGTGGCTTGTAGGATCTAGGGAGGATCCTGCTTCCCCTGACAGGAAAATGAAACAGTGAAGACCATCCCCATAGATTGGGACATCCCTGTAGACACTTGCTAATAAAAAGAATAATGTCCTGGAACTTCACCATGTAAAGCTGGGATTATGGCCATCAGATGGAGTCTTCTAAAATGCATTTGACAAAGCAGCAACTAACACAGAACACAAATACAGCATTTTACAGCACGTCTGCTCAAGTCTGTAGCAGTCACCTTCTGCTCGTTTCTGCTTTTGTGCTTCCTTTCACAGTAGTTCCTATACCTTAGGGTAGCTGGAGTGGACAGCTGAGCTATGGTAGTGTCAGCAGTGCTTAGGGAACAGTGCAAGTAAGTAAATGAGTGTCTAAGGTGATGTCTAAGGAATGTGGAGCATCAGAAGTCAATCAGTAGTATCTCTGACAAACTGCTTGTCAAACCACATATGAAGACACAATATATGCCCTAGTTCTGTGGCAATAGCTCAACAGCTGTGTAGTGAAATGTGGTTTGAATTGAATTATTTCATTTGTTGGGGCTGTGTACACAGCTGACTGTTTCCCAGAAGTTTTGAAGGTTAGAAGTGCTGTAGCACCTATAGTAACCTATTTCAAGCACACTTCAGGTAGCAGAATTAATTAATAAACAAATAAAAAAAGTGGGAAATGGTAGAAAACATTTTCTGTTAAGATTTATGTTATAATCTGTGGTAGACTGCTATAGGAATTTTTTCAGTTTCCTCTATGCATCTACTTATATTTTTTCAAGTCACAACAGAAGGAACTTTACATGAAGTTTTAAGTTACAACAGAGAAGTGGAATGTTATTATTTTGGATGGCTTTTCATGTTTTGGAGTTTCTGTTTCTTGGGAGATGTGAAAGGGGGAGTAGGGATGTGATGGTTGAACCTTTTCGGTAGACATCAAGAGAACAGACAGGAGAGTGAGATGCTGCATGTAAAATATCCAAGTTGCTGCTGAAACGGTATTTCATGAAGCAATTTCCATGGGTTTTTCTTAATTGGTGACAAAAAATTCTGCTGTTTATGCTAAGCTCTCTCAAAATAATTTTCTGTAAATATGGTTTCCTTAGTATATGTATATTATATTTCAATGCAAAAAAATGCAGGAGGGTTGTTAGCTATTGCAGGGAGAGTCAGAACGTCAGAAGTTCTGTCTTAGCAGAAATAAATGCGAATGATTTCTTTGTACAGGTATGATGATGCTATCCAGTTATACGACAGAATTTTGCAGGAAGATTCAACTAATACAGTAAGTTTAGAAGATAATTCTAAACTGCACTGATGTGTTGTTTGAAATTGTGACTATATTTTCTGTTTCAGTGTGAAAAAAATGTGTGTCTGTATTGCTGTGTTTCTTTCCTTTAGTTTTCTGTTACAATAACCAATGTTACCATTTCATGAGGGGAAGATGTGATGTAGTACCTTCTTAAACACTGATTTTTGGAGATGGATTATAACTAGTGACCTTTCCAGAAGTTTAAGTAGTGTTTAGAGCCGGGCCTTTCAACTCTTTCATTTCCCAGAATATAGAGTATTTAAAGGACTAATATAGTCTGTCACGTCTTCTGTGCTTCTGTGCATAATCTTACTTAAGGATTAACTATTAATACACTCAGGTAGTGCTTGAATAGCAGTTATTTTGATTCATGTCTGGGACATTTTACTAGCTCTTGAATCAAAATGCATAAAACATGCCAGTTGTATAAAACAAAATGTGAGACAGACTGTACTGTTCTTTTAAGCATTTTTTGAATACTGTTTGTAAAAGCTGATGTGAGCTGTTAGCTGCCAAAATAGAAGTCTAGAGAAACTAGTAACAATGTATTTTCATTGATATTTTTTCCCCTCAAGGATAAAACTTGAAATATGAAGAAACTAGGGAGTTTCAGATTTTGTGTAACATAGATGTTTATTGGAAAATAAAAAAAGTATTATTAATCGTTGAGAGTGTGTTACTTGGTTTTGAGGAGCTGTCTATTGGGTAAACTTTTGTGTAAATGTAATACTTGGGCTATTTCAGATATTTCAGATTCTGGCAATCTCATGTAAATCTTCCTAGGTGTGTGTTGAACCTCTACCTTTCCTTGGTCAGCTTATGTGGTCTGCTATTCAGGAGGGGAAAATCCACAGAAGAACGTTAGGCACTTGGACAACAGTGATAGGTTGAAGTCTGTCTGTTAGCAGTGCTAGAACTCACAGATTTTGTGCAAGGGTAAAAGGAACTATTTCAGTTCTTCACTGTTCTTTTTCACTCTCCCCGAAATAGTAGAAGCCTGAGCTCATTAAGTTTTGAGTACAAGATGCATAGGTGTCCATAGTAAATGGTGGATTTTATCACTGCATGGCCCAAAGAGTTTGACACAAAATCCTCAGAGTCGTGCTGGTCCAATATGGAACCCATTTGCAGTGAAATCACAGAATGTATCACCTTTGTAGATGTTTTATGACCTTTTGCTGACACCAGTGGAAAATGGAGCACCATATTACAGTGACTTTTATGGACCACAGATCTTTGAAGTATAGATTTTTGTTCATCTCAACGTAGCTAACTTTATCTGAGTGCTTTGTTGGATGGCATTACAAAACAAAATTATATATTTAAATAAGTAAAATGCATGATTGTTTCTTTATTTGAATTTTCTCTGTAACCATATCATTAAGATCCATAAACTTGCAATATTTAAAAGCTTAAGTTGTAAATATTAGAACAGTTGTGTGGTTGAAGTTCCTAATTCTAATAATAGAATTGGAGAATGTTAAATGCAAAGGAAAGTTCCTTCCTTATAACTAGAATTTGTTGGGTAAGGCTTGCATGTCAGGAGTGAAAGTTAAGTAAAAACTTTTGGTTTTCGTAAATTGTCATGTGTAGATTTCTTTGTGTCACTTACCTGTTAATTATTTCCATGCACACATGTGGCTGCTGTAGGAAAATAAATATTTCAAGATTTTAGAAAAGCAACTGTTGCTGAGTTTGTCTTGGCATTCACCTAACTTTATAGAAATTTCTTCTGGTCTGCTGACACATGGAGTTGCTTATATGCATTAAACGTTTTGGCAAGTGCCTTAAGTGAAACATAGACATTTGTTCACACAAATCATGTAAAAATCATAGCTTGCATTGACTGATCAAAAAGTAGCATGGAAAAAGATTTTTCCAAAAAATTACTTGTTTTAGACACATAGCAGAATTTTCCATTATAAAAAGTAAAGTTTGAACTCAAATTATGTAATGGACATTTACACTTTTGTGTGAAGTTTTGTTGCTGAAATTGCATTAACAGTAATTACTTAATTTCTTAGGATAGAATTCAAAACAGTGTTTATTTTTTAAAATCAGATGATCTTTAAGTTTTCTCTCACTGTGCACTTCCTTTCTGTTAAAGATGACTCATTTGACAATGGAACAGTGTTAATGTCGCCTCAGAGATTTTGTTTCATTTTTCAAAGCATATAGGTGTTGAGTCAGTCTCTTTTCTAAAGACTTTAATGAACGAAATGTGACTCTTGTGAAATGCATAGCTTGCATACGTTTCAATAGGATAAGAATTAGAATCTTTTCCCTTCTTGTCTGTTTTGGTTGAAATTATGGCGTGTTAGAAGTCAAGCTCACAGATTCCTCTTATTAAGGCTGCTTATTATTTTATATCATAGGGCTCTTTTATTAATCAAAATTTCATGTAGTGTCCAATTGAAAATGTTTATAGTGATGCAGAACATTGATTTGTTTGTAGATCTTCAGATTAAATGCTTATTCTGTTTCTCAGAACAAAATAAAAGAGAGTTATTGTTTTTTTAGTAGTGTTGGTAAAAAGGATTTTTTGTTTATTTTTGCTCTTTATGTATTTCATTAAGAAATCCTTATCCTGCTCTGCTTTGGAGGAAAACCTTTTAGTTAGCTAAATATTTTTCATCAGTTGGGCTCTTCTTGAGGTGGTCTGTTCAGCAGAGCAGAGAAGCTTGTTGATGAGAAAGGAAATTGAGTTCATGTATTCAAGACTTAGATTGGTGTCTAACCTGCTCCACTGCCATCCTAGTGCACCTGCAGTTTCTCTTGATTATTCAGCTCAGCCATCAAGAAGATTGCAGAGCACTTGGTCAACACCAGGGGAAAATGACAAAAGGCACAAAGTTCTGCCTTAATTCTAATCCATAGAATCTGGAGTCTTTATTGGGATCATTCTTCAGCTGTTTTTCTTGCCACTTTTTCAACCAAACTTTTCATGCAAGACACTCTGTCTGCTTCCTTAGCTTAGAACATGTGGATAGTCTCATTACCATCATGGGTTTAGTAATATAATTGTGTGAATGAAGAATTTAAAATTTTTGTAGTAAGACAGTGTTCACATCAACTCTGTTGTTTTTCAGCGTAGGCAGGAGCAAGTGTATGCATATAGTCACATGAAGTTACCCCTTCTCTTGCTATTTTTAGATTCTTTTTGTAGATGAGCTGGACATATTTCAGAAAAGACAGAGGAGGTGGTTGAAGATGTCTGAGAATCCAGAATACTGGAAGGATCAAGGGCAGTATCTTTGTATCATGTAAATAGGCAGCAGTTATATACCATGAATATCTGAGTTCATATCTTTCTGTGACTGTACATTACTGCTGTCTAGACTGTATAGGTAACCTTTCTTTCCCTACCTCCTTATCTCCACTAAATAAGATAAGAATAATGAGCACTGAATTTGAGCACTGGATATGTTTGTCATCTGAACTGTGATATTCCTTAAAACTGCTGCAGTAGCTGTGAATTAACTTTTAACTCGTGTGAAGATCTTGCAGCTTTGTACATTTATCTACAACTTGCTCTGAGTTGAAAAAGGGAAAACTGCTCACCAAATGAAGCATCTACTAATAGGCAGAATTTTCTGTGGTGACATGTGTGTTTCCTTAAATATATTGGCCACACTGCCAGGAAAGACAGAACTAGACCTAAACACAGGTCTATACAGTGATCATTTTAAAGGGAGTTGAAAAAGATAGCTTGGCACTGACTGACACAGGATGGAGTTGGTGAGACTTGAGAAGAACGGCTGCTGCTACTTCAGTTAGTTCCCAGTGAGAACTGATGGGAATGCACTATATGGTCCTAAAAAAATGGGTTTTTTGCTTTTGACAGAATATCATTTACCATTGCAAGGTTTTTTTGCTTCTTGTTCAGTCATGATCGGTGAAGTGAGAGGGCAGAGTGCATTCAACCATTTGTCCCATGTTTTGTGTGCATAGTGTAGCACTTTTAAATGTTGATGGAGATTTTGTCTTTTTAAATTCAGTATTTGAGAACAGAAGAGCAGCTGTACTGCAGTTGTGGCAAAAGTCCATTTTACTTGTCCTTTGTCTGGCTTTGACTTACTGCAAATACCAGAACTGTATAAGAGCTGGGCAATGACATTATGCTGTGGACTGTTCTGCCAGTTTCTATTCATCTTCATGTTGCAGTTTTCCTGTGCCAGAAGTGTTGACTCTGTTTTTAATAGCTTTTCATGAAATTTCTGCACAGATGTATTTTTAAACTTTCTTAAGTTTGCCATACTTATGTCTACAACATAATTGAGAAATTAAATGTTGTAATTTTTAATGGATTGTGCAAATCTCCCGTTTGTGGGGGTTTTTTCCATTCCAACACCTTCAATCTAACAATTTTATTTAATGCCTCTGAATTTGTCTGTTACTGTCAGCAGTTCTTTTCACTTTATTAATACTCATGACTTAGGGATCTTTTGCACTTTTCTTCCCTCCAAGCTAAGTCCTTATGTGCAGCTGTTCTTGTTGCCATTCTGTACCTTAAAACTCTGCTGCTGTTCTCCATGCCATTTATGTGTTTTTTCTTACATTTGGGTGAGAAATGAGAGGACTGAATGGCAGTCAGTATTAAAAATGCAGGAGAATTATGGACTTAAAAATGACAAAGTGATACCACAGATGTGTCTCTTCTGAATTCTTTTCTGATCACTCCAATATCACAGTATTTTCAGTTTGGGGTTTTGAGGCAGGGTTTGTTGATTTTTTAAGATGGTTTCTAAACACTAAATTGATGTTTTATAGAAGTGTTAATTGCAAGTCCAGTGTCTTCCTCCTAACCCGACAAATTCAGACAGGTTTTTTGTGTACATTAAATTAGTATTGTTTGACCCTATATGCAGCCATTTATGTAGATTAAATTTTACCAGTCGTTTTATTGTGCTGGTAAAAGTATTCATTATGATTCATTACTGTGAACGCTATTCTTTGCAGTTGTCTTTTGTTCTTTATGCTTATCAACATTTAACTTTACATCACTATTAATTCCCTTGTTAGATCTCTTTATCAAGAGTGCTGAGCAGTAGTTTTTAATACAGATGATTCTGGGATTCTCAGTGCAGAGAACTCTTTTCTCTCTTTTTTATCTTTTGACTTACTTATTTATCCATGTGAAGACCTTCCCTTGTTAGGCTGTGGTGACTCTAGTTTCCTTCAGAGCTTTCAGCTTTGAGGTGAGACATCTTGTTTAAATTATATTTTAAGTCAGAGATGACTTTTACATGGATCTTTATTAATCTACACTTAAGGACTCCTTGAAGAACTACACTAGATAAGGGAAGCCTTACTTTCCTCTGTGTAAACTGTTCTTTCTTTTTGTTAGTATATAACATTTTTCCATGTTTGCCAATACCAGGTTTTAGCTTTTCAGCCTGTACATCTCCTACCAATTTGCTCTGTGCTGGTGTTAGACTTTATAGGTTGTTTATTGAATACAAAAAGTTATGTTTTGCTTTGAGGTTATCCCTAAAAGGGCAGCTTCTATCCAGTAGCTCTGTGCCTGCATAGGTTTGTAAGATTTAACTGTCTTGCATGACTAGCTTTGAAAAAATCTGGATTCTGGGAGGAATAAATTTGGTATTGTATTGTTGTTGTTTTTGATTATGTGCTGGTTTTGATAATATGCTTTTTTGACATCTGTGTAATTTTTCCCTGTATCTCAGTTGTAGCTGTTTAAGCTTCTGTTTTGATTTGCATATTACAGTTTGAAGGAAAATGTTTCAATGGATCAAATTCTTAGACCAAATAGACATTTTCTAAAATGTTAAAAGGAAAGAAAAATTTCCTTTTAAGATGAAAAGTATCATGTGTTAAATGCTGTAGTAGTTATACAGATAAGAAATTCTTTCTTTCCTAGGGGTCTCAATTGCTGCAAAATTCTCCTACTAATACTTTCTTTAGAGCCATGAAATTTAGAACAATATTAGACTCTCTCTTGATATGTTTGACTAATGAAATGCAGAAGTTGATAAATGTTCAAGTCCTCACTTCATTTTGTGTCTACTTAAAGCTAATTAAAAAGAACCATGACACATGCAGGATTTGTTCTTATGCCAGATTGGGGATTACTAGTCTTTAAGAGAAATGCCTTAACAAGGTTCACTCCTTAATAAATTTGTACATACTGAAGTAGCTTACTGCATATGATATTGATTCTTTAAGTATTTCTTTAAGATGCATATATCTTTCCATAAAAAATTATGGATTTACAGAATTTGCCAATAACCATTCTAGTGTTTTGCTTTAAACTCTGGAAAATTGAGGGGGAAATCTGTGTCATAGTATCTGCGTGGTCAAATTCTGCAGATCTTGTTACAGCACTGGAGGTTCTGCCTTTTCCTTTTTACTTAAGGTGGAAGGAGAAAGAAGATTGAGTTAATTTTTTTTGAGGCTTGTTCTAGGAAGTCTTACTGTTGTGATGTGAAGAACTGAAATGTACCCCTTGAATGCTATTTTTAAAGTCTTTATCAATGTAATTGTTTGTGACTATTTTAGTAGGCTTCTTAGACTTCAAAATAATTTCAAGTCCCTGTATTTGAAAAATAATTTCTCAAGAATATTCTTGGGGGACTTGCAATTAATAATTGAACAAATTTGTACTCTGCATTTTGCAGTTTTTTAGTATCTTGCAATAGATCCACTAAAAACGAGTTTGTATTTTGAGATGTGAGGTTTTTTGGTAAAGAAGGTCTTTAACATACTGGAATATGTTTTGTTTTCTTTTATCAGCTGTAAGGCAGGTGAGAAATAGAAAATATGGTATAAATGCTAGGTAAAGCTTCTGAAGAATTGGTGTGTGAGTCTGGCTTTACTTAACAAATAACTATTTTTGTATACTAAAGTGGTCATTAGTGTTGGCAGTGGTCCTGTGCAGTAAAGCATTTTGTTTAATTTGTATGGGAATAAAGAAAAATTGATGCTATCAGTGTAAATTGCCATTAGTTATGCTGCTGTCCTCAGGATGCTCAGGAAACTGTGTGAGCTCCAGCTCACAGAGCAGCTCTTAAGCTGACTCACACAGTGAGCTCAGGAGCAATATAAATGAGAACAAGAATTAGAAATTTACAGCACACAAACTGTGGTCCATGTTTTTTTTTGTAATGCAGGCCTTTTTGTATATATTTTTCTTAACATGCTGACTACCGGAATTATTGAATTTTATTTTTATTTAAAAACTGATAGACTTTATAATTGAAAGAAAAACTAGGAATAGGAAGTCAGATAGGAGAGTAGCGAATACCATTAAAAGCAATAGTAGTTTGTTTTCATGTCTTCATTTTTTCACCTGTCATATCAATCCTGTGAATCACAGATCTGCTGAACACCTCTGTGCATATCTCGTGGCTTTATGATTTTATTCATGTGATGGAAAAAGTTAGAATCTGCTTTAACAAGAGCTCTTCATCCTCACTGAATTCTTTCCAGTGGTTTTAAAAAGACTTTCAGAAATTCTGTGCTACTAGACAGTTTTTTGTTCTTCCTCAGGATGTTAGCACTATTTTGAGTGGCTGAGCTCCTCTTTTGTAAACTTGGAGTTCTGTGTAAATAAACTTATCTCCCAACATTTTGAGGGTGAAGAGAGTGCAGATTTCAAGCCCAGATGCTGCTATATTTTTGGTGATGAGGAAGGTAGACAAAAAAAGGAAGTTTTAAAAGTTGTAAAAGTGTAATTTTGAAGAAATTTCTTGGGATTTGGTGCAGCAGGGATTCTGTCAAATGTAAATGTAACTCATTTAATTCCAAAGTGCTACCACCAGAATATGTTAATTGTGTCTAATGCCTTTGTCCTTGTTATTAGATTGCATTAGAATTACATGCTTGCTATAGGTAAACATCAGCTTATATTTGTGACTAGAAATAGCTGTGGCTTTTCATAAATTAGTGTCTTGAGACTCCTGTGATTTATGTTACTTGTGAGTGCTGTGGTTAAAAAATAAAGCAGCTATGGAAAAAAAATTGTTTCCAGACTCTCTTGGAGGACTGACTTGGATGCAATTGAAGGAGTTGCATTGGAAACAGAGGAGAGTATGTAGAGTGTTCCTGTTTGCCATTGCAAATTAAGTTTTCATATGCATTGATTGATTTTATATATTTAATAGATTATTTTATTTCTCAAAGGTTTACTTTAATCAGGCTCTTGATTTCTTTAAATTTTGAAAATAACCGAGTTGTTAATCCAAGAGCTACGTTTAAAAAGCTACATTTATAAAGTCAATAATCTGTTACCTGCAGAAACCCTTCTGTCTTCCTGGGCTGTAACTGCTTGATGCATTCCTTTGGCTGTGTACATTGTTATCCCCACTTTTCCTCTTTTCATGTTTCAGGCTCAGTGGGCAGGTCACTGGGCTGTGTATAATGTCAGCTTTGGGTAGTGGGTTAACACTGCCCTGGTGTTCCCACCATAGAAGGGGGTGACCTGCTTTACAAATGCTTTGAGAACTCCATAAAGTGTGACAGCAAACAGTGGTTTGGTTGAGGTTTTTTTGGCTGTCATTTTGTGGTGTTATTATGCTGTTGTAGCAGCATAATAAACATATGGGATTATTCTTTTTGAATTTAAAGAAAATAAGTTTAATTATGCTGTTATCTTTATTTTTAGAAAAGCAAAAATAAAATAGAGAGTATGTGATTGTTACAGTAATAAATGTGTCAGCAGTTAAAATTTCCTATTATGGCTTTTAGCCAGATGTCTCCAGTAAAAGTAGAATGATGTATGTAACTTCACAGGTTGCAGTTTGACGAAGAAGCCGTGGAAACCACACTTGTCTTCTAATTTGGCCTCTGATTAGTCTTCTCTCTGTGTCTTACATTTAGTCAGAAGGGTGAAATATTTTTTTTGTCACTTGAGTTGTTTTCACTGAATTTCCATTGGATTCTTGTCTGTGAGGGAGATAAGGGGGATGAATTAAAAGGAAATTAATTAAATGTCAAAAGCATTTTTAGCTTTTCTGTTTTGGTGCTTGAACTTATTTACCAGTCTCTTGTTTTGGAAGCAATTAATTTGTTAATAATGGATTAAAGGATAAAAAATTATTTAGGACAGTAATTATGTTTAAAATGGTGTAGATATACAAGAACTCTTTTAGGGTATATGTGACTGTGAACTTAGGGTTCATCATGAAGAAAGTGATTTCAGAGCTATCTGAAATTCAAAGATTAAAATTGTTCACTATTTTGTTGAAGAGCTGTTCTGTCAAGGCTTCTGAAAGATGATACCCAACTATATAAACTCTTTAGAAGATATGAAATAGAATGAGAGCTATGAAGGAGATAAACAGTGGGACTTAATTACCAGAGAAGTGTGCTTTATATTTTTTGTCATTAATATTATCTCATGGAGAAATGATAAACAAGAGGGTGTGTGTGCATGTTGACGTCACGGACACCAGACTGTGTGTTGTCTCATGTCTGACCACAGTGGTTGTGGTCACCCAAGAGCACAGGGATTAGAGGCAAGGAAGGAGGATGATGGCATTCCTTTTTTGAGTTCTGTTCTGCTGGAATTGTGTTTTCCTTCCATTTGGTCAGATTTCTGATCTGATGACTTTCAGGCTGGCTGAGGTGTGCTGTTTGCTCCCAGCTGGGAAGATTCCTTTGTTTTGAATCACGCCTCAGGTGTATGTTGATATTCAGTTGGTTTGAGCATAGTCCTGGTAACATCAAGGTCACAGGTTCAATCTCTGTAAGGACCATTCTTTTAACAGCTGGACTCAGTAAAATCCTTGTGAGTCCTGAAAACTGTAACCAGCATCATTCAGAAGCTGGAATACTGGATTAAAGTACAGAATAATCAGCTATTTCAATCCTCTATATCTTTCCTCCTTCTGGTCTCTGACAACTTTTATGGACTTCAAAATTTAAATACATTATAATTCTTATAACTCATTTTTATGTTGTTTAAGTTGAATTACATTTTCTACCCACATATCAAAGTACTGCTCAGTTTTTAGCATTGAAATAGAGATTTTGTGTTCCCTTTACCTTGCAGAGCCTACTTTGTGCTCTAAGAATGATGAGAGACTTGTTTAGGGAATTGGACTGTATTTAGCATTAGTTAAAGGTGCCATTCAGCACTTCAACAAGAATATTTTATAGTGGCTGAAAGCCAAACTTACACAGGGACAACCAAGATGCATCTGTGGCATTCTCTAGTACTCAGTCACCATTTCTCCTCTACAGTCATAGATCTTGAGAATGACAAGGTGGGGGTAGTTGGAATGGCTGGAGATTAGCATCCCCTGCTGTTTTGTAATTATCAGAATCTGGACAGTCATTTATTTGAATGAAATAATGCATACAGTTTGTGCCTCCAAAGAAAAGCATACATAATGTGATTGTAAGAAGAGGTTTTCAGTCTCTCAGTGGGATGTGATAGGGTATGTTTATAAACTTCAACCTAGCAGTGTCTCTGCAGTGGAATTCCACTGGTATTGAGATAATAATTTGCACAGTCAAATTGCTTTCCTTACAAAAACCCAGGGAATTATGAGGCCTAATCCTTTATTAATGTCAACCCATAGGCAGCAAGAAAGCGTAAGATTGCCATTCGAAAAGCCCAGGGGAAAAATCTCGAGGCCATCCGAGAGCTGAATGAGTATCTGGAACAGTGAGTGTCTTACAAGAATACGGATTGTGTTTTGCTATTCTGATAAATCTTTTTAATTAAAGTGGAATTTGCATTTAATTTACGCTCTTGCTTCAGTGCTAGTCATTTACAGAATCCCTTGCACATTCTTTCTTTTTTTCCTTTTTGCCTCTCTTGTATTCCTTTATACAGATTTGTTGGTGACCAAGAAGCTTGGCATGAACTTGCAGAACTTTACATCAATGAACATGAGTAAGTTGTTTGCTAAGTCTGCATAAAAAACGTTAATTTGAAACCCACTCTGTGTAAGTCAAAAACCACAGTGATCTTTTTTAAGGACTAGTGTTACAAAGTATGCTATCTCATTTCCAATATACTAGGCCTCAACTGGAAATAATTACCAAGCTTATTTGGCTACCAAATACTTTAGGAAGGCATTTGTTTTTCAAACAAAAGGAGTTTACTTAATTACCTTTATGTTTCAGTAGTTCTTAAAAATCTGATATTTAAAAGTTGTTTGAGTGCAGCAGAGCACATACTTCCCATCATTTTTTGTTCATTGCTTGCTAGAGATGTTGAATTCTCTACTTCTAAAATTAATTGATCACAGCAACCAATATTCCAATTTTCTTTTAGCCTATTTCTCCCAGAACTTTTAGTAACCTTTAAAAAAAAGGCCCACAAAGCAAAACATGGATCCAGAGTTGGAGGCATCTGGTCGCCTGGGTACAAAACCCAATGCGATGAAGAATGCTGAATGTTGTAGTAACTTGCTTATTGGATATTTAATGTTTTTGTTAGCTTTTTTTATTGCTGTAGTGACAGGAGGAAATCCCACTGTGAGAGGATTAGCTCCAATGCCTTAGTGCAAGTTTTCTAATATCACAGCATTAATTCAAACCTTCACCAAAAGGCGTATCTTTTTTTTTTCCCCTCTTTCTTTGGTTCTTCAGGCCAGCCTGAATTACATCACATTGTTTCCTTCTTTCCTTTTAAGAGGGTGGTAAAAGAATCGAATTGTCAAGGAAGAAAATAGCCTTTCTCATTATGAGGAAAAAATTGTTCCCCAATCACTTCTCCTTGCACCCCATTCTCAAAGAAAATAGTTATTAAACTCTTTTAAATTATGACTTCAGGAATAAACTAGAATTTTGATACCCAGACTTCCATTTGTTTGGGGAAATCTACCAGCCACTTTTCCAAGAAAATAGCTACTTAAAAAAAAAAATTGGCTGGAAAGATATTTAAGCTTGTCAAATCTGTCAGTATGAAAGTGAATGATAGAGTGGTTCAAACATAAGTATTCCATTATTGGGTTGGGTTTTTTTTGCTATAATCTTTATTATGAAATTGTGCAATAAAACCCGAGAAAGAAATTGCTTTTGCTTGTATTTGTTGTGGTCTGTAATTCCAATAAAAAGCAATATGTAGAACTTCAGTTCATGGAAAGAATTCACTATCCTCACTATGCTTCCATAGGCATCATTATTTTGATAATAGGGAAAAATGGGGCTCTTGGCTAAAAGCAACTATAAGTGAAGTTTTAAAAAAGAAGGCAATTCATCAGTTTATATTTTTTATCAGGGTCACAAGTCACAGGGCTTGTGAAATCACCATGCTCTCATTTTTGTTCATAAACACATCTAGATGTACAAGGTTTACACAGTCCTCAGTTCTAACCTCTTCTGCAATGAGGACTCTGGCGTCTGCTTTTGGAGAATGAGGTGGCTGCCCTTTTATCTCCAGATTAATAAATGATACAGATACATGACAATCATAACATGCACTGGAGAAAGCCACAACATATTTATTTTAGGATACAAGATTTTACAGACAATATGGCTTAATATGGTCTTGTAATTGCTAAATTGCTTTTACTGCAATATTAAATATCTACCCACACTGTCATTATAAACCTTGTATCTCTGAATTTTGGAATCCTGTGACATAAACTGTGCAATAGTGCTATCACATATTACTAAATGAAGCAAATTCTGCAGACAGTTCTATTATTTGAAAGATTACAAAGCTAAGATTCTTCTCAATAAACCTGCATTTTGAGCCTGACTTCTTAATTATTTCTGAAAGTTTCTACTAAGAAACTCAAGGACTAGCCTTCTCAAATGATAAGGATTTGCCCGTTTGGAGAGGTCTGAAGCTATTTTCATACATAGATTTGGACTGTTTTAATTTTAGAACTGTTCTTATTATGTTGATTTTTTTGTCTCAATTCTGTGGCTGACTGTTGGCAGGTTAAGTTAATTGACATTGTAAATGCTGTGATCAGTAGCTGCATTTATGAATCCTCAGGTAGTTGAATTTTCTTAGGAGAAAAAGGAATTATTTAGTAGTTTCAGTTCAGTGTCTTACAGTACCTAATACCTGTTTCTACTCATCACTCCTGCTGATAAGAAATGGCACTTACTAATAAGAGATTAGTATATGGAATGCTTTTCATGAGCTGTTCCAGTGATACCTAGACCATTAGATTTTGTGTATTTTCCCCTGTCTGTGATATAAAAAAAGTAACTTGGTTCTAAACTTTATTTTAAAATGAAGCATTTTAATTAATTCTGAATCATATGATATTATGGGGGGAGAAAATAAGACTTGTATTGTGCTGTAAAAAAAACTGAAGCAAAGAGCTTTGTACTCGTGTTTCATTTTATCACTGTTTTTTTGTATTCCTCAGCTATGCAAAGGCAGCCTTCTGCTTAGAGGAGCTTATGATGACTAATCCACACAACCACTTATATTGTCAACAATATGCTGAAGTAGGTATTTCAGAAAAATCAATTGCATTTGGTTACATTTTCTGTTTTTCTCTTAGAGAAGTGGTGAAAATGGTTTCTTTAATTTTTCCCTAGGAGATTTTAAGAGTTCACAGAGAATGTTAACATCTCATAGAACTGAACATGTTCTGAAAACTGTGTTTTCAAACTCAGTGACTCAGTCACAGTGTGACTAAGCTAAATATAAGAGTTAGAGGAGGAATTATTCAAGAAAAAAAACTAATTTTAAATGAACTCTTCTTATTGAAGTTTTTATGCACTTTTTAAATTAAGTGCATGAGAAGCTAAACTTTTCTACAACAATGCTGCCTAGGAGGTTATGATATATTGCTTGTCACTGTGGGCTCAGATCTTGGAATCCTACTAAATACCAAATGCTGCCTGAAGGAACACTGGTGGAAGAGAGGTAAAAGCTACAGGTAAAGTTAGAAGTTTTAGCTCAAGGTTTTAGCCATTTGAATTTGTCTTTTTTTTCCAGATTTTTTTTTTCCCTAAATTATACTGTTAACTGCTTAGAATGGGTTTAATTTGTTTACTTAACATGGGTAAAATTGGGTAGACATTAAAACTTGAAAGCCTAAGTAACTTTCTCTTAGAAAGATTTTGAAGCATATCTTCTAGTATTTACCCCTCTTTTTGTTGATCTAATATCTGGAAAAATGAATAGAAAAACAATGGAGTAATCTTCTGAACTTTGTGTGCTATTTAGAATACATAATGAAAGGCATTGTGTTGTTTTGTGAACTGTTTTCATGCATGCTGTGGGAACATAGTGTCAGCATGGATTTCTAGCAGTCAGAATTTGGATTTCAAGTTTGTGCTACTTTTCATACGAGACAATCCCAAGGTTTCAAGTATTTATAGGTGAAAAATAATCACTTTTTAATCTTGTAGCAATGCATTAATGAAATTAATGCTGGGTTTTTTTCTCCTCTAGTTTAATGTTTTTAAATGTATATATTGCAAAGAACTTGGATCTCTCCCAGGCCAGTATTTGGCCTTTGATAGGACTCACCTGATTTGAAATGTCATGTGAAACAAACTTGGGGTGATTTTTGTAATATCATTACTTCAGAGTGATTGCCTGAGGTATGAAGGGCATGCAAGTTTCAGGCGTTTACCATTTTTACAGGTTAAATACACTCAGGGGGGGCTTGAAAACCTTGAGCTGTCAAGAAAGTATTTTGCACAAGCACTGAAGCTTAACAACAGAAATATGAGAGCTCTATTTGGGCTTTACATGGTAAGCATGATTATGTATTTTCCATGTTATCATTCTGAATATGTTTATGCATGTATATTATCCTTTGCCATTTGCTATTTTCCCCCTGATTTTTAACTTAATAGCTCAGATTATTAACACTGTTTTAAAATATGGGGTATTTTTCATACATTTGGAGTATGAGTAATTTTGTGCTAGTAACTACTCCTTACTGAAGTGCTCTTAACCTTTAAATCTTGCCTGTATTTTCAAAAGAATTATTGTTATTGGCATGAGAAGGTAACTTCTTGAAAAAGGATTTAAAGTCATGCATCCTCTCTAGAAGATGATGAATTGCTGAAAAACACCAGCCCAGTAGCAGTGATTCCTTGCACAGTGGATTTATTTATATAAGTAAAAAACTTTGGTTCTTAAGTAATTTTTTTTCTTCTTTCAGGTGAGGGTGGGCATATTTTATGTAGAGTCTTATCTGCTTTTAAAATGTGTTTTCCGATGCTACAGGGAAAATTGTCATGTTTTTAACAGGAGCTTGGACATGCAAGTGATGTATTTTATATTGTCTCTGGTAAAAAAATTGAATGTGGAAAACTAATTCATAACTTTCACTTGAGGAGAAGCAAATTGGATTAGCTGATCATGTCCAGGTTTGGTTCTTAACTCAGTACAGAGCTGAACTGAAGTCTAATGTAGCTTTAAATAGAACAAACAATAGTTTAAAAAGTCCAGCTGATTTTTGTGTGGATGCTGTTTGCTGGTAACTTTTAAATTTTTTTTTTTTTGTCCATTTCCACTATCACTGTGCATGGGGCTTGGACTGTAAGAATGATCAGTGTTCTCAGCTTATTTCATGCGCATAAATTTTATAATTACACTGGGTTTTGTTCTTATTTTATTTCATTTTATTCCTAGTCTGCCAGTCATATTGCTTCCAATCCTAAAGCAAGTGCAAAAATGAAAAAAGATAATATGAAATATGCCAGCTGGGCAGCAAACCAAATAAACAGAGCATACCAGGTTAGTACTTCATTGCTTTATGATACTCTTAACATGCTCTATGGTTCTTTTCTGCACTTTTTTCAGCTGCTGTTCAAGAGGTCAAATATGGCATGTAAATCAGCATAATCGACTTGGATTTTTCATATTCTGCTTCTGTTTGATTTTCTGGAAACCTTAATTAATAAAAGGTTAAGGTTTCCTGGAAATGTTAATTAATAGTTTTACAGTTACTAATTACTATCATTTATTTAATAGCTTTAAACAGATTTTTCTTACTAATGTTAACTGAATGTACATTACTGTAATATTGAGCTTCAAGACTTGGCTCTACAGCTACTTTGGTAAAACTCTTAATTCTTAGAGTGACTTTGTTATCCACTTCTATTTTACTAGAAAACAAATGAAAATTCTGGGATTTTTATTTTCCTTGGGTTTACTCTAACCTTTCAAAATCATATTTAATTGCCTTAATATTTGTGACTGAAGTCGATTTTGTATAGTTTTGTGGAGAAATGCTCATTGAGTTGTGGAAATGTAGACTTTGTAGGCTATAATCAAAGCTTGCTGAAGTCATTGGGAGTCTTTCCTACTTTTTGAAAAGTTATATGTAAACTTTTGTATTTCCTGTTGTAGTATAAGCCTCTATTTCTTTCTATAACTATGAAGGAAAACATTTTTTAGCTCACAGGCTCTGTTGTCTGTGTGTCCCAAATATATTATATCTATTTAACTCCCTTACAGCTATTCCTAATGATCTGCCAAAGTTTATATATAAGTAATCCTGTACATCAACATCATACTGTCCAATTCTCCCCCCGGCTTTTTTGTTGAGCAAAAGTATTGACATTAAATGCAAAGACTTCGTGTACATGTAGCCCTTCTTTCTCCCTGCAATATTTCAGTATTGGAACCCAAGATTTAATTTTTTTCTTCTTGCTACTATTTCACAGTTAATACTACCAAATGGCCTTTTTAAAAGCAGCATCTATTATGGAATTAAATTAGATTTTCCTTTTACAGACAGTGCAGTTTTCTTGATACTTAACTGCGTTTCAGTTCCTTGCCAAGTGCGCAGCTTCTTGTGGCTGATGTGTTTTTGATATATTCCAACTTATTTTCCATTTCTCCTAATTGGCACTGTAGCTTCTGACTGTACAGTGAAGAGCATTGTATCCCTGGAGACATAATGAAGCATTTTTTAATATGTGCCTAAAGTTTATTTCTCTTCTGCTCTTTAAATCGCTCTGCTTTTCAGTAATAAACCATTTACCTGCTCATAATGGTAAGGTGTGTATGAATTAACTACTTTGTCTGATGTTTCGTGAATAACCAGGTCTTCTTTTGACTTGAAGTATGCCTGACATTCCTGTAAGCACAGTGCAGATGGAAAACTCAAGTATTGCAGGATTAAAACCAAACAAAACCCGAAAAACCCAAAAAATAACAACAAAAAAACCCACAAAAACAAAGCAACTCAAAGAAACAAAAAAACCCTAACACAAATCCAACCAAAACAAACAACCACTTACAAAAAAACCGTTAAAGAGTGGAATACACCACGGGTTCATAATTGACAGAACAAAACAGGTTTTTAAAAAAGTGTGAATTTTTAGTGAAAACCAGTATTCCATGTTTTGCATCTTAGTAAAATCTGCTGCTTAGTTTAGAGTGGATTTGCATATGTTTTAAGTAAATATTGTGACTGGAGTTCAAAGTACTGGTAGAGACTTGTTAGCACTTCTGGGAAACAGTCCCTTGCAGGGTGCATCAGGTGGAAATTTAAAACCAGTGAGGGCAGTGGAATGGCCCAGGAGACCTGGAAATAGGCATCCCCTGGTTCTAAACATAATGGATGTTTAATTATGACAGTTTTTAGTTAACTGATTCCCATCCAGATAAGCACTCCTGTTTGGTTTTGGGTTTTTTTTTTTTCTTTTCTCTCCTCATGGCTTTCTGTTAACATCATAATGTCTCTAATAAAAAACGAATTTATTGGGAATGATGTGGTGCTGGGGGCATTTTTAAGTGCTGGGGGTTTTGGGGGCGACTGTTGGTTTGTTTGGTGTCTTTTTTTCTTTTAGTTTGAAATTTCTGTTATTGTTTTTGTGGAGTTCTTTTGGATCCTACATGAAGCATTTTTGGTTGTTGCTTACCAGTTTGTTACTAACACAACTAACGTCCATACATACATAAATGTATATGTATATGCACACGCACACATACATATATAGCTTCCTTTCCTGCTCCTGTTAGCTGTTTGGGATATAAAGTGAAGAACACTGTGTGTGATGAGAATCTTTGGGGAAACTCACCTCTTGAGAAAATGAAGGTGCTGAAGCTCAAGCCAGGATCTGGCAAATAAATGGGGTGAATACCCCCATTCCCCTTCCCAGAAGAACCACAAGAAGCTCCAGTGAGCACAGCTGGGCAGGACATCCCCAGCCCAGCCCCCCTGGGTTGTTCCAGTGCTGCAGAAGCATTTGGCTACTGCAGTCTCTGTGTCAGAGACTCCGAACATCCAGCAGCTACAGCCAGAGGTGTTAGATGATGCAGAAGGTGGCAGTCACCCTCTGAGTCAGTGCTGATTTGTGTCTCCCTCGGTGAGCGGAGCAGTTGGAAATTGTCACCATTTGGACCTGAGGATGAAACCTTGGTCACTTGTGCCAGGGGAAGCCCTTACAGTGTTCCTGCCTTAGTGGGAGGGTATGTCTAGACAGGTTTTAAGCTGGATATTTATATGATCTCCATAAATCCTCCCCACTTTCCATGCATTATCCACCTACAAAGTGCAGTAAGAGCCTACACAGCTTGTTGGGTTTGACATTGACTTGTTTTATTGGTCGGACATTCTCATACTGCTAAATAACATTTTAATGGTGGTCATATTCTAGAGAGCAAGATGAATTTAGAATCCTGATTTGGATGTCTGTACAAATTATATGAATTTGTGACTTTAAATTCCAAGTTATTGATGCAAAATGTTACTTTTGAGCAATTGTCCTGCAGTGAGATTATTCCCCATTTCCAGTTTGGATTTGAGCTTGAATTACCAGCAGTTTGCTCAGTAATTTTGGAAAACTGCCTTTATTTTTTCAAATGATTGGTTATTTATGCTTTTTAATTGTGTAACTATTTTAAAATTTCTTTTATATGCAGTTTACTTGAAATATTTTTACTGGTCCCCTTCAGTTTATTCTGTTATTCAAGCAGTGTGCTTTGGCACTTGATGTTTGCTTTTCCTGCGCATTCCTCTATGAAATCAGAGGAACTTCTTAGTTTATTGTCATTTAAAGAAAGCAGTGTTTGAGTATAGAAAGAAAACCTTGTTTCATCAGTGTTGGTTAGATTTGTGCAGCACTGTCTTTACAGGAAAACTTGGTGATAAAGAATAATTAAAAAATTTCTGAAATGCACAGATATTTGACACTCCAGCTAGTTAATATACTTATTTTGATGTTAAATATGTAACCATCCATGCTGATTAGTACTTCTCATCTGTGTCTAATCTAGGAGAAATGTAAACTTCTTTAGGAAGACAGAAAGGTTTTGTAACTAGGGCTGCTGTATGGAGCTGGAATTCCTGGCTGCTAACCCATCCTCTGAAAAAAAAGTCATTATGCTCCAGGCTTCTTAAATTTAATTGACTGGGTGGAAAAAAGACCCAAATAAAATTTAATATTTTATTTCAGAAGCTAGTGAAGTACTCCTTATTCAAAGAATTAGTTTTAAGTTAATTATTATTATAAGCTTACTTTCGCCTTATGACTGGGAAACTGGATCATTCCATATGTGCAGACCCTGAGAAGAACTTCTGTCTGTTCTAACTGAGGACATGAGTCACAGTTACTTTAACACCAAAACAAAATAAGGTTACCTGGTCCTCTTCAATTAGGTAATTGGTTTAGCATGTCTTCTGGTAGAAGCATTTCAGCAGAGGCAGGCGAGTTTGATTAATGCTCACAAAAATCTTTAATGTGATCCTACTCACAGTAATTTTCCAGATACATGCTTCTTGGGTACATTGCTAAACTCTTCTGTGTTAGCAATCTACATGTTATTTATGGCTGGAGAGAGGTGATTTTGTTACTAACCATTTGGGAAACAGAAAATTAAGTCATGATTTAAGAAATGGATTCCAGCTCAATCAGTCAAATTGCTGTGTAATGGCTGAATAGACAAAATAATTGTTCGTCAGGGCAAATTTGAAGTGATTGCATTTCCAAGTGTGCTTCTGGTTGTTATGACGTAGAGTTTAGTTTTATTTGTTCAGTTTAAACTACATGTCAGTATCATGAAGGCAACTGCTCTTGAAATTAGCAAGTAGCATTTTTTTAAACTAATGTCATATGTCAATTTTGCTTCCAGTGTCCATGTCAAGAATAAGTAAAATATTTCTTTATTTTGAAGCTTTTCTCTGCGTGCTTTCTGCATGTCTTGGCAAGTGCTTTTTGGCCACAGTATATTTAGGCTTCTGTGTTTTTTATTGAAATTGCTGAATGCTTTGAGTTTGAAACATTTTTTCACTTTAAACTTTTGACTTGTGTTTTTCAAACTTGCTTATTGTTGTGAAAAGATTTGGAATTTCCAAGTGTCTGTTTAATGTAGACAAAGAGAGGATATTTTATTCAATCAGATAAAAGCACAAGTTGCTGCTTTCACCTTGGAGTATCTTAAGAAGTCTTGGATTTTCCTCTGAAGTTGACTGTTGAATGTCACTTTGGAAACTGCACACCCTGAATAATGGGTTTTTATATACCACTAGTATCAAAACCTGGTACACCAGTTAATGACCTGGAAATATAAAACATGAAAATACAGTGTTTTCAGTACATCTCTAAGCTGTAAAGTGTTGTTACAGTAGCAAAATTTCTCCTAACTTTGATTTGAGATAGCTTATTATTTACTGTGCCAAAACTATTTAAGAAAAACCTCAATGCTTTGGGAATTGCAATGTTTGATTGTAGCCTAGGGGTCAAAAGCAGGTTAACAGGTCCTGCAGCTTGTTGCTGGTGTGATATTACCTGAGTTTGATGACTTAATCTTTCTTAACAGGTCATGAAGAGTTTGCTAAATTAAGTTAATTATAAGAGAGAAGGGACACATTATAAATCAAGGCCTAACTGTGCAAGACACCAGTGGTATTTGAAATAAAAAACTTCAAATTGAAAATTTATTGAGTGTTTAGATGTTCACGTTTAAGTAGAGGATAGGTTGTTTTACTAAAAAAAAGTTTTAGTTACTGTTTCTGTAATTTCTTTACCACCCCTCCCAACCTGAAATGCTAAACTTTTTAGTGCAGATGTATTAAAAATGGTTAGGAATTTCATTTGACTAAAGACCAGCCTGGCCAATGAATCCCCTCTCTTAGATATGGCTGATGAGAGATGGCAATTGTCAGTGTCATTAGAAAAACCCTTCTGAGTTCAGCATGGGGTGGTCAACATTTCGTGTCCTTCCTTTTTTTTAGTAGTATTTCTTAAGCTGTATCTTTCTTTGAAATAAAGTCTGTCTGTATCAAGACAGACTTTATTTCAAATGTTCTCTGAAACTGGTGTTTTAATAGTAGCTACAGTCAAGTACAATGTCATCCCACATGGTTACTCAACCATAAAATATAATTATATGTTGTCTGGATTATTTTATAGTAAATTTTGATAAGTAGAATTTTTTGTCTTACTTTAACAGAAAGTATTTTTTCTTTACTTCATAGAAGAAGTGATACAGCTTGTATTCTGGTAAAAATTCTGCGGTTTAGTTTTGTGCTTGTAAGTTTTTAGTAAATAGAGTTAATTATTGGTATTTGGTGTGTAGAACTGTTATTTTCACAGGACTTAGATATAGAATTTCAGATATATGACAAATAACAATCCTTTCTTTCCTGTTTAGTTTGCAGGTCGCAGTAAGAAAGAAACTAAATACTCTTTGAAGGCAGTGGAAGACATGTTGGAGACCCTGCAAATCACTCAGTCTTAGCTTGGCACAGAGATCTAAAACGAAATTTTCCAATACCCCACACAACCTGTAATGACCTGTGGGTTATGTTGCTCTCGTGCTGTTAAAAGTTAATTTTGTATTGATTACGTGCTATATAAAATAACATTTTATGAAAAGTAAAATGCCTATTTATTGCTGCTATAAGAAATGTGATGAATACCCACTGAAATTAATAACTTATCCACATAAACAACACGAAGAAATGACATGCTGCACATCAGTATCCTCAGATTTTTCTATGTACAGTATCTGCTTCTAAGCCATAATTTGTAGAAATAAACTTGTTAAATGATTAAGAAAATGCAGTGACTTAAATTTATATAAGTAGATTAATAACATATGCTAAATCTTTTTCTTATTTGCACATTTCAGAGTAAAAACATGCTACAGAGGTACACTTTCTGGAAAATACATCAAGGAGTGATTATTTAGTGCACTTTATTAGCGAACAAAGTTTGTTAAGGGTTTTCTTAATGAGTTCATATCTAGTACTGTAGAAATGGAGAAAACTTACTCGTGGACTTTGCTTCAGAGGTGCTGTTGTACTGGATTAAGGGCAAAGACATTCTTCTCTGTGGCTTTGTGGGCAGATGCTTCCCTGTCCACGTAATTCTCTGATTGGTGTATGCATATTCCCTTTTTATTTTCTTCCTTCTGAGTCCTTTTTTCTACATGTGTTCCACATGGTGAATTTCAGCTGGGTCTCTGTGCTGGTTCTACTGTTCTGTGTCCCTGCTGTGGGCACTCCTGCTGTGGTGCTTTGGCTTCTCCACATGGAGCAGGGGGTTCTGCACTGCAGGAGTGATATGAGAGCTTGTTCAGCTGCCTTGCACTTACTGGGAGATAGTGTTTGTTACACCATCAGCATGAAGCATCTAGCACACTGTAAAACTCTGTTCTGTTTGTCTTCAGGCACTTCTTTATTTACTCAGACAATGAGTCAAACATTCTCATTCAAGCCTTTTGCACCTCTGATCATTCTGGATGTTGTTCAGATGTGCACTGTGGCAATTCAGTTGCACAGCTAGCATTTCATTTACTACAGCTTCAGTAAGAATGCATAACAGCATCAACATACCCTTGGCAAATTCTAGTACCAGTATTGCAGTGTTGTTTTCATGGCTGCTACAACCATCCAAGATGATTAGACTTTCAGATTCTATACTGCCTAATCTATATAGATGGATTGGTTAAAGGCTGTGTAGGCAACCCTATGATCCTGGACTTGATGTAGTAAAACACAGCTGAGTTCCTCCCTAAAAACAAACCAGCAACAAAATATTCCTTCAAAGCTTGTAAATTTGTATAACTGAGCTGGTTTTTTGCATGAGACTGGGCCTTCAAAAAACATGTAGGATCTGACTCTTATCCATGAAGTAGGTTGGAGTGTGACAGAATGGAGAATTAATTGTATGTGCAATCATGAAATAGCTTAATTCACTGCTGTTGAAATACAAAACTGCAGATACTGCATAGTATTATATTAAATCATCCAACTCTAACTTGGGGAAATAGTGCACATCCTTTTATAATAATAATTCACAAACTGGCCTTGGAACAGTATGTGTGGCTAGATATATATGCGTTGGGTGGAAAACATCATAGTCGAAACATATCATACTTGGTCCTGTGTATTTCTGTTGTAGTCTTTGATAGTATGAGTGTGCCATCTAGAGTTTTAAGCCCTCATTAGTATTTTTTTCTTTTGTGCCTACACCTCATGTAAGTTGGTTGCATTTTAAAAATGGTGGGAAGTTGTACTGAAGGTTAAAATTACTTAGTGTATAGCATTTTACCTCCAAGCTATTAAAACCCAGCAGTGCAGTATTTTTGTGTAGCTGGCACTGCCTGCTGAAATATGCTGTATATAAAGCTTTGTTCAAAGGCAGCTTTTAATATACCAATGTCAGACTTGGGTATTTAGTATATCAGTTTCTCTGTAAGGAAGTTTGTTCTGTTTCTTGTTTTCAGTTATCTGATAACAATTTTCATGTCATTTGGCTGCTTAGCACCTTCTCATTTTCATTAAGGTTTAGCATCTCTCTGAAACTACTATTTTGCGCTCTGATTTGTGCTTGTATTTTGGCAAGATTTCAACATAGCAAAGCTTACAAGTCAACCTTTCAAATATTTTTGACAAATTTATGTTTACTTCAAAGGTTAAATAAATTACTCCAATGAAAATGCATGAGCAGTCTCCGACAGAACTATTGAATTGCAGCAATGGAAATTTAGAGTATTTTTCATATTGAAATTTGAAAATAAAGTTTAAAAATCCTCTGCAGGGGAAGTAACTGCTTGAAATGCCTTGCACTCTCAGCAAGAAAGGGCTTGCTGAGAAGAAAAGCTGTCATATAATATGATCTTTGTAAAAGTAATTTTCCAGTTCTAGTAAATGATTTTGTAATGTTACAGATGCTGTGTTGCATTAAAGAATAGGTTTTCAGAGAATGGGTTACTTAATTAACAAATGAACTTCATTAAGTTCTGTATTGTGCTCTGACAGTGACAAATGCTACACAAAAATATTATCAAGCCTTCAGTCTCCTCTTTCCAAAATAAAAGGCCATGTTTTCATATTGTTTCAGTTGACAGCAAAAGCTTGGGACCTTTGCAGTGCCCGGTTGTGTAGCAATGACTGTGTCTTAATTTTCTCAACCATACTTTGGTAACAGGCTTCACAGGGAGAGCTCAGCATTACCTGAGGAGGTAAAAGTCATTGAAGAGCCACCAAAACCTCCAGTTCTGCCTTTGTGATAAAAGTTATTGATAACTTATTCAAAACATTTTGTCCAAATGTTATACAAGTCATATTATGTAGCTGCAAAAAGCACATCTTGTTTAGAATGTATCCCTAAATCTCTTCAGTTCAGTGCCCAGAATGTCTTGCAGTTGCTATTGGAAACTCTGTTATTAGTCAACGGAGGACTTCCTCTTGGCAGTGCTGTATTTGTAATGGCATCCATGTTTGCTAGTCACTGCATTTACAGTGGAACTTGTATTTCAGCCAGATTTAGAAGGGAGGGGAAAAGGAAAGCAAATTAAACTTGACTTACTGGCATGAATTTGTTAGCTTCTTGTTACTTGCACTCTCATCTTCCAAGAACACCAACTCTAGCTGCAGTCAGGTTTGCAATAATACTTCTTGTAATTTAAGAGCTTCTATATATTCAGCTCTGAACTCAAAACTCTGCTATAATCTAAACCATAGAGATTCCAGTGAAACAGTGCTATGTGATGTGCACATACCTCTATGCAGGAAAGGACTACACCCACCCAACTCCTTCAAGTTGGTGTCAGAGTGGAGGAGCATTAGTACAGTTTTTCACTGTGGTTTTGTCTATAAAATTAATGCGGCTCAAAATATTGCTTAGTACTTGTTCAGTGTGTGAATAGAATGTCAGGACTATTGCTTAACTACAGGAAGTACTCTACTGTACTACTGTCTGCAGTAGGACAACAGGCTACTTGAGTCTACCCAGAGAGTAGTTACCAGGAATAAATGGGTCTGCCTCTTAACAATAAACTGAGAAAAAACCCCATCAACAAAACCCAACACTTGCCCCCAAAAAACACAGGAAAAAACCCCAAACCCCCACCAAAACAACAAAACCCCAACCAACCAAAAAAAAAAAAAACCCCAAAAAACCAAAGAAAACCAACAAACAAAAAAAACCCACCACACAAAAAACAAGAAAAAACCCCAAAGGCAAAAAGAAATCAACCCCACCAACATCACGTGATAAAGTTGTTTTTCAGCTGCTGGATGGGAAATGAAAAAACTTTATCAGTGCTTTTCATAGGTGAATTTATTTTGCCTTGTGATGAGGAAGTCCCCTGTACAAAGCAGTGCAATCCTTTCAGGAAGGAAGCTTATCAGGAAGGAAGAAAGGCTGGAGAAGCACACAGGCCTGTTCAGCCCAATGCCATAGTAGGGTTTCCACTGACATGTTGCAAAGAACATGCCATTCATCTGCACTCAGGATCCCAGAGCTGAGCAGTCATGGTGAAAAGGACTAAATGAGCCTGGCCTGGCACAGCCCAGAGCCTGCAGAGTTGGTGCTCAGGGCCATGTGCTCACAGACCCAGCACAGCATCTGAGTTCTGCCCAGCTGCCACTAGGGCTGCACTTTGCCACGAGTCCCTGAGTCTCCCCACAGGATCTTGCTTCTACTAAGGACTGTTCTGTCCTCTGCTTTACTTTTCTCCCATTGGCATCTCCACAGCTGGAGAATCTTGCAGAAGATCTGGTTTTGCTCTGGGACTGGCATAGAGGTGAGGGTACAGATGGATCAGTTGCTGGAGTGATGCTGGCTCTGTGAAGGTTTTGCACGTTATTGGCATCAGTGCACTGAGTGACCAGTGCACCCCTGGAGGTCAGTGTGTCAGCTTCTGCCTCGTACTGACTCTGCTCAAACCCTTTGTGGGTGCTTGACAAAGAGTGCCTGAGGTTGGATGTGATCCGTGCTGAATGGCCTGGAAGTGGAGAGATCTGTCCCGGTGACGTGCTGACTGCAGTTTGGGTCTCACAGTCACTGGGCCTTTCTGTGTGTGTGTGTGAAACACTTCAGGAAACCAGTTCCAGCTGGGAGGCTCTTTCTTTATCCAAGTCAAAGGGATGGCTGGAGGGAGGACGAGCCACCTTTTCAGCTTGAGTGAGTAACCAGAGGTCCGCTAGATCTCTGCCCTGTAGAAGGTGACAATATCTACTGCACTTTTTGCATTGCCAAAATAATGATAGGTGCTAGGCTGTGTTTAAAATAAAAAAAAATGGTTGTGCAAAATGTTTCTCTCATCATCCCTATGTATTTTAATTGTTTTCAATGTGAACTTGATGTTATGATTCCTCATGACATTTGGGTAGCATGTAGGCATCTGCCTCAAGGTAGTGGAGAAAGACACATTTACAGTGACTGCTCACATGGGAAGTTTCTGGTGGGCTTCCATCATGGCAGGCCACAACCTGTTTGCACTTCTTGTCTCATAGGTAGGGCTTGCTTAAATAACATTCCTCTTAGGATCCAGGCTAATTTTCCCCAGAGAAGAAAGGCTCTTTTCCCAAATTTATGCTTTTTTTTTCAGCAAGCTTATAGGTTTTGGACATGATGCTTGGAAGTGAAATTTTAAATGAGGCAGATGTAATCCTCCCGGGAAGAGACTGCAAACATCAACAGTGAAGCAGTTTCAAAAAAGTGAGCAGCAAGTAAAATTAACCATTGCCTCTGTTTATTTAGGTAATTGAGCTTGACACCATGGTGTGTCTGACAAGTTGGTTTGTGTTTTTTATTCCATCAAATACAGATACAACACTCATAGCTGTCACTGCCCATCTGAGAATGTTTGTTTCAGTTTAAACATTGAAAAGCATGTAAATGTAGATAGATCATGAGGTGGGCAGCAGTATAAAAAACTACTCAGTAGAACTGTACCTCTCCCTGGACAGCTGTTGCAGTTTATTCTGTTTAAGTTAGAATCAAGAATGAAAACCATAAAAATTTATTATAAATCTATTAAAAGTCAATAGCTGCTGTCTGTTCAATTCTGAAATCAGTGTTGCTACTCCTTTTTTTAATTTAATGATTATTCTATGGGCTGCTTGGCCATTATTAGGCTTTATTGTAAGCTTGAATGTTTGAAAGATTCAAGGAGAGGATGAAAACTCTGATACATCTATAAATACCCTGGTATTTATGCAATCGAGATAAATTGTGTATAAAATGAACACAGAATTTCTGTTTTAAACATATCAATACCATTTAGTGCCTTGTAACAATATTGTAATTGTAGTCATGCCAAGCTTTTTGATCAAAACTTCCCAGAAATGTGAAGTCTGTATGGAGCCAAAAGCTCTAATAAGCTTTTAAGTAAAATTGGATTTAGTTAAGTGTAGGCACCACCCAGACTTAGAAAGGAGCCTTTGCTAATACAGATAATTTGCTCCTCTTGGGAAGCTCCCATATTCAGGTAATTCTGAGCATGATAGCCTTATGAAAGAAACAGCTACAACTATTAGAGTAGTTTCAAAGAAAATCAAGGCTTTTCCTCATCAAAACCATCTTCTCAGTGGAGATGTAGATGTGGTCATTTGAGAGCATTTTTGAGAGCAAATACATACATGATACCATCATTGGAATTGGATGGAGAAGCCTAGCAAGAGACTTACATCTGATTTTCTTTAGACCCTTTTCTTTAGTGTGAAGTTTGCTGAAGAAAAAGGAAGTTTGGTGCTTCAGCTAACTACATATCAGTGAATTTTGGGCCTATGAGCCTGACAGGCTGGTGGGTGGCTGGAGCCAGTGCCAGGAGCAGTCTTACACTGGATCTGGGTTGATAACACCTGGGCCTTCTATGCCAAGGCAGTAGGGCCAGGTACCCTGCTCCAACATCTGTGTTGAGGATGAGAACAAACTTGTGCTGAGGATGAGAACAAACTTTCTTGTGTCTTTTCAATGCCCAACCATTGTATTCAATCTTCTGAATGCCCATATAACATGAGGAGTGCTTTTAAAAAAATTCTAGTGATTTCCCAGTTCAGAGGAGATCAGTGATCCAATTCATTCCTTCCAGCTCTAGGCAGCATAATTACAAATATTTTGTTCAAAATGAGATCCTGGGCCCTATTCCTGGATTCCTATTTAGACAACAAAATTAGGGATGGAATTCTCCAAGTCATCACCTCCCAGTTGGCCTTGCTGGCGCTTTCTTGATTCCAAATATTTTTTTTTAAATCAGACCACATATTTAAGTGCTTAAGTGCTTAGACGTGGATTTTATTCCTAAATTTAGGCACGATTAAAAAAAAAAAAATTATTTTGTGTCCTCCATTTGCCAGACTCCTAAGTGGAAGCAGAACAGATAGCTGTCTGAATTACCCAAGCTCTGTGTTTGTAAGCATGTGAAAAGTAACTTTTCATAGACAGCCATCTGCACCTAAAGTGGAGAAAGAAAGCAATGAAAGTGATTGCTGACTAAAGCAGTAAGATCAATATTTTAAACAAAATTAATGCAAAAAGGCTACAGATAAGGGAAATTGTAGGAGTTAGTGTGGTAGAGGTGTGCTTGAAGTATGGAAGGTAACAAACTCTGTGCACTGCTGGGTTCTGGAGAAGCACTAGTTCTTTTTCTTCATGTCTCCATGTCTATTCCCAGAGTCTCTTGCCTGTTGCCTCCCACCAGTTGCATCTTTTGTGGTGGTTCTTTGGGTCAGGTTCCTGTGCATGGGCTGTGGCCAACTGTGACGCATATGAGGATGGAGGGATGACGTCTGGGTGGTTTGACTGTTGTTTTGCCCTTTTTTCTTTTTAGAGGTGGGTGAGACCTGAGAGTGTGTTCTGTGGCAGTGAACAAGAAACACCAGAAGACTGCCATATATTGGCTGTTTTCACTTACCTCTGGACATTTCAGGTATATGAGCCAGAGAAATCAAAAGTGTCAGAAGGATGTCTGCTGTTGCAAACCCAGTGATCAGAAGAAATCTGTGGGACCAGCATTTCAGTGCCACCATGGGAGTAGGAGGAAGATGAGCACAAACACCCTGAATAAAGAAGATTAAATAGATGGGAAGTTATACTACTGAGGAATGGCTAGCATGCAGGAATTTAATTTTACAAAAAAAATGAGGTTTGACTACTGCTTTTATCCATAACAGAAAAAAAGAAAAAGCCAAAAGAAACCATTTCACCACTGAAAAAGCCATACCCACAAGGTTTACTCCACACTGGATTACAGTAACCTAACAACTGAGTCATTTCCTTGTGTGGTAGGAGGTGAGGGTTTATATTGTCTACCTGATTACAAGAGAATTTGAATTTGTGTTTCTTGTATTCCCAGCAAGTGACCTATTCATCATGTGTGGAGTCGAGTCTCTGGCCCAGGGAGGCTTGGAAAAAAGGGAGACCTCAGTATGAGACAACTTCTCTTGGCAGCTTGAAAAGACAAACTTTGCTTTGCTTTCATGGTGAACTTCATGTATCAGCAAACTACTGAAAGGTTATCTGAGCTTGAATAAAGTAAATTATCTTTCAGACATACAGATGCATCTTCAAACTTTTGAGTTTAATTTAGCACATTTCCTGGCTCAGACCTCAAGTGATGTAACTGGTGCTGGCAAGGAAGGAGCATACCATTGCAAAGATATTTTGAAACATAACTTCATTTTTCTTACCTGCTTAAGTATGGTGGATTTTCATTTTTTATATTATTTTAGTAGGGTTATGTAGATAAATTTCCTTATTATACTGATCTTCTATAAAAGACACATGTAAATGCTGTTCTTTGTTACATTAGTAATGTCTTTTTCTCCAGTCATTCAGTCTGTGGGGTTATTCCTATTTCCCCTCCCTAGGAAGTTTAAAATATCTCTGATGAAGTCTATATGCAGAAAATAGGTAACGTCACCGGAAATGATCTTTGATTAGTGATTTTTCCCTTGTGCAGTGGGAGTTAAGCTTTTTTAATGACAAAAATTTTGTGGGTAACCAGCTTGAAGCAACCTCCCACTTCCTGAGTTTTGTTACTGACTGGGCTCTCAGCATGGTTCAATTCAGTAATTTAGAGATTTTCTCCTTCATATTTCTCAAATGCAAAATATAATCAATGAAATCTTTTGCCCCAAAAAAATCCTGGCTCACAGGTGTTGCTATGAAATTAATACAGTGCTTATCAGTTTTATCCTGCTTTAATTCATAAATGTTGTATTACCAGTTTGCTAATGAACAAGCTAAATCTGTCTGGGGAAAGAAGTAATTTCTCCCAAGTAACAAGAAATTTATGTCATGTGGGTCATTCTAGTCAGTGCTTCGAGTGACAGGAGAGCGTAGCGTGAATTTGGCAGAATTCATGTACATTTTGTACTGGCTCCAGATGTTTTAAGCATTCTATGCATTCATTTTTAAAAATGGTTTTTTAATAGTTGAGGTGGTTATTAGTTTTTCTGTTCAAACTGAACTTTAATGTATTTGAGGGATATAAATTAGCATGACTTGCTAACCTAAAAGTTTTCTTATTTATCCATGGTTTATTTTCTGTAGTTGTCAAGAGCTTTTGATCCTGTAGTCTTCATTGACTATAGGACTTCATATATAAGATAATCTTCATTGACTATATGACTTCATTTATAAAAGATAATCTGCCATTTAGATTAATAAGAGAAATATATTTGAAATATGTTGTATGCAGAATTTTTGTATGATCAAGTGCAAAATGTTAGATCACACAGTAAAGGGATGTAGAATAAAGTATGAAGAGGTCTTGAAGAAAAAAAAGAGAAGTGGTTCTGAATATTCGTGGGGCCACAGCTAATCCTGAAATTAATTATTCTGTATACTGAGAGTTTGATCAGCTCTGATTTAACTAAGCAGGAGTTTTTATTTTGATCTGAATGTGAACTTGATGTTCTGAGTTTGAGGTCAAATATTATATTCCATTAAAACACTAATTTATATTTTGGAAATAATTTTTAGACCATTTGAATTTATAATCATAGGTTTCTCTGTATTGAAAGTGCTGCATTGCCAAATACCTTGTAATGAATGGGACATATCACAAGTCAAGTGTTTAAAGTACAGGATAAAATAAGGAACTGATCAAAAATTTTCTCTTCTTTTTAAACTACTTTTTCATCACAAGTCTGAAAAGTAAGTGACTGAATTTGTTTTTTATTGTCATTAGGCAGCTCTGGTAAAATTTATGTTAAGAAGTTTTGGCCTGTTTATGAGTGCTGAAATTTGCCAAAATTGGTAATGTGATATTCCATCTTTAGCAAGACTATAGAGCAATAAATAATGACACATGACTGTATGTGAGTGTTGTTAGTTAATTTTTTTTTGTGGTGTTCATGAAATGCAACAATCTTCCAACCCAAATTCTGCAGCATTAGGCAGCAAGTTGTACTCTGAACTAAACCAGATGCTGATCAGCTCTGTTCCTATTATCGACTTGGGGCAGAGATGGTAACCAGACCTTATTTGCAATGTTAACATTTGGAACAGATTAACAGCAGTTAGGCTGAAATGAGAAACCTCCACTTCACTGAAAAGGTTCAAAACATGTAATGCTGTAAAAATCAGGACGTCTGTAGTATGTTACACAGGAATAAATAAGTTAACTGTAAGCCACACTTTCTCCTTTGCAGGATGTGTTGTTTCCAGTTTATGAGTGACTCCTTTAAGGACATGTTTATGGGGTATAGTCAGGCTTAAGTCCTGATAAACCATCTACCTGATGAGGTAAAGGATATCCAAACTTGCTGTGCCTGCTCATTGTGAGAGAGCCCTCCCCAGAGCCAGGCTGTACAGAAGATTTTTGTCCAGGGGACAAATCCCACGTGCATTTGTGAAGTGCAGCGGCTCAGGATACTTTCGACTGCCAGCCTTCTGCTACCTTCAAACCCAATGGGGAACGTGCCCTAGAGGTCCTGTCAGAGTGCATGGAACACATGGTAGCCCAGAATGCCGCACTGGGCTAGGGATGTTTCTTTGTGCCTGCTTGTGGTATCTCAGAGGATCCACTGGGAACTGGAGGGGTTCAACAGGAGTGGAGCACAGGCCTAAGGCTTTTTGGGCTGAAACTGGGCTAAGCTTCACCACCTCTTTGTGAATATTGTATAGATATTGCTGCAACCATAAGCTTCTACAAAGCATTATTTCTGGTGTTGTATTACCTTCATCCTCCTTTCCTGTGCTTTTTTATTGGGAATATTGCTTTAGCAGGAATTGAATAGCAAGCTTCAATTATAAGCAGAGTATTTCTGCAAAAGTCAGTCAGAGATGTTGCTGGTTCTCATTGTGTCACCTGCTGCATGGTTTTTCCATACAAATGAAGTGATCCTGGAAGCAGGGACAAGTGCCTGCCTGACGTTTCCATGCGTGGTGGGTACACGCTGGTGTGTGCTTAGCCCCACGCTGCCCAGGGGTTTGCTCCTGGCATTCAGTCACACACAAAAAAAAGTTGCCTCCTAGCTTGTGTCTACCCAGCATGGATGTGAGGCAAATTCAAGGGAATGAGTAGGTTCAGGCAGCCTTGGACCTCTGCTGCAGAGGTCTGCTGGTTTTCCCTCCGGTCGTCCATAGCTGCATCACCCAGTTCCTGAGTGAATCTGCTTATAGGTCACCCAGGGATGTGGGTGTAGGTAAACTTCCAAAATTCATTATAAAATGTATGTTTGCCTTTTTCTTGACCTACTAGGTATTGGGGCCTTATGAAAATTGATCAAGCTGTTATTGGATTACAGGTCAGTGTGGAGCCATCCCTGGCCATGGTGTTACTTAGAAGCTTGTCTGAATTTCAGCTTGCAGCTGGACCTCTTCTGTGCTCCCTGTATTTTAAATCAGAAAGAATCGTTTCAGATGCAGAAGAAAAGCTGAGACTACTTTGCAAGTAATAGTATTTTCCATGTAAAAGTGAAAAAGTAGTGAAATACAAAGCTGTTTTAGTTTTTTAAAGAATTACTTCTTTGAGATGGTGTATATCTGGAAGGCACAAAGGAGGGATTAATTTCCCCCCCGCCCACCCCCCCCCCCAGGTTAGCAGCTATTGCCAAGGAAGCTTGGAGGGAAGTATTTTATGGCACTGGCACTGCAGAAACAGGCAGGTGGGTAGCTCTGAAGCATGGTGGATGTTGTTATCTCTGCTTAAAGACTCTGAGCTGAGCTGAATTTAGGATATCTAGCATAAGCATACAGTGCAAGGTGCTGAACCAGGAGTAAAATGCCAGCAAATCACTGCAGCTCAGGATGCATTGCTGCATGGCTGTGGTGTTAACATCTGCCACACTGAAATGGCTGCAAAACAGTTCATAAAGTGGAAGCATGGCTTCAAGCAAGGCAGGGTTTTGAGAAGAAAACCTGGAAGTGCCATTGTTGAACAGAAAGTTTTGTGTGCCCCTTCTTTCATATTTTCAGTCCTTCACCTCTCAGCATTTCTCCATCTCTCAGACACATAGTGGTTCTAAGGGTGCCCTGCTCAGCTGTCATTTCAGCATCCACAGGACTGGTTACTGGGTCTCATTTCTGATAGTAACATTTTTCTCATTCTTTACCTTGGTCCCTTGAAATGTTTTGCTAGGCAAAGGGGCATATTTGCATAGACAGCCTTTTGCTCTGCAGACAAAATCATGCTATTTCAAACTCTTGCACTCTAACTTCTCTGCTTTACAAGGAGCATTCCTATTGTAAAGAGTTCCTTAGCTCTTTAAGCCCTTTTTAATATAAACCATTGCTTTTAAAGGTCCATTTTGCCTGTTGTAAGAGATCTGACATATTGGAATTAGTGACAGAATTTTAAATATGGAGGTGATATGCTGTGAAATCTCAGTTGCAGTTTGCATTTGATTTAGATTTAAAATGAGCAAAAATGTAATTGAGGGATAAAAGTTGGCAATACTCATAGCCTAGGAATTATGTTTCAGACTTTGGAAGGAAAATGGTTTGGCTTATTTTTTTTCACTTTCAGGAACACTATTATTTTCTTACTTAATGGTTTCAGATGCTGTTAAATGAAAAAAATATTTCTGGAGTAAGTGAATTTTGCAGGTGCTTTGTCCTGGGGTGTCTCTTGGAGTTTTACAGTATGACTCTTTGTGAAAGCACCAGGTCACAAACCTTCCTGAAGTGGCTTCCAGCCAGCCAGGAGTGACAGCTGAAGTTGCTGGTGTTGCAGCCACCCTGACAGAGAGTGACCAACCTGCCCAGCCCAGTGTTTCACCATGCTGGGGGGTGGCTGCAGCAGGAGACAGCACTCAGACATCCCTTTGGAAAAAATGTATTGTACTGCATACAAAGAAGAAGGAAAAGGATTCAGATCTTATAGGCTCAAGGACTAATAATGGCCTGGCATGTTGAACATATGTGGCCTGATCTTATTGAAGAATTGACTGGACTTAGTTACTGCAACTGGAACTTTGCCGGGCACCCAAACTAGTGGGAGAGGTCTGCTCTTAGCAGGAGCTCCCCATAGGCACCACCATCTCACATATTTATTATTTATTCATATATAACAATATATTATTCTTACTGTCTCATGCATACATTTGGGTTAGCTATGAGCTTAATTATAAAAAAAAAAGCATATTTTTTTGTGGTGATCTTTAGAGGAAATTTTTGTGTTTTCCTTTCCCTACATCTGAAGAAGTAGAGCCCTCTGTGTGAACCACACTGCCATACCTCTCCCTCCTTAAGAGCCCAATCCCATGCTGTGCTCACACCTCCAGTCACAGCAGCAAAGTGGCTGAAACACTGGAATTTGGTGGAGTGAGAGCTCATCCATCAAAGACCAGCATTGCTCTTACAGTCACTCCAAAGCAGCCAGCATCCCCATCCTGGCACAGAGAAGGCAAATTTGATCAATAGGCATTTCAGCCACTTCTACTAAAAAACAAACACAACCAACCATGTGGTCATGAGCTCTCAGGCTTCGGCACATTGAACGGGTGGGTGGAAGTTATCTTGGAAAGATGAGGTTTAGGCTATCCCTTACAGCCTCATATGTCTTGTGGCCACTCGCAGGGGCAAACAGCTCTCTTTGGGGAATGGTAAAAATGACCTAAATATTTAGCTTAAAGACAGCCTATAATTCCAGATATGCGATTGCTTTCCTGCCTTTTACTTGTTTCACTAAAGATCAATTACATTTTTTTCTGCCCAAATATTTTTTTCCAACAAAAATTTGCATGCCAAATGATAAAAAAATGTTTTTTGTGGTTTTGTGCAATTTAGTTTTTCTCAAAAAAAAAAATCCTGACTTGTACTCAGCCATGATAGTTCTTTAATTTCTTAAATGCATTTTTTTTGGTTCCTTCTTTTTAAATGGAGAAACCTTCTTAGGCTTATTCCAGGTCAGATGCTCTTTCCTGCTTACACAGTGTCACTGCAGTAACACCCAAGGCACTGGGTGGCTGAGGGGCTTTCTGGAGCACTTTATACCACAGTAAGTTTCTGAAGTCATCTGCACGTTGTCCATGGTGGTAACGTCCTGAGGCTGGACCAGGCTCCTAGAAGTGTCTTGATTTTGTTTTATTTTCAACTTGTTAAACATGAAAGAGAGGTAGGAGAAATGTTAGTCAAAGATGAAGGTTTTACAAGTATTTCTCATTCACTTGATGTAGAATAAATTCTTTACAGCATAACTGGAATGTCTTTGCAGGTGTTCCAGGATGGTTGTACCCAGCTCTGAGAAGAGAGCAGTGCCTTTCCAAGTAACACACAGTTGACTCTGCCAGCTTTACATGTAGCCTTTAGCCAGAGATGTATGTAATTTCTATTTTACAGCTGTCCAGACACACTTCTGAAAAACCTAAGCCATATACACCAGATGTTACTTAGTCCAGTGTGGTCTACCTTGGACCCATTCCAAACCTGCCTGCATATAATTTTCAAGTCCCAACAGCCCTGCAGTGCTAGAAGATAAAAACTGACCATAACTGTACCCTTTCATATTACCTAGAGGTCAGTTTAATTATCTGAAATGCTACCAGATATATAGTTCAATCACAAGAATTCCACCTTAACAATAACTACTACCATATAATGGGTTTTTTTTTTCTAATTTGAGGCAGATTT